>NC_085137.1:393811366-394522763 GCF_035046485.1 Aedes albopictus
TTGATGAAGGAAAGATGTTTTGGGTCGATGCGTGTATAGCACAGTGTAACGTCTGTCTTTGATATCACAAGAATCACCGACTCATATATCGCAGGACCCTGATTACTTGGAGAGTTGTTTAACTTTTCAAGGATCTTCCGTTTCAAAGTTGTTTGGTTTAAGGTTCACTTGCCTAGTGGTAGTTGAAATTTTGAAAAAATCAGGTACATTATATTTATTTAAAAAAGAAAAGTTGTAACTTTTTAAAAAGTAATTTAAAATGTTAGCATTTTGACTGTTAGTTTCTCAACTAGTCAAAACTTGTAGAAAACTTTTTTGAGAAATTCTAATGATTCGCAAACCATTATAAACTTTTAATTAGCGTAGCCCAGTGGCGAAATCTCATGTTCAATGGCAAATCAGTTGTAAGTCTTTGACTTATCAAATAACTCTGCGAAAGAAACCAACTCTCTGAGTAATTAAGATTTTTTAAAAATAAAATAAAAATAAAATAAAATAGCATAGATTATTGAATAAATGTTAATCTCGACGGCGTGATGAGTTCTATGTTGAAAAATATAAATATCTGGCGGTGCGAAGTAATGGATCTCAGGGATCTAATCTTTTGGGTAAAATTAGAAGAATATGGTTGGTACTAAGCCGAAGATTGGTGCCGGTGTCATTAACCTTCATGAAGGAGTATTCATAATGCTGATAGCAATAACTTGGCCCTCTGAGCCATTTATCACACAACGGATTTTCAACAGCATAAGGTTCCCCTTGAAGCAGTAAAGATAATGCAGTAATATATTCACAAATTCGGACAGATTTGGCTGATTATTCTGATTTTATCATGATGTGCATTTTCGTGACGTTACAACGCGAGCAGAACCCTGTTTGTAACTGAACGGGCGTTGTAACGTCACGAAATGTAAAAGTCGATTATCCAAAAACAAATCCGAAATTCATATGTTTTATTTCCTTGAATTGAAGAACAAACCAATTAATTCCAATGGTGGGAAGAAAATTCAGAATAACATAAAAAATCCGAGCAGATGTTTTAAGATGTTGGTTGCGTGGTAGAGAGGGTCAGATTCTAGCGCGTTGTAACGTCACGCTACAAATACGCATTTTAAATACGTTTTTCTGATGATAACAAATTGTTTAATAGGTCAAATACATCAGAAATTTTACAAGGAATCCGAATATGAAAAAATATTTTGAGGTTAACAATCGTTTTTTATGTGTTATAGTGGAAAATCTGGCTACGAATGCGTCAAAACGTTGTAACTTCACGGTAGAATGTGTCCATTATTAGGAGTACTCACCAAACAGATTAAATTGCTGCGTAAGCCATGATTTTCTGCTTATTTGAAATGTTTCATGATTTTGCGAATGAAATAACCAAAGATTGCCTTGGTGATCGCGACGTTTAATCAGTTTAATCAGTTTACGCTGTTAAGTGAATCCCCCTATTGATTTTATTCCTTTACATGTACTGGAAAATCAACAATAAGTGTGTTCACTCTTCGAAATAGCTGCACACGCGGCGAGGACTGTGGCCACGGAAAACGGGGAACTTCAGGACACTCGGACGGCTATAAATTATACGGGCTTAGTGAAACGACCTTATTGTGCGGTGGTCAAAAGCCAATTAGCTGTTTATTTGATGGTTGTCGCCTAGTTAGCCGTAATCGTCTTCGAGTTCGAGTATTATCGGTAAACTACACGGAGAAATCAAACTACCTAATTTTTGCGTAGATTTTACTCAAAGCTGAGTATATCGAATAAACTAGTTACCCAAAATTAGGTTGTTTTCCCTCTTTCCCTCATCGATGTTGTCAAAAACAAACAGAGATGCATCTACCCAACGGGGGTCCTTGAGCCCAATAAGCCAATTTTGGGTAAATGCAGGTTTACTCAAATTTGGGTTGAATGAGGGGGGTCTTGGGTTGAATTTACCTAGTGTGAGTTTAATCGATTTACTCAAATTTGGCTTATTGGGCCGAACTATGGGATTGCGTCAAAAGAACTCAATTTTGGGTAGTTTGGCGGCTCCGTGTAGGTACAATACAAAGATACATGGAGAGACAAGGACAACTAACTATGTATTGCACAAATTGAGAGACTCTACACAACAAAATCTACCTAGCTACACATGTATTTGGATTTACAAACTATCACACTCAACATGCTGCCCCCATTGAAATTGGAAAATTTCAATCTCATCATTCGCTGTCGTTCTCGTCTTCGTGGAGGTCGTCGTCAGGCTGCACTACGTTGTCGTCCACCGGCAGTAGGCACAGCTTTGCAATTGGTCTTCGAACTAGTTTGCCACCAGATCGTACATCGGCCACTCGTACCAGTCCGTCCAGTCCAGGGAACACTTGTTCGATCCTCCCCAGTTTCCAGTTCATCGGTGGCTGGTTGTCTTCTCGGATGATCACCAACTGTCCAGGCTTCACAGGGAACGGTTTGTGCCATTTGTTGCGGTTCTGCATTGTCGTAATGTAATCATTCGACCATCGGGCCCAGAAATGTTGCACCATTTGGGACTGTCGTTGCCAGCGGGAAAGCGTAGTCTCTTTGCGCTCCGTTTGGTCGGGTTCAGCAATGTCGGTCAACGGACGACTCACCAGGAAGTGGCCAGGAGTTACCGGGCTGATGTCACTGGGATCTTCAGATAGTGCGGTTATTGGCCGCGAATTCAGCAGGGCTTCTATGCGGGCGAGGACGGTGGTGTATTCCTCGAAGTTCATGTTGGCGGTTCCAGTGATGCGCTTCAAGTGGTATTTGGCAGAGCGTACGCCGGCCTCCCACAAACCTCCAAAGTGTGGGGCGGAAGGTGGGATCAGGTGCCATTCGATTGCTGATTTGGCACAAAAGTCGTCCAGCTTGGTTTTAAGTTGTTGTGACTGGAACATGTCGTACATTTCCCTAAGCTTGTTCTTGCTTTCCAGAGCGTAGGCGTTGGATGTCGTCTGGGATGGCTTCTCTCTGCGCAATGCTGGTCAGGGCCACTGTTGCTTGATGAAGTTCTGGAACGGTCAGCTCTCTGTATCGATGATCTTTCTGGTGTCCCTTACGAACGTTGTCGATGAACCGTAGCACCCATGCCATTTTTCGTTGCATTTTCCGGAACTCACTTTCGATCTCGAACAACCGGAACTCTACAGGAGGGTCTGTGACTGTGAGGCTAATTGTGGTGTTTTTCGTTTCCGGGAGCTGCTCTGCGGGTGTGTTTTGTGGTTGGTTCGGCCAAAAGGTGTCGGTTTCTCGCAGGAACAGTGGTCCAGTCCACCATTGTTCGCAGTCCTTGATTTCGCTTGGTAATAGACCTCGGGATAGGACATCAGCAGGGTTGTTGAGGGTATTGACGTACCTCCATTCCATGTCGTGTGTCAGGTTTCGGATGTCTATAACGCGATTGCAGACGAAGGTTTTCAGTCTGCTTGGGTCGGTCCTAATCCAAGCTAAAGCGGTCGTGGAATCGGACCAGAGAGTGATTCTGGAAAAGGTAATGCTCAAGTTTTGCGTAATGTTAGACATCAATCGTGCAAGTACAAGAGCACCGCAAAGTTCGAGACGTGCGGTAGTCAGTTTTGCGTTTTTGAGGGGTGCGATTCGAGACTTAGAAGTTAGCAATAATACCGAACAATCGTTATTCGAATCGACCGATCGAATGTAGGCGCATGCACCGTAGCCCAGGTCGGATGCATCGCAAAAGCCGTGCAATTCTATGCTGTGTAATTCTATGCTGTTGTCTGAATTGTAGGGGAGTACACAGCGTGGAATCGAGATTTCGCCCATCTGAAATATTTGGTTGCGGAAACATTCCCAAGATTCGGTCTCTTCGGTGCTCAAAGCTTCGTCCCAGTCCACTTCGAGGTGCCACAGTTTCTGCAGCTTCACTTTCGCAGCAAAGATCAGCGGACCCAGCAGGCCTAGTGGGTCGTACAGTTTCGCAATGTCCGAATACACAGTTCGCTTCGTTGGTTGGCCGGTATGGAACTGAATCTCGTGTACTTTCGTGAGGAACACATCGTTGCGGGGCTGCCAGGTTAACCCTAGTGTTCGTGTGGTCTTCTCGTCCTCGAAAAATGCGACTTGCTCGGCGTCGGAATTCGGAACGGATTGCAACAATGCAGGGTGATTGGAGGCCCACTTGTGTAGCACAAAGCCTCCGGATGACATCATTTCGACGAACTCGGATTGCATCTCCATCGCTTCTTCCACTGTATTCACCCCACTCAACAGGTCGTCCATGTAGTAGTCTTCGGTTCCCGCCTTCGATGCCAAGGGGAAACGCTCGCTCTCGTCTTCGCACAGCTGCTTTAGTACACGTGTCGCAAGGAAGGGTGCACATGCCGTGCCGTAAGTGACTGTAGCCAACTGGTACACCTCCAAAGGAACGTCCTGTTGCGAACGCCAAAAAATCTGTTGCCATTTGCGATCTTGCGGTCTTATGACGATCTGCCGAAACATTTGGGTGATGTCCGCAGTGAACGCAATTTTCGGGATTCGGAATCGCAGGACTGTATCTGCTAGCTTTCGCTGGACCACGGGACCGACGAAAAGGTGATCGTTCAGTGACGTTCCCGTCGTTGTCGTCGCCGACGCATCAAAAACGACTTTCGTCTTAGTAGTGGTGCTCGCCGGGTTGAACAGCGCATGATGGGGCATGAAGTACGCCCCCTCGACCATCTGGTTTGTCTTGACCATATGCCCTTGATCGTGATAGTCTGCCATGAATGCTCGGTACTGCTCGTAGACGTTCGGGTTGTGTATCAATCGTCGCTCAACTAGTACAAATCTGCGCAGTGCCATCGTCTCGCTCTCACCCAATTAATCGATGCTGTTCTTGAGTGGCAGTCCAACTTCGTATCGCCCATCTGGTAGTCTCCGACATTTCTCTTGGAAACTTCGTTCTGCAGCTAGTTCATCTTCGGTCAACTTTCGAGGCTCGGGAATGGCTTCCGTTTCCCAGAACCTGCTCATCTGTTCGCTCAACGCTTCGTTCGTCACGACTCCGCACATGTTCGAGGAAGATTGCTCTGCTCCCTGCTCGTAAACTGCACCACCAACTACCCATCCAAAAATGGTCTCTTTACACCAGAACGTGTGATCATCTGTCAACGAAAACGATTGACCTGTGAATAGCTCATTGAACACTTGGATTCCTAACAGCATATCGATTCGTCGCGATCGATTGAGCGAAGGGTCTGCCAGTGCTACATCTGTTGGAATCTGATCGGAATCTATTTGGAACGACTTCATTGGCAGGTCGGTTGTGACCTTTTTCATGACCAAAAATTCCAAATTGAACGAGGCCTTGGTCAAGGTGGAGCGAATCGTTGCTCTGACCTTGTCTTTGATCAATTGAGGTGAGCCAGTGACACCAAGAATGTTGACATTCGCATTCGTTTTCGGTAGCTTCAATACATTGACAAGTCGTGCTGCGATCAAATTATGCATCGAACCACAATCGAGTAAAATTCGACACTCAATTGAGTTCCCATGAGCATCTTCTACAAGCCCGACAGCTGTGTAGAGTACGTATTGGCGTGATCGTGTAGTCGACGGAGAGACAGGACTAATCGCCGAGTTGATCGACGAGGGGGTAGGAGCAGTTGAAGATCGTTGTATGGGGTGCGAATCTGGTGGTTGGTGAACATCTCTTACAGAAGACGACGAGTTCGAATCGGATTCATGCAACAACGTATGGTGTCGACGACCACATTTACGACACGAGCTACCCTTGCATTCGTGCACGTAGTGCTTATTGCTGAAGCAGTTCAAGCAAATACCTAGGCTCTTGATCTTGGCAAAGCGATCGTTTGGAGCTAGGTTCAGAAATTGGTCGCATCGATTCAAAAAGTGTGTACCTTTGCAAACGAAACAGGTGACGTTACCGAAGCTGGGATTTTGGGTGTATGATTTTTCGGGTAAGGTTCTCACCACATGAGACCCAGAGCGTTCTGGTCGTAGACGCGAGGACTGATTGGGCGCAGTATCTTTTCCATCTTGTTCGATGTTCTCCAGACATCGGCAGCGAGATTGTAGGAAGTCCAACAACTTATCCCAGGATGGCAGGGCGTTGTCGGTCAATTGCAGCTCAAAATCCTTCCGAGTGCGAGCATCAAGGCGAGTGCAGACCAAGTGGATCAGAAACTGCTCCAAAAGAGGTTCGAGTTTTAATTCGAGGTTGGCTAAGGCTCGAATGTTACGCGTGACGTCATTTAGCAAATTTCGCAAGGCTGAACCAGATTCGCGGAGAATGGGTTTTACATGGAACAATTGGGCAATATGCTTGTCGACTAGGATCCTTTTGTTCTCAAACTCCGAACAAAGAGCCTTCCAAAGGGACGCGAAGGAATCCTCGGATGACTGAACATGGCGCGCGGCACCATCTTGTATGGCGGCTTTGAGGTAGAATAACTTCTCACTTTCCGAAAGACCTTCACGACGCTTCACAAGGGCATTGAACTGGTTCTTGAAGCTAATCCAATCTTCGAGTTGGCCATTGAACCGGGGAAGGGGAATGTCTGGCAATTTGGGATGGGAACCTTGGCTAGTTGCACTGGAAACTTGGGCTGACACTGGCTTTGGGGGATCTATGTCACGGAGTTTGCTACGGATAAGATGGCGGATTTCGTCGAGCGTGTCTTCTATCCCCTCACTAGTCATTTGCCAATCTTTGACCTCATCTTCCTTGAGCAACCCGTACAACTTCACATCTGTCTCATGGAAATAGGAACGCATTTCATTTACTGACTGTAGCTTGTCTTCGAGAAGAGACTTGTCTTGCTTCTCGGAATCAAAAGAACGCACAAAAATGAGCAATTTTTCCGCACGGGACTTAATGCTGTCCATCATGCGAGAATAGGAGGACAAGAGAATTTTCTTCTCGGCGGCCATTGCTGGCTAGGCTTCACTCCCGGAAACAACGCACCCACTTGCACGATCTTATGATTTATAACGCTTACCAATTCCAACTAGGACCGACCTGAAAAGCATGAAGGGCATACATGCATCAGCGATCAAACCACGCGGCGATCCAGCTGGTATTCTTCAATGGCGCACAACACCGCAGGCTTTAGACCTTCACAGCACGATTCCCCACTCTCTGTACGCTTTCTTTTTGCCCGCAGACCACTCTTTCTTCACAATCATGCAAATTCTTCTCATGCACAAGCTCAATTTCTTTTTCAGTGTCCAATTTCAATTGGTAATTGTTCGCATTCAATAGTTCACGTTCACAAAGCGCACACAATGTCCAGCGTCCATTTCACAATCACACAATGCCCATGCACACCCGACCGAGTTCCACGTTTTCTGTGGTCACTTCACCAAACTTTCAATCGTCCAGCACAGATCCACGGGTCACAACCGGGACAAATCCGGTTCGAAGGATCACTTTTATATGTTCACTCTTCGAAATAGCTGCACACGCGGCGAGGACTGTGGCCACGGAAAACGGGGAACTTCGGGACACTCGGACGGCTATAAATTACACGGGCTTAGTGAAACGACCGTATTGTGCGGTGGTCAAAAGCCAATTAGCTGTTTATTTGATGGTTGTCGCCTAGCTAGCCCTAATCGTCTTCGAGTTCGAGTATTATCGGTAAACTAGGTACAATACAAAGATACATGGAGAGACAAGGACAATTATTGCACAAATTGAGAGACTCTACACAACAAAATCTACCTAGCTACACATGTATTTGGATTTACAAACTATCACACTCAACAAAGTGGATGTTCCACCAGGTTCCACCTTTTGATATATATGCCACTGTGGTCACTTATAAATCAGACGAAACATTGGTTCCTTCCTTAGATGACTAAAACAAATGAGATTGGAAAACATCGTGTTGCTGCAGCACAATTTTCATGAATGTACTACTTTTACGGATGTTTAGATAATCATAAGGTCCAGCCAGTGGCCACCCTGATTTACAAAATTCTCACAATAGAAAAATATTCTGGTTTTATTTGAGCACATTTACGAATATTCCGGATAAACAAAAGGTTCAACCCTACATTGCTTCATTAAATGAGTTTCAAAAAATCGCGATGATCTGGAACAATTTTCATGAATTGGCCACATTTGCGGAGGATTCGGATACCTCAAAGGCCCATATAGTGGCTACTCTAAGTTTCAAACTAATCGCAGCAGTGGTTTTATTCTTAGATTTCTGGAACAAATATGAGTAATGAGTTGGTCAATTTTAACGGATGTTCCGGATAACCCGAATGTCCACCCAGTAGCCACTCCATATTTAAAACTAGTTGTAATATTGATTTCAGCGTTAGCTTGTAGTGCAATACCTGGAGAATGCATGGAACTATTCACAGCAGCAACAATGAAAGCAAATGGAGACGCATGATAGTTTTTGGGTTGATGCCATATAAGTAACCAGTACGCGTTGATATTCCTTGTGCTCTAAATTAGATGTTACTTATTCACCGGATACTACATGTAGAACATCATCAATTTCCACTTGAAGAGAAGGCCTTAGTTATTCGGACTGTGGAAGGAGTTCCTGTATGGAAAGATGTATTATTGGATGGAGGCATTATAGATGGATGGCCATTGCGTTATGATAAATTGAAGAGACTGCTGAAATGATACTACGTCCTATTTGGGGTGGCAAATTTATATGTATCTGGTGTCTGGAAACATAATTCAAAGAAAGTGATAAGTGGTTATGAATAATGAACTATCGATACACATAACAAGGTCTATTGAAAAGCAATGGCACATTTCGATATTCAAAGAAACTATAAGCAATGGATCAACGCGTATAAATGGATTGTCATCAAATAAAAGTCTTCTACTTCCCGAAAACGAATAAAGCTAATAAAATTTTTATTAAATCAAACTCTCCGCTTCTTAGCTAAATAGTGACTACGAAAAAAGGTACGCTCCTATGGTAGCAAATTAAACCTTACCAGAATGTATGTTCTAGTAACTTTCGATGAAGGGTGGGCAATTACAGGATTTTATATTTCATTTCTCTCAGAATGCTTCGATATGAATGTTTCCAAACTCAATCCATCATAAATAAAAAAGGGTGAATGTATATGATCTGATTTTAACCGCTGTGCGATAACGGTTTCTATTGTTTCTTCTCGCTTAAACTTGCATTGATTGCACATACTGTATTTACACGAACGCACTCACTCTCACTCGCATCCCACTCAATTATCCTCCCTGGTTGAGTACAAATCCACTTCACACAATCTACATCTAATATTGGAATAAACTCCACACGCGCGCCGCCGATGGTGCCTTAACATTATCCTATACGTATGATGGGTTTGTACAAACTACAAAAAAAAGTCATTTGGCGAAGAAGACACGCGAGAAAAGGGTGGGTCAAAAAAGGACAACAGCCCTCTCTCTAGTCAGTGTTGGTACGAGCCTACTCGTTTATACTGCCCTTAGTCCTAGCTTGCGTTCTACATGGTATGGAACATTTTTTTTTCTTTTTTTCCGAGGTGAAAGTATGGTAATATTTCTTCTTCATGAGGAATCGTTGGTTTTCGTTTGTACTGCTGCGGTAACGTTTGCTTATGCGTAGTGTACTGTTGATGAGGTAGATGGTGGGTTGATTGTAGCGATGGCGCAAACCGGTAAGCGTTTTAGGGAAAAACGCTTAAGTTCTTCGTTTCGTTCGTTATCCTTATTGCTTCCGTTTGCCTCATTTCGTTATCCTGTTGGCGCCGTCAGTGTTTGGTACAACTGCTGTTACGTCTGGATGAGATGTGGAGATAATAAAAAAAAATACCAATTAGTTCCAGACCAATCACGAATATATTTATGCCAGCATTTGTTTCATTTAATTTAAACATGTTCAAGTTTAGAACATGTTTTTTATTATGACAGTTAAAAACTCCAAAAGTCTCGTGAATCGATTTGAAATCATTTTGATATTTTTAAATAATCATCAATGTTTTATGAAAATCAAATAACATATCATGTCCGAAAAAGCTATTATTCTATTTCTAGAAAGGTGATAGGGTCAAGGAACTACATGCCAGCTCTAACAGACTTGCGAATTAGTACAGGGAATTAGGAAAACACAAGTTCTGGTGACTTGCAAACTTGCCCTGAGCTCTTGCGGAGCAAGACTTGCGGAACAAGTCCCCAGGACTTGCGGAACAAGTCCCCAGGACTTGCGGAACAAGTCCCCAGGACTTGCGGAACAAGTTCCCAGGACTTGCGGAACAAGTCCCCAGGACTTGCGGAACAAGTCCCCAGGACTTGCGGTACAAGTCCCCAGGACTTGCGATACAAGTCCCCAGGACTTGCGGTACAAGTCCCCAGGACTTGCGGTACAAGTCCCCAGGACTTGCGGTACAAGTCCCCAGGACTTGCGGTACAAGTCCCCAGGACTTGCGGTACAAGTCCCCAGGACTTGCGGTACAAGTCCCCAGGACTTGCGGTACAAGTCCCCAGGACTTGCGGTACAAGTCCCCAGGACTTGCGGTACAAGTCCCCAGGACTTGCGGTACAAGTCCCCAAGACTTGCGGAACAAGTCCCCAGGACTTGCGGAACAAGTCCCCAGGACTTGCGGAACAAGTCCCCAGGACTTGCGGAACAAGTCCCCAGGACTTGCGGAACAAGTCCCCAGGACTTGCGGAACAAGTCTCCAGGACTTGCGGAACAAGTCCCCAGGACTTGCGGAACAAGTCCCCAGGACTTGCGGAACAAGTCCCCAGGACTTGCGGAACAAGTCCCCAGGACTTGCGGAACAAGTCCCCAGGACTTGCGGAACAAGTCCCCAGGACTTGCGGAACAAGTCCCCAGGACTTGCGGAACAAGTCCCCAGGACTTGCGGAACAAGTCCCCAGGACTTGCGGAACAAGTCCCCAGGACTTGCGGAACAAGTCCCCAGGACTTGCGGAACAAGTCCCCAGGACTTGCGGAACAAGTCCCCAGGACTTGCGGAACAAGTCCCCAGGACTTGCGGAACAAGTCCCCAGGACTTGCGGAACAAGTCCCCAGGACTTGCGGAACAAGTCCCCAGGACTTGCGGAACAAGTCCCCAGGACTTGCGAAACAAGTCCCCAGGACTTGCGGAACAAGTCCCCAGGACTTGCGGAACAAGTTCCCAGGACTTGCGGAACAAGTCCCCAGGACTTGCGGAACAAGTCCCCAGGACTTGCGGTACAAGTCCCCAGGACTTGCGGTACAAGTCCCCAGGACTTGCGGTACAAGTCCCCAGGACTTGCGGTACAAGTCCCCAGGACTTGCGGTACAAGTCCCCAGGACTTGCGGTACAAGTCCCCAGGACTTGCGGTACAAGTCCCCAGGACTTGCGGTACAAGTCCCCAGGACTTGCGGTACAAGTCCCCAGGACTTGCGGTACAAGTCCCCAAGACTTGCGGTACAAGTCCCTAAGACTTGCGGAACAAGTCCCCAGGACTTGCGGAACAAGTCCCCAGGACTTGCGGAACAAGTCCCCAGGACTTGCGGAACAAGTCCCCAGGACTTGCGGAACAAGTCCCCAGGACTTGCGGAACAAGTCCCCAGGACTTGCGGAACAAGTCCCCAGGACTTGCGGAACAAGTCCCCAGGACTTGCGGAACAAGTCCCCAGGACTTGCGGAACAAGTCCCCAGGACTTGCGGAACAAGTCCCCAGGACTTGCGGAACAAGTCCCCAGGACTTGCGGAACAAGTCCCCAGGACTTGCGGAACAAGTCCCCAGGACTTGCGGAACAAGTCCCCAGGACTTGCGGAACAAGTCCCCAGGACTTGCGGAACAAGTCCCCAGGACTTGCGGAACAAGTCCCCAGGACTTGCGGAACAAGTCCCCAGGACTTGCGGAACAAGTCCCCAGGACTTGCGGAACAAGTCCCCAGGACTTGCGGAACAAGTCCCCAGGACTTGCGGAACAAGTCCCCAGGACTTGCGGAACAAGTCCCCAGGACTTGCGGAACAAGTCCCCAGGACTTGCGGAACAAGTCCCCAGGACTTGCGGAACAAGTCCCCAGGACTTGCGGAACAAGTCCCCAGGACTTGCGGAACAAGTCCCCAGGACATGCGGAACAAGTCCCCAGGACTTGCGGAACAAGTCCCCAGGACTTGCGGAACAAGTCCCCAGGACTTGCGGAACAAGTCCCCAGGACTTGCGGAACAAGTCCCCAGGACTTGCGGAACAAGTCCCCAGGACTTGCGGAACAAGTCCCCAGGACTTGCGGAACAAGTCCCCAGGACTTGCGGAACATGTCCCCAGGACTTGCGGAACAAGTCCCCAGGACTTGCGGAACAAGTCCCCAGGACTTGCGGAACAAGTCCCCAGGACTTGCGGAACAAGTCCCCAGGACTTGCGGAACAAGTCCCCAGGACTTGCGGAACAAGTCCCCAGGACTTGCGGAACAAGTCCCCAGGACTTGCGGAACAAGTCCCCAGGACTTGCGGAACAAGTCCCCAGGACTTGCGGAACAAGTCCCCAGGACTTGCGGAACAAGTCCCCAGGACTTGCGGAACAAGTCCCCAGGACTTGCGGAACAAGTCCCCAGGACTTGCGGAACAAGTCCCCAGGACTTGCGGAACAAGTCCCCAGGACTTGCGGAACAAGTCCCCAGGACTTGCGGAACAAGTCCCCAGGACTTGCGGAACAAGTCCCCAGGACTTGCGGAACAAGTCCCCAGGACTTGCGGAACAAGTCCCCAGGACTTGCGGAACAAGTCCCCAGGACTTGCGGAACAAGTCCCCAGGACTTGCGGAACAAGTCCCCAGGACTTGCGGAACAAGTCCCCAGGACTTGCGGAACAAGTCCCCAGGACTTGCGGAACAAGTCCCCAGGACTTGCGGAACAAGTCCCCAGGACTTGCGGAACAAGTCCCCAGGACTTGCGGAACAAGTCCCCAGGACTTGCGGAACAAGTCCCCAGGACTTGCGGAACAAGTCCCCAGGACTTGCGGAACAAGTCCCCAGGACTTGCGGAACAAGTCCCCAGGACTTGCGGAACAAGTCCCCAGGACTTGCGGAACAAGTCCCCAGGACTTGCGGAACAAGTCCCCAGGACTTGCGGAACAAGTCCCCAGGACTTGCGGAACAAGTCCCCAGGACTTGCGGAACAAGTCCCCAGGACTTGCGGAACAAGTCCCCAGGACTTGCGGAACAAGTCCCCAGGACTTGCGGAACAAGTCCCCAGGACTTGCGGAACAAGTCCCCAGGACTTGCGGAACAAGTCCCCAGGACTTGCGGAACAAGTCCCCAGGACTTGCGGAACAAGTCCCCAGGACTTGCGGAACAAGTCCCCAGGACTTGCGGAACAAGTCCCCAGGACTTGCGGAACAAGTCCCCAGGACTTGCGGAACAAGTCCCCAGGACTTGCGGAACAAGTCCCCAGGACTTGCGGAACAAGTCCCCAGGACTTGCGGAACAAGTCCCCAGGACTTGCGGAACAAGTCCCCAGGACTTGCGGAACAAGTCCCCAGGACTTGCGGAACAAGTCCCCAGGACTTGCGGAACAAGTCCCCAGGACTTGCGGAACAAGTCCCCAGGACTTGCGGAACAAGTCCCCAGGACTTGCGGAACAAGTCCCCAGGACTTGCGGAACAAGTCCCCAGGACTTGCGGAACAAGTCCCCAGGACTTGCGGAACAAGTCCCCAGGATTTGCGGAACAAGGCCTTCCTAAGCTACTTTCTGCTGTACTTACCACAGGTTTATTCGGGCAGTCCGCTACTAAGTGATCCTCGCCTTTGCAATGATGACACCGTTTCGGCAGGGGACCTAAGGCGCACATTTGAGCAATATGGTTTGCAAACTCTCCACAGTTGTAGCATCTACAAGACAAGATAATAAATATAAAGGCCTCTTCCAAGAACTTTTGAACACCCACCTCATCTTCCGGTACTTCCGCTTAGCTCGCGGCCTGAACTCGCTCCCTTTGCACTGACTCTGTGACGGCCCGTACACCTTGGTCGCTTCGTACCCCTTATCAGTCAGTTTGGCTTCGAACTCCACCGGCTCGTTTTGCCCCAGCGATCGAAACCCCTCCATCTGAAGAACACTCTGTGCCGAGCGGAAGTTTTCAAATTAGCTACGCTTTTCATAAATCGTCAAACCCTTCCCTCCCTTACCTGATGAACAAACACATCCTGTCCACCGTCATCCGGCGTAATGAAACCCCATCCCTTGATCACGTTGAACCACTTGCACAGTCCTCGCCTCGGTTGCGTCTTCCCGTCTGTAAGGAAAAGAAAAGAAAAATGCGATCAAAAAAAAATGATACAAATCAGATCTTATAACTGCTCGCGCTCATAGCGCATCAAAAGCCATCGGAACAGGGGTCAAAACTATCAGATTAACGTCAGGTTTCCTTTCGGAGCGAAAATCCTCGATTGATATCCCCAGATAAAAGTGACACCTTTCCGGTTGGACGTCGTTGTTGGCCCCGGCCTCGGTTTCCTTGTCAGTTCGGTCTTCAAAAGCCGCCAATCAACTCGACGATGACGTCTTACAGCTTGTCGGAAAGGTGGAACATATTTTTTTTACTCTTTGCTTTTTTGAAGAACGATGAAATGGATCCGCTACCTGTCTAACGGTTTTTGTGCGAAAAATTATGAATAGAATTGTTGTTCTGAGAGTACTTGGCTGAGGTGGGGATGGGGAAAGTAAGATAAGGGGCAATAAAACTGCTCGCCAATGGCTGTGGTTCGGTTTTTGCTAGAAATCTCATCATTAAACTTTTTTGAATATTATTATGCTATATATTTTTTTTTTGAAAGAATTGCACAGTCATGCGTTTATTTTCAGATACGTTGAGATAATCGGATATCATGTGAGGTTTATTTATGCACATTGCTTGTTGCGTCTTGTTATTCGCAGCCTACTACATATACTGCAATGAACTTAACAGCTAAGTTCAACTTATTGGACGCAGTGGCTTAACCTGCCCAACAGGGCAGAAAAAAAATACTACAATGAATCCTTTGAAACATCTCTCTAAGTACCCTATCAAGTTTTTTTTTTTCAATAAACACTAAAAAAAAATTCTCCAAGGATTATTTCAAGTATTTACTCAGAGAATTTCCAAAGAGCTTTTGGAGGAATTCCTCCAAGGATTCATTTAGATTTTTTTTTCACAGATTTTCTGGTACTTCTTTCAAGAATTCTTTAAAAAGTTCCGCCAATAATATCGTAAGTAATTTCTCCAAGTATGTAAGCAGTTCTCCAGCAATTCTTTCCTGGATTCATTCGAGGATTCTTTCAGAAAGTTCTGCTGAAATTCCATAAGGAATTACCATAGAATTCCTTAAAAAAATTCTTCATTTAGTCTTACGGGAATTCTTCAAAGGCTTCCTTCAGGGAATCCTTCAAAAATCCGTTCACGAATATCCAAGGATTCCTTAATTGTTTCCTGTGGGATGTTATACGATGGTTGCTCATTTGTATTAGTTTGAACACAACAAACGGTATGTTTCATTCGTCTGTGTTTTGAATTGTCTACTTGTCAATGTTGGCATTCTTAAAAAAAAAAACTCAATTGTCAGCCAACAGATCAAGAATGCGTTGCGTTGAATGGTAATTCCTTTCCGGATACATTCCACAGTTCCTTCAATAATTCTCTCATGAATTTTTCGAAGAATTTGTTCTGAAGTATCGCCATGGATTCTTAACAAAATCTCCAAAAAAATATCTAGGAATCTATCCAACTCACTAATTCTCCTCAGAGAATTGCGAGAAACTTCTCTAAAAATAGGAAATTTACAAATAAAAAAATTTCCTTGGCTTATTTCTAGAATTCCTTCAGGGATTTGTGCGGGAACTCCCCTAAGGAATCCTATAGAAACTCTTCCAAGGATTCTATCAGGAATTCTTCCAGGGTATTACCGAAATTCCTGCAAGGATTTGTTCTAAAATTGCTTCATATATTTTCTCGGGAATTCACCCAAAAATTCCTTCAGAAATTGCTACTCAGTGCTTTGTTAAAGGATTTCTGTTGGTTTTTTTTTTTTTAATTCCTGTTTCATGAAGTCCTCCAAAAATTTCTGAAACTTTTTTTCCAAGAGTTCCTTTCCTTCAAAGATTTCTAACATGGGATTAATCGATGTAGTGTCCGGACGGACACTGCGGCCACTTAGATCAATCGATTGCAATTGACAAATTGGCCGAAATCCTTTACCAAGAAGGACGGATGTAAATCGTGCAACCTACTCGCGTGAAATACTTTACAAGATTAAAGTTTCATTTCATCTTGATCGTTTATTTCATTTGCGGCACATCACCGCTGCTTAAACTATATGCCCTGTTTATCCTTTTTTAGTACCTATCTCAATCCCTACATTCTGCCCCTGTCCTACGCTCTCATCATTTAAAAAGTTTAAATATTTCCATTAACAATGTTTACTTTAAATACATTTCACTTTATTGTTGCACAACTTACAATTGCCTTCGTCCTTAACATGATATTATCATATCATATCATATCATCAGCATCACAACCATACTCATTTACAACCACCTTCTATGTCACTTTTAGTATTCTTATCTCTCATCTCTCATCATCATTATCACCATCTCTTATCTCCTATCTCGCATCTCTCATCATTTATCTTTTATTTATCAAGTTTCATCTCTCACATCTCTCATCTCTCTCCTCTCATCTGTAATCATCATCTCGTATCTTCCATCATCATCACTATATATCATCTCTCATCATCATTCCGACCACGCATCTCTCATTTCTGATCTTCAATCTCTTATCACGTAACTCTCATCATCATCATCTCTCACCTCCTACTTCTCATCACTCATCATCATCATCAACTCTCAGCTCTCATCATTACCATTATCCCCAAGTAACAAAGAAAACATCTTTGAAAATAAAATTTGAAAAAGATGTTGTAATGCAGTACTATAATCGTATTTATACACATCTTGTGTTAAAATCATGTTTTATCTATGTTTGGCAATAACAAGCCAATGAAAATAATGATTAACTTCAATACAAGTTAAAGTAACGTAAATTTAACGTTGATAACACATCATCATTCAATTGAAGATGTTATGTAAAAAATCGGCAGCACATAATTATATAATTTTTACTCACATATGTTACAAATACGTTATTTTGACGTATCAAATACGTTAATATAGTTTGAAGTTTATCAGATCGCTGTTCTGCCAGTTCGCACTTGAACATTATTTATTAAAAAATCTTCTGTCTTAAAATACTAGCAATTCAATTATGAGAGCAACTATGACAGCATTCAAACACTTATTTTTTTTCATTCTTCACTTTTGATGATGCCGCTATAAACAAGCTAAACATATATGAATATTATCTAAAAAAAAGTTGGTGGCTGTACAACTCACTTTAGTACTGCATGGCTGGAAAGAAGCAAACCACCCTTGCACTTCACTTATACGCCAGTCCTCTTATTACATACCTAATAATCACTTTAGGTACTTACCTAGCGGCTAAATCACACTTAAAAGCACTTAGTGTTAAATTGACCCGGAAAAATGTTAAAAAATAATGTCCTCATATCGGCTCCATGAACTGCACTCTAGCTTTGTTATTGTTATAACTATGTTCAAAACTAAAGCCTGTATCCGCAATAATCGGGACACCTAAATACAGCTGTAACTCTGCAATAGATACATTAAAATTGTTCATATTTGGCCTAATAACATCTTGAGATGTGTTCATTTTACCTACAAAATTTCATGTGAATCGGTGCAGTACTTTTTGTTGTAGCAATGAAAGAGTAGAATGTGCGCCGTTGAATTTTGTACAGGTCCTAGTTTTGCTTCTCAGCGCTGTAACATTTGAATTTGGCAAAGGAAATGGCTCAAATTTTGAACACAAACCTCTCAATCTACATCTGTTGCATAGACAAAATTTCAAAAAAATTGATGCATTATCAACAATTTTATAGCCGAAACATGTATTGGGACTGAACGTATTTTTAGTCCCTCAGACAGCAATTAGTCAGCACCCTTTATTGTTTCGATTGTACTACTGAAAGTACTATACCATTTATCATCAAATTTTGCAGGCATAATAAACACATAATCAACTACCTTCAGTGAAAATTTCATGAAAATTGGCAGAGGCATTCAAAAGTTATGAATGGGCAAATATCGCACATGAAAAACACGAATAATTTTCACTAACACTCATCCATATCAACACCAGTAGCTTTCAAACCAATTGATCAAAGTTGATGAAATTTTGCAAGAAAGTGTCTCTATAAGTATCATAACTGCTAACGAAATTTCATAATTATCATCACAAAATTTTGAACTGTAGCGTAAAAGACTCATCTATTATGTGAATGAAAATTGGTCATGATCATGATTGTACAAAATGCTTAAAACCACGTCTAATTGTTTTTCATCCACAGTTAAAAGTAATGCATCGATTTTTATGAAATTTGGCACAAACAATAAACATACAACCAAGAGTTCTCAGTCAATTTTCTGGCCTATTTTACCGATTCATTACAGAGCAACAGCCGTACTTCTGCGTCCCGATTAATGCGGATACAGGCTTTAGTATCTGAAAACAAAAATTACAGCGCTGTTTACTATTTGTTCAGAATACGATACTATGATGTTTTATCTATGTATTTGAAACAATTCTAATGGTTTTCAACAAACATGTTATAAATATGTACAATTTAGGGATGAACCAGCCACGGGCTGAAAGTCTCTTTAATAAAGATAATAAAAAAATATGTACAATTGAAGTAATTTAAACTATTTTAAATATTTTGAGTGTTTCCCTACCAGAGCATGAGCATGAGCATGAGCATGAGCATAGATGACCGCACAATTCGTAGTTGCTACTCCGTGATTGACCAGAGCAATCGAAATTGCACAAGGAACCAATGAATAGGGCTTGGGACTAGCTTACTATTCTCAATGTACACAGGTCGAGAGCTCTCAACTTTAATAAGGTCAATAACGGCGCCGGCCACGTCCTTACGGTCATCGAGGATGGAAGGGAATGTTAGTAAGACAAACGTTGTTATAAAGACCGCGAATCGTTGCATCTCCACGTTTGTCTCAGGAAGGATTTTTTTGTTAGTAGGGTAAGGTACATTGTCAGTCCGGGAGTCACCTATGGTTGGTGATATGATTTGACAATGGATCAATATACACAAACCGCCGTTAACAACCGACCACTTTTCGACGCAAGAACTAGCCAAAAAGGGAGCAGAAACCTTTAGTCTATTCCACACAGAAATACACTGAACGCGACTCACTTGTCGGCGCCCAGATTTTTTCTCGACCGGCGAACCCGAAGTAACATTTTTCACTCTTTTGTGTAAATGCAAAAAATGAAAGAAAATATTTATTATCAACTAAAAGTGTATTGGAAACTAGCGCCGAAGGGAAGCGAAAAATTCGGAACCGACTCGAACCACGGCGCGCGCACACTCGTCCCGTCGTCGGAGCCCCGCAGAGAGAAGAGAAAAAAAAATCGCAAAAATCTAGCAAAGCGAGCGCGCGAAACTTTGCTGCTGCCGAACTACCGCACACTACTGACTCTATTTTGAGTGTTTCCCTACCAGAACAGATAAATTACAGTGCCTGCCAAAAAAGTGTCACACAAACATTCTTATTAATAGTCCTTTGATCTGCATGTTTTTCGCCCGATACATATTTATCTGAGATAGTTTAAACATTTAATACAATTATAAAGTTTTTCTGTACATAACGTCTAAAAATTCTACAGTCATAAGCACATAAGATTTCGTAATCAAAAGTAGCTTACCAAAACTTCGTACCGGCACTGTGTCAAGTAGCCACCATGTTGCATGTCTGAAAATTTGTTTGAAAAACCTACACAAATCAGAGATATACCAAAAATTTTTCTTCATATTTCCAATCCGATGGAAAGCGAATGAATTCATGAAGAGTGAACATGCTTGTTTCACCAAAAATTTTGAATGGCACATGAAATTTTGTAGTCGGGGCCCGTGGCGCAGTGGTCCACACGTTCGCTTCATATGCGGATGGTCATGGGTTCGATCTCAGCCCCGGCACTTGCAATTTTTCGTCAGTTGCTCTTCCCCCGAGAGCAGCTGACACCTGACCCTCTTCGGAGCATATAGCTCTAACGGACCCGGAATTTGGATATCGGCGAACCGCAACTCATAATGGACGACCCTCAATTGGACTGGAAAAGAAACAGCAGCCCACAGCATCATCATCGTGCTCATCATTCTACCGTGGACAGGGTAGAAAAGTGGAAGCAGCACAAAAGACACCAGTTCGATACATGTAGCAGAATTAGAATAGAATACATTTAGGCGCTGTACAAAGCGTAAGTGCAGCGTCCGATTGGAATCGCTCACGTAGTGCCCTAGTGGACAAAAGAGCTGTAAATTGGGTTAAGCGATTAAGAATTTAAAAAAAAAATGAAATTTTGTCATGGTGACCAAACATCAAGAATAGATTGCAAATAAAATGTGAGGCATAATTTTTTTAAGCCATCACCAAATATCACATAATAGGTGGCACATTTATTTGCATAGCGTGCGTTTGATGAATAAGGATTTTGCTACTAGCAACAAGTCTTTACGATGTTGCTAATAACGTATTCAAAACTTTATTTTATGTTATAAGAATGTATTAAAAAACATCTTTTGTAACATCAAAGATGTTTTATAAGCCGCCAGTTTTTGCGCTTTTTCGGTGATATAAGTGAATGAAAATAAGTTTTTCATATTCGGAACGAAACTTTGACGTTTGTATGAAACACGTAATATATTCATTATTGTAACAGGTTGTGCTACTTGGGTCGTCACCATATCTCATCTCCAATCTCTTATCATCGTATCTCATCCTCAATTTCTTGCCTCTCATCCATCATCTCTCACATCTCATATTTCACACCTCCCATCTCTCATAATCATCATCACCCATCTCTAATTTCTTATCTGTCATCTCTCCTCTCTCATCTCACATCTCTCATCTCTCATCATATCATGATCATCATCATCTCTTATCTTTCATCATCATCACCATCTCTCATCTCTTTTAGATCTATTTCGTCTTGCATCTTTTATCTCTCATCATCATCGTTTCTCAACTCTCATCTTTTGTTCATTAGTTTTAGCCCTCACCTTTCATCTCCCTTCTCACATTTCTCATCATCACCATCACTTATCGCTTGTTTTTCATCTCATTTCTCACCATCATTATCAACCCAAGCAACACGACTTGTTGCTAATACAGTAACAGCAACCTTAGTGCAATTTATTCACTGTCCGTATTACGGACGACAGAACACAATTGCTTCTTCTTTGAAACCCAAAAAGCGCAGATTCTGAATTCTTATGCAACATAAACGAGGAGGAATGATAAAAAAGATGGGAAAAGATTTTGTCCAGACTCGAACCATGGACACCAGGAGTATTATCTACTCACCTTACATACTACACAGCTCTGTGAGAGAATCGATGCTCAACTCATCATAAAAGCTACTGAAGTTACTTGTTACTTTATTGCACCTTCTTTGTCACAAGTTAGAGAACTGTCAAAATAAAAAGACGCTCAAGTTTTCTGTAACGCATATGGAATCTAATCTGAACAAACAAACCAGAGTTAGATGTTTAATGCATGTTTCATAACACATTTAATGTAAGCTGACTGTATTATCACTTGCGAGCAATATGTAAGCTCCGCCTCCACGAATCGATGTCAAACACGTGGTAATTTGTGATTTCTATGAAACAAAGCAGCAACTTTACGAATTTCGGAGTTTAAATGCAACTCAACTGACAAGATGGAAGTTTCGTGTGCTTCTAGTGCAACTCATTTAGACCAAAGCATAGAAAGCCACAATCTGCATGATGTTGCAGGTGCTGCTTGGGAACGCCATCACCATCATCTCTGATCCATCATCTCGTACGTCTTATCTGTTTCATCTCATCTCATATCGCCCATCTCTCATCTATCATATCGCACCTCATATCTCTATCCTTTCACCTCACATGTCTCACCTCTAACCTTTCATCTCTCACCTCTCATCACCCACAGCACTAGGCTTCGCGACTCCTAATCACAGAAACGACTGGTACGGCGGCGAATGTGAACAGTTAAAAAAAACGAGAAGAATGCAGCATGGGTGAGAATGCTGCAACACCGTACGAGAGCGAATGAGGCACGTTACAGACAGGCAGAACTCAGTCTTCCGGATGAAGAAGCGCCAGCAGGACGATCGAGATCGCGAAGCGATGGTAGAGCTGTACCGCGCTAAGGACACACGAAAGTTCTACGAGAAGCTGAACCGCTCGCGCAGAGGCTTTGTGCCACAAGCCGGCATGTGCCGAGATAATCACGGGAATATTCTCACGAGCGAGCGTGAGGTGGTCGAGAGCAGAGATGTCCATATCCTCAGTGAGGGAAAGAGAAATAGAAAATACACCACTCACGCTGTGCATCTGAACAGGAGCCCTTCTCTTATATGTGGAGCCACCACTGCGATTCGGATGCGCGCATGCTTGGTGAGTAGAAATAAATCTCTTAGCTCCCTGAGCACTAGGCCACACAACAGTGCGGCGAGAGCGATTTAAAATTCTCTTCGGTGAAAGTGTAAAAAATCACCCGGGCGCGCGCTCCAGTGAGGTTTTTGCGCCAGAGTGCGCGCTGCGGTGAAACACCGGAGAGTTCTCGCCCCGGCGACACCATGGTGATAATTTGGTGACTGCTGGGTGAAAACACGGGAGAGCGCCGGAGAGCGATGCGCGCGAAAGAGTGAGCCACACTCGTTCCAAGGCGGACGAGCAAGAGCACGCACTAGCGCTTGGTCTACCTACCACCCAAAACAAGAGAAACTGGCTTCTTGGTGTGGTGAAAAATGTTCCTATCCCCAGTGTGGTCGATAAACTGACGCCGCAGTGAATCGCTACGGTGAAATGCCATCTTAATGAATAAAGAGTGTAGCGGTTGCTGATTGAGGTATCAGTCGGCAGCCGTCTAGTTTGATGGAAGATGTCTAGCGTTCTATTTTCATTGTAATTTAGGCCATAGCGAGGAGCTAGCCTCGCTATGGCCTGCGTGGCCATGGTGGACTAGCCTCCAACAAGAACTACACGACACACACAATACGCGACGCGACACAAGACAACACTTATCGTTCTTACAATCGTCAAGAAAAGACTTAAAAAATTACCTTTTGTCGACCGGTTTTGGGCGAGATCTAGCCCATCTTCAGGACAATGTCCGACTGACTGCGTTGTGTTCGTACGTTGTTCGTATACGTCCAAAAGAAGAGAAATTTACTCTATCGTCAAGTCTGCTAGGTCGAAGAGACACGATGCGATGGGAGGGTCATCCTCATTCATTAATTGCTTTTTCGACCCTGTGATGAACATGGATTCCCATGTATTCAAATGCGAAGATTTGTTGACAAATTTGAGCAGTTTCGCTTCTTCCCAGTTGATGTTGTGGTTACTGCTTGCTGTATGAACTGCCACGCTGGATTTGTTTTGTTTGTTTGTGTCAACGGCATTCTTATGTTCCCTGATTCTGGTTTTGAATTTCCGGCGTGTCTGACCTATGTAGACAGCTGGACAGTCCCTGCACGGAATTTCATAAATTCCTGACTGCTCATCCGGGGGAACCTTATCATTCAGATTGCATAGTAGTTCACGTAACGTGTTGGCGCTTTTGTGTACTACTTGCAATCCATGTCGTTGAAGCTTCGATTTTATTGGGTTGGTTACTTCAGGGTAGAACGATAGGCTAATCCTTTTTTTTTTGTCCTGCTATTGGCTCCTGTGTTGTTATGTTCTGACGGTGTGTTTCGCGTTTGTGTTTTTGTAAAATTTTGTCAACGAAAGTTCTGTTGTATCCATTAACCTCGGCTGCAGCGTAAATTCGATTTTGTTCTCCCTTGAATTCTACGCTATCCAATGGTACATTGTAAAGCCGGTGAGCCATAGTCCACATCGTGTCTCTTCGACCTAGAAGACTTGACGATAGAGTAAATTTCTCTTCTTTTGGACGTATACGAACAACGTACGAACACAACGCAGTCAGTCGGACATTGTCCTGAAGATGGGCTAGATTTCGCCCGAAACCGGTCGACAAAAGGTAATTTTTTAAGTCTTTTCTTGACGATTGTAAGAACGATAAGTGTTGTCTTGTGTCGCGTCGCGTATTGTGTGTGTTCTCATCATAATTGCCTGTGAAATTTTCAACTTGATGGCGAACAGAATTTCCAGTTAAATTGCCGAATATGCTGCCTATGAAATTTTTGAAATAAATTTGGAAGTAATTATCGAAGGCTATTGAATCAAAAAATTAAAAAAATGCCGTAGGAATAAATAAAGAAATTGCTGATGGGATTCCCGAAAGACTAGCTTCCTACATTTTTGTTAGAATTATAAAAATCAATGCACAAACCAATTTTTGAACCAAATTTTCAAAGAAATTCCAAAAGAGTTCCTGCTTATCTGAAGCAGTTTTCTGAATGATAGACCCAACAAACATTTTTGCTGTACAAGAGTGGAATAAACGACTCTTAAACAAACTTTAGCTTAAGAAACTGTTGTTCAACTAGTTTTGTTACTTGGGGATATTAATACAATAAAATACAAAGGAATTACAGAAGGAATTTCAATAAAATTGCCACAAATGTTTTGAAAGGCGTTGCAAAAACAATTTCCGAATGAAACAGTGAAATTACTGAGAAAAATATCGAAGAAATTTCCAATAAAATTACCAATTTTTATAATTTGTGAATCTTGACTTACGGCGAAACTGGGAGCATTCCCTTACTTCATAGTTTTTGATTTTTTTTTTCATTAAATAACGTAGCAACATTTTCATAATCGGAAGACATGTATAGAATAAAGTATCTTCTGCAAAAATGAAAAACATTTTCCATACAGAAAAAATCAGGAGATACCTTGATCAATACCTCTACATGTATACGAAAACCGATTTTGGAAATATTGCTACGTTTTTTAATAAAAAATAATCAAAAACTAAAAACTGAGGAAGTGCTTCCAGTTTCGCCTTACTTGCTAGTTTCTTACATATAACATTTCTAAAGACAGAAATTCCCAAAGAAACTGCTGAACAAATTCCAATTAAATAGCCAAGAAATTCCCATTTTATTGTCTAAGAAATTTTCAAAGAAATCGTGTAAGAAATATCCGAAGAAATCCAAAAAAAAATAAAAAATGACTAAGAAATTCCGAAAGAATTGCCGACAAAGTTTTTTATTTTTTTATTTTATTTTTTTTATTTTTATTTTTTTATCTGTTTTAACGAGATTTTAAGCCCTGGGCTAGTTCATCTCGGGCCCCACGCTTTACTTCCCTTCCGAAAGAAGAACTCACATTTTGTGAGTTCGTCGGGAGTGGGATTCGATCCCAGGTCCTCGGCGTGATAGTCACGACAGTGTATCGACATGTCTTTTTCAACTGCCTATCACTACACATCTTTTAACGTATGAAAATTCTACAAAGAATTAATGAAGATATTTGTTGACTTGTATCTGTGAAATTTCGGAGTATCATCAGCTTGATCAAGAGCATCCCGCGTGAAAACGAACATTTGTTTTTTTTTTTTATTTCACATTATATGTATTCTAGTATTCTAAATTTTGTTTTTCGATGGATTCATGTTGTTTCCGACAGCTAATATAATACTCTGCCCGTTCTAAATAATTCCCTACCTCGCAAATCATTCAGACACCGTTCGACTGAATTCGCAATTACATAAATCACTTCCACGTCACAACTGACCATCGGTCAACTGCTGTCCCCCTTCCAGTTTATGCGCAAAATCCCATCACTCGATATGGCTTTGAAATGTTACAATACGTCAGTCCCGGTCGGTCGGTCACGCACATTCTCCGCGCGGCGCGCATTCGGAGAGCGGTCAGCGCC
Source organism: Aedes albopictus (assembly GCF_035046485.1). Taxonomy (NCBI): domain Eukaryota; kingdom Metazoa; phylum Arthropoda; class Insecta; order Diptera; family Culicidae; genus Aedes; species Aedes albopictus. The sequence continues at coordinate 393,837,230 of NC_085137.1, forward strand.
TGGCAGGTCCTTCCTCATCGTCGTTGTTGTTGCCGCCGTAATTTGAATAATCCTTTATTAACAAAATTAGACCCGTGAAGCCCGTGATGCCGGCTGGCTGCCTTGCTCCTCCACGATGCTCCGGAATTGCTGCGCCGCCGCGGTTCTCGAAATTCCCCTCGGTGGTACAATTTCTTCTAAGCAACATTTTTTTTCTTTGGTTGCCTTCATTTGCCGCACATCATTCATACACATCGAGCTTGTCCTAATTTCAATTCCACAAACAATGTGCGTTATGCACTGCGCTTCAAGGCCTTAAGCCTTCGTCAAATCCAGGAAGAAGAACTCTTGTCATGCTTTCACCTTACGCAGTTTGATTTTTTTTCTTCCTTTTTTAAGGAAGACTGTTGTTTCCTCCGATCCGTACGCAGCTTGTTCATCATCAAGGAAAACGAACGTATAATTATATAAGTTTCATAAGTTGAGGAACGTTAACCCCTTGAAGTGAGTTTGCTGTTGCAGGCTTCATACTGTGCAACAGCATAACATTGGTCAGCTAACACTTTCAAGAGAAAAATAAATAACTCATCATTATGGTGGCCCACACTTATTCGAAAAACATAAAATATCCTGAAACAGTTGTGTTGGACTCCCAGAAACTACGTTCAAAACTTGAGTGAAATCAATTAAGTCTAAGGGAGGACTCAACGAGCTTGAAGTTTGTATGGAAAAAAATGGCCAAACGTATCTATGCAGAAATCTTAAGTTTTCGTTTTTTACCACTAGATGGCACTTTACCTAGGGTATTACTGTTTTATTATGCGTCGGATAACTTTGCGGTCTTCAACAAGATTGTTTGGACTTTATGCCACCTACAAGAATACCAAAGATTGCAATTATTGAGCCCTTACAGCATCTACTAGCTCCAAAAATCGAAAACTGAAGATTTCTGCATACTTTTGATCAAGTTTTCCAATACATACTTCAAGCTCGATGAGCGCCCTCTTAGATCTAATCGATTTTGCTTAAATTTTGAACGTAGCTTCTGGGAGTCCAAAACAAATGATTCAAGAGGTAAGACTTGGTATTTTCCGAGTTTTATGTGTTTCATATAAGTGTGGATCACCCTACTAATCATACACAATAGGTAAAATTTCAATAAAATCACAAAAAATATGACCGATGCTACCCTGTTTGACGGTATTCTCATCAGAATAAAGCAGAACACACCCAAAAGGACGCCAAACACAGGGGTCAAACTAGGATGCCCTCGCGCTTCCTATTCCGCTGCCTCGGAACCACGGACCCTACGAGGTCCGAACACAACCGCTTCAATCAAATTTTGCTACATTTTGATGGAATACGTCTTCCGTCACTACCACCGGGAGCGGGACCCGGTTTCCCTTCAACCCTTAGCGGGAATTTGACGCTTGGCAGACGAATAAAAGACGTTCTAATGTCTCTAATGTATTTCTAATCATAATTTATTCACATGCTTGTAAGATCTGTGAATCCGAACTTCGGGGAAAAAAGGGTTGCCGAAAAGAATGAAAAGAAGAAAACCGAGGAAGAAATTTCAATCGCGAACAATAGGAAGGAAAAATTAAACTAATAAGCTACGGTTAGGAAAGGATGATACTGGTTTCCCTCGCGCCTTCCTTTTGATGAGCTCTCTCCTGCGCGCGCGATGTAGGCATACAGGAAGAAACGCAAGCGGATTAAATTTTACATGTTCAACAACAAGCCTGACGGGTGGTAGCTCCATCGTTCATGTTGCTCGTTTGCTGGGAAAAGTCTTTTTTTATGTTGAGCTCTAATGTTGGCAAAATCGACAGTTTTCATACAAATTATTACACGTTGTTTCTGAAGTTGGCATCCCTTTGGATATTTACATCAGAAAATCCTTCAGGAATAACATCCAAATACTCTGAAATTCTGAATTATTCAGAAGTTCATTCGAGTTACTTTAAAAATACCTCCAAAACATTTCTAGCATGTTCGTCATAACAAGAGTTTTTACAAGAATTACAACAATGCTCCTCTAGATATCACGTTGAAAACTTCAACAGGAAGTTTGAATGAAAAGGCTACAACAATTCGTTATTAAATGCAGCCATATTTTAGTAATAAACGAAGCCTATAGAACACCTGGATCAATCAAGAAGGGCTTCGAAAAATTGTATCGAGATCATTTTCAAGATTTTTTTGATTTTCAAGTATTGTCTTAAATTTCTAAATCTGGCAAAAATTATTTATCTATTCCACCAGAATGAGCTACAAAACATTTCCAAACATCAGAACGCGTGTTAATCAGAATTCAGCATATTGGTGTAAAAAATTGAGCTCAATCCATCACAGCAAACCACAATTACAGCATCTCAAAGTTGGTCATTTTATATGAAAATCGACGTTTGTCCGATCAATTATGTACCACAATGTGCGCCTTAAATGCTGCTTAAATGCAGATTTTGGCTTAGGGGCTGTCCATAAACCACGTGGTCATTTTTTTGGGACTTCTCAACCCAGGCCCCTCCCCCCCCCCGCGTGGTCATTAGTCCATACACATTTTTTTATTCGTCCATACAAAATGGTCATTGGCCGAACCCCCTCCCCCCCCCCCCCCTCTTGTCCACGTGGTTTATGGACAGCCCCTTAACATCTGTTTTTTCCTTCCCTCTAAAGATCACAGTAATCTGTGATTGTAAGCGGTCGCAAATTTTCGCCGCTGTCACGTTTCTTTTGTGCTGGTTTTGTTTTTTTTTTCAAATTTCGGAAAATCGGAATCAAGTTTTTGTGTGTGCTTGCGTTATAGAAAATGGCCAGTGTGTGTTCCGCGAGTAAACCGTGGGTGTTTCATCAGGCCAGTAGAAAAGTTGTATCCGTAATATTTTCGGCTTCGGTGCATTCTGTGCTCGATGAACTTTTGATTGTAGCTTTCATCCGCGCGCGTGTGTAAAGTGATGTTTCCGACTTGTGGCAGCAAAAAATAGGCGTCTGAATTATCTGTATGAGGTCTAGGAGCTGTGAGGACCCGATCCTCCTGCGAGCAGCTGCGACCGACGTTCACATGGTGGACGATTACCTATCATTGGATCCATGGATGCTTTTTATCGTCATCCTGTTCCCCCTGGAGCAGCTTCATTCCGCGCCAGAAGTCAGATAAGTAGCCAGTGTGTGTGTGTGTGTGTGTGTGTAAATGTGTTGTTGAAGTGGCTTCCCAAGTAACACACATGTTATATAAAAGTTACGACAGCGCAGGTTTTGGTTGTATAGAAGTTTATTTAACGTTATTTCAACACAATGTTAGAATTACGTAAAATAAACTTCTATACAACCAAAACTTGCGCTGTGGTAACTCTATTATAACATGTGTGTTGCTTGGGTTAGGAGGGCGCGGTCTGTATGTGACGCTAACATGCCTATTGCGAATTGTTCTGCTTCATTCAGTAAGCGCTTTGTTACCATACATAAATGCAAGCATTTAAAGAGACTTTTTTAATATATCAAACTACATATATAAATTTATAATAATCCAGTGGCATAACTCATACTTAATTCCAGACCATTCCTGTATCAACCTCCCAACTCCTTTCTATTTACGAGGGCGTCGGTGAGTCGCTGGCACCTCGATAAATAGATATCATCCATACCCTACTATCCCTTCCCATCCACAAAACGTGTTTCTTTTCGTTTCAGAGAGCGACCAATGGCGCTTAAGCCTAGGCTTGATAGCCAGGACACAGTGAAAATGCCTGTGTCCCATCCCTGAAGCAACGAGGCGCATGGAGTGTCAAAATCTCTTAGCTACGTCACTCTCAACGTTTGTGTTCAAGTATACTAAACACTTATACTCACATCAACACATTTACATGATCTACACTTACACACTCTGAATCTTGTTGCATCACTCGCTTATAGTGATTCCCAAATCAACCAATTCCAAATATCCAACTCCTTGACACCTATGGGGCGCCGGTGAGTCGCTGGCCTTTCATAAAGTAGGTGTCATATCATCACATCCTTTCCTTTCCTCGTAACGGAGAAATTGGATAGCTGTTCCTTCCCAAATAGCATTCCATAAGCAATTAGAATAGGAGTATCAAAGTTAAACATGACAACTTTCAGTATGCAATCTACGAATTACTCCGTTACCACGCAACGCAACGCAACGCAACGCAACATCTGTTTTTTCCTTTCCTCTGTTGAGGGAAATTAAGTCACGGTGTTCATTAAACTGAGTTTTTGTGGCATATGCATTTAATCAACCATACGATAACAACCCTCAGATTGTCAATAGCATTAGCATCAAACATGTCGCACAAATTCGCAGGTGATACAGTCCCAAATCGCTATTAAGAGATTTGCCTCCTTCCCGTATGTTACCAAAGAACAGATATTCGGGGCTAATCTCTGACTCTAAGACAAGTTTGATACAATCCTCCAACGGCTGAGAGCTGTACGACAGCTGAGTGATGGGAAAGGAAGATTAGTTGGACACCTAAGAAAGGTAAGGACTGTTCAATTTATAAAACGGACAACTTTACAAGGCTATAAAAAGAAGATGCGTAGTTCAATTTTAACCACCCTTGCTTCGTTGTTCAGTACATCATTTTTCATTATAGTAATCATTTTTGAATCGAATAAAAATAGTTTTATTTTTTAGAAAATCGGCCAGGTGTTGAATCTGGTGAATTTTTCGATTACCGAAAATTGAAAGTATATACAAAATTACTGTTCACATATGATATATCGTTTTTAATATCAAAAAAGTATGTGTCATGCTGTAGCAGCATGAGTAATAAACATTCTGGCAGAATTTAAACTCAATTAGAAAATTAGTTTTCGAGATATTAAAGTCTCAAATGAGATTCGATTTTTTGAATAAAATTCAATTGTCAAGCGAAAAGGGTATGACAATATCGACAAAACATTATTTTTATGCGTCCATTCGAAAGAAGGAATAATGTGGTTTGAAATGCAGAAAACTGCTTTTTAACAACATTGCTGGTTTGGTTACTGTGCGTCATCACAGGTACAGTAATCAAAACAGTTTCGTTCTTTGAAGGTTCTTCCAAATAACAATGCTACCTAATGCAAACTTTGCATAACAATGATGTTGGAAATAAAAACTTTACATCCTTATCCTTAATAAATAAGGTGTACAATGACGTAGGACCAACTTTGTTGGAAATAAATAATAACAAGATTCGCTAGAGTCGAAAATCTGCATCAATGGAGCAAAAACTATGCATATATTTACTATGACCATCTTCATGAATTAAATTTTTGATGAAGAATGCAATTGAAAGTTAATTTTTCTTCTGTATCATTCAAAAAGAAATATTCCACTACTCTGGACAAATTTTCAGTCGAATTCGTTGCTCTATTGCAACACAGGACTTAAATTAATATTTTTTAATAATTTCTATGGAAACAAGGCAACTCACTATATCAAGCTGGAGGCTACTTTGTGCATTATTACTGATCAACTATTGAGCTTTACCTTTAGTAGAATAGTATAAGATTCCAATACATTAAAAACTTCGTAAAAATGTGCATGTTAAGTATGTGGAAAGTTATGTCGAATTTTGAGAAATGGGGTTTTATTGACGTTTCACGAAAACCGCTTCAGTTACACAATAAACAACATTTTGCTCAATGTTATATTTTTCCTACACTTGAGAATAGCTATAGGAAGTTATGCAAAAAACTGATAATCTTTTTATTGAAAAATAAAAAAAGGTATCGCACAAGCAAGATGTCCGTTTTATAAATTGAACAGTCCTTATGTAGACACCTCTACGTCCTCTCAAGCCTAGGTGCCACAAAAATTTGATTATTGTTAGTGGGAGAGTTAAGTCCAAAAGATACGTTTGGTCATCCTTTAGGCACCACAACGATGAACAGGATCAGACTCACCAAATTCTACGAACTCCAGTACTCTTGAGAAGAAATTGTTAAGTTTAATTTAGCAACATTTAGCAGCATTTAGCGGGCATCTATAGGGTGTCCCAGAAAGTATGGACACAACTTTGTATAGCGAAAGTACAATAATTTTCTTATAAAACAACAATTTTTATATTTTTTTTATTTTTATTCAGAGTGTTTTAATTGATTTCTGTAAAGAGTTTATACATTAAAAAGGGTTTTTGTATGCAGAATGTTTAGAATGAAAAAACATCTCTTAAAACTTCTGCACAAACTACTTTTTTACGGTTTTGCCAAATATCCAAATTCGAAACATTTTTTTTTTTGATTTTTTTTTCACATGATACATTCGAAAACATGTTTCCTCAGATGGTTGATTGAAATTTTTTTTATAAAAATATGTTTTGCCTGTGCGTACGGGTATTTCAGAATTTTGAGAAAACTGAAAAATTCGCCTTTTCTATTTCTGGATAAGACATGTGTTGATGTAACCGACTGAACCCCGTTTGGTCGACATAACGGCCGAACCCGGCGATATCAATAAATGATTTGCGTTGACATAAGCCGAATGAAAGAGGAAAGAGAATCAGGGACTATTGTTCGATGAATGTGATGAATATCATATTGGTTCCACGAGGATAAGTTTATAAACCAGTTCGTTAAAGTTATAATTTCTCTTCATTATACAATATTATTCTGAGTGAGTACCGCTAGAGCTAAATAAGAAAATGGAATTGTACTTATTTTTGTCGATATTGAATTACAGCTCGCGGTGGTCGCTGATAATCGTACATTCGTAGGGTACTTGAATCGATAGTTGACACCTACAAGTAAATATGAGAAACCCTTGAAATTGTTTGAACTAATGTATAGTTTATTACAGTCAGATCGAGCCTATTGTTGAGTTATTGTTGGGAAATAAGGAATTAATTTGGAGTGAGGATAGACCAATGTAAGCGCAATCAATGTAAGTTCCAATGACTTGTACTAAAATGATAAATATACACTCCCGTTCAAAAGTTTGGGGTCACCCCCTCAAAAACATGTCATTTTTTTAGGCCCATATCTCCGCCAATTTGCGTCCGATTTCAAAACCCTAGGTTTCATTCAAAAGATAATAAGTCAAAGAAACTTTGAACATGATTTAAAAAAAACTTTTTCAAACAATTTTGTATGTAAACTTAACCCAAAGTTGCCAAATTTTCTAAAAAATGAATATAAATTTACGGCAGTGTCTGTGGAAGTTGGGTCGACCAAATTTTAAGATGAGAGAAGTAATATGACCCATTTTCTATTAGCTTTCAACTGCTTTTTACAAAACTTAGCTAAAAAATCTAGAAAAAAAATTATTAAGTAAATTAATCCTTGATGTCATCGCCCAAAAGTTTGGGGTCACCCCTCAATATGATGTATCGGCCAAAAGTTTGGGGTCACTTTCGTAAAACATGGAAAAGTGATTTGGTGATATCTTCGTCATCTATAATTCAATTTTATTTATTTTTTCTCATTTCAAAGATAATTAACTAAACTTACGTTTGATGTCTTCAACTTAACGTATTTAACGATTTTTGTATATAAAAATGTTATGTTAAGTTAGCACATTTTACCACGCTTCAAAAAATGAGGCAACTTTACAATAAGTTTTAGTATGTAAATTTCAACAAATATGTGTGGTTCAATGTCTATGCAGTAAGTATCATTCATTTTGTTTCAAACAAGCCAAGAAGAATTAAAATTGAATAAAAGATGACAAAGATATCAACAAATCACTTTTCCATGTTTTACGATAGTGACCCCAAACTTTTGGCCGATACATCATATTGAGGGGTGACCCCAAACTTTTGGGCGATGACATCAAGGATTAATTTACTTAATTACTTTTTTTCTAGATTTTTTAGCTAAGTTCTGTAAAAAGCAGTTGAAAGCTAATAGAAAATGGGTCATATTACCGCTCTCATCTTAAAATTTGGTCGACCCAACTTCCAGCGACACTGCCGTAAGTTTATATTCATTTTTTAGAAAATTTGGCAACTTTGGGCTAAGTTTACATACAAATTTTTTTGAAAAAAATTCTTTTAAATCATGTTCAAAGTTTCTTTAACTTATTATCTTTTGAATGAAACCTAGGGTTTTGAAATCGGACGCAAATTGGCGGAGATATGGGCCTAAAAAAATGACATATTTTTGAGGGGGTGACCCCAAACTTTTGAACGGGAGTGTAGCTTTTAGCGTTCCATTGTTTGTGAGATCTACACAGCGTGCTCAAAAGATATTCGTATACTCCTTCCCAACAACATGCCAACAGACGTTCGAGTTTTGAAACATGTTTTGACGAGAATAAAAATAATTCAATCTACACTTTATAAAGCTGAAGCATTTATTTTACTTATAGTAAAATAAAAATGTAATTTTCGGCATGTTATATATATTCAGGAGCTTGTTTTCAACTATAAGAAAAACGGGTTTTCAAAAATATCGGTTTTGGTGTTTAAATTCATTTTTCAGATCCAAAAGTATAAGTTTTCAATTCAAACAAAGGGTTGTATAATAGATACGCATGTAGAAATACACGTATATATTTTTTGAAATTTTTATCGATTTTAATTTCATGCGTAGAAAACAATTTGTTAAGCGATGTTTTTGAAAAATATAGCAATTTGTGCAGAAGCTTTAAAAGGTCTTCTAGAGAATGTTCTACCGCATTCAAACGAAGTGTGAAATGCAAATTTTAATAATTGGTTTTTGATGTTAATATATTAAGGCAGGATATGTGTGAAAATAAAGTTTGTTTATGCATCCATTTCCAAATGGCAGAGCTGCAAAGTTGTGCCCATACTTTCTGGGACACCCTATAGCAGCACTGCTGAAAGTGTCATTTTGACATATCTGAATTCAACCACATCCAACTTATTTTAGAAGCTCAACCTGAGAATATGGTGTATTAAAAACTTGTGTGGCTAGACCAGCTCCACAAGAAAGTCACGGAAAACCCGATCTATATTTATGTCACGGACTACCTTCAAAAAATGTCAATGACTTTCATGGTGAATATCAATTGACAATTTTGTAGAACTAGTATATCCGTACGGGGTTCCAGTTAGCTTAGTGGTTAAGGCTATGGATCGCCAATCCGGAGACGGCGGGCTCGATTCCCGCTCCGGTCGGGAAAATTTTCTCGACTCCCTGGGCATAGTTTATCATTTTCCTTGCCTCACAATATACAAATTTATGCAATGGCAGGCAAAGAAAGCCCTTCAATTAATAACTGTGGAAGTGCTCCAAGAACACTAAGTTGAAGCGAGGCAGGCCAAGTCCCAGTGGGGACGTAGAGTCGTAAAGAAAAAGAAGAAGTAGTATAGCCGCACAGGTTTTTCATATACCATATTCTCAGGTTGAGCTTCTAATATGAGCTAGATGTGGTTGAATTTAGATATGTTGTTGCGGACAGGTAGTGGTACGTTTGGTGCTCAGTGAAACCGGCAACACTGAAGCAAGGTTGCGAACTACAAGCGCCGGTGCAACCTAGAAACAATCGATTAGGCAGCGTTGTTCAATCAGTGAGCCCGGTAGGAACTGCACTGTGGTTAGGTGGCCTATCTGTCTCGTGAAGGAATACTAGATTGTAAGTTTGAATGAAATGTTATTTAATATAATATAATAAAACTCATAAATTTGCAGTATTAAAGCTGCGTGAAATAATGCTGCTGTCGGTATGGTGTTCTGGTTCCGAGCGCGACTGACTTCCTAACATATGTCGAAATGACATTTTCAGCACTGTCCAGCAGCAATATCACCGAAAACTACAGTCGAATCACGCGAAAATGAAAACCTATTCCGGCACCCTGATGGGAATATGAGAAACTCTCATAACAATCGCGAATTATCCGGAGATCAATTTATAAGCACTTTCCGAGGCAAAATTTGCAAACCCAGCCGTTTCTCAATTCGACCGGCCATCACCATATGATAACATCCCTCAGATTGCCAAAAAAAAAAATCAAAAGTTTAGCTTCTCATTTCTCCCGCTTGGAGCCATTTTTTTGGGTTCATTCTGATATACAGGGGATGGCAAAAATGTTTGGGATAGGCAACTATTTCTTCTCTCACAAATATGTTCAACTTGCTTTAACTTTTTATAGAGTGCATCAAAAATTCTCAAATTTTGACTATTTGTTCACCTATTATATGTGCATGATTGGTACAAATTGGAGCTCGATTGGTTAATCTTTCGCGAAGTTAGAACCGTTCGGGTAAAACACTATTTTTTAGACAACCAATTTTTGAACTATCATATCTCGGAAACCAGTGAACCGAATTGAATAAAATTTTATACGTTTATCAACAATATATTGATATATACGACGCTATAAAATGTAATATTTTCTCACGATGAATAAAGTTATAACGGTTTGACATTCTGGCCCACATAGAGGAAAATAAGTCATATTTACACTATCACACAATAGTTACGAAATGTGTTGTTCTTTCAATCCAAACAGGCTCTAATACATCTTATCAGAGATACTTGAGAACAGAAGCAGAAAATCTTTGGATATCATCACTAAAAATTACATTGATGTAAAAAAATATTTTTTTTTTTCGAGAACGATCCAAAAATTTTCAATCCATGATAACTTTTTTCAACGTTCAAAAAGTACCTATGTTTTAATGGCTTAAGAAGCATTAATGTATTGTTGATAAACATTCAAAAGTTCATTCAATTCGGTTCACTGGTTTCCGAGATATGGCAGTTCAAAAATAAGTAATCTAAACAATAGTGTTTTACGAGAACGGTTCTAACTTCGCGAAAGATTAACCAATCGAGCTCAAATTTGTACCAATCATGCACATATAATAGGTGAACAAACAGTCAAAATTTGAGAATTTTTGATGCACTCTATGAAAAGTTACAGCATGTTGAACATTTTTGTGAGAGAAAAAAAAGTTGCCTATCCCAAACATTTTGGCCATCCCCTGTACTATACCGGTCATTTTGTTTTGCTAATTTCAACAAAAGTTGATCCTTGGATACTCGAATTGCTGATTGTACTTAATCACGCTGAGGATGATCAAATAGCGTGCGTTAAGTTTTGAGGCTTGAATAAAGTTATTGTTTCATTTTGACCCGGTGTCGAACATGTTCCCATAATTAGAAATGGCAGTCCATTAAATACCCCATAATAAATTTAAAAAAATGCACGAATAATTCGAAAATTGCGCCTTTGTTCTTCAATCCTCTTCACCGCATGGCTCATCCGTTTCCGTTAGCTAGAAATTTATTCAAGTCAATTACTCGTTGTTTCGTATTCATTGATAATTTTTTTCGATGTTTTCCATTTGCGAATCTTTAAATTTAGAGCAGAAGCATTAGTTTTGACCAGTCAGGTGTTTTGACCATAGTGCGTTATTCAGACTGCTGTGATCCGGAATATTTGTTTTTTTCTTACGAGTAGATCCCAATACAATATGATAATTACAGCTGATTTTCACATAGATTTTGATTACGAAATGGAAGAAAAAAAGAAAGAATTTTCCTCAAGAAATAAGCTCTCATATATTTATTTTGGCCAGGGTGCTTCTATTTTGGCCACTCCCATAAGAAATACACTGCCGCAATTCTGCAAAGTGACGTAAGCGCCATTCAAAATTTCGATATTTTTTGGTATATTATATATAATATCTGGTGTAAAAATAACACTGTAGTATTCCTGCTGTATTAGAATGCAAGATCTAGTCATAATCTATCATCTGTGGAAATAAACTTAAAGGATGAGCAAGAGTTGTATGCATTATAACCAAAAAATGAGCGAACACTATCAATGTCGCTTACGTCACTTTGCAGAATTGCGGCAGTTACACGAGATTGGTCAAAATAGAAATTATAGTTGAGAATATGTCCAAAACCGACGCTCAGCTTCTATATTGACCAGTGTCGCTTTTCATGCTAAAATCATTAAATAAGGATTATTTTTTCATTATCGTACAAATTGGTACGAAAGATCTCAGAATTTAATTACATTTTTTCACATGTTAACCCTACATATATATGAACAAAAACTTAATTGAAAAAAATCAGGGTCACCTAATTTTCCGGAAAACTCCAGAAGAAATCCCACTTTGAAAAATCAATCTCAAGAACGATGCATCGTAGACACATTTTTTTTTGTGAAATCATAAGCAAATCTTCTCAGTAATTGAAAAAAAAATATATAGTATGAAAATTGTTTTCCACAAAGTTTTTCACAGTTGTAAAAAATCGGTTGGAAAAATCGGAAAAAAAAACTATTTAGGAAGTCCTACTCCTCCCCAACTGGTAATTTCTGTTGGAAATAAACAGTAGAAAGTGTAATCGGTCAAAAAATATAGGCACTTTGGCTGGCAAAGTGTTTCTTGGAGACAAACTATTTCGGGCTGGTGAGATTTTAAAAAAATTTGAAATTCTGTCTTGCACGATAGCTACATAAATTCCTTTGAACTGAAGTATTGGACGATTGTTATGAGTTAGGTGTTGAATGTGGCCAGCCTGTGTGAGTACTATAAGCGTTGTTAGATATTGAAGAATTCTTAAATCGTTGTTAAGATTGCAATTGATTGATTGATTGAACTCTACTAGCAAGTTATATCAGGCAAACTCACCCAGCGAAGTTAACGATTAAGCTCCTTCTGCTCAGATTCCCTTCCATTGTGAGTCGAAGAGATGCAGAACGATAATGCATTGTGTATGCTGTCTTCCGAGGTTGTATATCCGTAGATTGTTGCTTGGTTGATGTGGTTGGTCAGTGAGCGTTCCGATTTTTACCTGACGGTTTCTTAATGGGCGGAGAGTTCCTACCATAGTTGCGTAACTTTTTTGGTGTAATATCCTTGCTTCGTTGACGTTTAAAATGTTACTGCTTCACGGTTGTGTGCATTTTCTGATCATCTTCTGTTTGATTGGCTGTTTGTAGATTTTGCTTCTTGAGATCTGCAACATTTCTGATCAGATTCCGCAACAGATCTCAATTTTACGGTTTCCTGTTTTTGCCTTTCTCGTACACCAAGGTGTACCGAAAGGCTATATGTTCACTCCAAAAACGAAATTTTGATAGAGCAGGAGGGGCTAGTTTCGTTTACCAATCGACTCAGCTGGACGAGTTGAGATGATGTCTGTATGTGTGTATGTGCGTGTCTGTGTGTGTATGTATGTGTGTGTGTGTGTGTATGTGTACAAAAAGGTCACCTCACTTTTAGATAGTAAATATCAACCGATTTCAACGATCGACAGCTCATTCGAGGTGGAATCTGGTCCCATTATTTCCTATTGAAATTGGTTAGGATCTGTCCAGCCGTTCCGGAGTTATGGCCATATAGGTGTTCCACAAACGGCACAAAGAAAAGCTACGGAGAAAGTTGTGCAGAATCTAATGGGAGGTATCAAAAGGAAAGTCCGTGCGTTCTTCAGAAATGCGAAGTAAATGTTCAAACTCACGTGAATTCGGCCACATGTATGTTGATTGTCATTTATAAAAAAATAAACATATGAATTTGTTCGAAAATACATATTTTCTATTGAAAAACAGATGTCCACTTTCTTTAATGAACAGTCCTTAATAACAGAGACTTTCAACCTAGGACTGGTTTGTCTCTCGATAACTCGGTAACTTGAGATTAGCAAGATCTCCGATAGATGATATGCACTTTAAGAGTATGAACTTATTTTCGAAAATAAGACATTCCGCGGAATTCCACGGAATTTCGTCAAAATCTATTATTATGATTTAAGCAGTGGTAGTTACTTGTGCAAGTTTTCGTCGGTCTTCCAAAGTATCAAGATTCAGCAAGCGACATCGGGAGCAGGCCGTTAGGCCGAATGCCGTTAGGCCGAATGCCATGAGGCCGAATGCCGTTAGGCCGAAAGGGTCGTTAGGCCGAAAGGGTCGTTAGGCCGAAAGGGTCGTTAGGCCGAAAGGGTCGTTAGGTCGAATAGTCGACAAGAATATCTGGTAGCGAGGTGGGGGTAGCATATTACTTTCAAACTAATCATCATATAAGGGGAGCTATGGAGTCAATTAAAGAAATCGTGAGAGGAGATAATTGCAAAATGAAGTTACAACTTAGAGAAGATTGATGAAGGAACAAAATATACAAAACCTAAACTGATTGTCGAAGACAAAAGTTGATGTTTGGAAAGGAGCTCTATTAGTGTCATTACCATCATGTGTCATACCATCATTACCGCTCATTACTCTCGAGCTTCAATGTGTACGAGAGGAGTTAGAATTTTTTGAAAAAGCAATATGGAAATTGACATTAGCTGGTGAATCACATCGAGGAGGATGTGTTACGTCAAGATGGCCGGGCTATAGCAGGCTGTGATTTATGTAGCATGCAAGTTATGACAGAATGAAAGATTCGGTATCTTCAACTACACGTCTTTCTTCACTACAGTATAAAGATATTCCATTCAGAAACATTCCTATTCTACCTAACCTAAGCAGGGTAGAAAAGTAAAAGAAAAGTAAAAGCATCACAAGGGCACAACTAGTTCGATATAGTAGAATAGAATACATTTGAGTGCTGTACAAAGTACAGCTGTCAATTGGAATCGCTTACGTAGAGTCCTAGTGGACAAAAGAGTGTTTAATTAGTTTAAGTGATTAAGAATATTAACAAGCATAACTGCTGTTAAATTTTTCATCGGAAATTTTTCCTTCTTCAAAACATAGGCTATTCTTTCTAGTTTAACTGATCTACTTAGTTTATGTATTACAACCATTAAATTTTTCATCAAAATTTTACATGAACATGAACATTTTCTGAACATAGGCTTTTTTTTCTATTTTACTCATATAAGCATTACAACTATCATTTTTTATCGGAGGTTTTTCCTTCTTCTGAACATTGGCTGTTTTTTCTAGTATTTGGTTCTAAATAAGCTTCAGTTTTTGAGAATAAAAAAGCATTAGAGTTGTTATGTTTCACATAGGATATTTTCCTTCCTTTAAAACATAGGTTCTTCTTTCTAGCTAAACTGTTATTTTTTGTTTATTTTTATTATAGAGGTTTTAAACCTTCTGGTTCATTCGCCTCTGATTCACTGTTATACTCTTTATAAGCATTACAGCAATTGAATTTTTCATTGGAGATTTTTCCTTCTTGTAAACACAGGCTGTTCTTTCAAGTTAAACTGTTATACTAACTAAAATAATTATAGCTATTACCTTTTTCACTCGGGATTTTTCCTTCTTTTAAACATTGGCTGTTCTTTCTAGTTTAGCAGTTCATTCATAAGTAGTACAGACTAGTATTACAGCCACAAAATTTTCCATAAGAGTTTTTCCTTCTGAACATAGACTGTTTTTTTACTAATTTAACTGTTTTTTCTCATTACAGTCATCAAATCTTTCATCGGCGATTTTTCCTTCTTCTAAACATAGCCTTTTTTCTAGTTTACCTGTTATGTTATAGCAAGTTTAAGCATTACAGCTAATAATTTTTTCATCGGAGTTTTTTCCTTCTTTTAAACATAGGTTATTCTTTCTACGTTTTGGAGGACTCGATTGATTTGATTTTAATCATGCAAATCATGTGCGTACTGGAATTCTGAACTTGTGCTCGGTATAAGCACTATTGAGACTTTGAAACATGAAGAAAATATTACTGTGTTATTCAATTAACTTAAATGGTCAGTGGTCACCCAAATTTTAAAGTCGAAGACCATTTCCCTCAAACTTTAAACCGTTTCTTACCATCCAGTTGCCCTAGCAAATCGGTCAACCTAACAACCCATTTGTCCTAGTGACCTGTTCGGCCTAACGACCCATTCGGCCTAATGACCCATTCGGCCTAACGACCTTTTCGGCCTAACGGCATTCGGCCTTACGGCATTCAGCCTAACGGCATTCGACCTAACGGCTTTCGGCCTAACGGGGTAGAACCATTATGATTTAAGCAGTGGTAGTTACTTGTGCAAGTTTTCGTCGGTCTTCCAAAGTATCAAGATTCAGCAAGCGGCATCGATCAGTGTAGGGTGGCAGATTTTCAGGGCCTATTTATTTACTATTATGGGCAGGTTACGACCAATAGAAGCGCTGGGTTTAATTTAATACCTAAAATACCCAGGGATGTCAAACAATGTTAGTTTTCTGGGCACACAGCGAATTGAGCTTACACCGTGTCAAATAAGTTCTCATACAAAATACAAATTTAGAAAATATAATTTTATTTAAAAGCTGGGATTCATATTTTCAAAATGAATGCATGTATTGGAGGGCTACATAATACTTATTAAATAAAGCATACGGTTTAGAATTCAAGCCCAACTTTACCAAACACCGTATGTAACATATGTAAACAAACAAGAGATTTTTACATGAGGCGCTGAATTTCGTTAAGGACTACTTGTATCACTCACCTTTGGGGGTGATTTGTAAAAATATCCGGATTTTTCACGTTTCTAAAGTCCTCTATGTATGAGTTGCTATGGGAACAACGAACTTCCCCTTAGATACGGTGTTTGGTAAAGTAAGGCTTGAATTACGTTACTTTCTATTTGTTTTTATAAGCCTTGCAGTACGTTTCCGTTTTCTGATATTCGTGTGCTCCGGCAAGCAAGAAAAATGTTCGACAACTTTTTCTTTCTACGTTTGCAAAGTAGGGTCCATAAGGTTATATTTTGAGTTTTTATTCTAAGTATTGTACCAAAGAGATATACTAACGCCAAAGCAATACAATTTTAGTGATGGTATGGCAAGAAATTCACAAGTAAGCTCGACTTGGGCTGATTTTCTTGAAAACGACCGTTATTTTAAAAATAAACAAAAAGAAAAGCGTATATTTTGGACAAAATTTATCACAACAGGGATACAACCATGTTTTAGAAGTAAGAATGGTGTGAATCATAAAAAATAAGATGCAGCCATGCTTCTTTAACACAACCAATCTCATTAAAACAGGTAAATTGAAAAACAATTTGTATTTTTGTTCAATTTACGTTTTATTTTGTATAACATAAAACGGCTTCGTGCTTCATTAATACAGAATCTCATATATGTTTTCATCTAGTCATAGTTGCTACTAGCAATGGTGAGGACAGAAACCTAATTTATTTCAACTTAAAACCATTACTCATTAAAATGTGGCGATACACCAAAGACATGCCGTGTGTGCCAGCTGAAATTATTATTATTATTATTATTATTATTATTATTATTTATTAAAGACACTTTACCACTTATGTGGCATTCGTGTCCGAAGCAGCTGAAATGGACTTACGACACATAAGCGATCAGCAGAGAAAGATAAAGGACAGTTAATTCCAAAACATATGCTGTATTAGGTCAGTGTTAGTTGGCCTTTGAATAAATAAATTTACTTTGAAAATCCTAATGACAGATGTGAAATTAATTCAATTTGATTTTGTATGAGAACTTATTGGACACGGTGTAGATACTTATCCTTCCAACTTCATGATTTTCATGAGCTAAAAAACGAAGAGTGAACTATGCATTCGGTGGTTAAAATGCAAATGGTTTATGATATAATATTTATTTGTTCTTTAAAATTTCATTAAGTTGAACGGATACCATGAAACATACCACTACACTGCAGCACAGTTTATCGGACTCGTGGAGTGGATCTGGTGTGATGGTTAGAATACTTGACTATCACGCTGAGGACCTGTGATCGAATCCCACTCCCGACAAACTCACGAAAATGTGAGTTCTTCCTTCGAAAGGGAAGTAAAGCGTGGGTCTCGAGACGAACTAGCCTAGGGTTGAACATTTCGTTGATACAGATAAAAAAAATATCGGAATTGATATATTTTGCCTTACCAGCAATACATATTGTGCATCTTCAATTGGATTCTTGTGAGATTCTAAGCAGAACAAGCCACAGCACCTGTTCCCTCATTCTTTTTCCTCGAACAATAAAACCACCCATAGCAAAACAACACATTTCCTATTGATGCTCTCAACTTTGCCTCGGCATTTCCACATTTGTCATTTGTACTCTTTATTCGGCAGCATCCACACATCCGAGTCATCTAAGACATTTCCCTTCGTCAGCAGGCTTCTCTCTATCTCAGGCTTACCTTTTTGGCCCTCGACAAAAGATGACAAGGGGCAACAGAAATATGTAGCGAAAGTTGAATGCTTGCCTAACACACTGCGCACAGCAGACACACGCACACCTGGTTCCCTTTTTGGTACCTGCTCTCGAGCGGAAAGTTGACCCGTGATTAAGATGTGATGATTTAGAGCGCGCACTCTTCCTTAACCCCCGCCCTCAGCCAAAAGAAACAAAATAAGGATACAATGCGATGCACAGGACTTGCATAAGTACCTTCAGTCTCAAAAGCACCGCCACTGGAACCACTCGGAATGGGTGGGTTGAAATCCTCACTTGGGATCGACGTCGAATCCTTGGCCATTGCTGCTATGCCTTGTTATCTAATGTTGATTTCTTCACCTTTGTCACGTCAAGCACTGATTGTGTGTATCTTATTTCAGCATTTCACCGTTTCAAAAACCAAGTTTCACATCCATCGCGACAATTTCAAATTCCACCAAACGAATCACTTCCAAAAGTCACAGCAGCAACAACAACAACGCAATACGGGTGCTGCAGCCATAGAAAATCCATCGCGCTCAAAACGAATGCACCCAAAAACCGTGTATCTTAAAGTGGGCTTCCAATTTTGATTATATTCGGTTGTGGAGCGATCCCCTCTCGGTCAAATTTCTCGCATTGCACTACCGAACCGATACAAATGAGGGTCTTCTGCCTGCCCGTTCAGTGAACCGACCAACCAACGCAGTCAGTGTGGAGTTGAACTCGATTAGAGTATTTCGAAGAACGCACGCGCTCACGCACTGGCTGCCCCGCGTTTTCACGTTTTCCGTACTTCCGAAGGACTGACTGGTCTATGCTGCGTTCCGTTTCTAATGTTTATGCTCCACTATCCGAAAAACAACATCAACCCAGGGTGTAGGGTGGTGCGAGCGGGACGGGACGTTGGTGGTTGTTCTGCTCTAGCACTACGAGGCAGCACGAGCTCATAGATGTGTTTTGTACGGTTGTGTTTTTCGGCAACGTGCGTCTACGCACCAGAAACGCAACACACCGAGAAGGTCGCCTCGAGAGCGAGCGAGACAACCACTGGTCCCGGCCAAATTTGGTGGAATTTTAGTGCGTATTTAGTTTGTTTGAACTTGGTACACGGCAGGCCTTCCTGCTGCATGCCTTTCTCCCATGGTTGTGGTTGGGAAATATGTGTTGTTATGCTTGGAGAAATTATACAGCAAGTTTTCTGCGACGAACGCTGAAATCATGCTTAGAAAGATTAATAAATTCTATTTCTTTATTTCCAATAATTTTTGATAATTCCTTCTAATAGCAAAGTAAGTGTTGATACATTGATGCAACGTCGAGCGTATAGTAGAGCATCATCTTCGTCAGTCTTGGGCAATGTCCCTGCAGTTTCCTGGAACGTGTACGAATCGAAGATGTTCTTAAACAGCGTGTAGCCAGCGCGTTTGCAAGCTATGGGACCTAAGCTAGTTACGCAATCCGTAAAGGGCCCTATTCGCAGCTGCAATATGCCTTTTTATTACACGATAAACAAATTCTTCAACAACTTTAAACACATTTCCATCAATGTCTACTTCAGCACCAAAAACACTACGCCTGCCTCTGTCTCTACCCGCTGTCATGTACTTTGGCATGGAAGAGATAATCTTCAAGGCTATTCTCGCTGCCTCTCTCTTCAGAGCAGCACTGTCCCTACGATAGGTGGCGATGAGATCAATATCGTCCGCAAAGTCGATGAGCATTCACGACCGGGTGATAATAGCGCCATTCACACCCTGACCTTCGCATGCGATGTTAAACAGTAAATTTGAAAGAGCATTACCCTGCTTCAATTCACTCGAAGATACCAAATACTTGATTTTGAACCACCCAGCGTTGCGCCCGTCACTAGACAATTTCGCCGGAAAACCATAGTCCGACTTTTTTTGCCAACTGGTGGGCGATTCTTCATCCTGCCAAATCTTTACAATGATCTGGTGGATTAATTGATGTAACTGCTTGCTTGCGTGCTTAAAAAGTTCGACCAGGGTCTCGTCCTACCTAGCAACAGCAGTGTTGGCGGTTCCACTGCTTGATCGTCATACATTATGTTAATTCTACTCCTTCACTGCTACCATTCACTAAATCTTCGAAGTGCTTCTTCCACCTGGCTGCCACCATGCATTGTGCATTTTGTTTGTCGGTAAATTTCATTCCCGCTCATTCACATGGCAGGCACTGGCGCAGTCTTTTGCTGCGCGTCATTGACAGTTGCATAAAAACTCCGCATATCGTTCCTGTCTATATTTCCCTGCGCTTTTGCAATCACATGTGCTGTCGTTTTTTTATTACAGTGGTTCGTTTCTTTTGAATCTCTTCTGCTCTTGCCATCCTGTACCGCTCCCTGTTGAGCCGGGTTCCGGCTACTAGCATTCGACTTCTGGCGGCATTCTTTTCGTTCATTATTCGTTGGTACTGCTCGTCGATTCAGCCATTATGTTGATGTTGCTGAGCGGTATCTATCAGATCTTGTGCTGTTGTAGTCAGTTGTAGGATAAAGCCTCATAAATTATTGACATGTGCAGATCCGTTGGTCTCTTCTATCCTCCCGTCAAGCTTCTGATGGTACTGTACAGCAACCTCTTTGGCTGACAAGTGTTGGATATTGAAATGCATAGTTGCCAGGTGTGTTTTTGGTTAATTCTAATGTGCGAAGTAGGTACTGCTGATTGCCATCCCTCCCGAAGCAGAGAATGTCACAAGACGCAGATCATTATCGCTGGTAACGGAAAGAAGGATTTCCGTTCCAACGACAGTGTTTCGGATGGGTATTAAGTGGCCACGTCTTTTCAGCAGCGAATGCAGCTTCAAGCTGTAATTGTATTTGTTTTAGGTTAAGTTTCATCAAGGTGTACATAGTTTCAGACTTACATTTCGTGTCCTTAGTATATTATCCCGAAACACTTCTAATATCAGTATGCATGAATTTGCATGAGTTTTATCTAGGTTGAACAAATTTAGTAGATAAGTTATTTATAATAGGAATCAATTCAATTTTGCATGACTTAAAGAGAAATTCACTCAATGATCAATAAATGCATACGTTTACCCACTCCGTACTATTAAGGCTTAGGATCTATAAATTTAAAAATTCTCCATTAATAATAATTGCTCAACTTCAGGAAAGATAACTTTCATACGTTTTGGTTTAACTGCCTTGCGATTAATAGGCTCAAATAAGAAAGTAAATTGAAAATTAGCTAGCACTTGCTTTCGTTAGCACAATTACGTTGCACCTTTGCTCTCGCAACTCCGATGTGAAACGTCATCCTTCGTTCCTTTTTGTGAGATCCAATCCATCAAATCTCTTGTCATCCGCAGGGATAGGCACGGGTGATACGGAACTCACCATGGTCTGACTACCCTGTTGTTCTTTTACAGACAGATCGGAAGAAACTTTCTCTGCCAATCTACGCATTTGCATCTCCGATGACTATTTCTACGTCTTGTTTTGGGGGTGTCTCGCCATTTGGGCAAATGCCATCTAGCCGAATGGATTGTTTGGCCGAATTATGATCAAAACAATTCAGAGGAAGTTTATGACATTCTTGCTATGTACCACTATTATCATCAGAAATATTTCCTTCATTTCAACATAGGCTATTTTTTCTAGTTTTTGCTTATCACATGCGGGGAGGACACAACTCCGAACAATTTGGTCCAGAGGATGTGTAGGGATGATTTTGACTGGAACGCCGTTTCAACGGCTATCACCCATATCGTCTGGGAGCTACAGGCGGAGGTGGCGCGTGGACTCGGAGAATGGCTAGTCCAGATGCAGTACAAGAGGTGGTCCAGGGGTTCGGAGTCGGCTTCGTAGGTCATACCGGTGCCCTGCGGTCGAGATCGACCCTTACAGCGATTAAGTGGCCGCGGAGAGGAAGTCCCGGTAGTGGTACTGTCGTGGCGTCGGTCTACTGGGCTGGATCCGGGCCCGCGGTTGGAAAGGAGTCTCCGGCAAGGGTCGGGGTAGGTGAGACCCTGCTGTCTGCAACATTCGAGTGCATCTGATAGGGCCTGAAGGGTAGTGATACCCTTCCTTACGGGCAGGTCAGATCGGGTTGCACGTGGGCATCAGTTCTTGATGTCTGCCAAGCAGTTGGACGCGGGCGGGGTTGACCCTGCCCGCCTTCCGAGAACAAAGGGAGTGGCGAGGACCACTCGGGAAATTGGCTAAGCGCCAGCATGTTACCGTGATGGACTCTCCAGAGCAAGTCATGGATGTTCGTTGCTGCTAGGCTACGCAGCTATGCTTGAGGGTGCGATGTGCACTAGCCCCTCTCTGAAGCAATACCTTCTTGGTGGTTCCGGAGAGATGTAGGGTTTGGCAACCATAGGAATGTGTTTAGTGGGTACGAGGAGAGAGTAGTCCTGGCTTTTACTATTGTTGTAGAAGACGGCCTCAGCCCCACACTACCCTATCCTTTATATTAGAGAGTCTGTTTGCAGATTATCCCCCTATGGTTTAGAAGGAAAAAAAGAGAGTTCGTGGGGCAATATCAGGCTGAATTTATGGGTGAACGCGCTACAACGTGCATAGGGCCCATATAGCCGAGGCGGTAAACGCACGGGTATTCAGCATGACCATGCTGAGGGTGACGGGTTCGATTCCCAGTCGGTCCAGGATCTTTTCGTAAAGGAAATTTCCTTGACTTCCTTGGGCATAGAGTATCTTCGTGCCTGCCACACGATATACACATGCAAAAAATGGTCATTGGCAGAGGAAGCTCTCAGTTAATAACTGTGGAAGTGCTCATAGAAGCTGAGAAGCAGGCTTTGTCCCAGTGAGGACGTAACGCCAAGAAGAGGAGAGGAGGAGGAGCGCTACAACCAACGGGCCAGATGTTCGCCATCCGCCAGATGTTGCAGAAATGCCGCGAATACAACGTGCCCACACATCACTTGTTTATTGAATTCAAATCGGCATATGATAAAATCGATCGAGAACAGCTATGGCAGATTATGCACGAATACGGGCTCCCGGATAAACTGATACGATTGATCAAGGCGACGATGGATCGAGTGATATGCGTAGTTCGAGTATCAGAGACACTCTCGAGTCCCTTCGAATCTCGCAGAGGATTACGGCAAGGTGATGGTCTTTCGTGTTTGCTGTTCAAAAT
The DNA here is from genome assembly GCF_035046485.1 of Aedes albopictus. NCBI lineage: Eukaryota > Metazoa > Arthropoda > Insecta > Diptera > Culicidae > Aedes > Aedes albopictus. The sequence continues at coordinate 393,860,371 of NC_085137.1, forward strand.
TGCTTTAGAGGGTGTAATTAGGAGAGCGGGGATAAACACGAGTGGAACGATTTGCACGAAGTTCGTTCAGCTGCTTGTTTTCACTGATAATATTGATATTATAAGTCGCAAATTTGAGACGATGGCGGAAACGTACATCCGACTAAAAGGTGAAGCCATGCGAACTGGATAAGTCATTAATGTGTCGAAGACAAAGTACATGATGGCAAAGGGCTTCAGGGAGAAATCACCGCGCCCGCCACCCCGAATTTATATCGACGTTGATGAAATCGAGGCGGTTGAAGAATTCGTGTACTTGGGCTCGCTGGTGACGCCCGACAACGACACCAGCAGAGAAATTCAGAGGCACATTATGGCAGGAAATCGTGTTTACTTTGGACTCCGCAGAACTCTACGATCGAATAAAGTTCGCGGTAACACGTAGTTAACTATCTACAAAACGCTGATTCGACCGGTCGTCCTCTATGGGCACGAAACATGGACCCTACTGGCAGAGGACCAACGCGCCCTTGGAGTTTTCGAACGGAAGATGTTGCGTACCATCTACGGCAGAGTGCAGATGGAAGACGTGACTTGGAGAAGGCGAATGAACCACGAGCTGCATCAGCTGCTGAGAGAACCAACCATCGTCCATACCGCGAAAATCGGGAGGCTACGGTGGGCTGGTCACGTCATCAGGATGTTGGATAGCAATCCGACTAAAATGACCTTAGCCTGATCGGCAAGTAAGCGATTCACCGACGCTGTCGTAAATAGAAAGGAAATAGTATGATTAAGTTATGCTGGAATTTTGATGAGATGTAAAAAAACAAAACACGAAAAATACGTCAATACAATAATTTACCTTTATCGCTGAAACAGAAAGTATTCGGAATATTTTTTCAAAACTTAAATAATATTGCCCTTTTTATGACGTGAATGTCCATTTGTATTGCAATGCCATTCAAATCCTTACTTCCGATTTTTGCTCTACATTGCTCATCATTGAGTGTCTTTCAACTCGAAACAAACGGAATTAGATAAATGTGATGCCATAGTTTTAAAACTACTTACTTACTTACTTTCAGTCCTGGGCACTCACGGTGGGGCAGCGGGCCGACTTTAAAGATTTCCATCCTGGGCGATTGCCATCCATCGCCTTGACCAGGTCAAATTTCTGTCGACTTGCTTGATTTCGTTGTTGAGGCTGCGCAGCCATGAGCCTCTAGGTCTACCTCTGCTGCGATGTCCTGCTGGGTTCCAACCTAACGCTTGCTTGCAGATTTCGTTTCCACCCCTGGGTAGAGTGTGGCCAACCCACCTCCACTTTCGCTCCCGTGTTTCTGTTGCTATCGGCTTTTGATGACATCTACTATGAAGTCCCACGTTGGAGATCCAATATACCGCAGGCATCTATTGATGAGGACCAGGTTTTAGTGGCGTATAGCAGCACTGGTTTCACGTTCGAGATAAAAATTCGGATTTTGGTGCGTCGACTGAACTGGTTGTTTTTCCATACATTTCTTAAACTCGCAAAAGCAGCCCTCGCTTTCTTGATCCGCGCACCTATGTCGATCTTGATGCCGCCATCGGCCGACATTTGGCTACCAAGATATTGGAAGCTTTCACCATTCTCCACTGATTGCCCAGTTACCGTAAAGCTGGAAGGGTCGACCATGTTTACATCCAACGATTTGGTCTTGTTGACGTTGTTACCCTTTCTGGTACGGCCTCTGAGCCCTCGAGGATAATTTTGACGCACCCAGAAGGGGAAGCGTCCTATGCCCCAGGCCGCTGGTCTAGAGCCTCGGCAGCCTACGGGGTGGGTACACAAGACCTCTTTTGGTCCTCGAGTCCCAGGGTCGTTTGAGGTTATGGGAAGGTTTTCGGGCCTTGCGAATCACTAAAGATTGGATGTTAGTTTAGATACGCTTTAATTAATCACTGGATGTGAAGCGGGAGGGGCCAATTACATACCTTGGGTTTAGCTCAGCAGTGGATAGTTGGGTTGATTCCAGCCCCCAACATCGGATGATGAAATTTTCTCCAATCACACAGAAAGTCCGTGCACCATAATGTCCTCAATTGGGTGGTTTCTTCGAATTGGTAGGTTTTAGCATTTGCACTATAATTCGCGGCTATTGGTTTTAAAAAACTGCAAAACCCGGTTTATTTGACTTAGACACTACTTTAATTTGGACTTAACATTACGCACTATCCCAATTTAAAAACTAACGAATTAAAATGACCGTGGGTCTACCGCCCATGCTGTCCGGTTGTCTGGTTGATCTGCACTGATGTTCGGTCCGTCTCGTTCAGCCAGTCTGCCCTCCGGAGATGTGATGCTATGTTATCGCTGGCAAGAGAACTCTTACCGCTCTTAACAGGCTTATGTTGCCTCCTTATCACTCCCGTTGCACAGGAGCCTCCGATGATGGTGATGATGATGACGATGACCACCGATGGCGCTTGACTTGCAGTTTCGTACGGCTGAGAGCAGGTAGGTAGCCGATCGTATCACCACCGTTGACCATTGGAAGTGTGATAAATGCTGGGTTTACTTGAGCTGCGCTTCGATTGCTTGCGAGGGTAACAGGGTTGTAGTTAGTGGGGTTTGTGGTGCACTCAAACAAGATGGACGGCTAAATCGTGGATGGCTTAGGCTTGCTGGTTGGTGGAACGTGGTGCGCTTTGACGGAGATAGCAATGACGGTAGCTTGAAAACTGCGAGCATCGAAGGTGGCTGGTGGAGGCGGAAGTGCACAGGTGGTTTCGACGAGGTTCGTCACGAGATTTGTCGGCGACCGTTGTCGCTGTGGCGTCGGTGGTTTGTGGGAGTTCGTCCCGGAAATTGAGGGCCACAGACCTCGTCGTTTTTGGCGGTTAGCGGATGCCGTGTCGGATCGTCGAAACTTCCGGGGGGGATCCGCGACGAGAACCGGGTTTCTCTTTTTACGGTTAGCCGTGACGATTAAAAATCGTGCAGGGCGAGACCGGTTAGCTCTGACCGATCCTTGGCGGTTAACCAGTCACCAATGGCGTTACTGGTGATCGGGGCTCTAAGGCCAGTTGGACCGCCCCAAATCGCCTTTGAACTTGGAGGGAAACGAGCTTTTGAAGAAACTTTTTGGAATAAAGAATCGAACTGTTCACGACCACGGTCACAACTTAAGAGAGCCTATCTTCACATTTTTCCTTGCTCGACCCCTATCGCTCCATCCACGGTATTCTAATTTCCACCAGTTCCATTTGCAGCGTCTTCAGTACACTTTGCATCTTGGCCGATTGGTAGCTCGCTAGACCGCCATATGCCTATCATTTTGCACCACTACCAAAAGCATCCGTACCCTGCAGCGCCGAATAGGGTTCTAAATTTCTCAACCTTTCTTTAGAAACTGGCATGGTGGTGAAAATCGTCAAACTAATTCGCGAGAGCAATTGTAACACTTGACGGTTACAACGTTGATGGTAAGACCTACCGCTGAGTCAAGATCATCGAGCTTGCTCTGCATATCAGAGCACCGTTGTGCTAGGAGAGCAACGTCATCAGCCTGTTTGAAGTCATTTAGGTGCTCCATGGTAATGAGCTGCCAAAGCAACCCACGAATTGGTTCACGGTCAATCGTACCTACTAGGATCTCGTCGATTACGATGAAGAACAGTAGCGATGATAGGATACATCCTTGCCTCACTCCAGCAACGACACAGATGGGATCGGACAAGACAACGTTGTGCAGTGCCGTGAACCGGGGTCAAATTGATCAGCGGGGTGAAATTGATCACTTGGATACTACATTGTAATTACATACCAGGAACCTCTAAGCGTCGCAATGATTTCAAACTTCTTACTTTACCTAGTTCATAGATGTCTAGCGATGAGTTTAATCTCTTAATTTAAAAAAAAAATAGTTTTGCCACTTAGCTGAAATCATTGCTTCTAAACAATCGATTACCACTAGGACTTCCCGTAATTTTTTTGTTCCAACATTTTTGTGGAGCCTTGGTTGGAAAGTTATGAAGCTATTCTGAATATAAATAAGTTTAAAAAAAGTTCTTTTTTGACGAAAAAGTCATTTATTGTAACATAAATCACTAATTTCAAAGGAAATTGCCTACTTTTAGGCGTTAAGGGGGAAATGTTAAAATTTATTTGAAATTTCAAGTGTCAAATCCACTATTTGTAAGAGTTTTGACGCGCTATTCGGGTTTAGAAGAGCAAAATTTAGTGGATAAGGATTTTTTTCTTTTTAACCGATGCTTAATTGTACACTGATCAATTTCGCCCCAAGTGGCATCTTAAATTTTTTGATTTTTGAAGTAATTTAACTAAAAGTTAAAATTTGTTGAACAAAATTCTGTCACATGGTTTCATGGAGATCCACTGGGTACTAATTTAACAGAAATTCTTTTGGCAATATTATGATTGCCACTAATGTTATCCGCAAAAGTTGTTTTAATGTGATCAATTTGACCCCGGATTACGATACTTTGCACGAAAATGCCCTGTACTGTGCTTCAATGAGGCCGATGATTTTCTCAGGGACGCCTGAGGGCCATGTTTTCATGATTGAGACGGTCGAAAGCTTTTTCGTAATCAGCGAACACCAGGTAGAGAGATTCTTGGAATTCCTTTATTTGCTCCAACGTGATACGAAGCGTGACAATATGGTCCACACAGGATCGTCCGCTACGGAGTCCTGCTTGCAGCCGCAGCAGCAAACCAACTCCACGGTGGCGGGGAGCGTGTTCACCTCGTAGACCAGAGTATAGCAGAATTTGACAAGACGCCAATCTGTGTTGTCCAAAGTTCGGCTAACGAACTTCGTTCAGTACTAGGATCTAAAGCTTCATAAGGCATTCCTAATTGGCTAGTTGTGCCAGTTTAACCTGCTGGGCTAGGATTAATACATTCATAGTTCAAATTCTTGTCCGTTGTTTTGCGCTAAAAGTGTCGATGCAGTTGAATCAGTTAGTAATCTTTCATTAGGTTTCTGTAATGTTTTTTGGATTTCGCGGTAGTTGACCTTAGGTTCCCTATCCACAGTTGTGGGGCTGTCACCTTAGGTATAGCTTCAGGTGGTGCAGCATTCCATACTCAGCCGCTGGATTCCAGAGCAGACGCTGATTGAGCCGCACCTCCTTGGTGAACAGACACTCGGGGATTCACCTTCACCTCCTCAATCTAGCTGAAGTCAGAAGGACAACTGTGGCCAGGCTGCCCTATCAGCTAAAGCAAAAGCAAAGCAAAAGCGAAGATAACCGTACACATCGTAGTTGTGAAAGCTTGGGACTAGCTTATCATTCTCAATGTGCACAATTCGAGAATTCAACATTTTAAAGCCAATAAAGGCGTGTTCAACATTCCATGCAAGATATTGTACTAAAAAAATCCAAAAAATCCACATTTTTTAATTTAATGATAATAATTTTCCTCCCTTCTTAACCTTATAGGACGCATGCCTGTTTGATCCATAATGAGATTACGGGAAATTCACGGGCATTTCAATAGTATTAAGGGGGTTTCAGAAATGTTTCAAGGGGTTTGGGCAACTCAGAGGATATCAGGATCCTTTAGAGTCCGTTACAAGGGGTTTTAGGGACGTGTCAAGGCATTTCAGAGTAATTTCAGGAACTTTTTAAGGACGTTCCCAGAGGTTTTAGGGGCGTTTGATAGAATTTCAGGTCAGGGTTGTATCAGGGAATTCGGTGTCCGGCCATTTGGCCGAATGCCGTTTGGCCGAATGTCGTTTGGCCGAACGCCATTTGGCCGAATGCCATTTGGCCAAAAGAGTCGTTTGGCCGAATTATTATCAAATGGATTTGGAGGCGTGGGCAAACTCTGGATAACATTCTAGCTGCCAATATGATCATCAGAAATATTTCCTTCTTTTAATCATAGGCTATTCCTTCAAGTTTTACCATCAAGGGATTAGTTGGCGTTGAAACTGGGACTATTTTTGTCAGAGATTTTTCCTTCTTTGAATCAAAGGCTGTTCTTTCGGGCTATACTGATATAGGCAACAGTGGCAAGATCACTTAAGTTCATCATCCTTTTTCGGCCAAATGGCATTCGGCCAAATGGCGTTCGGCCAAATGGCGTTCGGCCAAATGGCGTTCGGCCAAATGACCCGGAACCAGGGAATTCCAACAACACCTTTAAATCAAAGGGCGTTTCAAAAAATATTGTGATGGGGTCTCTGATAATCCTTTGAAACTTCCTGGAATGCTCCCCCTGAAACCCCGTTGGACCCCATATAACGCACCTGAGACTCTCCGATATCCCCGACGTAATGCCTGTGAATCCCGCCGAAAATGCCTTAAAACTTCATAAAATGCATCAAATCCTCCTCAAATCCTCCTAAAACCCCCTCGGACCTCGTCTAACGCATGTAAGACCTTCCGAAAACACAGAAAACACCTGCGTAATGCTTATGAATCCCGCCTAAGGACTGTTCAATTTATAAAACGGACAACTTTACAAAGCTATAAAAAGAAGGCGCGTAGTTCAAATTTAACCACCCTTGCTTCGTTGTTCAGTACATCATCTGTCATTATAGTGATCATTTTTGAATCGAATAAAAATAGTTTTATTTTATAGAAAATCGGCCAAGTGTTAAATAAGGTGAATTTTTCGTTTGCTGAAAATTGAAAATATATATAAAATTACTGTTCACATATGGTATACCGTTTTCAATACCAGAAAAGTATGTGCCATGCTGCAGCAGCATGAGTAATAAACATTCTGGCTAAATTTAAACTCAATTGGAAAATTAAGTGTTGAGATATTAAAGTCTCAAGTGAGATTCGATTTTTTCAATAAATTTCAATTGTAAAGCAAAAAGGGCATGAAAATATTAAATAATCAATTTTTTTATGCATTCAGTCGAAAGTGGGAATAATGTGGTTTTAAATGCAGAAAACTGTTTCTTAATAGCATTGCTGGTTTGGTTACTGAGCGCTATTGCAGACACAGTAATCAAAACGGTTTCGTTCTTTGAAGGTTCTTACAAATAACAATGCAACCTAATGCAAATTTTGCATAACAATAATGTTGGAAATGAAAACTTTGCATCCAATTATTATTAAATAAGGTGTACTATAACATAGGATCAACTTTGCTGAAAAAAAAATGGTAACAAGATTCGCTAGAGTCGAAAATCTGCATCAATGGAGCAAAAAGTATGATTTTTTTAATATGGCCATCTTTAGAAATTAAATTTTTGATGAAAAATGCAATTATAAGTAAGTTTTTCTTCTGTATCATTCAGAGAGCAATACTCTAATACTCTGGATAAATTTTTAGCCGAATCCTTGATGTTATTGCAGCACAGGACTTAAATGAACATTTTTCATAATTTCTATGAAAATAAGGCAACTCACCATATCAAGCCGGAGACTGCTTGGTGCATTATTACTGACCAACTATTAAGCTTTACCTTTAGTAGAATAGTATAAGATTCCAATACATTGAAAACTTCATGAAAATGTGCATATTAAGTATGTGGAAAGTTATGTCGAATTTTGAGAAATGGGTTTTTATTGATGTTTTACGAAAACCGATTCAGTTACACAATAAAGAACATTTTGCTCAATATTATATTTTTCCTACATTTGAGAATAGCTATAGAAAGTAATGCAAAAAACTGATAATGATTTTATTGAAAAATAAAAAAGATATCGCACAAGCAAGTTGTCCGTTTTATAAATTGAACAGTCCTTAAAATGCAATGAAACATCCATAAAACCCCGTCCGATCCTATGTAACGCATGTAGGACCCTCTGAAACCCCCAAAAACGCCTCCGCGTAGTCTCTAGAATCAGCATAAAATGGTCTGAGACTTCCAGTACTGCTTCCGAAACCCCCTTAAGACCCACTAGGATCCCATGTAACGCACGTAATACCCTCGTACAGTATCTAATTCTATAAAAAAATCAAATCAATTGGATTGAAATTGACTTAGTCATAGCGCCAAGTGCGAAAAATAGGTACTCCTGCCCAAATGGTACAAGATCCTGGTATTGCAAATGTATTGGATTATTGAATGAATTTTTCGTTCAAACCGGTGTGACGCTTAGAACTAATTTGATCAATTTCATCTGAAATTACAATACGTTGAAAGTTTCTTCAGTCTAATCCGGCAATTTTCCCTGAAAAAGTCAGGTGGGGTGATTGCTTCAATACCGAACCCTGAAGTATTGTTTATCTACAGCGGATTCAACATAGCGAATTATAGCTCTACTCTACGAATTATTGCGATTTTTTAATGTGAATTTTGATTTAACGCTAATTCTATACTAGTAGCAAGTGAAGTATTTCATGTGCGATCTATATTTTTGTAGGCGTCATCGATATTATCTCGTAGCATTGTTCAATACAAGGCAAAATATAAATTTTATGCAGTTTAGTACAGTTCACTTCTGTTTTATACTTTTTTAGGTATCAAAATGGCCTACTTTTCGGTATTGTTTCATTATACTACTGAAATGAGTTACATAATGAAACATAGTTACTTAATGTTCATTATGCAGTTCATTTGAGTTGCTTTATGAACATTTTGCAACCCAAATGAGTTGTATAATGCAAAAATCATTGCATGAAATTTAGTATGCAACTCATTGCAAAGCTGGATTTTTTCGGCACTCTTTGTATTTAAAAACTTGGCAAGCATCGATGGATAAATGCACGACTCGGGCTGAAAAAATCAACTTTTTGCAACCTGTTTCATTAATAGGTATTGTGTTTTTTATACAAATGTCCTTTTAAAATTTTACATTTGTTTTAATTTATAGAATAAGGGCAAAATTCAAGGCAAAATTACTGCGCAAGGAGAAACAAATTTCAAACTTCGAAAAATCGGTTTACCCCTCGCTTAGAGTTCATACGCACTATCACGCACACATCATCGATCCATACTCTAAATACCATGCTGAAACGAGACACCATCATTTGGTATTTAGTGCGTTCCATCAACAATATCTCCCTTTCGTTCGCCTCCCCTTACCAACCATACCACCCCGTCACCGTCGTCGTCAAGGACGACAGCGTGCTACGATTCATAGATGCGTTTCCAAAAAAACAACATCATCATCGTCGTCGTCCCCGTTGTTAGCACGCTGAAAGTCCAACAACCGAGCGCGGGAGAATCTCACACCATCAACAACGACGACGACGCACGCATGAACGCATTGATTGGCAGCTATATGGGGCAGAGGCGACTCCCCATTCATTCGGTTGCGCTAGTGTGCTGTGGATATCTACATCTAACTATCGAGTCTAGCGTTTTTGGTAAACAACATTTCCTACTATGTTCGTTCAAACGTCGGTCGGTAGACCAAGAGTTTTCGGAGGAATGCCACTGTTCGAGTGCCCTGACTGAGAATGCAAGCTCGTATTTACAAAAAATGTTGTTATCGCGGTGGCTGGCAGTCAGAGCAGTGGGACCCTCTTTGTAGATTTCTGACGCATCTTATGGTAGTAGGAAGCATTCATAAACTAACTGTCTTGGTTGGATTCTTATTTGAATTTGTTGTGAGTGGGAATGTAGGTACACGTGGTCTCTTCTTTGCGTATGGGCGTAGGAACATTTTGTTAAAGAGCTCTTCGTATCTCGGTGTTTACGATCATTCTTATCACGTTTTAAATATACCTTCGATATTTTTTTATGCATTTCAGTATCATAATTTCTATTTTATTTAACTCATTTTGGTATCATAATGGCCAACTTTTACGAACTGGTTCATAATGCAACTGAAATGAGTTGCATAATAAAAAAAGTTGCATAATGTTCATAATGCAACTGATTTGAGTTGCATTATGAGTATCATGCAACTCAAATGAGTTGTACATATAATGAAAAAAATCATTGCATAAAATTTTGTATGGAACTCGTTGTAAAACTCGATTTACGGCAAGCCTCGTTGGATAAATGTACGACTCTTGCTGAAAAAATCAACTTTTTGCAACTCCTTACATAAATAACTATTTCAGGTAACAAGTTCCGTAATATTTATTTATATGTACTTCATTACTAACTTCAACATCTGTACCAATATTGAGTTAACTATTATACATAACATTGTTCAGTTTGCAGCTGCTTCTTCCTAACGTCGAGAACGTCCTACATATTTAGGTCCTATTTATGCTTGATTATTCTCAAACTCGACAGCCTACTTTGTTCGCTCTGCTTCGCATAGTTACCACCTCTGTAGCGGCTACCAACATTACAGGGTAGTAATCCGGCATTTTGCAACATGCCCTGCCCACCCGATCCTTCCGGCTTTGGCAACCTTCTGGATGCTGAGTTCACCGCTGAGCGCAACGAGCTCGTGGTTCATCGTTCGCCACCACATAAAGTTCTTCTGCACAGCGCCGAAGATCGTCCTTAGTACTTGTCGCTCAAACACTCCAAGTGGTTTTCAAGTCCTCCATGATCAAGTGTAAGGCTTATGTCCGTTGAGGTGGGCCACCGGTTTTATTAGCGTCCTTTACATGGTGCATTGGGCCCATATAGCCGAGGCGGTAAACGCACGGGTATTCAGCATGACCATGCTGAGGGTGACGGGTTCGATTCCCGGTCGGTCCAGGATCTTTTCGTAAAGGAAATTTCCTTGACTTCCTTGGGCATAGAGTATCTTCGTGCCTGCCACACGATATACACATGCAAAATGGTCATTGGCAGAGGAAGCTCTCAGTTAATAACTGTGGAAGTGCTCATAGAACACTAAGCTGAGAAGCAGGCTTTGTCCCAGTGAGGACGTTACGCCAAGAAGAAGAAGAAGACATGGTGCATTTGATGCAAAGGGGAAATTTTCTTAGACCGCAGTATCTTCTGGAGCCCGTAGAAGGCACGACTTCTACTGATGATGCACCTTCGTATTCCACTACTCATATTATTGCCAGCTGTCAGTAAGGCTCCGAGGTTGACTTCAACTACTTCGAAGGTATTTCAGTCTTTAAGAACACTGCTCGCCAAGGCTGCCAGGGCTTGATCTGTCTGGCTCAGTTCTACCTACGAACATGTACTTTGTTTATGACGAATTCGCTTCCTAATTCGATTTCTGCTGCTTCACGTTTCAGGCGGGTGTACAGCTCTGTCACCGTTCCAAATGCTCTGTCAAAAACATCCATCTCATCAGCGGATCTGTTGAAAGTTTGTCCCCGGCTGTTACACCTGGCTCTCCCTCTAGGGCACCCTCTAGAAAGTCCATCATTCTGTCGAAGTCCCCATCGAGATTCGAAAAAACTAGTGGATTTACCAGAAATCTCCACGCAGTTTTATGCACCGTCCATTTTTGCTACAAAACCACAGCGGCGCTTACGGCAACTATGCAAATATGATTAGCGCAAGGCCGATCTGAATTAAGCACTGAATAACTTCAGCGTTCTGGGCCATCCAAGAATTTCTCGGACTGTGGAGCGGACCTGGGTGTGATGGTTAAGGCACGTGACTATCACGCCGGGGATCTGGGATTGAATCCCACCCCCGACATACTCATTAAATGTGAGTTCTTTCTTCGGAAGGGAGGTAAAGTGTGGGTCCCGATATACACTATCCTAGGGCTTAAAGTCTCGTTAATACGGAAAAAAATAATAATCTCAGAATACAGAGCTTTACGTATCAACCTAAAGAAATTTCTGAAGAATAATCAGTGGAAAAGTTCGTGAAGGAGTAACTTCATATATTCTCAAATTAATCACTGGAAGAATTTTGGAATGATCATTTGGATGAATGTCTGGAAGAATCCTTGAAAGGTTTTCTAGAGGAGTCGCTGTAGAAACGAAATCAGTGATGCTATCTTGGAAGGAAATCACAAAAGGTTATCTAAAGGAATCTTTGGAGAAATATCTGAACAATCATTGGAGAAATTACTTGAGAATTCCTTGGAAGAATTTCGGAAGTAAACCTTGGAGAATTACCTCACGGAATAAGGACATCCAAATTTTCTGAACAAATCGCTGGAGGAATTCGTGGTATAGACTGTTTCAGAAATTATAAATACACTAATGATAACCTGCCATTTCAATTTGATCACATTATCCAAAAAAGTTTCTTCTAGCTTCAATAGTAAACATGCTAAAGAATCAAATAATACCAATTTTGTTGTTGTTTCTGGTAAAAGTTGAAAAATAGGGCTCTGTAAACAAGATGATCAAAATTTGAAGTTGCACAATGTGGTCAAAAAATGTAGCATAGTAGAAAAGAAAAAAATCTCACAGATAAAATATTTAATTTCCAAACACAATAGAAATTGCTGTATCGATAATAAAAGATATTTCTCGATTGGTAAGAGTAATTTTTACCACCATTACGGGCCTTCTCAAAACAAAAACTTTTGTTCCAAATTTCTCAACAACACTTGTAGCAACAAACGTTAAGCAAACAAATGTCTTAATTACTGCTTACTGCATTCGTTTTTATGGTATGACAAGCTTTGCCATCTGAAGGATCGAATGAGCTGAAAAAATAAGTTTGTTTAGATTAAATGCGTTCAGGAAAGCTAAGAAACTGTGTGGTAGTTCTTATGTTCCGTAGAAAACCTTAAAAAATGAGAAACTTGATCTCCGAAAAAATGTTGTGGAAATGCCTTTATCGATTTTTTCCCAAATTTTGATCAAGGCATTCCTTAGACAACTTGTTGAGAAAGCGAATGTGATAAAAATTTAGATAATTTTTGGTATTTAGTGATAGATATTGTTGAAATCATTAAAAAACACCTTTGTGCAAATGCAAATTTGAAAAATTTAGTTATTTGTTAAAAAAACTGGACTGTTCTTTAAAATATCAAAACGATTGAAAGGAAATATAAAAATATGGAGTACAATATGCTATACTCTGAAAGAAGTAGGTGAAAATCATTATAACAGTTCATTTAATTTAATAAACAAAGTGTATTTATAATTTCTGAAACAGTCTATAGATTTTCCAAAATTTCTCAGCAAGTTCACGCAAGATTTTCAAGAATTATCTTTGCAGGTATTTCTAGACCGTTACTAGGCATTTCTGAAGAAAATCATGGAGAAGCTTTTAAACAAATGCATTGCAAAATTTCTGAATCAATAATCCATACACGAATTTCTCAAATAATCCCTGAATTAATGCATCTGTGCATGTTTTTCGGAAAAGAATCCCTGGATAACTTTCTGAAGAAACTCATGCAGACATTTTGGAAGCATGTCTTGTAAGAATTTCTAGAGAAGTTCTTGGGAAAAACATCTGAGAGAATCTCTTGAAAAATATCTGAAGGAATCCATGAAGGGTTTTCAAAAGGACTCGCTGAAAATATTTCTTGAGAAAACTTTGAAGGAATTGATGGAGGAGTCCATGTAAAAATTTCTTCAAGAATGTCGGGAAGATTTTTTTTATCTTTATTATCAAGACTTTCAGCCCAAGGCTGGTTCGTCTCCAGGGAATATTTTTGATGCAAACTATGATGTTTCTGAAAATAAATCTTAAGCAACATATGGAAGACATTCTTACAACATCAGTCCATATATTTCTGAAGAAACCCCTAAAAGAATTTCTGGAAAAAATGGGAGAAATTGCTGGAAATTTTCGAATACCTGAGAATACCTAAAGAAACTTCTATAGAAGTGCCAATTTCTTAATTTTTAATTAGTCTTTCCAAGTCAAGTAGAAATTACATCGTTAAAAGCTTTTCGACATTCATTTACACAATATGCTCCGGTGGGAATCGACCCCACGACTTCCAAATCGCTAGCATGTGGATTTCTTTCCGTGTTTCTGTTGTGTACCCCCAAATCACTGCAAAGCTTCGTGGTAGCCTCTCTGGAGTTTTTTTTTAAATCCCTTTTGAATATTCTAAACTCTAAAGTAATTCATGTTGTAATAAACTATTTCCGCCAGTTTCATATTTGGTAATATCCAAAATACCATTGCTTTTGGAATTTATTGCTACTTTTCAATATTTTTATATGCATGACTGATTTTCATACGAAAATTTAAAAAACTCGGAAATGAAAATAATCATGTAAATTATTGTGTACACCTCTGTGCAGTGAAGATACTTTTCAGTTTGGATAATCGCTAACGGCTCTGCAGCCTCTTATGACATTTTGAAAAGGCAAATCGATCGCTATTCAGCCAGTTTCTATTAGCCGTAGGATACATTTAAATAGTATGAAACAAAAGAACACCTGGAGGTTTGTTTTAGAGAAATCCCTGAGAACAGCTCTTATAAGTTTCCTCGGGCGGAACTGCTGAAATAGACATTAGGAAAACCATTGGAAGAGATTTCCGGAGAACTGTAATAAGGAAAACTTCGATGTAAACTTGTGGTGTAATGATAATTGAAATTTATTGGCTTTTCTCGGTGAACTTCCCTCCAACTTTAAGTAGTATTAAGTTCACCGAGAAAAGCCAATAAAATTCAATAATCATAAAGTCATGCGGTCATTAAACCTACAAAGTTGTGGTGCAATGTCCAGGAAAAAAATCTTGGATGAATTGTTGAAGAAATTCACAAAAAAAAAACTCCAGGAGAAATTATTGGGTGAGACAATGGAAGAGGAGACGAGAGAAACTTCTGGAGAAATCTTCAAAATCTCCGAATTAACCCTGGAGAGGGGAAACTCCTAGAAAATCACCAGAATTTTTGTTTCTATAAAACTTTGTTACAGGTTTTTATTTTGGGTTCCGGTATAAAATGCTGACCCTTCGTGTATTTTATGGACATGTTCCGGAATTAGTCTCAGAGAATGTCAGGATTGCGACATACAACTCCAGAACAAGAACGCTAGCTACTATCCCTTAATTCCAACTTTTCCTGGAGGTTTTTTCGAAAGAATTATGAATGATTTTCTAGAAACCCCCCGGTAGATCTTCTGATGGAATCTTTGAAGGATTTTCTTAAGAAAATCATGGAAAAAATGTCTGCATAAATTTCTGGAAAAGTTTTTGAAGAAATAAATTTTGAAAAAAAAAAACCTGGAGGATATTCTGAAGAATATTTCAAAAATTAGTTTAGGAATCTCATAAAAAAAAAAGTGTAAATAAATTTTTGCTGTAATTTCTGAAGCAATCCTTGAAGACAATTTCTGAATACTTCGGAAGACTTGAAACAGTTTTTAGTGTAATCCTTGAAAAAAAAAATCCAGGAGGAATTTTCGGTAGAATTGGCAAAAAAAAGTCTGGAGAAATTTCCAAAAGAATTTCGGGGAGATTTTCTGAAAAAATTGAAACATTTCAGAGGCATTTCTAATACATTTTCTAGTGGAAATTCTGGAAAAATTCTGTAAAATTAGGGGAACTGTATTACTTATTATTGTATTTTTCTGTTTAAGGTGCTCGAGCAACTATTGTTCCGACAAGACCCCTGGTTCTGGCAACACTACTCGGCACAGAGCTACGCTGTCCGTTAACAGAGTGGATGATGAATGACATTGCGGAAGAAACGTCAGCTTGTTAATACGTTGATGAAGAAACTGCTTTGTCATGCATAAATAACTCCATTCCGCATGTAATAGTTTGTCTGGTTTAGTTTAATCTCAAAATTTGTAAGAGTGGTAGACTTAAGATCTTCTTTTGCATAATATTAATAAAATTATATATTTTTTAGCTTAAAGCTAACCGACCACCAAAACCTGAGTTTGCTGTTAAGAGTTGGTGTTCTATCCCACAACTATGATAAAAAAAACATTCAAGATTTTCCAGAAGAATTCTCAGTGAATTTCTGGAGTAATCCTGAGCGAAATTCCTGAATAAATCTCAAGCGGAATGTGCAAAGGAATCCAAAGAGGGCGTTCTGAAGCAAATTTTCGAATGAATTGGATTTTTTTAGAAACAGTCCTTGAAAAAAATTGTGGGTAAAAGTCCTTGAGGAAATTCCTAAAGCAATTTCATGAAGATTTAAATTAAGTTAATTCTGAAGGAAACACCGAATAGTTTTCTAATTTATGCTTGGAAAGTTTTGGGAAGAAATCCACACGAAAATTCAGAGGAAATTATTGATGGAATCCTTAAATATTTTTTAGGAACTTCTGAATGAATTTTCAGAAATTTTTTTCGGATCAGGAAAATAGCTGAAAACATCTCTGAAGGATTTTCCAATTGAATCGCTGGGGAGATTTCTGAAAGAATCAATGGTGGAGATTATGAAGGAATTTCTTACGGAATCTAAGGAAGAAGATTCAGTCACAAATAGTTTATGCACGTATTGGACGCAAAAAGAAAATGGATTCAGTATTGTGTTGTTCTTTGCTGTGCATGCATCGCTCCTGTAGGGGTGAGTATGGCAGCATAATCGATCGCGTTCGCTATTGTCTCGAGTGAAAATCAAAACAATAGATGCGCGGGAGTTTAGTGTTCAATATTGTGTTGTTCTTTGCTGAGTATTGTGTTGTTCTTTACAGAGAAGAACATTAATCAAGGCAATTAGATGATCGGCATTGAACCACAAAAACCCCACAACAATTGGTGAGATCTTTCCAATATTATTCATTTATAAATAATTCTACTTCAGTGTATTTACTTTATAACTGCATATAAGTTGAAAATTCGCTATTTTCAACATCCTTTCATCTATTGCAAGATGCTTCAGTTCTGGGCTCTTTCTAAGTTGATGAAGGGATTTATAAATGCTTGCAAGGACTTGGCCAGGTGTGTGGAGCTGAGTGAATCTATGACATTGTAGATAGTAGCGACATCAGCAATGTCAATGGTAATATTCAACTTTGCAACTCCATTCAAGATTTGTGCAAGTATTCATGCTATGCTATGCTATGCTATTGGACGCAAAAAGAAAATGGAATACTTAGAAAGGAAAAATCGCAATGGAGGTATCTAGTGAGGCAAACATTAGAAAAAATAAGTAGTTTTTTTTATATATTTATATGAAAGCTTTTCAGTCTGCTGAACGATCAGGCTGGAAAAACCTTTGTACAAATGTTTCCAGTCTTAGTGAAGCCAGTCGGTTGAACAAAATCCTTGCAAAATCTAAGAATTTTCAAGTGAACGAACATCGTTTGCCAAATGGTGGTTTCACTTCCTCCGATGAGGAAATTTTGAAATGTTTATTCAGTACACACTTCCCCGGATGTGTGGTTATTACATCTTCGGATGAACCTGGTGTCTTTTCTTGTAGCTATGATTCTTTAGCTTCGGCTCGGAGTATCATAACTTTAGAATCGATTGAGTGGGCACTTAATAGCTTTGCTCCTTTCAAATCTCCTGGGGCAGATGGGATGTATCCCATTTTACTTCAAAAGGGATTTGATCATTTCAAACATGCTTTAAAACAACTACTTGTTTGCACTTTTGCTACAGGGTATATTCCCAAATCCTGGCGGGATATTACTGTAAAGTTTTGAAAGTGGGTCGTGCGTCGTATGGAGAAGCGAATAGCTTCAGACCTATCAGTTGGACCTCTTTTCTTCTGAAATGCTTAGAACGCATTGTCGATCATCATATCCCTGATGTTCATCTGGCCACCGTGCCTCTTCATGTGAACCAACATGCTTACCAATCTGGAAAGTCCACTGTGACTCTTTTACTCAAAGTTGTTGACGATATCGAGAAGGCATTCGCTCAAAAGCAGTCCTGCTTGGGTGTTTTCTTAGATATCGGGGATGCCTTTGACAACGTGCCTTTCGATGCCATATTGGAAGCCGCACGGGGTCATGGTATATCTCCAATGATTTCCAATTGGATTCACATAATGGACAGAAACCGACATCTCTTCTCGACATCGCGTCAAGCGGCGATTAGGAAATTGAGTGTTTGTGGATGCTCCCAAGGGGGAGTCTTATCACCACTTTTGTGGAATCTCGTAGCAGATACGCTATTGAGGCTACTCAATAATAGCGGTTTTCCTACGTATGGTTTTGCCGACGACTACCTAACATTGTTAGTCGGTATGTGCATCAGCACCCTTTTCGACCTGATGCAAAATGTCGGTAAATCCGAGTAAAGCATGTATTGTTCTTTTCACGGAAAAGCGAAACCGTAATGGTGTTCGACCTTTACGTCTCTTTAATTCTGAAATCAATGTGACTGAACAGGTAAAGTACGTTGAAGTCATTCTTGATTCCAAGCTTTCCTGGACACCTCATGTTGAGTTCAGAATCAAGAAAGTTTGTATGGCCTTCGGGCAATGTCGGTGAACCTTTGGTACAACCAAGTACATATATCAAATGGATTTACACGACTGTTGTTCGACCAATATTGGACTGTGAATGTCTTGTGTGGTGGCAAGAGGGTGAAGTGAGAACGGTCCAATAAAAATTAGGCCATCTGCAAAGGATGTGCTTAATGGCGATGTCTGGAGCGTTCTCTTCAACTCCCAGTTCTCTTTGACGTTACCCCACTACACAGTCATCTCAAACAAGAAGCACTTTCGTGCATTTACCGCCTATGGGTACTCGGTTTACTAGAGGAAACTCCTGTAAACCGAAGTTCAACACACCCCTCGTTGTTTCCACTTTTGTTGAATTGGGACGAAGTTGTCCTTGCTCCAAGTGATCTTACAATTGCTTGTAATTTTCCATATAGGACATTTTCCACGAAATTCCCTTCCCGGGAGGAGTGGACATCTGGTTACCTGGAGAGAAGTATTTCAGACGGCATCGTATGTTACACTGATGGCTCCATCTCGAAGGTCGAGCAGGTGCTGGTGTTTATTTTCGTGAGCTAAGGCTGCATCAATCTTATTCACTTGATAGACAACAGCACGTAATGGGCAAAGTAATATACGTCTGTTCAGATAGCCAGGCTGCTATTAAAGCACTTGCTTCGGCCAACTCCAGGTCGAAGATAGTTATCTCTTGTCGAACTCAAATCAAGGAGCTGAATTCAGTAAACGTTGTTTACCTTGTATGGCCATTCTGTTTACCTGGGCCATTCTTCCATCGCTGGAAATGAATTGGCTGATGAGTTAGCTCGCACTGGAGCATCACATAACTTCATTGGCCCTGAGCCAGCTATTCCGGTATCCAAGTGCTAGATTAAGCTTCAGATTGACACCTGGGCTGCCACTCAGCACAAACAATAGGTACTGGAATAGTTTGGAGTCATGTCGTCAAACAAAATTGCTCTAGGGGTGGCGAAGTATCTAACAAATCTATCAAAGCAGAATTGCAGCATGCTGGTCAAAGCATTGACTGGCCACTGCCGACTCTGCTATCACATGGCGAATATTTAGCAAGTTGATTCATTTGCATGTGATAGCTGTGAATCCGATTATGGAACTTCGTATCATTTAATATGTAACTGTCCAGCTTTTGCGCAACTGCGTTTCCGAGTACTCGGAAAACACTTATTAAGTGAAACTGACTTCAGAAACCTGAATCTTCAGGACGTTCTGCTGTTCTTGACCCGTTGTGGTAAAGAGCTATAGGCTTTCTCTACGCTTTATGCGTTATCACCGTGCCCTTCTCAGGGCGCTGTTTGAATCCATTGTGGTACGCTTGTGCGTTATTACGGTGTCCTTTTCAGGACGCTATGTGAACCCATTGTGGTACGCTTTTGAGTGTATGACGATCCTAATCCCTTACCTGCCCTTTCCTCTGTCCTATCCTTTTTCCTTTCCTTCTCCGTCATGTAAATGGTGAATAGGCTCGTGTTCATGGCGATGGCACAAATTTCCCAAATGGAGGAGAACGTGCCTCTGGAGCCGACCTACTGATACCTGATACCGTTTAGAATTTCAATGGTCATCGGAACAAAGAACGTTTAAATTTTCGATCCAATAGATAGTAGAAACAGCCAAAAAGAAGCCCGAAATAAGAATTATCAATCGCCCAGACATCTGACGACTAGGAGCGTCCTCACTTTCTGGGCAGTCTTTACTAGAATTTTTGAAAGAATTCCTAATGAAACTTGGAAGAAATACCTAAAACAAACCCAGTAAAACTAATGACGAAATTTCGGGAGGTATAAATGAAGCTATTCTTGGAGAAATTACTAAAGGTAGTGTGAGACAAATCCAGGGGATAAACCCTGAAAGAATCCTAGAAAAATCCTTAATAAAATCGAGAGTACAATACGTGAAAGAACCATGAAAGAATCACGGGAATAACCCCTAAAGAAATCAAAGAAGAGATTATAGGAGGTATTCCGGAATCAACCCCTAAACAAATCCTGGGAAGAATTCTTGAAACAACCTCTGAATAAATTTTGGGAGGAATCTTTAAAGAAAATCTGGTAGAAGTCAATGTAGAAATTCTGGGACGAATTCCTGAAGGAAATTCGTGAACCCAGGAAGAGTCCTTGAGGAATTTCTGATCCAGGCTCGGGAGTGATCCTTCAAAGAACGCCGTAAGAAATCTCGAAAGAAATCATTGAAAAACTCCGGGAGGAATTTCCATGGATAATTCCTGGAGGAAATCGTTGAAGGAATCCCGGAGGAATTCTTTAAAAGATACTTGAAGGGCCGGATTACATGGGAAATACTGAGTATTCCACATCGGGAGGAATTCCATAAGAAATTCAGGAACGAATCTCTACTGTATTATCTGGAGGAATTGCAAAATGAACCCCGTTGGCATCCTTAAAAAATCCATGGAGAATTATCGGCTGGAAGTATCGGCATATAGGTTATATGATATCCTCGCAGCAAGAGCAACGTTTGTGCGCCACCTAGTGAACCAAGTCTAAATGTAATTGTTCACCATGTCCAAAGTATGGAATGTCTGAAAAACTTCCCAACTTAACGGTGTGCTGAAATATTGTATAATTCAAAAGATATTATTCATCCCAAAAGTACTGTTTTATAAATAGGTCACCGGGCGGATATGGGTTTAACCATGTTAGGTTTCACTAAATCCTTTAAGTTTCTTGAAAAGGTAAAATAATTAAGGTACCCCGGGGCAAGTGGGACCTAAAAAAATGCTAATTTGGTTTTGTCATGCCAAAAATTTCAGAACACATTTTTTTTAATAATTCCAATGAACCCAAAAGACGTTGTTGGTATGTTTGTACTTATTAACGTGCATTAAAACTGTTTTAAAATTTTAAAATTCCATATATTATGCATATAATGGAAAGTGTAGCAAATTTTCATTTACTGCGTTTCACGGGGCAAGTGGGACCTATTCAGAGTTTTTGTTCAAAGGGCTTAATATAGGTTGCAACAAATAAGGTAACATAAATCATAAATCTCTTATATGAATGAATCTTTAGAGATTAAAATAAGAAGAGGTTTATGGTATCGTGCATAAATTACGTAACACATAAAAAAATCGCTGGGGAAAAAATACTTGAATCAACTCTAGCAGCTCATGCAAAATAAATTGATTTTTTATACAAAAAGCGCCGTAAAGTGAAGAAACAAAAGATTTTGAAACTTGGTCTCTATATTATATAGTTGATGAAACTCGCCAAAAGTAAATCTGGGGTTTCGAGATTTTCAGTAATATCTTCTCCCTTACATAATCTTACGATCATTATATAATGTTTTTTTAATCATGAATTTTGAAAAGGTCATTTCCCTATTTCAATATTTATAGACAGTTCCTGAATGCTCAAAAGAATTCATTATGCAGCGGTCAGTGAAAAAATAATGGAAGATATTTAGAGAAAAACATAAAAAATACATGCTTTTGATTTTTTTTTTTTGTTTTACCCAGGGTTTTACCATTTTTAACAAGAATTTAATCATCTAAATAGAGGTAATAAAGTATAATTCAATAGTAGATTACTTAACGCGTCAATTTTTATTGACTTTCGTGCTAATTTCATCTTAGGCTGGACAAGGCGAGATAAACCCAAAAAATTGTGTTTGTTTATTCTCATAGGTCCCACTTACCCCAGATAGCGAAATGCACTGGGGCAAGTGAGAGCAGTAAACTAAAGGTAATAAATAAAAATAAAATACAGCTTTTTCGCTTGAAATCATTTGCAAGAACTCCAAACACTATCCTGAAACTGAAAAAGTATTTGTATAATGACAAATCTATTTTTAAACGACGAATGTAGTAGAGCACGTCAATCTCACCTAGTGAATTGAAAATTACATATGAACAACGATAACGTATATGGTCTCTTTATGGTTGAAACAATAACATTTTTGTAATTACGTTGTTAAAAGTTGAACATTTCAGTTGGCTGAAGTATGCTGAAATGGCCTACTTTCCACCACTAATACAAGTGTGCCGAAAAGTACTACTTTTCGGCACTCTTAATAGTGCTGAAAAGTAGCACTTTTCGGCACCTTTGCTTGTACGCACTTTTTAGTTAGCACCGTGCCTTCCGTAGATTCAGCCTCTACCTCTACATCTACTGAGCAGCTCAAAACCGAATCAGGACGATTTCAGTTACAATTTGAGCTACAAGTCTAGTGTAGACTGTAGAGGCAGCTGCTGAATCTACATCTGCTTTTGCCTGCGCACAACTGTTTGACAACGGAAGCTGATGACGCCTACTACACCATAGCCTACCTGATCAAACAAAAAACTACGCCGACAAGCATGAGCGCGCGCACGTGGTTCCTACTGATATATGTTTGTGTAGCTAGAAAAGATCGCACTAAATGGGTATTCTTCGTAATTACAAAAAAAATTGTATGCTACTCGTTGCAAAACTCGATTTTTTCAGCACTCGTCGTATTTATCCAACTCGGCAAGCCTCGTTGGATAAATGTACGACTCGTGCTGAAAAAATCATCATTTTGCAACTTGTTGCATAAATAACTATTTTCGTATTCAAAGTATCCGTAGGTGTGATACCTATGTTTTCCATGAAGAATGTTAGTCATAAAAATAAATAATAATAAAAATACTAGCTATAGGTCTCACTTGCCCCCGATTCTCGCTTGCCCCGGGGTACCTTACTGTGTACGATTACCACGTGTTTTTTTTTTGGCTAAATATATTCATCCATCATTAAACTCTATGTGGGTTTAATCAGCGTAACAGCAACCTCTTAAGCTTGAAACGTTGAAAACAATAAAAATCATGCTAAAATTAAACACAAAAAACATGCATTCCACAGCTATTTTTCGCCCAAAATGGAATCCCACCACCAGCAAACTAAACAGGAATGCATTTTACGTGGCAGCATTTAGTGAATGAAACTGTCTACGAGTTTATTTCTGTCTCTCGGAAACCCAACACCACAAAGCCCCGCACTACTGTTTAAACGTGCCCCTCTAGGGTGCAAGGGAGCTGGCACTTACTAACTACTGGCCCTGGATCGCATTGGATAGATGAGGCGGATGGAAGCCGTCAGGAAGGTACAACTGTCACTGACCCCGTCGTCGCCGACTGCGACGACGATAACGAAGACGACGACCACGCGACCGATTCCGTTTTCGTGAGGTGAAACCGGGGCACCAACATAAACAACATGTTTCGTTGGTTGGATGTATTATTGTTGGTAAAGTTGGGGTTTGCTGAAGGCAAATCTACAATCGGAGCACTAAATAAGGAGAAATGGATCAAATGTAGGGAAGGTACACTGGTTGTTGCCACTGTAAAATTATCGGGACTTGTTTGGCTGGAGAGGGCAAGATTCTACATTTATAAAGCGAGTAACAGACCCCTTTTTTCCAGCAGTTAAGAAAAATGCAGCAAGCTAGTTTAATTTTTCGACGAGAAACAATTTAACAATTGTTGCGCATAATTTATTTGTTAATAGACTGTGGTGGAATAAGGGCCCAAATAGCCGATGCGGTAAACGCGCGGGTATTCAGTGAGACCATGCCGAGGGTTACGAGTTCAATTCTTAGTAGATCCAGGAGCTTTTTGTATAGGACATTTCCTTGACTTCCTAGGGCATAGTGTATTTTCGTACCTGCCACACGATATATGCATCCCAAGAAACATTTTCACGACCCTATTGGTCTTGTCGATATTTTTAGAATTGTCATAAAAACTGGCACCTTTCATTTTGGTTTTATGATGATTCTAGACACCTCTTCTAGTCTATTTTACTTGAAAATGTTACTTGGAATGCAAAATTCTCATTGACAGTGGATGCTTTCAGTTAACAACTATGGAAATGCTGCTCATAGAACAGCTGAGAAGCAGGCTTTGCTCCAATGCGGATGTTACGCCTATATATAAATTAACGCTAAAACACATACCAAATTGGGTACATGTACCCTACGTCTAGCTCGCACTCCAAGCACGTACACTTGGATTTTCCCATCTCGACCACCATCGCTTCGCCATGGGGGAGAAACCTCACTGGCGATTTATTGAAGATTTCCAAATCGTCTTCCAAGGGAACGCACGACGCACCGCACAGTCGCACTAGCGCTCTTCTTCAATGCGAGCGGAGAGGTATCCAGAAGCGTTTCTTTTTTCCGAACGGAATTGGTTCGCTTCTGGTTGCAACTGAACGACATTGTTGGTTATGAAGATACCAATTTCAACGTTCAGTTCGGACTCAAAAAAGTAAACTATTTGACGAGCAAATGCCTCTTATTTGATGTTGTAGATCCCGTTATACTATCAGCTGCAGAACTCAGAGTCCACCCAAGTTGTTTACTTTTAGACTTCATTCATGCTTTCTTACGTTCCGTTTCGGAAAAACGGAAAAAAAAGTTGAATGGAATACCAAGTGTGTTATCTGTTTGTTGTTACTTATTACCGAAGCGCCGTATGACTAAGCGTATTATGAAGTAGAAAAAAAACCTACTCTGGTAGTGGTTACAAAGTAAACAAACCCACATGAAGGAATCCACGTTTTGGTTACAAAATAAGTGGTCTTGGAAGTAGGGAGTGCGATACGGTGAAAATGATTCTTGCAATGGCGATCTGATACAGCTCATGATCTACATATCTACATTTATCTAACACGCCTAGGCGCTGTCCATAAACTACGTACACTTTTTTTGGGCAATCTCAGACCCCCCCCCATTCCCCATCTTAGTCCATACTAAATTTTCGAAATTTGGAGAGTAGACTTTAGCCAGAACCTCTGCTGCGATGTCCTGCTGCCCCAGGTAACAACCTGATGCTGAATAATCGTTTTTCCAACCATTTTAAAGCAGCCTTCATGTGAACAAACGCTGAGCACAAGATGTACAATCCTTTATTCAGCCCCTTAACATCTAATTTTGGTGATTTTATCCAATCTTGATTTGAGGTTCATTGAAAGGCTGGTTTAAGGCTTGATATGTGCTTAGTCAGCAATCAATTAAACTTATTGAATTTGATTAAAAATTAAAAAAAAACAAAACATTTTTAAACTAATTTTCATCATTTGCAGCGTATTGGGTCAGCTGTCGAAAATTATTGGATTAAAGGTTCAACAACAGATGATTAATTATGCCTATTGGTGTACGTTTCAAAGCTGGTTACAGAGATGAATAATATTCTATTCAACTTGATATTCAGCTATCTTTGTATTGCTGATTAAACAAGCAATACTGCAGACCAATATTCTGCTGTTATTGTATTCAACCACTGCCACCATTAGGCAGCCAATATTCAACTAATACTCTAACTGTTCAGCATTCATTGTTACTTGGGTGGGTTCAATCTTACTTGTTTGAAGATTTCGTTACCGCCCCTGCGTAGGGTGTGGCCGACCCACCTCCACTTTTGCTCCCGCGTTTCTGTCGCTATCTGCTTTTGATGACATCGGCGATGAAGCTCTATGTTGGAGATCTAATTGTCAGGCGACCATGCAGGAATTATATACCGTAGGCATCTATTTATGATGACCTGCAGCCGTTGAGTGTTCTTCACTAATACACACCAGGTTTCACTGGCGTATAGCAGCACAGATTTCACGTTCGAGTTGAAAATTCAGATTTTGGTGCGTCGACTAATCTGGTTGTTTTTCCATAAATTTCTTAAACTGGCAAAAGCAGCCCTCGCTTTCTTGATCCGGGCACCTTTGTCGATCTTGGTGTCGCCATCGGCCGCCATCTGGCTAACAAGATATTGGGGTTCATTCAAATATTACGTAACGCAAAATATGACAATTTTAGACCCCCTCCCTCCCCCACGTAACAACTTTTGTATGGAAGATTTTGAAATTTTGTATGAAGCGTAACACAGCGCTAGACCCCCTCCCTCCCCCATTGCGTTACGTAATATTTGAATGAACTCTTGGAAGCTTTCAACATTCTCCACTGATTGCCCAGCTGCCGTGAAGCTGGAAGGGTTGACCGTGTTTACATCCAACGAGTTGGTCTTGTTAACGTTGATGGTAAGACCTGCCGCGGAGGAGCGATCGGCAAAATCGTCGCGCTTACGACTGGATTCAGGATCAATCACACCTACCAGGATCTCGTTGATTACGATGAGGAGCAGTAGCGGTGATAGTATACAGCCTTGTCTCACTTCAGCAACCACCCGCATGAGATCGGACAACACACCGTGCTACAGTACGCTGTACGAAAACGCCCTGTACCGTGCTTCAATGAGGCCAATGATTTTCTAAAGGACAGCCTTGCGCCTGAGGGTTTCCCACATGTTTTCGTGATTGAGATGGTCGAAAGCTTTTTCGTAATCAATGAACACCAGGTAGAGAGACTCTTGGAATTCTTTATTACACCAACGAACCTAACCTCAAAATGACTGACAATTCACAGGTCATTTTGACAGATGTAACATGAGCATGAAAAGGACGGCAACAAGATCGATAAAGTAGAATATATGATCCGTCTTTTTCCTGCATGTGTGTGGTCTGTCAAAATGACCTCAGAAGCGTCAAACATTTTCATGGCTAGCTTTGTTGGTGTAATGAAGAATTCATTGATTTGCTCCAGAATGATGCGGAGCGTGACAATATGGTTCACACAGAATCGTTCGGCACGGAATCCTGCTTTTCTGCCATCGGAGAGTAAATCTCTCCTTTATCCGGTTAAGGATCACTTTGCAGAGGATTTTGAGAACGATATACCGTGACATGATGCCCCGCAAATTATCGCATACAGTCAGACTTTTTGGGCATTTTTACAAAGACGCCTTGCATCCAGTCGGTCGGAAATGTCGCGGTTTATCATGTGTTGTAGAATAATTAATGCAGTATTTGTGCGCAAGCCCGTGCACAAGGGGGGGGGGGGGGGGTTTGGGGGTTAAACCCTCCCCATTATCGACGCTTCATACACTAGGCGCCCCTCCGCCTTTTGCTAAAATTGGGAAAAACCCCTCCCTTGGCGCCACTTCTGTGCACGGGCCTGTTTGTGCGTATACTACGGGTTCAGCTTTGACTTGAGCATCTCAGCTGATATGCGTACACATGAAGCATGAAGCTTCGGTGTTGACGCGGGTAATGCTTCGAACCCTTGGCGGATCATGCTGAGGTGTTGATGGCGTGGCCGACACGTGAAAAAGTTTTCCAAAGTGCTCGAACCAGCGTTTCAACTGGTCATCCGGGTCGTTCAATAACAGTCCAGACGTATCTTTCACAGGCATCGTAGCATTCATCTTAGTCTCACTAAGGCGACGTGAAACATCGTAGAGGAGAGGAATGTCGCCAGCATTTGTGGCTTTTCGCCTTCGTCGGCTAGGGAGTCCGCCCACGCTCTTTTATCCCACCTACATGAGCGTTTCACTTTCTTATCGAGAGTCGAATAGCGCTGACGGGATACGGCTTTGGCTCCTCGTGTTTTCGCTCGCTCTATCGCGGCTTTGGCGTTTCTTTGCTCCTCTGTCTTCCTCCAGGTATCATTTGTGATCAGCTAATTGACAATTTTGCGTGACTTAATTTATGGACGCTCCTTTTCCTCAGATGTGCTACTCTGGATTGTATTTATTCCTTTTGCCAGTTTTCGTGCAATACCGACTGAATCCAGCGCCTAGCGTCCTGATACGGTACTGCGTGAGTGTCACGAGTAGCAGATGGGCCGGACCCCGCTAGGTCGGTATGAGTTGGTCGGCTCCATAGTCACATTCTCCTCTCCATTTGGGAAATTTGTACCCCGCAAGGCTTTGAAAATCCTAATAACAGATGTTAAATGAATTCAATTTGATGTTTGACTCGCTTTGGAGAGTCCATCACGGTAGCATGCTGGCGCTTAGCCAGTTTCCCGAGTGGTCCTAACCACTCCCTTTGTTCTCGGGGGGTCAACTCCGCCCGCGCCCAGCTTCTTAGCAGGCATCACTGATGAACTGATGTCCACGTGCAACCCGATCTGACCTGCCCGCAAAGGAAGGGTATCACTACCCTTCAGGCCCTATCAGATGCACCCGAGGGTTGCAGACAGCAGAGTCTCACCTGCCCCGACCCTTACCGTGGACCCCTTTCCAATCGCGGGCTCGGATCCAACGCAGTAGACCAACGCCACAACAGCACCGCTACCGTGACTTCCTCTCCTCGGCCACTTAATCGCTGTAAGGGTCGATCTCGACTGCAGGGCACCGGTATGACTTACGAAGCCGACTCCAAACCCCTGGACCACCTCTTGTATCGCATCTGAACTAACCATTATCAGAGTCCACGCGCCACCTCCTCTGTAGATCCCAGACGATATGGGTGATAGCCGTTGAAACGGCGTTCCAGCTAACCTCATCCCTACACATTTTTTTTATTATCTTTATTAAAGAGGCTTTCAGCCCGTGGCTGACCAGTTAACCACATGTCACATAAGGATGCGCATGTGAAATCCGAAAACACACCAAGGGCCCTCTAAATTCATGTGTTTTGTAGCCCCGATGGACCCGTTCACTCGCCAAACCGGCCAGTTTCCCACCATCGACCCGGAGAAATACGTAAACAATTCACGATACACTCTCGACAAGCCGTTTGACCACGGTTCCGCATCCGCACTAATTGTCTTATTTCGGAATTTCAACACTAGCTCCGAACTTTTACGCTGCAAATCAGCTGGTAACAGATGCGGGTGGGCGTTGATGTTTTCTCCCGGTGAGAATAAAACACTTCTTGGCTAGCAACAGCCTTTGCTTTCACTCGTAATCGCACATTCCCTGTGGGTTTTCCGTAGCCGATGGTTATACGCGAACGAAGCACTAATCTTTATCCCTCAGGGTTTTACCCGGCCGCAATTGGTAAATTCGCGAGACCATAAATCAGCGGTTTTTTTTACGCGACGACGACGGCGACGTACACGCACTGCCAAATTGTAAACAACACTTCTAGTCGTAAATACCGTGATTCGAGTTCGTTACAACTGACAGATCATAATATGATACTATCAGACAAGCCCGTGCACAAGGGGGGGTTTGGGGTTAAACCCTCCCCATTATCGACGTTTAATACACTAGGCGCCCTTCCGCCTTTTGCCGAAATTGGGAAAAAACCCCTCCCTTGGCGCCACTTCTGTGCACGGGCCTGCTATCAGATCAGAAAAATGTTGAACGGAATCGTTTTGACTTAGGGAAATTGCTATCCAGTTTTAACTCGCATGCATGGAAATATCACATAGCATATGTCACTGGTACGTGGAGGCTTGGTTTTATATTGGTTAAAACTCATTGGTAGTGCAAGACAGGTTAGTTGCTACAGTGGTACAGTGTACAGTATCTGACGCTGGATCTGAAGGTTGTGAGTTTGAGTCCAGATGTCGGTGTTTCATTTTTTGTCGATAATTAGGGGCATCGCATTAGATATGATATAAACTTGTTCTTTATCATATTTTTCGATGATTTGATACATCTTAATACTGATCAAAAGGAATCGCGCACAGTCGGTAGAAGTATTTATATGGCTTCCACTTTGGTACGTATAGAGCAGATTAGTGCATCTTATACGAGTGAATTGGCTCTTATATGGTGATGCATAAAGATAATTATCTCTGGACCAAATTGTCCGGAGTTGTGTCCTCCCCGCATGTGGCAAGCATGCGGTCATGCATTGTGCGAAAACACGGGCACACGAGCAAATCGTGTTCCGCCGTTTCCTCTAAACTATTTAACACTGGGCATTCGGGAGAATCCGCATGCCCGAAACGGTGTAGATACTGTCGGAAGCAACCATGACCTGAAAGGACCTGTGTCAGGTGGAATGTAACTTCCCTATGGTGCCTAAATTATCCAACTATCTACCCTCGGTATCAGCCTACCGAAGAAACGTCAAGAAATTAATCCTGAAGTGATCTAAAAGATCTCTTGAAAGAATCTTTGAAGGGATTTTTAAGGATCACCAAAATAAAAACCGGAAAGAATCCCTAAAGGAAGGATTCAATGATTATCTGGAGAAGTTTACGATCCCACCCGTGGAGGAAATCTGAGGTCCTTCTAGGAAGCCCCATGGAGGAACTTCCCAAAAAATCTATTGAGTATTTTCTGGAGGAATTCCTTGAGAAACACCTTAAATAATTCCTGGAGTAATTCCTGAAAAGAACCCTAACAGAATTCCAAAAAAAATTCAGATTTTACAATGACAGCACTAGTCTAAAAGTTTTAGAAAATATTATCCTTTGAAGATACGTGCGATTTTGAGAATCTTGAGGTATCCTTTATATATTTCTTAGTAAATGTCCTCAAGTATTCTCTCTTAAATGTATAGCTTAGTTTTTATGAGGATAGTTTTTATTGTAACCTCTGACTCACATGGGCTAAAATATAAACGACTCATGAAAAAGTGATCATTTTCCATATCAAAATTAGAAATTGCCAATAAAAAAGTAGGGGTGGGAGCAATAATAAACTACAAAATTTCCATAAACAAATCAAAAATTGCATAAATAAATCAAAACTTCCCATAAATAATTGATTTTCGAGCAATAAAAAATGTCAGAATTTCCACAAATAAATCAACAATTGCAATAAAAAACTATATTTTTTCCAACAAAAACGTTTAAATTTCCCATAAATAAATCTGATTTTTCCATAAATAATTTAAAAATTTCCAATTGAAAAACATCAAAAAAGCAATTGAAAATTTAGCAATAAATACGAACTAATGAGCAAAGTAAAAGTATCGACTGAGCCATGCGGCGAAGCCGCATAGAAGATTGAGGAACTGAGGCGGCAGAAGGCCGCCGCAGTTTCCGAAATCCGATGTGCCGTAACTGCGTCGATTCGGTTCTAGGCAATCCACAGATCCAAGAATTTGCCCGGTATAATGCAAACAGAGATGTTATCGTTTTTTAAAGTCCGACGAGCGTTAGCGAGTTCGGACAGCAAGCGATTGTCTGTTAAATTGCACAATAGTTTCAGTTTTTCTATCATAGTTCTATGATGTAGTATGTTCGAATTTTTTTGTTGGAAAAAATATAGTTTTTTTTATTGCAATTGTTGATTTATTTGTGGAAATTCTGACATTTTTTATTGCTTGAAAATCAATTATTTATGGGAAGTTTTGATTTATTTATGCGCTTTTTGAATTGTTTATGGAATTTTTATAGTTTATTATTGCTTCCACCCCTATTTATTTATTGGCAATTTTCGAATTATTTATGGAAATTTTTTAATTTATCATGGGACGATTAATTGGCTGCCGACTCACATGTGTTAAACCTTTGTTACAAAAGAGATGAAAATTGTACTTTAGGTACAAGGAACAAATAATTCTGTAGGGGAAAGAGGGGCATAACGCCTCGGCTAAGCATATGTGGTCAAAAACCTCAAAAGATGCTTATGTTAAGGTCGTATTCTGCCTTGGAGAGCAGTTTACTTCTTTACCTAAGAGACTTCAACTTTTGACCCGCGTGCCCGCAAAATTTCCCATTCAAATAAACAATTTAAAAAAGTCTCACTTTTTAGGTGCTGGGAAATTGCAGGAGGCAAAACGCCTTTTTGGGTGAGGCAAAACGCCCGCTGGCATTTACCGCTTTGACTTGTTGTGAAATACCATCGAACTCTTCCCAGCGGCAAATGAAGGAGCAGGAGGCGCGTGGTGGTTTGATGGCTTGATTCCATATAATCAGAGTGCAATGTCTTAATTTCTGTGCGCTGCAAATTAGGGAATCTTCCCAAATGTGGAAAATAGTCGTTTTTCACGCTTTTCTTTCGACAATAGCAGCCGTTCTTGGGCTTAACCTGCTCAGTTTGAGTTCTAGTTTGCTTGCATCTAACGTAGACCTCCACAATATGATGAAATCGCGTGAAGGCGTTTTGCCCCCGGGGGCGTTATGCCCGCAGTTCCCCTATTGATGTTTTTGATGACTGGATGTAGTACCTCACCTTAAAAAAATTAAAAAAAATGGTCACGCCAACTACGCCGCCGCCGCCGCCGAATAGGACATACGGCGTGGCGCCGGCGTCGCCACCACCGCTGCTTCAAATTCTTATAAACGCCGCCGCCGGCGAAAACTGCTTCGCACACGTCTAAAGTAGGAAATCCACATTGACTTATCTCAATTGCGTTTGTGCTACGAGATTCCTCAAAAGTGGTGGCAAAACTCCCGCATCCACAAACACTCAATTTCCTAATCGCTGCTTGACGTTATGCCGAGAAGAGATTGAGCATTTGGTAAATCCAATTGGAAATCATTGAAAGATAAATAGGACAATCCGTGCGGCTTCCAATATGGAATCGAAAGATACGTGCTTAAAAGTATCCTGGAAATTCAAGAAAACACCCAAACAAAATTGTTTTTAATTAATGCTTTTCCGACATCGTAAACAACATTGTGTAAACAAATCACAGTGGACTTCCCATTTTGGTAAGCATGTTGGTTCCCATGGAACCACCCGTACAACATCACGGGTGTGATGCTCGACAAAGCGTTCTAATCATTTCAGAAGAAAGACTTCAAATTGATAGATCTGATATTCATACGATACATTATCCACTTACGGAATAAACTTGACAGTAAAATCCTACCAAGATTTGGGAATAGCAAGGCTGTAAACAAGCAATTTTATCAAAACATTTTGGGGCTCGAGGCATGACACGCGAGATTGCCATTTCAATTTTACTGAAAGTAGTGAAACATCGTGTCAAACGCCATATCAAACCATGTAGGTGTTAACATACGCATAGAAATCCCCCTACGAAAGTAAGGTTCTTGGACCAAACCTGTTCTTTATGCTGAAGATTGATCCAAGTTGCAATAACCACCCAAGTAGCACTTGCAACTTACGGAATATTTTAGAAAAATGATAAAGATTGCATAGCCGTTTCACTTCAGACTACTCGTAACTGTTCTATATTTGCAGTAAACATCTTGGTTACTCAGACATCGCAATGCAACCTTAATTTTGCAGCTACATTAATGTTACATGGTAGTTTTCGTTTAATATGCTCCTAAACTGTCAAATTCAGAAAGTTGCATTCTTGACATTATCCTGTTACATCAAAACCAAAAACCAAAACAAATGATCAACCCACCAGCAGCGAAGTCAGTGTTTGGTTACCATGAATCATGTTACCAAATACCGTTTCCAAATAACGACAGTGTAACTTTCAGTTGTTTCATTGTAAACACATATAAGACGCACAAAAACGTACGATGACTTAGTCACAAATGTGCAACTTAACTGTTACTAGTAGGTTAAGATCAACACTGCATGTCAAAAGTATTAGTAATTAGATATGTTTGTATGCTAAAACTTAACAAATACGATGTTTAGAACTTATTATTTTAAAGAAGCTCACGGAAAATCCGAACTACCTATATTTTTGGGTGAATTTTACCAAAAAATTGAGTATATCGAATAAACTGGTTTCAAAAAAAAAAAAAAAAATAGAGATGCATCGACCCAAGGGGGGGATCGTGAGGAGAACTCAAGTATGACGTGAATTAAAAAAAATGCTTTCAAGCTATAGTTGGGAATTCTGTATGAAGTAATGTTTGATGTAAATATTGATATCTTCAGACATCCAACCGACAATGTAGGTTCTACCCAATAATCACAATGGCAATTAGTTGTACCAGTTTCAAAAAACTGACATAATATATCTTTCAATTATGACTATGGAGTTCTAAGCGAACAGAATAGAAAAGAAAACTTACCGTAAGAGATAAATAAATTGGCCTTACAAGCCTAGTACCCATTTCCCGTTCAAAAATCGTACAACGAATCAGCGCGATGTGCAAATGTTTATGCTAAAATTGTCAAATTTTGCAAGCGCACGTGTTTTTCACTAGTAAAATTGTCAATTTCACAAAAAAATACAATTGCCAGTCAATTTTATGACGGTGTCTCGACGAAACACATTTCCATTTTACTAGAAAGATACTTATTTCCAATCGCCATTGCCATGTTTATCATTTTCCATAATTGTTGTGACGAAACAAGCAATGTAACTTTGAGTTTATTTTTCTATTGCAGTGTAAACAAACTATGTTACACATTGGTTACCATCTAAACTCTTATGCGACGAACGACATATGTTGCACAGGCTCCAGCTCCTGCGCTTTTTCGGGGACATAGCTGAAGAAATCGACGTTGCAGTCTTTTAAAATCGATTTTTAAATTTGTCGCGTAGAAATTACCGTGATTCAGTTGTAACAAAACGTGCTGCTTGGGCATAACCACTACCCAAACTAGGCACGATCAAACTCTTACAATCACAACACAACAAAAAAGAGCAGTGATAAAAACCAATTCGGTATCGATTGAAGAACGTCAGAGACGAAGATACACAGAGGACACTGTGAAGAACGCATAATGCGAAGAGTCATATAGGTTATAATTAAAGCTTATAAAGAACATACTAATAATCCTACCCTTATTGAGCCTCGCAGTTGAGGCTTAAGAAGGATAGCAGATTATCTCGAAGAAACACAAGGTCAACTGCACCATTGCTCCGGCTAGCGCAGTAAGGGAAGAATATTGTGGAGGGCGCCCTAGTACTCCACAAGCTCCGTTAAGTGGTTAGGATTTTATTAGACCCCCCTAAACAATAACCATTCATTCCTAGGCACGGTAAGCATATAGCCGCATCACACCATGAATTAGGGGTCATCTGTTCAATGGATTCTTACCACCGGAACAGGCAGTCCGTAGTGTTATTCTTAGCCAATTGTAACAACCGCTACCGACACTACACAGCTATCTAGGCTGATCGAGAAAAGAAGTTAATATTGATGATCAACTTCATAGGGGCTGTCCATTAATTACGTAAGGGAATTTTAGCGATTTTCTGACCCCCCCTCCCCCTTGTAAGATTTTTTGTATGGAAACCCAAAAATTTTTGTATGGCGCGTAAGATTTCTCAAACCCCCCCTCCCCTCATAAACTCTTACGTAATTAATGGACAGCCCCATACGGACCCGAACAGCCGTTGTGCCACGGAACGGTACGCGCTCGCAACCCTCCCCAAGCAACACACATGGTTACAAAACAGTGAGGGTTGCTCAGTAAGTCACAGTGACTTCTGTGCAATCCTTACATACGCTGCCGTCACTGTTTTATAACCATGTGCAGTGAATCAAAATTCAACCATCGCGCAACAGTAATGACAATGTCGCAACCTATATTTGTTGCGACAAACAAACCCATGCGACATAAGTTTGTCCCTACTTGAAAATAATGGGATCAACATCGTACACCACGAGTTTAGAGATTTTCAAGCCTTGCATTGCGATTTTCGAACGGTAACTTCGAGTCGGTAAACACTGCAACTCTGGTGAAGCTCTATCATCAAACAGTTTCGAAATAATTGATTATTCACGAGTTGAAAAGTACGCAACACATTCAGCTTCCGTTTTGTCTGCAACAAAAAAAATCGAGATCATGTCATTATCTGTTACCAGTAGGGATAAAGAGTAATCGTCGCACCTTCTTTGTTGCTTGTTTTGTGTCTCTTTTGTCTGAAAATTCTCTTCACTGACCATGTGTGTTGCTTGGGTCAGTCACATAAGCCTGTAAGTACTTTCCAGCTTCCGTCGATAGTCTTTGGGCACGAAACATGGACCCTACGTGCAGAGGACCAACGCGCCGTTGGAGTTTTCAAACGGTAGGTGTTGCGTACCATCTACGGCGGAGTGCAGATGGAAGACGGGACTTGGAGAAGGCGAATGATCCACGAGCTGCATACGCTGCTGAAAGAATCAACCATCGTCCACACCGCGAAAATCAGGAGACTACGGTGGGCGGGCCACGTCATCAGGATTTGGCATGGCAACTTGGCAAACAAACAACAACATGGCAACAACAAGATGGCAACCCGATTAAAAGATTAGAGTGTGTGACTGGAGACGCGCAGGCATGGACCGAATCGTATGGAGGCGACTCGTTCGTACAGCAGAGGACAGCCAGGTCTTAGTTGTACCGGTAAGGCAAGGTAAATACAGGACTAACCTTAGAACAAGATTTTCTGTGATCTCTGTACCACATAGTCTGTAGTACCGATAAGCTATTTGAGCAGCTGTTACGCTGCTTAAATGCAAACATCGAGCTTTGCTGGAACATTTATGCAAAGTTTCGATCAGGTCTGGGATGAGTACTATCTTAAGCTGCTCGAAATATATATAACTCGTTGTGTAGCCTGGAATTTATCGTATGTATTCATCCCAGTACGCAGTCCAATACGGAATTTTACCAGATCTTGGTATAGTTTGGAAGTAAATGTTGTCATGAGAAGTAGAACTTTTGTTCTCTTGGTTAAAAAAGATGATATTCGATCTAACCCACATAGCCAAAGCAACTGCATCGCAAACCCTATTCCTTTTTTGGTTGGAATGCGTCTCAAGTTTTCGGAGCTCAACTCAGCGAAGAAAACAAGTCACAAACGTTTCCAAACGCGCCACATACCTTCGAGGCATCAGTGCGTGCGTTGTTTGCCGCTTTCCTGGCCGTGCTGTCTCAGTGCGTCAACGTCGTCCGTCAACACACAGAGCCAGAAGTGGGGGCACCACCGACACCGACCGTTTTCGTCATTGGGACGGACGGACCACGCTCATCGTGGTGAGCCTCTGGTTAGTATGCTGTAGTAGAACGAACGGAAATGTGAACGTTACTCGGTAGTATGCGTGGGTACCATACACGCGCGCGTTGAAAAACGAGGTTATTAGCTGTTTGTTTTTTGTTTTGCTCTGGAATTTTGTATTTTGATAGTTTTGTTTTGATCCTCACCAATACGCTACGAGTGAGTCGCTCTACTTGGTACGTACTGGTTGGGACGAACCCTTGGACGAACCTCATGCGTGACCGAGCGCCTCCGCCGAGGAATGTGTGCTTTGAATGTATGATTTACGGTTTTAAAAAGCGTGGAACGATTTTTTTGTGCCTCAAATTAGTGGGGTTGGGGCATAATGGGACACTTCTGTTCGTACAAAAGCGTTTTGGAGAGTTTCAAAGAATCAGTCCGATTTTTCGTGCTCTTGACTAAGTGACACAGAAAAAAATCTCGTAAAGATGCCTGACCAATTCTCAAAGCAATTGCTGCAAGAATTTTCGAAAGAAAAGTACTATAAATGACCATTACGCCCCAAACCCCCCCATATGCGCTTTCGCAGCAGTAGCGGCACCGAGTTTGGGGAATGTGTTTTTGTTGTTTTCGTGGACGTCTTTGTTGCGCATCGGTTTCATTGATGAAGCAAATCATGTGATGATGTGATTGCGGTGCTTCGTAGTCCCTGAGAATCGAGAAACCGCACCGAAAATTGATAGCATTGTTTGGGGAACCGCTACCAGCATCGTCGATGACGTCGTTGGATGAATGCCGTGCGCGGTTGATTACTTTCTCCGCAGAGAAGTTTCGAAGGGAACGCGTGGCCGTGGGTAGGTACCTGCTCGAACAATTGGAAGGATGATGCTCGCTGGTTCCTGTTGCTGGCTGATGTGGTGGCAGGCATAGATAAAGATAGAGTTGTTCTCACGAGAACAATCGAACTCGAAATTAGGTCAATTTTAAAATTGAATAAGCGCGTGTGCATCTTAGGCAGGCAGCGAGGCATATGCGCGGTCGATCGGTTTTCCGCTAGAAGGGAGAAGGAGCTCTATCTCGCGCTTGGGGCGGCACAGTTCAGAGGAAGCGAAAGTGGTTGGTTGGGTGTTAGTTTTCAGCCGACTTCCGGTAGCAGATAGCGTATTTCGGAAGGTGTTGTATAACTGGTGTTACCACGTGTGATTATGTTGGGAATGATGATTTGACAATTGTATTACATTGTATTGATGAGAATTTTCTTTGCGAATTGACCATCGTACCGATCGGTACCGAGTGCCGGAAGGTTGAAGATCTACAGCAGGAATTCCTCGTAGAATTCTTTCGGAAATTCCTTCAGAAATTCTTATAAAGCTTATTCTAGAGACTGTTCCAGAAATTCCTATAGCATTGCCTTCTCAAGTTCTACCAGGGAATTCTAACATAAATTTGTCCAAGGACCTTGCAGGAATTTCTTCGGGAATATCTCTAAGGATTAGTCCGGGCATTACTCCAGAGATTGACCCGATAATAAAGAAATTCATACTCTGCTTTGACTTTCATAACATAAGTTTGTAAACTGGACCCACTTATTATGCCACGGGATGGGGCTGCATAAATTGAAAATGACACAAATTAAAACAAGGTACGAAAAAAAAGACTTTTGTGCTTAAAATTCAATTAAGCTAGTAACTTCAAATAAGGAAACATAGTTCGCGAGAATTAACAGTCACTTCTGGGTATTTGAGATGAGCAGGGGCATTAACCCTTCCGTTACCAACCCCCCCTAACGAGAGTGCGAAAAAATACTCTTTTCGTTATAACTTTTTTGTTTTTCAATATTTTCGACCAAATTTTGACACAATAAGCGGATATCCTTATATTTTAAGAATTTGCAAGGGATTGTTGGAATGGCCACCTGGTTCCGGAGTTATTCCGGAATCAAAATGGGTCATTCGATTTCGCCATTTTGGAAAAAGTAAATTTTCGATATGAGAGCCGTTCAGTTTTCAGACCTAAGTGCACTAGAATGATAGAAAAAATTGTCTAAAAGTCCATCCCGGTCACTACGCGCCTTGGAACCTGTTTTATGGATGTTCCGGGGAACCGGTTCCGGGGTCAATTTTTGAATATGATTCAATCCTATCATGCGACACCTCAAACTTAATGATTTTTCAAGATGCATCATTCTGTGCTGTTTTGGCGTTGTCTGAAATACTCTTGGACATTTTGGAACCGGTATTCGGATTTCCCGGGAATCGGTTCCGATGGTTCCGGGGTCCAATTTTCAAAAATAAACAAACACCATCATGCGACATATCAAACTTCATGATTTTGAAAATTATGGCTCTTTATCATAATGGTTGGCCACTTAGGATACATTTGGCCATTATGGAATCGGTATACGGATATTCCGGAATCCAGTTCCGGGGCCAAGTTTTGAAAATGGTTCAATACATCGTGGTTTTCAAAATACATCATTCTGGGCTAATATTGCGTTATCTGAAATTCTGTTGGCCATTGTAGAGCCGGTATTCAGATTTCCCGGGAATCGGTTCCGGTGGTTCCGGGTTCAATTTTTCGAAGTTAAACACCAGGAATTCCTACGGAAGTTCCTACAGAAATTCCTCTGAAAATTCTTCTAGGAATTCTTCCGGAAATTCCTCCAGGAATTCCACCAGCAATTCCTACGGAAGTTCTTCCAGGAATTCCTCTGGAAATTCCCCCTGGAGTTCCTCTGGAAATTTCTCCAGGAGTTCCTCCACGAATTAATCCAGGAATTTCTCCGGAAATTCCTCCAGGAATTTCTCCAAAAATTCCTCCAGGAATTCCTCTGGAAATTCCTCCAGGACTGGAAATTTCTCCAGGAATTCCTCCACGAATTTATCCAGGACTAGCTGTCCCGGCAAACTTTGTCTTGCCAGTCTTGTGGTGGTTTGACAATTGTTGAGGTTAACGCAGCAACGCACTCTAGATTGATTTCATTTCGATCACGCCAAATTTCTTCCCGGTTCATAAAAAATCAGTATTTTCTCAATTTTCATAATTTTTTAAAAGATTTTCGTAACTTTTTGTACATATAAACACAGCCACCACGAATACGAATCGAACCATGCAAGACCCATGCTGATCGGTCCACCCGTTCTTGAGTTTTGTTGCCTCAAAGGAACTTCAAACTCATTTTTATATATATATAGATATAGATTAGTCCATCAGCATCGAGAATTGGATGCAACTGGTAGAGACAACTTGATTTCCCAATGTTCGCCGTTGAATTGGAATCCCGTTTGTTTTCCAATACTTCAATCTCTTCCAGGAAGCCCTCGCGTTGCGCCTGTTTCAATAGAACCTTTTCACCAAATTGAAGTTCTTCTTGACGCATAGGTTGAAGAATTTGTTCTACATCTCTCCTTATTAGGCCTTCCAGTGAACGGTGAGCTTGCAACACTAGAATGGGCTGGCCTTTTACTTTTCTGCGACAGTTTTCGATGAATCGAACGACGCTGGCGGCGATCCGAATTAGTCTTCCCCAACGCGACGTTACTTGTACGTTGATCAACGGGCTTGCAAACGACGCATCGTGAAACAGCACGCAGGTTTTCTTTTCGTCCGGAACGTCAATAATCACTCCCATTTGTGCAGGCCACATGCTTTCCGGCTCGCACAGGAACAGAGGTCCGTTAAACCACGGACTATTTGATGTCAATGGTGGACCGGATCCCCATTTTGTCACGACGTCTGCGATATTTTTATCCGAGGGAACATATCTCCAGTCACTGGCAGTGGTTAGCTCTACGATTTCTCCGATCCGAAAAGCTACAAACTGCTTGTATTTATGCTGATCAGACCGAATCCAACTCAGCACCGTCTGGGAGTCGCTCCACAAAACTTGTCGTGTGATGGGCAGCGAATGATTAGATTTGACTGTTTGCAACATCCTAGCACCTAGTACGGCGGTCATAAGTTCAAGGCGCGGAACTGACTGGAGCTTGAGTGGAGAAACCTTTGAGCGAGACGTAACCAGCGAACATTGCACATGTCCATTGATTACAGCACGAAAATATACGGCGCAACCATATGCGTGGATGCTCGCATCGGTGAAAATGTGGAGCTCCAGAGACTCAATCAGCGTTGAACGTATTCCCTTAAAGTAACACCGTGGAACACGAATACCCGAGACCATTGGCAGTAATCCGGTCCATCGCTCCCACTTTACCATAGCATCATCGTCTATCTCCTCGTCCCATTCGCAACCAGTTCGCCAAAGGTCTTGAATTACCAATTTTCCATGTATTGTGAACGGTGTAAGCAATCCAAGTGGATCAAAAAAATCCATCACGCTACTCAGCACGATTCTCATTGTAGGGCGTACACCGTCCAAAAGATATGGCTTTACGTCCTGCCGATGTTCCATTGAGAACGAAAAATGATCATGCGTTGGATCCCACACTATTCCTAGTACTCTTTCGGTTCCGCTCTCCTTATCGCAGCTGAAATGTACGGCCTGCGACGCCTTCGTTTCTCCCAACTCGTCGAGAAATGTGCCGGAGTTGGACACCCAGTTCCTTATCTCGAAACCACCATTCGCATGAATGAATCGCACTTCTTTTGCTCTGTTGACGGCTTCTTGAACCGTGTCCACACTGTCGAAATATTTGTCGACATAGTGTTTCTCAACTATTGCAACTGCGGCCTCTGGAAACTGTTCCGAATACTCCCTTGCATTACGGTTTTTTTTACATACTGTGCTTGACTCGGAGAGCATTTTGATCCAAACGTAGCGACATCCATAACATATACGCTAGGAGGAGCGTCCGGTGAATTTCGGAACAAGAACAGTTGAACGCATTTATCGACTTCTCGGATTAATAGCTGGTGATACATTTCCTTAATATCGCCTCCAAATCCAATTGGTCGTTCTCGGAAACGATAGATAACGCTTGGTAACGGGGTGAGCAAATCCGGGCCTGTCAGAAGTTGGGAATTGAGTGAAACGCCGTCCACTGTTGCCGCTGCATCCCATACCAATCGTACTTTCCCTGGCTTTTTCGGGTTCAACACGAAGTTAATAGGGAGAAACCACGATGAACTCGGGTCAAATCTCGCTAATTCTTGTGGCGTTGCCTGATGCGCATACCCTTTTTGCTGGTATTCTACGATCTGCATACGTACGTTGTCGAACAAGTCTGGTGTCTTCCTTAAACGTTGCTCCAGCTGCTTCATTCGGCGCACCGCCATGGGATAACTGTTTGGAAACTTCGGTTCGTCACTTTTCCAAGCATACCAATCTCAAACCGATCGCCCACACGAACTGTTGTCCACTCCATGATTTCACGAGCTCGATTTTCTTCCTTTGACTCCTGTGGTACGGCCACTACGGACTCTTCTAGTGCGTACTGCTCCCTCAGAAGATTATGCAGCTCTTCATTTGAAACTTCGTGATGATATCCGACAAAATTCCGTCCTTTCTGTGGATTTTTTTTCGGTCCGTATACTTCCCAACCTAGTTTCGATTTTACAGCGATAGGCTCTCCAGGCTGGCCAAGCTTCGTTTCCATTGGTGTGATAGCGTGTAGGTTGTTAAGTCCAATTTGCATACCCGGCCGCTGACTTGAATAGGAAGAAAATGGGACATCGCGTAGATACCTGTATGCTGCCTTCATTGCTGTCGCGACTACACACTGCTTTGGCAATAACAATTGCTTTACTGTCTGTACTGCCTTCAGCAGAATTTTCCCATCACTTCCGGATACCCAGAGGTTCATTTTCGTTGAGCTTCTTTCGTCTCTTGTAACGTCTGCTGTCCAGGTGATCGTAAGCGGTTCGTGAACTCCTACTGCACCTAATCTATCTGTTAACGAACGCTCCACCAAAGTAATTGACGCTCCTTCGTCCAAGAACGCCAAAGTGCTCACCATGCGATTGCCGCAGTGCAATGTAACAGGTACCATCCGGAACAGTATAGCACCTTGGACATGGAAGTGACTGTTCATGACAATTCTTGATTCAAACGGATGTAGAAGAGGATGATGGCGTTCTCCGCATTCTACGACATTACAACGAATTTTGAATTTACACGGTGCATTTCCATGATCGTTTAGACAAACTTGGCAAAGTTTACCTTTCTCGACAACTTTCATTCGGTCCCTGAAAGATAGTGCTTTAAAGTCTTGGCAGAACCGTAACCGATGATCCGTTCGCTTGCAAACTCTG
The DNA here is from genome assembly GCF_035046485.1 of Aedes albopictus. NCBI lineage: Eukaryota > Metazoa > Arthropoda > Insecta > Diptera > Culicidae > Aedes > Aedes albopictus. Next base: position 393,903,192 of record NC_085137.1, read on the forward strand.
CAGGGCTTTACACTTCCGGTTGGAGGATTCCCAAGGGGAGTGCTGCCACTTGGGTTGATGGACGTGCTATGGACGTAGACTGCGCCATGTTTTCTCATTCCTCCTCTGCCGGACTTCACTGTTCGGCCATCGTTCCCTTGTACTGTACCACATGCATTTGCTTCGCAAGCCTCCGACACAATTCGCGATAGGAAATCGGAAAAGGTTCTCAAATTCACCTTCTTCTTGCTGATTTTGTACCGAACCCACTCCCTCTTATCTGGTGACGGCAGTTTGTCCAACAGATTCTGAAGCAGCAATGGATTGATTAGATGTTGCTTCAAGTCAGCAGCTTCCAGGTGGTCACAAAGCTGCTCCACCGCATTTCCGAAAGGGATAAATGTCTCCAATCTATCGGCTTTTGGGGAGTCCAACCGATTAACCTTTTCCAGGTGAAATTGTAAAAGTTGTTCAGGACGTCCGTAGAGTTGACGCAGTTTCTCAATCACTTTCGGCACCGATTTCGGCAGCAACAACTGTCCACGAACACTTTCTAAAGCCGATCCTTTAAGACATTCTTGTAGCCGTACGAGGTTCTCAACGTCATTGTACCCACACGCCTCGTTTGATGCTTCGTAGCTACCTATGAAAAGAGGCCACTCTTCAGGCTTCCCGGAAAATATGGGAAGCTTCTTAGATAACCCGTTCCGCGCTGCTAATTGTGCTTTTGTAGGCCCAGCTGAATGCCGCCCCAGCCCGTGGGATACTAACTTCTTGCTAATTCGTTTCTTGTGCTTCTTTTTTATCGCGTTCTCATCTTCGTCCACTTCTTTCTCGGTATCACCGTCGGACTCCTCACTTCTACAATCTTCGTCTTCTCCACTGCTGCTTTGATCCTCGCTCTCCTCTTCCGAAATCTCTTCTTCGCTCTCTTCTTCTTCTTGGTCTTCCGGATCAGGCATCTTAACTTTCTTCTCACTTCGTCTTCCCTTTGATCCTCCTGCTTGCTCCTGCAGCGAGAGCGATCCCATGCGCCCTACAAACCCCTGCTTCTTCTCCAGCCATTTGTTTCTCAAACCGGAAGTATCCAGTTTCTCCTGCACTTCTGACATCTTCTCCTGGTAACTTTTCCGCATGCGTCCCATTCGATCCAAGTGCTGTTGCTGCTTTCGTAACGCCTTTTCCAACAGTTCTTCTTCCTGTTTCATTTCTCGCTGCCGCATTTAGGTTTCCATACGCAGCCTTTTCTCCTTCAGGATCTTTTCCATTGCCATCCGCTTCTCCCAGAGTTGGCGTTCCTCTTCAATCTCCCTTTCCTTTGACCGTTGCTCCTTTTCCAGCGCCTTCAGCTTCTTCTCGAATGACGAGCCGGATTGTCGATCCGCCTTGGCACTAGACTTATCAGACGCTTCATCCACCCCCAGAGCCTTCTTACCTCTAGATCCTTTCTTTCGGTTCTCTTCCAACTTCTTTGCCAGTGCTTCCTCCGCTTTCTGGCAAGCTTCCGTTGGGCAGAACCAGTTTTCCTGCTTGCGGATGTCCAATTCGTCCACGCCAACACACCGGTAGTGGTACCAGTTATTGCACCCATCGCAACCAACCATTCCTTCATCGGTATCCGATGTCATCGTGCAGGCGGCACAGGCAGTCATAGTGAAATTTATGCTCACTTTTGAGGCTTCCAAATCCGACATATCTTTATTGAGTTTGTTCGGAATTCTGTGGAATACACTAACGTTTTGTAGCAGCTTCACGCAGCTCAAAACTGCAAATTTTAATTTTATTAGTTGGACTCATTTTAACAAATTTTGTTCTGACTTACAAGATAGTTTCTCCTTGTGCACCTCGTACAATAAGCCTCTTATATTGGCCGAACTATAGCGACTTGCTACTATACCAGTCTAAAAGATCAAACATTAACTATAAACTATTAGATCAAATAACTTGTTACTTACAATTTAAACAAGAAGACATTATATGATGTTGGCACTGGTAGCAGGGTTTTAATGGGGATGATATCCGGCACTACTTTGCGACCTGGTCATAGAAACCTATATTAGTACCCGAATAATGCTTCAAGTCTACCCTTTTACCGTTAAACTCCAGCCAAACGTCCCTTTATGCACAGCTGACCTACAATCTCTCACTTTGCCAATAAACACTATTAATTCAGCACTATTTTTCAAGAAATTCAGAATAATTTTAGCTTCGAAATAATCCACACTATCGACTCCTTCTCGTTTTTTGTTTTGATTCCTAGGTTTCCCTACGTATATTCTTTACCTACTCATCCATACAACGACATTGTTTCGATCTAGACGGGTAATTGAACCAAACCGTGCGTCCAGCTCGGTCGGTTCTTCACCGTGCACTCGCATAACAGTCCCATCTTTGCTGGGTTTCCTATTCATATGGGACTGTTTTGCTAGTGGGGGCAGTGTAGTATGAAGAACTTAGTGCTTGTGCCTGTATGTAAGTCAGATACTAAACTACTCCCAATTCCTTAGCTACGACTCGACTTTGGTATCTGACTAAACGCAGAACATTCTGAAATAAACGATTGATACAAAAGTACTTATTTCATTAAAGTCAGCTAGTTTCATCCGTTTCGGTGCGGGTCAATATTTTAGTCTGAAAAACTACAAGGCCTTCAATCAGACGAGACGACGACATGTGAAACTGCATCCCTCCTTCAAATCGATTACTGCAGCAAATTTTCGACTCACCAGAACAATCGATTGACGGCATCGACAAAAGTCCATCTCCCATCGGAAACCCACTATAAATACATGCAGCAGGATTGGGGTGTACGACGAGGGTGACTTTCGATGCTTAATGCCGGCCGGCTTATGTAGCCTGTATCCTGGGGAAATGTGCGTGCGTTCGTTTTGGTCCCAAACTGGAGGGTTGTTCCGTGTGCACTGCTCAGTTCACCCTCTCCATATCGATAGGCTGGTGTCGTCTAGCAGCAGCACTGACTGTGAAGGTCGGCAACGCATCGCATCGGTGGTGACCGCGCGTGAAGGGAACGATGTTGGGCTTGATTGTTTCTTTCGTCTGTGGGGTGGAAAAATATTGATCATTGGCACCGGTACTGGCTGTCGTCCTGCCGCCTCGCTGATGTTGTTGGGAAAGGGATCTTCCAGAGGACGACGAACATGTGAGCATGCGGTTTCAGCATTGGACGACTGGAAGGGAAAATGTAAATTCAGTAAAAAAAAGTTGCTAAAAAAGCGACCAATCCTGAACGGAGGGTGGAGGGTGTTGCTTTTTTATCGATTAGAGGTGGTTCCAAGCTGTAGGAGAGTGGGTTTTTAGGTGGTGGGAAATGAAAAAGGAAAATGGTGGATGCTTAATTCAAAGTTTATTTATTTAGGAGATGAAATTCTAGTGGAGCGTTCCACGTAATCCAGCAATGAAGATGATTGACGGGTGATGAAACACTTAGGGTGCTACCGAATTCAAGTGCATGCATTATGGCATGTTCGAGAGATGTTGAAAATATTTGCTAAACTAAGAGGCTAATCGAAGTGCAAATTTGTGTTTACTCAAGTAATCATGACTTTCATCAGTTGAACGTTAAATGTGCGAAGAAAAAGCATTAGAGTAGAAGCGTCGGTTTTGGCCTGTTTGATGTAGTGTGTTATTCAGCTTGTTGCGATCTAAATTAGCATAAATTTATTTTATAATACTACATAGATCCTTATATAATATAATCATTGATGATTGAAGCTGTGAAAACCATAAAGTTTGATAAAAAAAATGCAAGAAAAAAATAATTTTCTTTAAAAAACAGCTCTTATATATACATACCGTAAAATGGTGTAACTTTGATAGTTTTTCAGCGAATTTTCTCAATATTTTTACATTTAACAGTACTTCCCCGAGTTTTATATTTTTAGTACTGGGGTATCAGTTATCAATTGCAATTAAAAGATTCGATAATCTGAAATATTTTGGGTAACTTTTAATTTTTCATATAATCGGAAATCAGATTTTCACTTTGGGGTAACTTATCAACCGTAAAAACACATCAAATCTCAAAAAACAATCACAGATTGAAATCTTAGAAGTATACATATGATTAGAGAAGGCTTGTGGAATATATCAGATAGAATCTTCATATCAAAATATTGATTTTTACTAAATTCTACATATAAAAATTAGTTTGTGCAGTATTGAATGCAAAACACAATAAATTTAGCTATCAAAAATCACTATCTTTGTAATTATAAATGCTTGACGGTACATCAACATATGATTACATGTTATTCATGATTAGTTTTCTTTTTTGGGTAGTTTTTCAATGTTTTATTAACAAATTTTGAACAACTCATATTTATCTGCATGAAATTACAAGGGCATTGCATACTTTTAGGCGTTTATCAATGTATGGAGATTTACATCCCAACTTACAAAATTGTATCCATTTCGTAAAAACACACTTCGTTAAGAAATTCAAGGCCAGATTTGGAATCTACCTTGATGAATCTATCGAGAATAAGAGTCCAGTCATTGAAAAAATAGTTGTAACGAAGTCGTATAGCAGATTGTTTGAAGGAGTTGATAAATGACAAAAAAATCAACAATTTTTATTTTTTGTCCAAAATGTTGTATATAAACTAGATTTTAATGAAAATACGTCCAAGATGAACTTTCATATGTATAGAATGGATTTACCATTACAATTTTTATTTTTTGTCCAAAATGTTGTATATAAACTAGATTTTAATGAAAATACGTCCAAGATGAACTTTCATATGTATAGAATGGATTTACCATTACGTGGGTTTCGGCTTCTCAGTCATGAATTTTGCGTCGACTACTTGGTTATCTTCGCCTACGTTTCGACCCGGGATGGGACCTTCTTCAGGGCCTAAAATTTATTTCAATTAATTACAAATTTTTGGTTTTTGAACAATTACAAACTTACTCGATATTAAGACGACAAGTTAAAATAATTTTTACAAAATATAAAAAGTCGGTAGCTAAAGGGTTGATTTCTCTTCACAACGGGCATCGCTAAATGGGAGATACATTAGTCACATCACATTCATTTTTGTGCGTTTCATAGCTTTCTGGACTTACGTCTGTCTTTACCGGAATGTCTCAACGGTTTCATTTGATTTTTAATCAGCTGTTTTTCGAAAAAAGGGGTTCTAGGGATTTGGCACTAGTTGGTTACACCGGGTTTGGGTATGGCTCACTAATAAAACTATTGGTTAGTATGGGTGTTAGAGAGAGAATCTGAGGTGTTCATTATTGTATTCTCATCAGCTGAAGTACTCTGTGAGTGACTTGCAAACCGTGAGAATTTCTCTGTTTGCAGTTGTTTGATGGAAGAGAGAAGGTATCGGTGGGTTTTTCTATCTGATTTGGCTGCTGAGGCACTATATAGATCCATCATCAACGTTCCTGGTTCACCACCACAGATAAAACGAATACTTCGGAATAGCCTGCCATCCGTAGGCATCTCGTGTAAAAACGAGCACGCAGTCAGCTGTCTCTATAAAAATGCGAAGGATCCCTAATGGATAAAAGCAATGTCGTATACAGGGTAAACTGCAGGGACTGTAGAAGTAGATGTTGCTATGTGGGCATGACAAGAAATAGGTTGAAAACTCGGATGTATGGACACAATACACATATCAACGCTCTTCGCAGACTCTTGGACAGTGGAGTTCAGTATAGTGATTCCAGCATTCAGCAGTTAAAAGATAAAACTGCCCTTATGGATCATTGTATATCCCACCAACACTGGTTCGATATCAACAACCCGAAGATCGTCTACATCACCTACAAAAACCAATCTCTTCCCACACTGGAGATGTGCCATATACGTGGAACGGCGCATACTGTAAACCAGCGCACCGACACCGATGGATTGAGTACAGCATACAGTTACCTTCTCTCTTCCATCAAACAACTGCAAACAGAGAAATTCTCACGGTTTGCAAGTCACTCACAGAGTACTTCAGCTGATGAGAATACAACAATGAACACCTCAGATTCTCTCTCTAACACCCATACTAACCAATAGTTTTATTAGTGAGCCATACCCAAACCCGGTGTAACAAACTAGTGCCAAATCCCTAGAACCCCTTTTTTCGAAAAACAGCTGATTAAAAATCAAATGAAACCGTTGAGACATTCCGGTAAAGACAGACGTAAGTCCAGAAAGCTATGAAACGCACAAAAATGAATGTGATGTGACTAATGTATCTCCCATTTAGCAATGCCCGTTGTGGAGAGAAATCAACCCTTTAGCTACCGACTTTTTATATTTTGTAAAAATTATTTTAACTTGTCGTCTTAATATCGAGTAAGTTTGTAATTGTTCAAAAACCAAAAATTTGTAATTAATTGAAATAAATTTTAGGCCCTGAAGAAGGCCCCATCCCGGGTCGAAACGTAGGCGAAGATAACCAAGTAGTCGACGCAAAATTCATGACTGAGAAGCCGAAACCCACGTAATACCAAATTCCAGTCGAACTCCCCTTCGTTGAATGGATTTAAGTTTGCCTTTTTCTTAACTGGATGAAGGAATCATAGTTATAAGATAAATTATACAATGCCTGGCGCACTATCAAAGTTACCCGCATTATCAAAGATACCCCGATTTACGATATATATTTTGGCCAGGGTGCTTCTAATTTGGCCACTCCCATAAGAACTACACGTGATTGACCAAAATAGAAATTAATTTTGAGAATTCAGCATTGTTTCTATTAAATATAAATTGAAACGTTTTGTTTGACATATTGCACCGGAACTTCAGATTCACAAATCTCAAATAGTAAGCTTCTAACCAGCTCTGTCATAGTAGAATCAAAGCTGGTTTCCAAATATAAATGCCCCCTATACATTAACGCCCCCACGGTAATGACATAAATATTGCACCTAATTAAGTGATATTCCGGGAGAACCCTCCTTGAACAATTTTTTTTTGAACTTTTCTGAAATTATCGTGGAAGCGATGTTCTTGCAGGAACATCTTTTATGAGTTCAGTAAGTATTTTACTAAAAATTCCTCCGGCAACTATTCAGGAATCTATTCCTTCCTATGTAATTCTTTGAATTATCTTCACGATTATCTCAAGGGACCGCACTAGAATTTTCTTGAAGGATTCTTTCAGAAACTATCGATTTTTTTTTCTTGATTTACATAGAACTTTCACACAGGATTTTCAAGAAAGATTTCAACGAATATCTTTCCAAAGATTCCTCCAGGTATCTTTTTGGAATGCATGCCTGTGCATATATTTCTTGGAAAATTTCTCAGGAATTCCTCCCGAGATTCTTTCAGGCATTCAAAAGTTTGACAAGAAATTTCTCAAAAGATTTTTCATTTAACCAGTGCACGAGTTTCTTCAAAAATTTCTCCAGGGATTTTTTAGGAAATTTTGGAAATTCCTTCAAGGATTGCTATAGAAGCGTATTCCTTCAGGCATTACTTCAAACATTTCTGAATGAACTCCTCCAGGACAATAAACAGAAGTTCATCCAAGAGTTTTTCTTCTGGATTTCTAAAAAATGCTTCTAAAATTTTCTCGAGATTATTTTCTTGGAATTTCTTTAAGGGATTCTCTACGGATTCCTTAGAAAAAATCAAAAGATGCAATTCCAGGAAGCATTTTTTCAAAGAGGTTTATTGATTTTTTCAAAGATTTTTTCAGAAATTCTTCTAGCAATTTCCTTCAGAATTTCAGTAATTTATTTGGGAAATAACTCCGGAATTTATTTATTGTCATACAAGAAATTTCAATTCTGCCAGGTATTCTTTTGACGAATCCATCAGAAAACTAATTTTATTTGGAAATTTCTTCGGTAATTCTATAAAAAAAAACCTCACTGATTATTTTTTGTGTTTCTTCAGGATAATATTTCAAAATTACGACAAATACAATTTAAAGAACTTTTTTGCACTAATGCGTTCGGAAATTGCATAAAAAAAGCTTCTAAGTATTTCTCCACAAGTATCTCCAGGAGATTTTCCAAGTAGTCCTTCAGAAAATGCTCCAGGGGCCCTTTAGAAATTTATTGAGGGATTTCTTCAAGATCTTCATCAATTTCTCAAGCGATTTTCCTTGGAATTACGTACAGAGTTCCTCCAAAAGTTTCTCATGAAGTAGGAGGTGTCCGAGGGAGTACTCAAGATAGGCTTGTGAATAAATCATTCGGGGAAATGTCCTAACGCCGAGGATACTCCTTCAGATACCTCATACTTCATGAGAAACTTTTGGAGGGACTCTGTAAGTAATTCCAAGGAAAATCGCTTGAGAAATTTCTGGAGGGTTTCCTGGAGAAAACTGCAGAGGATTTTCTTGAAAAAATCCCTTAAAAGTGTCTGCTGAAATTGTAGACATACCGGTGAAATTCTTGAAGAAATCCCTCAAAAAAATTTCTGAAGGGCATTAGGACATTTTCCCGAATTCCTTTACCCCGATTAACATTACCCCGAATGATATATCGACAAGCCTATCACGAGACCCGCTCTGTGTGATAAACGGTGCCCCAAGTAATTTACCGCATTTTCAACAAAAAAATCTTCTTTGAGAATATGCTGTTCTTTCTGACATTACTGACATTCTAACTGATGCATCAGATATGTATCCTTCTTTGAAACATTGGATATGCTGTCTAGTTATTTATTTGAGGATTTTGTTGGAAAGTGTAGAATTAGCAATTCAGCTATTGCACAATTAAAAGAACAGTCAATGCGCAATAGGAGGGGGAAATCTCTATGGATCAATTGATTTCGGAAAATATGGCCATAAATCGAAATAATGTGGTCATGACACTTTTACATATAATAGATAAAACTTGAAAAAAAAAACAGACTACGATTAAAAGAAGAAAAAATCTCTGATTAAAATGTGAATATTTGCAACGCCAAAAAAATCTTTTTTTTTATTTTTTATTTTTATGTATAACTATTGCACAACTATGACGGGTTGGGGCAAACAAAACATATCTTTTGCAAGCATTCAAAAGAAGAAATGTTTTTATAAAACATATAAAAAATAGAGGGGTATTATTTTTGTAACTCAAGTAAAAAATACTTGAAAAGTGTTTATTTGTTCTAGAAAATCATCAATATCTTTTGAACGGAATGTCGTAGCAATATTCTCCGCGCACGAAAATGTGCGTTTTTTTTTTAGCTCCAAAAATGATTCTTAGACATCTTTGATGAGAAATTTTAAACAAAAGAGATAAAGCGTTTAAATTGTTTTGACCAAATTTAGAGAATTTTCCCATAGTTTTATAAAGTGACGCTAGAACAAATCGTTTTATCGCTTTATTTCAATCGCTTTCAAATTTCTCGTCAAAGCAGTCTGAGCATTTTAAGAGCTAAGAAACGCACATTTTTGTGCGTTGAGAATGTTGCTACAACATTCCGTTCGAAAAATATTGATGATTTACTAGAAAAAATAAGCACAATAGTTACAAAAATAGCACCCCTCTTTTTATGTTTTATAACAACATTCTTTCTTCGAATGAGTGTAATCAGTTTCGAACCTTTTAAAAGGTACGAAACTGATTACACTCATTCGAAGAGGGTATTCTGCTTAGAGGGTTCGAAAAGTCGGTAGAAGAACATTTCTTCTTTTGATTGCTGGCAAAAGATACTTTTTTTTTTGTTTGCCCCAATCCGTCATATTACATTAAAAAAAAAACTATGATTTTTTATGAAAACACCTGTAACTATTGAACCAAAAGAGATAACGACCATCTCAGCGCACGAAACGATGCGTCTTCAAATGCTCTACAAGTGTGTTTTGGATGACTTAGATGAAAAATCGAAACTGAAAAAGTTATTGGCGGAAAACCAGTTTTGCTTCAACCACCCTAAACTTGTTCATAATTGATAGATCTACAACTTACCCAAAGAATGTATATACATATAGTTTTTATTTGTTGAAACTTGTAAGTAGGTTTTATAATATAATACCATAACCTCAAAAATTGTTTTCTTTTTGCTTGTTTCAAAAATTTCAAGAAAAATTTATAAAAAAAAAAAATAGTAATTTAATATGAGGCATCTGATTTGACCATCCAAATGATGGCCAAGTAGTACAGAAAAATAATCAAATAATCATCAGGTATCAGATATCAGTAGGTCGGCTCTAGAGGCACGTTCTCCTCCATTCGGGAAATTTGTGCCATCGCCATGAACACGAGCCTATTCATCATTTACCTGACGGAGAAGGGAAGGAAAAAGGATAGGACATGGGAAAGGACAGGTAAGGGAATAGGATCGTCATACTCGCAAAAGCGTACCACAATGGGTTCACATAGCGTGCTGAAAAGGACACCGTAATAACGCATAAGCGTGCCACAATGGGTTCGAACAGCGCCCTGAAAAGGGCACTGTGATAATGCATAAAGCGTAAAGAGAGCCTGTAGCTCTTTACCACAGCGGGTCAAGAACAGCAGAACGTCCTGAAGATTCAGGTTTCTGAAGTCAGTTTCACTTGATAAGTGTTTCCCGAGTACTCGGAAACGCAATTGCGCAAAAACTGAACAGTTACATATTAAATGATACGAAGTTCCATAATCGGATTCACAGCTATCACATGCAAATGAATCAGCTTGCTGAATATTCGCCATGTGATAACTGAGTCGGCAGTGGCCAGTCAATGCTTTGACCAGCATGCTGCAATTCTGCTTTGACAGATTTGTTAGATACTTTGCCACCCCTAGAGATGGCTCAGTACAATACAATTTTGTTTGACGACATGACTCCAAACTATTCCAGTATTGTTTGTGCTGAGTGGCAGCCCAGGTGTCAATCCGAAGCTTCACCCAACACTTGGATACCGGAATAGCTGGCTCAGGGCCAATGAAGTCATGTGATGCTCCAGTGCGAGCTAACTCATCAGCCAATTCATTTCCAGCGATGGAAGAATGGCCAGGTACCCATACAAGGTGAACAGCGTTTGCTGAATTCAGCTTCTCAATTTGAGTTCGACAAGCGATAACTATCTTCGACCTGGAGTTGGCCGAAGCAAGTGCTTTAATAGCAGCCTGGCTATCTGAACAGAAGTATATTACTTTGGCCATTACGTGCTGGTGAAGTGCTGATTGCACTCCGCACATAAGAGCAAAGATTTCGGCCTGAAAAGCGGTGCAGTGTCTGCCAAGTGAATAAGACTGATACAGCCTTAGCTCACGAGAATAAACACCAGCACCTGCTCGACCTGGCACGGTAAAGGCTGGGTATGCTGCGCAATTCAGATCCCATTGTGATCCACTAGCCTCTGCCCAGCAACTCCTATCCCTACCTCCACGCGGTACCGGCCGGAAACTATGAGCAACCTTAGGGAAGATCGGGTAACCAACCCCGGTGGGAACTTTGGTCGTAGGCTGACAGGGAAGGGGGGGTTTGCTTCGGCAAACCTGAGCGTCTGTTCTCCAGGAGGAGCGGCTCACAACAGCGTCTGATCCCCATGTTAGGGGCGGCTGATCTACGTCCGAGTGCCAGGGAAGGACTCTAAGCTCAACTGTGCACTATGGTCCTCCGGAAAGCAGGGGGTTGGTGTCAGGCCCTACGAGCCAGCCGTAAAAAACCATTGTAACGGAAAATCAGCAACAGAATAATACGAACCGAGACCAACGGCAAAGACCCCAGCGAACAAAAAGGACTTGCGATTGGAAACTCGGTACGTGGAACTGCCGATCTCTCAACTTCATTGGGAGCACCCGCATACTCGCCGATCTACTGAAGGACCGCGGGTTCGGCATCGTAGCGCTGCAGGAGGTGTGTTGGACAGGATCCATGGTGCGAACGTTTAGAGGTAATCATACCATCTACCAGAGCTGCGGCAACACACGCGAGCTGGGAACAGCTTTCATCGTGATGGGTGATATGCAGAGGCGCGTGATCGGTTGGTGGCCGATCGACGAAAGAATGTGCAGGTTGAGGATCAAGGGCCGATTCTTCAACTTCAGCATAATAAACGTGCACAGCCCACACTCCGGAAGTACTGATGATGATAAGGACGCATTTTACGCGCAGCTCGAACGCGAGTACGATCGCTGCCCAAGCCACGACGTCAAGATCATCATAGGAGATTTGAACGCTCAGGTAGGCCAGGAGGAGGAATTCAGACCGACGATTGGTAAGTTCAGCGCCCACCAGCAAACGAACGAAAACGGCCTACGACTCATTGATTTCGCCGCCTCCAAAAATATGGCCATACGTAGCACCTTTTTCCAACACAGCCTCCCTTATCGTTACACCTGGAGATCACCACAGCAGACGGAATCTCAAATCGACCACGTTCTGATTGACGGACGGCACTTCTCCGACATTATCGACGTCAGGACCTATCGTGGCGCCAACATCGACTCCGACCACTATCTGGTGATGGTCAAACTGCGCCCAAAACTCTCCGTCATCAACAATGTACGGTACCGGCGACCGCCACGGTACAACCTAGAGCGACTGAAGCAACCGGATGTCGCCTCAGCATACGCGCAGAACCTCGAAGCCGCGTTGCCAGACGAGGGCGAGCTCGATGAGGCCCCTCTAGAGGACTGCTGGAGTACAGTGAAAGCAGCCATCAACGACGCAGCCGAGAGCACCATCGGGTACGTGGAACGGAATCGACGGAACGAATGGTTCGACGAAGAGTGCAGAACGGTTTTGGAGGAGAAGAACGCAGCGAGGGCGGTAATGCTGCAGCAAGGGACTCGACAGAACGTGGAACGTTATAAACAGAAGCGGAAACAGCAGACCCGCCTCTTTCGGGAGAAAAAGCGCCGCCTGGAAGAAGCGGAGTGTGAAGAAATGGAACTGCTGTGCCGTTCCCAAGAAACACGGAAGTTCTATCAGAAGCTCAACGCATCCCGCAACGGCTTCGTGCCGCGAGCCGAAATATGCAGGGATAAAGACGGAGGCCTCTTGACGGACGGACGTGAGGTGATCGAAAGGTGGAAGCAGCACTTCGATCAGCACCTGAATGGCGTGGAGAACGTAGGCACGGGAGCCCACGGCAACGGAAGGAACGACAACGCCAGTGCAGCGGAGGACGGAAATGAACCAACTCCCACGCTGAGGGAAGTTAAGGATGCCATTCACCAGCTCAAAACCAACAAAGCAGCTGGTAAGGATGGTATCGCAGCTGAACTCATCAAGATGGGCCCAGAAAAGTTGGCCACCTGTCTGCATCGGCTGATAGTCAGGATCTGGGAAACCGAACAGCTACCGGAGGAGTGGAAGGAAGGGGTAATCTGCCACATTCACAAGAAAGGCGACCATTTGGAATGTGAGAACTTCAGGGCGATCACTATTTTGAATGCTGCCTACAAAGTGCTATCCCAGATCATTTTCCGTCGTCTGTCACCTAAAACAAATGAGTTCGTGGGAAGTTATCAAGCCGGCTTCATCGACGGCCGGTCGACAACGGACCAGATCTTTACCGTACGGCAAATCCTCCAGAAATGTCGTGAATACCAGGTCCCAACGCACCACCTGTTCATCGACTTCAAAGCGGCATACGATAGTATCGACCGCGCAGAGCTATGGAGAATCATGGACGAAAACGGCTTTCCTGGGAAGCTGACTAGACTGATTAAAGCAACGATGGACGGTGTGCAAAACTGCGTAAAGGTTTCGGGTGAACTATCCAGTTCATTCGTATCTCGCCGGGGACTGCGACAAGGTGACGGACTCTCATGTCTACTCTTCAACATCGCGCTGGAAGGTGTGATGCGACGAGCCGGGCTCAACAGCCGGGGAACGATTTTCACAAAATCCGGTCAATTTGTGTGCTTTGCGGACGACATGGACATTATCGCTAGAACATTTGGAACGGTGGCAGAACTGTACACCCGCCTGAAACGCGAAGCAGCAAAGGTCGGACTGGTGGTGAATGCCTCAAAAACAAAGTACATGCTGGTAGGCGGAACCGAAAACGACCGGATCCGTCTGGGTAGTAATGTTGCGATAGACGGGGATACTTTCGAGGTGGTGGAGGAATTCGTCTACCTCGGATCCTTACTGACGGCTGACAACAACGTGAGCCGAGAAATTCGGAGGCGCATCATCAGCGGAAGTCGGGCCTACTACGGGCTCCAGAAGAAACTGCGGTCGAAAAAGATTCACGCACGCACCAAATGCACCATGTACAAAACGCTAATAAGACCGGTGATCCTCTACGGGCACGAGACATGGACCATTCTCGAGGAGGACCTACAAGCACTCGGAGTTTTCGAGCGACGCGTGCTAAGAACGATCTTCGGCGGTGTGCAGGAGAACGGTGTGTGGCGGAGAAGGATGAACCACGAGCTCGCTGCACTTTACGGCGAACCCAGCATCCAGAAGGTGGCCAAAGCCGGAAGGATACGTTGGGCAGGGCATGTTGCAAGAATGCCGGACAACAACCCTGCAAAGCTGGTGTTTGCAACGGATCCGGTTGGCACAAGAAGGCGTGGAGCGCAGAGAGCACGATGGGCGGACCAGGTGGAGCGTGACTTGGCGAGCATTGGGCGCGACCGAGGATGGAGAGCGGCAGCCTCAAACCGAGTATTGTGGCGTACTATTGTTGATTATGTCTTGTCTTAATGATGTTGAACAAATAAATGTATGTATGTACCTGCTCGACCTTCGAGAAGGGAGCCATCAGTGTAACATACGATGCCGTCTGAAATACTTCTCTCCAGATAACCAGATGTCCACTCTTCCCGGGAAGGGAATTTCGTGGAAAATGTCCTATATGGAAAATTACAAGCAATTGTAAGATCACTTGGAGCAAGGACAACTTTGTCCCAATATACCAAAAGTGGAAACAACGAGGTGTGTGTTGAACTGCGGTTCACAGGAGTTTCCTCTAGTAAACCGAGTACCCATAGGCGGTAAGTGCAAGAAAGTGCTTCTTGTTTGAGATGAATATGTAGTGGGGCAACGTCAAAGAGAACTTCGAGAGCTGCCGTGGGAGTTGAAGAGAACGCTCCAGACATCGCCATTAAGCACATCCTTTGGAGATGGCCTAACTTTGATTGGACCGTTCTCACTTCGCCCTTTTGCCACCACACAAGGCATCCATAGGCCAATATTGGCCGAACAACAGTTGTGTAGATCCTTTTGATATACTTGGGTTTTAGACCCCAAGTTGTACCAAAGGTTCGCCGGCATTGCCCGAAGGCCATACAAGCTTTCTTGATTCTGAACTCAACATGAGGTGTCCAGGAAAGCTTGGAATCAAGAATGACTCCAACGTACTTTACCTGTTCAGTCACATCGAATTCAGAATCAAAGAGACGTAAAGTTCGAACACCATTACGGTTGCGCTTTTCCGTGAAAAGAACAATAGATGTTTTACTCGGATTTACCGAAAGGCCATATTGGCGACACCATCCCTCAACTACCTGAAGAGCGTTTTGCATCAGGTCGAAAAGGGTGCTGATGCACATACCGACTAACAATGTTAGGTAGTCGTCGGCAAAACCATAAGTAGGAAAACCGCTATTATTGAGTTGCCTCAATAGCGTATCTGCTACGAGATTCCATAAAAGTGGTGATAAGACTCCCCCTTGGGGGCATCCACAAACACTCAATTTCCTAATCGCCGCTTGACGCAATGTCGCGAAGAGGTGTCGGTTTTTGAGCATTTGGTGAATCCAATTGGAAATCATTGGAGATATACCATGACCCCGTGCGGCTTCCAATATGGCATCGAAAGGCACGTTGTCAAAGGCACCCTCGATATCTAAGAAAACACCCAAGCAGGATTGCTTTTGAGCGAATGCCTTCTCGATATCGTAAACAACTTTGTGTAAAAGAGTCACAGTGGACTTTCCAGATTGGTAAGCATGTTGGTTCACATGAAGAGGCACATTGGCCAGATGAACATCACGGATGTGATGATCGACTATGCGTTCTAAGCATTTCAGAAGAAAAGAGGTCAAACTGATAGGTCTGAAGCTCTTTGCTTCTTCATACGACGCGCGACCCACTTTCGGAATAAACTTCACAGTAATATCCCGCCAGGATTTGGGAATATACCCTGTAGCAAAACTGCAAACAAGTAGTTGTTTCAAAACATGTTTGAAATGATCAAATCCCTTCTGAAGCAAAATAGGATAAATCCCATCTGCCCCAGGAGATTTGAAAGGAGCAAAGCTATTAAGTGCCCATTCAATCGATTCTAAAGTTATGATACTCCGAGCCGAAGCTAAAGAATCATAACTACAAGAAAAGACATCAGGTTCATCCGAAGATATAATATCCACACATCCGGGGAAGTGTGTACTGAATAAACATTCGAAAACTTCCTCATCAGAGGAAGTGAAATCACCATTTGGCAAACGAAGTTCGTTCACTTGAAAATCCTTAGATTTTGCAAGGATTTTGTTCAATCGACTGGCTTCACTCAGACTGGAAACATTTGTACAAAGGTTTTTCCAGCCGGATCGTTCAGCGGACCGAAGAGCTTTCTGGTAGGCCTTACGAGCCGACCTGAAAGCCTCCGATCCAGCCGAACGTCGTCTGTTCCAACTCTTTCTACATTGTTTCCTGAGCTTCGCCAGATCGGAGTTCCACCAAGGGGTTCCTCTCGTGGTCTTCACAGACCGCAGAGGACAGGCTTCTTCAAAAGCTTCCATGATGAAGGCCATTGTAGTATCAACGGCATCATCTAAATCACTTGGAGTGTCAATTGATGGTGAGTATCTATGAAATTTGGCTGCAACCAAATCGGTAAAGAGATCCCAGTTGGTTGACCGGGGATTCCTGAAACGCAAAGTTTGCGAAATAACATTCACATGTTCAAACAAGATGTAACGATGGTCAGATAAAGATTCTTCATCTGACACATGCCAATTGGTCAGCTCATGACTAATTCTGCTAGAGCAAAGCGTTATGTCTAACACTTCCTCTCTACCAGATACCATGAAGGTTGGGCGGTTGCCTATGTTAAGTAATCCAAGATCTGTACTACTTAAGTATTCCATCAAACTGGAGCCTCTCAAATTGATGTCTGAGCTGCCCCAGATTATATGGTGAGCATTAGCATCACTACCAACAATTAGCGGAAGGCCTTTTGAAGTGCAGTATGCAATGACTTGCTTGAAAGCATCCGTAGGGGATGGTTCATCATGCGGTAAATAAACCGAACAATAAACGTATTTCCTGTTGAGGTTTCCAACAGATACATCTATTGTGATAGCACATACATCTCTGGTAGTTAGTTCAAAGATGAGTGTAGCAACGATTGCGTTGTTGACAAGCACACATGCTCGAGGCATGACACGTGAGTTTGCCATTTCATTTTTACTGAAAGTAGCAAACACCGGATTCACAAGGTTTCCTAAATAGAAATTCCCCTTACGAAAGTAAGGTTCTTGGACTAACGCCACTTGGGCTGTACCATTTTGCATAAGTCTACAAAGATTGATCGTTGCTGTTCTTTTGTGCTGAAGATTGATCTGAGCTATCCTAACCGTAGCCACTACCCAAACTAGGCAAGATTAAACTCTTAACAATCACAGCACAAAAAAGAACAGCAACAATAAAGCCAGATCGGTATCGATTTGAGTGCGCCAAAGGCGAGGATTCACAGAATACACTGTGTAAAACGCATAATGCGAAACCATATAGGTGAAAATCTAAACTAATTAATAACATCTTCATAATCCCGCCCTTATTCAGCCTCAAGTATGAGATTGAAGAAGGGCAGCTGATTGTCTCGGAGAAACACAAGGTCCACTGCGCTATTGCTCCGGTTAGCACAGTAAGGGCAAATACTGTGGAGGGTGCCCTGGTACTCCACAGGCTCCGTTTGCGATTAGGTTTTTATAAGACCCCCCTAACCATTCATTCCTAGGCACGGTAAGCATAAAGCCGCATCACACCATGAATTAGGGGTCACCTGTTGGTGGATTCTTACCACCGGAACAGGCGGTCCGTAGTGTTATTCTTAGCCAATTGAGATAATCGCTACGGACACTACACAGCTATCTAGGCTGATCGAGAAAAGAAGTTAATATTGATGATCAACTTCATACGGGCTCGAACAGCCAAAAAAAAAAATAGTAATTTAATATGAGGCATCTGATTTGACCATCCGAGCTACTTGGCAAATTATGGCCAAGTAGTACAGAAAAATAATCAAATAATCATAGGGCAGGGGTTTTTTGTTTACTGAAATCATATGACATCCGTGTACTTTTTTGTCTAAGTTGCACAGTGTATATTTTTTTTTTCTAAATTCCTTTAAATATTTTCAAAAACCTTCGAACACAACATTACAACCCAATAAACCGTGTTCCAGTATTATTATTTTAATGAAGAAACCCAGGTTTTTTTCATGTGCCCTTTCCAAAAGTCTGGTAAAGAGTATTGCAAGACAAATAACATGTAAAACATTTCCGAAAGAAACACATGAGCAGCCGGAAATGCTCTTAAGGAAGATTGTGTTTAATAGCCCAGAAGTTCCTCCTGGAATTGTTTCAGTAGTTTTTTTTTTTGTTTTTACAATTCCAGATGTTCTTTCGAGCATTCCATCAAAAATTCATCATGAAATAGTTTCGGATGTTTTCAAAAAATCCGAAGAGCGCTCTTCTTCCAAGATATCCTTAAAAATGGATTACAAATATTCCTTCAGATATTACCGTATTTATTATTTCTGTATTTGTTCCAGAAGTACACCTGACAATGAATTCAGATGTTCCTGAAGAAATTTCAAAGGTTATTTCGGAAATGCTTAAAGTAGCTCGTCCAGGAAATCATTCAGTTATTTTACAGAAATTTGAAAATATTTTTCAAAAGTTCCTTCGACATTCGGATTAATGTCATTCGGGGTAATGGAATTCGAGGAAATGTCATAGAGTCCATACAGGATTCAGTATTTTTTTTTTTGCAAGAAGCGCTCTCAATTTTTTTCTAAATATTTTTCTGGTCATTGTTTCAAAAAAAAAAATAGAAAATTCATTACAAACTTCCTCCGGAAACTTTACCCAATAATTTTGTTATCTAGAAAAGTTTCCAGATGTTTTACCGATATGTTTTCTTTTATTTATTTTTTTTAGAGCTCTGCCCTGAAGATCATTTGAAAGTACTCACAGAAGTTTCTCGAGAAGTTCTTCTGGAAATTACGTCTGGACATTTGTCCATAAAAGTCTTTCAGAAATTCCTCCGAAAACTCTTCCAAATTTTCCTGCAAGAATCCATTTATCTGAGAATCAATTCAGATGTTCGCCAAGGAATTCATAAAGCTGTACCAGATTTTTTTTAAATCTGTCAGAAATGAGGGGGATAGAATGTGAAGAATTAGCATAAGTTAAAATTCACGAATAAAAAGGGGGTTTTGGAAGTAAAGGGGTGAAAGTGACAAAAACCCACTCTTGAGAACATTATACACAAAGATTTCCACCAATTATCATCCCAAAACAATGTATGAAGTTTCACAATCATCTCAATTTCCTCCGATTTATTGTATTTTTTTCTAAACAAGAAAAAAAATCTTAAAAAATGCTGATTAGCTAGAAGGCTGAAGTTTTTTTTTGGTACGCTCAACTCAAAATCAATTTGCATCTGGACCTCTCAAATGTCTTTGTAACTTCTTTCAGAAAATTCTCTGAAAATTCTTCCGGGAGCTTCTTTGGCAAAAAGAAAATAACTCATCATCATTCTCATCGCAAGCGATCGACCGGTGATGTGGTTCGTGAGTGATTATAAATATGATGTTTACATGTTTACGAAAAAAAAAAATTATTATTTTCTTCGTTAATATGGCATTTCAATAACAATGCACTAAAAATTCACACATGAGATGCAGAAAATCTCAAATAATAATTAAGATAATGCATAGTTTCTTGACAGATTATTCCAGTTTCAATTGTTTTTCAATAATTACTCTACAAATTTCTCCACAAGATTCCTTGCCATAGATTCCTTTAAAAAAAACCTAGCTTCCTTTCATATTTTTTTTTCATAAAAAAAAGAACAAAAAAAAAATTCAAAGTGACTTTTTTTAAATAGATATCCATCCCCTAGCAAGCGTCGGTGACAGCAAGCATAATGAAGAGGTGGCAGTGTGATGCTACATCATTGCCACTCCTCAGCTTTGGTGGATAGTTTTACAATTTTCAATGAATCATTTTCTATATTTTATGGATCATTTTCATTTTTTCTACAGATCATTTTTCTATTTTCTATGAATCATTTATATATTTTTAGGCATCGTTTCCTATGTTTATAGATCATTGACACTTTATTTATTTATTTATTTATTGAATTATTTCAACGAACCTTTATGGTTTAATTGAAAACTTATTACCTAGGGTATAATTCAATGGATTGTTTTAGCCATTTCATGGCGCAGTTCATAAAATTATGGACATTTTTAATGCTAAATTTTACGAAAAGAAGGGAGCATTTGAAATTGTTTTATGGATCCAAATGACTGCTTTTTGGTTTTCTGATATTGCAATTTTTCATAGATCATTCGTGGCTTTTTATATGCAAAAGAATATTTTCCCTTCCGGAGACGGCGGGTTTGATCCTGTTCTGGTCGGGAAAATTTTCTCGACTCCCTGCTTGCCTCACAATGTACATATTCATGCAATGGCAAAGAAAGCCTTACAATCAATAAATGGAAATGCTTAAAAATATTAAGTTGAAGTGAGGCAGGCCAAGTTCAAGTGGGAGCGTAGAGCCATAAAGAAGAAGAAGATCCTTAGAAAAAATACTGGAAAAAATGGAAGCCAATCATTAATTATTCAGGAATGAAAAAAAAAAAAATACAAAATTGCTCATAGTATACCCCGTCTAAAGGCGGGATTGGGTATTAGAGGGTTAAACAACAAAAAAGAATTTGAAATTTGTCAAACGTTCACAACAATCATCAGGCCCTATTAAAATTTTGAGTAAAAAGAGGAAAAACAAATCTTTAAAAAAAAACTCATGTTTTGCGTGATTTTGTAAAAACCTTTCAATTTCTACAAGTTCATTCGAAAAATATTTAAAAACAAATGCATGTTGATGATTAAAAATTCGTTGAAAATTGAGAAATTGCATCTGTTATTTAGTCGAATATTCAACTTTGAGGCGTATGCGCCACCCCTTAATCTGAATGTTTTTGGTACAAACTCAGAGGTTTCAATTTTTATGTGATTTGAACCCAGAAGAGTATACGAAAAACAGGTTTTAACTACTTTTGATCAATAAGCCGCACCCTAATGACTCATAAAAAGCAAATGCTATTTTAAGAGAATCAGATTGATTTGATTGAACAATTTTTATAAATTATATTTCTGGCAGTGATCTAAACCGGTTACATTTGTTTTAATCAATTTCCTACATATTTTATTAAATTTTTGTCCCTTATAATGTTTACCCACTAATTTCGATAGAGCAGGTGAACTACAAGTGCATATATTCCGCCGAACTAAACTCATGCCACTATCTGCATAGTTTACTATCATTAGTACCTCCGACCACGTGCAAACCTAATTAGTAGGCACATTGTTCAGGCGGAAGGAGTGCACCGCGCTCGAAGTGGAATGCACAACACATCCATCAACACATCATTTCCAGAGCACAATGCATAGCATCGAAACCGATTGGAAGGCAGGCATATTTCCAAGAACCGTACACAGAAATTTGTTTTGTAGCGCCACCGGTCTCTCAAAAATGAAAAACAACAAAACGGTGAGGACTGACTAGCGTCTGCGGTTGTGGTCGAAACGTTGATAGTTTGGTGTATGGTACCTAGGTATAGTGAGAGCTTACTTTTCTCCTGAGCCTGTATTGTTGGCCCAAGCCGGCAGACGCATGGTCTTTTTATTTGCTTTTCGTGCCTTACATCTAAATTTCATTGAGCTTTACTTGCGACGGAGTGATGCTCTTCTGCTAACGGGAAAACACATTCCACACATATTTTGGTGAATCTTTAAGATGTTGTCGGCTGGTTACAAGTTACATTTGAGATGTTTTAATCACTAT
Source organism: Aedes albopictus (assembly GCF_035046485.1). Taxonomy (NCBI): domain Eukaryota; kingdom Metazoa; phylum Arthropoda; class Insecta; order Diptera; family Culicidae; genus Aedes; species Aedes albopictus. The sequence continues at coordinate 393,925,120 of NC_085137.1, forward strand.
TTTTAGTAAGTATAAGGATAAAAAATCTTCAAAATTAAAAAAAAAAGATACATGTAGCATGATTTTTTAATGGAGAGCTTGAATACAAATACAAAACAAGCGTCTGTTCACCAAGGAGGTGCGGCTCAAACAGCGTCTGTTCTGGCATCCAACGGCTGAGTAAGAAACGATAGCCCCATCAGCGTGGTCGTCCCAGTAGTGTTGGTTGGGACGTTAAACAGAACTGGCACGATAGCCCTCCGGCGAGACAGGAGTGTTGGCGTAGGCCCAATAAGCCACCCGTGCCATTTTTCAAACTTTCATAGTTTTCAATGATAAATAGCTTCATTTACTAGGCCTTCAAAGTGTTAACAGCAACTAGACAATATTTGCTCGATACTTCAGCAAAAATATTCACTAAATTAATGCGTTTTCATCGATTTATAGCGATTTCAAAAACTGGTTCGTAAAACGGAAGTGGTGCAAAAAGGCCATCTGCCATGGGTAAGATGCCACTTCATGAAAACGTTCAAAAATTACGTCAACCTTTTTTTTTTGGGCATTTCTGACTCCTTTTTCTCCTCTGGTCTGCTTTTTTCGTATGCTCAATACATGGGGAGTGTCACCCCTCTCTCCGCTAAACGATGGTCGTCATATTTGAATGACCCCTAACATGAAAAGTGTAGACATCAACAACCATGCGCCTCCATGTGTGCCTTAATCTGCTTGGAAATACTTGACTGGTAATAAAATCACCAGAAAAACTTAATTGCAAGCATAAAAAACCGAAAGTTGCCAGCTTTCATTGGGAAATCGAAAGATTTTCCATTGGTATGGCGGCCTAGCTTCTAGAAGAATGTTTTATGTAAACATATCTTGACACCATTCACCTATGGTAATGGTCAAATCACATCGGTGAATGATTTTATGAGTTGGGCCATTTTACCCCATCTTGGCATTTCGGGCTTTGTTCCCCTACCTCGGCTACAGCACTAGGCTTCGCGACTCCGAATCACAGAAACGACTGGTACGACGGCGAATGTAAGCAGTTGAAAAACGAGAAGAATGCAGCATGGGCGAGAATGCTGCAACACCGTACGAGAGCGAATGAGGCACGTTACAAACAGGCGCGGAACAGACAGAACTCAGTCTTCCGGATGAGCGCCAGCAGGAAGAACGAGATCGCGAAGCGATGGAAGAGCTGTACTGCGCTAAGGACACACGAAAGTTCTACAAGAAGCTGAACCGCTCGCGCAGAGGCATTGTGCCACAAGCCGACATGTGCCGAGATAACCACGGGAATATTCTCACGAGCGAGCATGAGGTGGTCGGGACTTGGCGGCAGCATTACGATGGGCACCTCAATGGCGACGTTGCAAGCACCGAAGGTGGCGTGGTAATAGATTTAGGAATACGTGCACTGGACGAAAGACTTCCGACCCCTGACCTCCAAGAGATTGAGGAGGAGGTTGGCCGGTTGAAAAACAACAAACCCGCTGGAGCAGATCAACTACCAAACGAGCTTCTAAAATACGGTGGAGAAGCACTGGTGAGAGCACTACACTGGGTCATTACCAATATTTGGGAGGAGGAAGTATTACCGGAGGAATGGATGGAAGGTATCGTGTATCCCATCTACAAAAAGGGCGACAAGTTGGATTGCGGGAACTATCGCGCGATCACACTACTGAGCGCTGCCTACAAGGTACTCTCTCAAATTATATGCCGCCGTCTATCACCGATTGCAAGAGAGTTCGTGGGGTAATATCAGGCTGGATTCATGGGTGAACGCGCTACAACGGACCAGATGTTCGCCATCCGCCAGGTGTTGCAGAAATGCCGCGAATACAACGTGCCCACACATTACTTGTTCATAGATTTCAAATCGGCGTATGATACAACCGATCGAGAACAGCTATGGCAGATTATGCACGAATACGGATTCCCGGATAAACTGATACGATCGATCAAGGCGACGATGGATCGAGTGATGTGCGTAGTTCGAGTATCAGGGACACTCTCAAGCATCTTCGAATCTCGCAGAGGGTTACGGCAAGGTGATGGTCTTTCGTGCTTGCTGTTCAAAATTGCTTTAGAGGATGTTATTAAAAGTGCGGAGATAAACACGAGTGGAACGATTTTCACGAAGTCCGTTCAGCTGCTTGTTTTCGCTGATGATATTGATATTATTGCTCGTAAATTTGAGACGATGGCGGAAACGTACATCCGACTAAAGAGTGAAGCCAGGCGCATCGGATTAGTCATTAATGTGTCGAAGACAAAGTACATGATGGCAAAGGGCTCCAGGGAGGAATCACCGCGCCCGCCACCCCGAATTCATATCGACGGTGATGAAATCGAGGCGGTTGAAGAATTCTTGTACTTGGGCTCACTGGTGACCACCGACAACAACACCAGCAGAGAAATTCAGAGGCGCATTGTGGCAGGAAATCGTTTTTACTTTGGACTCCGCAGAACTCTACGATCGAATAAAGTTCGCCGTAACACGAAGTTAACCATCTACAAAACGCTGATTGGACCGGTCGTCCTCTATGGGCAACGAAACATGGACCCTACGTGCAGAGGACCAACGCGCCCTTGGTGTTTTCGAACGGAAGGTGTTGCGTACCATCTACGGCGGAGTGCAGATGGCAGACGGGACTTCCCAAGTAGCACCTGCAACTAAAATGGAAATGATCATCGTTGCAAACATGTTGCACTGAGTTTTCATGAAACAAACAAAATTAAAACCTATTAAAAATTTTGTTGGTAATGCCAAACTGAGGTACAACATTTTTATAACAACTAGCAAAATGAAAACAAACGTCATCATTAGTCGAAACTTGCGAAACCAATTTGTAACTGAAGTATAATATTACACAGCGCAACATTTTTTTGTCTCAAGAGCAAACTTATGTGTCTCCGAAGGATTTTGGGCCGCTGAATCCGAATCCGGGCTCAGATTTGCTCTAACACGTCACAATTTTGAGCTATACCTCAATTTATAGGGCAAAATATGCGATTTTGGGCTTTTTTGACAGCAAGTCATTAAGCAAGGAAATATTTTTTTAAAGCAATCAAAAGGTTAATTGGTCAAATAACATCTAAACTAACGACTCATGCAAAATATTTCGTTTTACCTAACCAAATTTGATAGATTTTAGCATTTTATGTTAGTATGAAAACTTGCATGCAACTTTTGGAGGGTGACTTGTATGGGAAATATCGTACCTAACATAAATCGCTTAAAACTATCAAATTTGATTAGGTAAAACGAAATATTTTGTATGAGTCGTTAATTTAGATGTTAATTGACCAATTAACCTTTTGATTGCTTAAAAAAATATTTCCTTGCTTAATGGCTTGCTGTCAAAAAAGCCCAAAATCGCATATTTTGCCCTATAAATTGAGGTATAGCTCAAAATTGTGACGTGTTAGAGCAAATCTGAGCCCGGATTCGGACTCAGCGGCCCAAAATCCTTCGGAGACACATAAGTTTGCTCTTGAGACAAACAAAAAGTAAATTTTTGTTACGCTGTGTTATTGTTTCAACGAATCTTAGTTACAATCGTTTACAAACCAAAACATTGATTCTGATTGTTATAAACATGTTGCGCCTGAAACTTATTTAGAACATAACGAACAATTTTGACAGGAGAGGTAGAAGTTCCAAAATGTGCGGCAAAATGTTTTTGTGATCATGAAAAATATAAAATGCACAATAAAAAAATCAAAATGTTTCAAAAATTATGAAATCATGTACAAATAAAATGTAATTTTTTCTTCATTAATTTATCGACATATTCCAAATTTTATAAAGTTAAAGTGGTAAAATAGAAAAAAAATCTGATTGGAAGTATAATAATGACTCAATAAAAAAAAAACCTCATTTTCGCAGTACTGAACGACTGGTACCTTCACTGGGAATGTATGGGGGTTTGAAAAATCTCAAGTAACGTACAAACATATTAGGAATTTCCCACGATAAATTTTACAGTGGGTTAACATTTTTTTACAATAAACGTGAAATTTTCCTTACGTAATAAATGGAAAGCCTCTTGTCGACGTAAATTAGAAGTACACGTCCAAGTGCCTGCTTTTTTGGTTACTTATGTCCTACACGGAAAATTCCAACTACCTTATTTTGGGTCGATTTTACCCTAAAATGAGTATATAAAATTTTTAGGTTGTTTTTCCTCTCTCCCCCACCGATGTTGTCGTAAATAAACGAAGATGTGTCTATCCAACGGGGGTCCTTGAGGCCAATAAGCCAATTTGGAGTAAATGTAGATTTACCCAAATTTGGGTTGAATGTCTTGGCTTGAATTTACCTACCCTTGAGTATATTTTTAGCTAGAGGTAAAGGCAATTTACCTAGCATAAGTTTAATCGATTCACGCAAATGTTGACTTATTGGGCCGAACTATGGGATTGCGTCAAAAGAATCCAATTTAGGGTAGTTTGGCGGTTCCGTGTACCGCGTGCAGCAATGTTTTACTTTGTCAATACGGATTCCCATAGACATGATTTAGCAAATAGTATCTTTCTAAATTCTAAAATTAATTTTCAGCATTTTACGGGTGTATTAAATAAGCTGCTGAAATGTACTCCGTCAAAGCAATATGGCGAGTTAATTTTTACCACAAATGCCTAAATTTTCACTAGTAAAATGATAGGTAGACTGAGGCGCGTTAGTAATACGGAGCCAAAATGCGTGACTTACCGATGAATCTGGAGCGGCACACAGATTGACGTTCTCGGTCAGACTTTTTTTGCGGTATATTTGTGCACATAATTGTTGATCACTTGAACGAAACTGTGGGTGCATAGTCACTGGCAGTGACGAATGTGGTGACTAGCTGACTAGTTGTCGAACCGGTCACAGTTTGTAAGTCGACTATAAGTTGTATCTTGGTTATAATTCGATTGCGTATTAAAACCGTTTATATCACGAATGGATGTTTTATATTGGCTCCACCTCTTGCGCTTTTTTAGTTGTAATTTAGTCGTTAATATGACGATTGCTTCAAATGGCATAACTTTCAATATAGTTGCATACAAATTACATGAACTTATTAATGTCCAAGTGTGTTGCTTGGGTTGGAGAAGGCGAATGAACCACGAGCTGCATCAGCTGCTGAGAGAACCAACCATCGTCCACACCGCGAAAATCTGGAGGCAACGGTGGACGGGTCACGTCATCAGGCTGACGGATAGCAACCCGACTAAAATAGTTCTCGAGAGTCATCGGACCGGGGCAAGAAGACGTGGAGTGCAGCGAGCTAGGTGGGTCGAACAAGATCGTCCTCCAGATCTGCGGACCCTAGGCAGAGTGCGGAACTGGAGACAAACAGCCATGGACCGAGTGGAATGGAGACGGCTACTATGTACAGCAGAGGCCACCCCGGCCTTAGTCTGATCGGTAAGTAAGTAATGTTTCGAGATTTGTTGATTTTTTTCGGTGAAAAAAGACTTTCCAAATCGTTTTGGCATAACGTTTCGGCCTACTTCATTCAGCCATCATCAGATACAAGACGTCTTCAGGTACTGTCGCAGTAATTCTCTCCCGCAGCTGCCATACCTGTTCACGGGAGAGAATTACTGCGACAGTACCTGAAGACGTCTTGTATCTGATGATGGCTGAATGAAGTAGGCCGAAACGTTATGCCAAAACGATTTGGAAAGTCTTTTTTCACCGAAAAAAATCAACAAATCTCGAAACATAAAATTCAACGGTGACGAAAAAACCCCACAAAGGTAAGTAAGTAAGTTGAATGCAAATGGTACATTTGGAAAATCTCATACTAAATGATTTCATGTAATCACGTGCCGAATAAATCAACCCTCATAGGGAAAGTTGTGTAATTTTGTCACTGCTCTGATTAGAGCCCTTCATTTGAATACCGTGTTCGATCCGAACTCGCGACAGGCCATCAAGTACCGATGTCAATTTTCTCCTAATTGACACTTGAGTTAGCAAGTACAATGTAGCTGTCAATCAATGTCCGAATTTCGGACCCCACGATCTGCACCGGAAATAATCGAAAATTGTTTATTTTTTTCATGCTATTCCTCAGCCCTCCGTTATGCAATGGGGTGCTTATTTGTTTGCAGAAAAAGCCGATAATATCTAATTCCTTTGGGCTCGTGCTGATCTGCCGAACCTATTGTTCACAATTCTCACACATCCTGACGCCGAGAAGAAAAAAAAAAATCGATTCTCTCTAATGATAATCCGAAAATATTGCTAAAAAGCATATAAATAAAAAATTAACCTCACTCGACGACCATCAGGTACGTACCGGTGTGTGGTGGTTTTCTGGCCAGCAGGAGGGCGAAGGCTCGTGCCAATGTCCGAACCAAATCAAAAAACGAAGTGATGAAAATAAATGCAATTCAGGGGTCCTTCACCATCAGGAGCACGTTGGTTGCTGGCTTGTTGGCACGAGTCGTCCCAACTGGCAAAGAGGGAAAGGGCGATAGTATCGATCAAAGTAGTGCATACAATCGAACGGGATGAAAGGTACCAAGTCTTTCTTTCAGGACTCGATGCATTAATCCGCTTTTCGGATGGATAGCAAATGCTGATGTGAGACTTTTCCGCTGCACCCACTGAATATTGGGTCGATGCAAAATAGACAGCTGGTACCGTATTATGCACTGCTTCTACATAATGTTTTTGAAGGGGCGAAAGTAACGGTCAGTACCAAAAGATTTTGGCAGTTGTTTTTGATGCAAGTTTAGTTTTGAGAACCGAAAAAAATACGCTCAATAAAAGTCTTTGCTCTACATCACACTAATTAACAAATTATAAGAACAAGTTTTCATTTCGAAAATTTGGGCATTTCCATCAAAACGATTTAATACTGACATTTTGTGGAAACCATAATATATTGAATTCCCGTGGGAATTGTGTCGACTATTGAGTTACTTTTCCTCCAAAATCTTCAGCTAACAACTGTGTTGTACTCCAAAGTACCGTGATTAAGAGCTATATACGCCAACGTATGCTACAAAAGTTCGTGTCAACTCACGATTTCAATCCTTATCTCACACACATATCCTATGGATTCCTTTGGCAAATCCTTCAATGATTGTATCAGGAAGTACGGTACAAACTCCGTCTCAAATTCCTCTCCGTATTCTTAAAGGTAATTCTCCAAGGAATCCGCCAGGATTTCTGTCAAGAGTTGCTTCACGAATTCCTCACAGAATTCTTTCAAAAAATCGCATGATTTTCCAGAGGTTCCTTCAGAATTCGGTCGTAGAATTTCTCTGGGATCATAATTACGAAATATCGTTAGCAGTTGTGATACTTATGAAGACACTTTCTTGCAAAATTTCATGAACTTTGATCAATTGGTTTGAAAACTACTGGTGTTGATAGGGGTGAATGTTAGTGAAAACTTTTCGTTTTTTTTCATGTGCGATGTTTGCCTATTCATAACTTTTGATTTTTTCTGCCAATTTTCATGAAATTTCCACAGAAGGCAGTTGTCTATGTGTTTATTATGCCTGCTAAATTTGATGATTATTGGTTTAGTGCTTTCAATAATGCAATCGAAACAGGGTGCTGACTAATTACTGTCTGAGGAGCTAAAATCACGTTCAGTCTCAATGCATATTTCGACTATAAAATTGTTGATAGTGCATAGACAGGGATGGGAACACTCACTTGCAAAGATTTACACTCACTTGTTATTTTCTCAGCTCAGAAGCGTGCTATCAAGAAACGATGTATGGACGACTTTTGCCTTTTGGTTTTGTCTAAAAGTTTGCCGAATAGAGTATGGGTCGCACATGCATACCAAAGTCGTGACAGAGCTGTGAAAGCGACTCTCCACGAGGTGAGTGTAATTTACACTCACCTCGTGGATTGTTGCCTTTGCAGCTCCCTAACGACTTCGGTATGCGTGTGCGACCCATACTCTATTCAGCAAACTTTTAGACAAAACCAAAAGGCAAAAGTCGTCCATACACCGTTTCTTGATAGCACGCTTCTGAGCTGAGATAATAGTAAGTGAATGTAACTCTTTGCAAGTGAGTGTTCCCATCCTTGTGCATAGATTTGTTTAAAATTTTGCCTGTGCAAAAATCATAGATTGAGAGGTTTGTGTTCAAAATTACAGCCATTTCCTTTGCCAAATTAAAAAGTTACAGCGCTAATAAGCAAAACTAGGGGCTGTACAAAATTCAATGGCACATATTATACTCTTTCATCTCTACAACAAAAAGTGCACCGATTCACATAAAATTTTGTAGGTGAAACGAACACATCTTAAAATATTATTAGGCCAAATTTGAGCAAAGTTTATGTATCTATTGCAGAGTTACAGCTGTATGTCCGTGTCCCGATTATTGCGGATACGGGCTTTATTTATTCTTTTGAATTTAGTAAATCTTTCTAATGAAGTGCCTGAAATAATCACACTCGTAGAAAATCCGGCAGTAGTAAATACCGATTCCAGTTGATGTTTGCTGAGCTGGAAGATTGGAAGTAAATAACGATTGCATTGAAAATTTGTAAGTTCAAGTACATATATGAAGTACGTTTTGAACTAATAAATGTTTTTTTTTTACAGCTTCATAGCTTATCCACCAATCTGAGCCTTTAAATCGCTGAAAAAAGTTCAGACAACTACCAAAATCCCAGTCCGATGGCAACAATCACATTCTAATTGGAAAATATCGAGTCAAAAATAGCATACTCTTTCGTGTATTTCGGCTGGAAATGTTCAATATTTACTTTTCAGTTTTCCAGAAAATGGTCTACAAAGCTGAAAAAACACTTAATTAGAATCTATTAGAATTAACTCTGGCGAAGAAACCATACTTCTTTACCTATGGCTCGAGAGATATGATTTTCAGATCAAAAATAACAGAATAACATGAAAAAAGTTTTTTTTTCAATTTTGTTTTCCGTTTTTAACTTCAAATAATTCTACACTTTTGAGGTTCTCTTTAATGATTTTTTTTGACAATGAAGTAAAATTTGTTTTATTGTCACTGTGAAGTGATACTCATAAGAGGTTCCGTCGTATTCCAAGCCAAAGCAATCATACATTCAATAAAATTTGTCTCAATCATCTTCCGTCGCTTGGTGAGTAAGCATAAGCACGCGATTGAGATTGAAAACGAATCAGAAAGACGAGAGTAGACGCTCTCGCATCAAATGGTAAGCCAAGCCATACTATTGCCGTCACCTATGGTTTGGATCAGAAAGAACATGTAAAGTTTAGGCTATTTGCTTCCAGTTGGCGATTTCGGTGCTTTTATGCGTTTGCGGATGAATCGTTATAATTTAGTACAATGTATTGGAGCGTTTCTAGGTTTGTCACAATAAAAAAAAACAAATAACCCATGATAAAAGTCTGATTCGCAGAAGATTTCCTATATCAATGGACCGATACAGGAAATCATCTACGAATCCACACCGAAAGTCTGTCGAATTACCATCGTTTCATAGATCGTTTTCCTATCTCTTTTTTACCATTTCCTTATTTGATGGATCATTTCTATGTTTTACAAATCATTTTATGGATCTGATCATTAATTTTATGCTTCAATGAATGATATTCTGAAATTTAATATTGATGCATTTTACGAAAAGAAATTTTTCGACATTTTTCTACGGATAAAAATGAATGTGCTATGGAATGTTGAAAGGTTTTCAATTGATCATTTTTCAACTTCAATGGCGCAAACAATGGGTTGTTGTTTTATTATATTTTTTGAATGAACCGTATGTTACGGTTCTGCTTGTTTTTCAAAAGTTTTTTAAACTTGGAGTTCTTGTATGCTTCTAGATTCTAGATGCTGAGTTGAGTTTTCGAGTAATAAACATTAACTTTCATTTTGACATTATTTTTCAACCGATATGTTTTATGTTTCTTTTTAATCGCTGTAGTTATAGTTATTATTGCAACGAGTTGCAAAATGTCGAGTTGTATACACAACTTTATGCAATGATTTTTCATTATACAACTCGTTTGGGTTGAATAATGTTCATGATAAGTGTTGCCATGGTAAACTCAGGGCTGGTCACTTAAGGCTACAAAACTTCTGCGTCCCCCACCCCCCATGCTGGTATATCTTGTAGAAATTCCATGAATGATTTCAGTATGAACTCCTCTATGTCTTTGGAATATATTAATGCATTTCTGATTTAAAGCTTTCCCAGGAATGCAGGGTTCCTTTCAAGAATCACAACAGGATGTTTCTACGGATTTCTTCAAATGTTTCACAAGCAGTTACTCAAAACATTATTCTTGACACCATTCCACGAGTTTCTCCGCGTATTTTTCCAGAGATTGCTTAGAAAATGCATTTCCAGAGAATATTTCATCACTGTTTCAAGCAGAAACTGATTCAAAGATTTCTACAAAAGGTTTCTACAGCGATTCTTGCAGGAATACTTCTAGGGATTTTATCAGAAAATCTGTTTTTTTTTTTTCAGAAAGTCTATATGAAATTCTTCCCGAGGTTCATTCTATTATTTCTATAGGGATACCTTCAAGAATTCTAACATGAATATTATTCCTAGGATTTTCTTCAGAAAGTCCTCTAAAAATTTAACAGGTTTTTCTATGATGATTAACCTGGGCTTGTTAGGGTTTTAGGTTTTTCTAGAAGCTCAGCCAGAAGTTCTCCCGGTATTGCTTAACAAATACTTTCCTCCCGAGATTCTCTCATTAACTTGTGCAGAACTAATACAGTCGAGTCTCTTACTAAACGAATTCCTATTAAACGGACTCCTATTAAACGAACTCCTACTAGACAGGGGTGAGCGTTATAGGAGACTAAGAGCTTATGGGATTTCGGCATTTTGGGGGTGTGGCCTATTATCTCGGGTGTGTTAAGAGTTAACGCAATACTTTCTTCGGCAAAGTTTTAGGGCTTGATAAGATCTACCATTTAGAACTTTGGTTCATATGATTAGTTGGCAACTTGGCCGCTAGAGGGACCATCAACAGTTTGATGCAAAATTGCACTACAGGACCCATATCAGGTTGTCAAGCAAACGTTACGATATGCGATAGCTCAAGACCCTGATAATTTGGAAGGATAGTGTCTTAGGGAAAGTTGTTGGGTACGCCAATAACTTACTGACGATGAGTTACGAAGTTCGAAATTCCTCCACTGGGCGGCGCTAGTGAGCAAGTAAATTTTCAAAACCTCATATCTCAGAATCCCGATAACTTAGAAAGTTGGTGTCTTCGGCAAAGTTGATCAGTATGACATAAACTTACATAAAAATAAACACTTGTTCCAAAATTCTGCCACTAGGAGGTGCGAGTGAACTTGCAAATTTTAGAAATCTCATAGCTCAGAATTCTGATTACTTAGGAAGTTGGTGTTTTCGGCAAAGTTGATCGGTATGACATAAACTTACATAAAAATAAACACTTGGTTAAAAATTCTGCCACTAGGAGGCGCTAGTGAACTTGCAAATTTTAGAAATCTCATAGCTCAGAATTCTGATAACTTAGGAAGTTTGTGTTTTCGGCAAAGTTGATCAGTATAACCTAAACTTACATAAAAATAAACACTTGTTTCGCAATTCTGCCACTAGGCGGCGTTTACCGGGTTTTTTCGTCTTTTTTCGATTTTTTTGGCGTTTTTTCGGCTTGGCAAAACTAGTGTCAATCCCCCCGATAACTTAGAAAGTTGGTGTCTTCGGAAAAGTTGATCAGAATGACAAGAACTTACATAAAAATAAACACTTGGTTCAAAATTCTGCCACTAGGAGGCGCTAGTGAACTTTCAAATTTTAGAAATCTCATAGCTCAGAATCCTGATAATTTAGGAAGTTGGTGTCTTCGGCAAAGTTGATCAGTATGACATAAACTTACATAAAAATAAACACTTGTTTCAAAATTCTGCCACTAGGCGGCGTTTACTGCTTTTTTCGTATTTTTTCGACTTTTTTGGGGGTTTTCGGCTCAGCAAAACTAGTGTCGCTCCCCCCGATAACTTAGAAAGATGGTGCCTTTGGCAAAGTTGATCAGAATGACATAAACTTACATAAAAATAAACAAATGTTTCGCAATTCTGCCACTAGGCGGCGCTAGTGAACATACAAATTTTAGAAATCTCATAGCTCAGAATCCTGATAACTTAGAAAGTTGGTGTCTTTGGGAAAGTTGATCAGAGTGACATAAACTTACATAAAAATAAACACTTGTTTCGCAATTCTGCCACTAGGCGGCGCTAATGAACATGCAAAGCCGAAAAACCGCCAAAAAAGTCGAAAAAAGACGAAAAAAACCGGTAAACGCCGCCTAGTGGCAGAATTGCGAAACAAATGTTTATTTTTATGTAAGTTTATGTCATTCTGATCAACTTTGCCGAAAACACCAACTTCCTAAGTTATCAGAATTCTGAGCTATGAGATTTCTAAAATTTGCAAGTTCACTCGCACCTCCTAGTGGCAGAATTTTGAAACAATTGTTTATTTTTATGTAAGTTTATGTCATACTGATCAACTTTGCCGAAGACACCAACTTTCTAAGTTATCAGGATTCTGAGCTATGATATTTCTAAAATTTACATGTTCATTAGCGCCGCCTAGTGGCAGAATTGCGAAACAAGTGTTCATTTTTATGTAAGTTCATGTCATACTGATCAACTTTGCCGAAGACACCATCTTCCTAAGTTATCGGGATTCTGAGATATGAGGTTTTGAAATTTTACTTGCTCACTAGCGCCGCCCAGTGGAGGAATTTCGAACTTCACAACTCATCGTCAGTAAATTATTGGCGTACCCAACCACTTTCCCGAAGACACTATCCTTCCAAATTATCAGGGTCTTGAGCTGTTGCATATCGTAACGTTTGCTTGACAACCTGATATGGTTCCCGTAGTGCAATTTAGCATCAGATTGTTGATGGTCCCTCTAGCGGCCAAATTGCCAACTAATCATATGAACCAAAGTTCTAAATGGTAGATCTTATCAAGCCCTAAAACTTTGCCGAAGAAAGTATTGCGTGAACTCTTAACACACCCGAGATAATAGGCCACACCCCCAAAATGCCGAAATCCCATAAGCTCTTAGTCTCCTATTAAGCGGATTCCTATTGCGCCCCCCGACCAGTGATCTTATAAGAGTCTCGACTGTACAAGATTTATTGTTTGGCATTTTCTTCAAGAAATCATAATAAAAAACAAACTGAAGGTTTTTCACTGCTTTCATATACAGGGATAGACATTCGATTAGCCGAGGCCCAACAATTTTCTTAAAAAGTGTCAGAAAACTCATACAAAAGATTTTATGAAAATATTTTTTTATGGCAGTGATCTAGTACTGTTTTATGAAAAGGTGTTACATTACGCTTACATATACACTGAAACAAAAACGAGGGTAAAAATCCTTCAAATGTCATTTTTTGCTTACACATTCGTTTAGCCAAGGTGAATGAAAAATTGGTTTTCAATAGAATTTGTGTAATTCGGTGAGTGCATTTCGAGGATATACCCCAAGGCATTTAGTTTATGACGTGTTTGCGAGATAATTAACCATAAAAGTTTATTTATTTGTGAAATTCAAAGAAATATTACAAAAATTCGTCCCGGCAAGGAGAAACGATGATAAAATAATTTATTTGAGTGAAATGCTTTCTGTTAACACTCTAATGTAAGCTAGATTAGTTGTTTTTAAAGTATGGCGCAGAATGATTGTTGGAAATGTTTAATTTATTTCATAAAATGTCATGAGAACATAAAGTACACATGTTTTCGGTTGCTTAAACATCAAAATGGCATTGATAAATGCTAAAATGAATAGTTCTGTGTAGTAATAAAGAAGTATCCTAATTCCTCTGAAGTATAACTGTATAATATTGGCACTACTGAATGAATTAGAAAACTGCCAAGCGATAAAACTGCAAGAAGAGTCGGAATTTTTGAACCCTGTTTATTTTTTAAAGCAGATGCTCATACAAAAATGCATGACATGGTGAAAACATTGGCTTATTCCATTCAATCTGAAGAAATATATTATAAATTAGTCTTATATTGGAGCCACATTAATTTTTAACATGAAAAGATTGTCTAAATTATGAAACAAGTAGTTCATGCTAGAAACTTGAAAACTTTTGGTGTCCAATGTGTGTTATTTCAGCCCGAATACAGACTAGCAGATATTGGGAGCTATAAGAAGACGTAATAGTAGTAAACGCTGTGATTTATGCAAGTTTGACTATCATATTTCATCAAAACAATACTTAAATACGCGATTTTTTTAAGGTTTGTGGCATTTTATTCTGTTAAAAACTTTGTTTTTCGTAGATTCTCAACCTGCACTCGTCGTGATACTTTTATTGGAATCTTTAAAAAAAAACACTTCCAATGAAAATAACTACAACAAATCTCAATTTGGAAACATTTTCAAAATTATAACTTACTTATATGAGATGCAAGTAAAATAGGAGGCAATCAGTGAAGTACTAGATTGAAAGTAGTGAGCTGGATTTTTGTATGGTGAGATGATCAATTCTCCATTTCTGCAATGAAATGGTGCAAACAGCGTAGGTTATATGATTTATTAGTTAATTTGATGCTATTTGAGCAAAAGTTTGAATAACTGTGTTGTTGTATTATTTTTCCCTGCAACTTCAGCAACACAGTTATCCAAACTTTTGCTCAAACAGCATCAAATTAGTCAATAAATCATATAACCTACGCTGTTTGCACCATTTCATTGCAGAAATGGAGAATTGATCATCTCACCATACAAAAATCCAGCTCACTACTTTCAATCTAGTACTTTACTGATTGCCTCCTATTAATATGGCAACACTTCTGAAAACGATCAAATTCATGATTTATAAGTCGATCTATAATGCAGGTCATCACACAAAATGATTGTGTTGGATATTATTCAAAATTTGATAGTTTTTATTATGGAATTCTAAAAATTGTACAATTCGGCTAAACGGTGTCAGGCCATTCGGCGGAAGGTCATTAGGCCGAATGGTCATTAGGCCGAATGGTCATTAGGCCGAATGGTCATTAGGCCGAATGGTCATTAGGCCGAATGGTCATTAGGCCGAATGGTCATTAGGCCGAATGGTCATTAGGCCGAATGGTCATTAGGCCGAATGGTCATTAGGCCGAATGGTCATTAGGCCGAATGGTCATTAGGCCGAATGGTCATTAGGCCGAATGGTCATTAGGCCGAATGGTCATTAGGCCGAATGGTCATTAGGCCGAATGGTCATTAGGCCGAATGGTCATTAGGCCGAATGGTCATTAGGCCGAATGGTCATTAGGCCGAATGGTCATTAGGCCGAATGGTCATTAGGCCGAATGGTCATTAGGCCGAATGGTCATTAGGCCGAATGGTCATTAGGCCGAATGGTCATTAGGCCGAATGGTCATTAGGCCGAATGGTCATTAGGCCGAATGGTCATTAGGCCGAATGGTCATTAGGCCGAATGGTCATTAGGCCGAATGGTCATTAGGCCGAATGGTCATTAGGCCGAATGGTCATTAGGCCGAATGGTCATTAGGCCGAATGGTCATTAGGCCGAATGGTCACTAGGCCGAATGGTCATTAGGCCGAATGGTCATTAGGCCGAATGGTCATTAGGCCGAATGGTCATTAGGCCGAATGGTCATTAGGCCGAATGGTCATTAGGCCGAATGGTTATTAGGCCGAATGGTCATTAGGCCGAATGGTCATCAGGCCGAATGGTCATTGGGTCTTCTTCTTGCCGTTACGTCCCCACTGAGACAAAGCCTGCTTCTCAGCTTAGTTATTAACTGAGAGCTTCCTCTGCAAATGACCATGTGTGACAGGCACGAAGATATTTTATTGATGCTGAATCTACTGATATTTTACCCATGATTTTTTCCTTCTTTTAAATATAGTCTGTTTTTTCTAATATCATTGCTAAAATAGTTTTTGGCGCTGAAACTTCTGATATTCAATTCATAAATTTTTCCTTCTCTAAAACATAGGCTATTCTTTCTAGTTTCATTGTTAAACTAGGTTTTGGCAAAAATTGTTGGAAAAGGTAAAAACAACGACTAACTTTCAATTCGTGTTGATGACCATTCGGCCGAATGACCATTCGGCCTAATGACCATTCGGCCTAATGACCTTCGGCCTAATGACGTTCGGCCTAATGACCCAGCATCCGGCCAAACGAATGTCTAGGCAAATTTCCTATTTTTCTTGTATTTTACGGCCATTAAATAAAAAAAATATATTGTTCCATCCCATTGACTAATGCAAATTACCTAGAAGATACTCATAGAATTAAAAAAAGAACATAAAATTATTACAGTTGCGAGAGAAATAGAAAAAAATATGCCTCGGCTAAACGAATATCTACAGTCATTCAAATTTTCCTCAAACAATAATATTCCTTTAGAAGTTTCTTCAATCATTTTTTCAAGAATTCCTGCAATTTTTTTTTTTCAAAATTTCTGTAGGGTTTTTTTAGAAATACTTTCAATCATTTCTTTAGAATTTGCTTTTAGAATTGTTGTCTATTGGTCTGTTGAGGAATTGTACAAAAAAAAATCTTCTTAAAATTTCTTCAGAGGTATTCCCAGGAGTTTTTCTACAGATTCCTTTAGGAAATTCTCCAGTAACAAATTTATTCAGGATTTCTTCCAATAATTATTTCATTGCATTCATCTGCTATTTCTATAGTAGTTCCTGCTTAATGCTTTTTGAGAAACCTTCAGAAATTTATCTTGGAGTTTCTTCGAAATTTCCTCAAAGATTTCTCAAAAAAAAATCAGGATTCCATCAGAAATTCTTTCAGGAACTTTTTCAAAATTACTTTCAAAGTGCCTCCGAAGGTTTTAATGACATTTCATGGTATTTCATGAATTTCTTGAAGAATTCTTTCAGATATTGTTTCGGAGAATCCCATCTGAGTTATTTTAAGAAGTTCCTCAAGGAAACTCAAAAGGAATATTATATTATATCTTTAGAAAACTGGTCGACGATTCTTCTAGAAATTTATGTATTTTAATCCTTCAGTATTTTCTTGCACAAAAAAAAGATCCCTGGAGGAATCTATAAAGCAGTACCGAGAGATGTTTGGGACGAAACCATAGCAGCAGTTAAAGACATATTTTCATGAAGTTCATAGAGAAATCTCTATGGAAATCCATGGTTCAACTATTTAAGAAATCCCTTCTTGAAGTTCCCAAATCCTCAAAATACAAAATGAGTCACTGGAGATGTTTCTGAAAGAATTTCTGAAGAAATTTCTGAAGGAATCCAGGCAGAAAATATCCGAAAGAATCCCTGAAACAATTTCCGAAGAAAATCTCTAAACGAAATGTTTTAGAAATACCAGGAGGCATTCTTGGAAGAATGTTTGAAAAAAAAATCCTGGAGGAATACCTGGGAAACTTCTTGTGAAATCCGTTAAATGATTCTTTGAGAAGTTAAAAAAAATCCTTGATAATTTTCCTGATACAGTTATTGGAGTACTAAAAGTACTCAAAAAGTGATTTTCTTTAATTTTTGAAAGTATCACTGAAACATTTTTTAAATGTCAGTTTGAAGAAAATTCCAAATAAATTCTTGGAGGAATGTCCTAAGGAATCCCTCGAAAAAATTCTAAATTAAACTTTGGGACGTTTTGAAAAAAAAAAATCTGCACTTTTATTTTCTTCTGGAGAAAGCACTGAAAAAGTTTCTGCAAAGAATCCATTCACGAAATTATGAAAAAAACCTTTGGTAGGATTCTAGAAGAAGTCTTGGATATATTTCTGCAGGATCTCATGGAGAAGTTTCTGAAAGGAACTTAGGGGAATTCCATGAAAGAATTCGTGGAGAAATACCCATTTTACACGAATTTCGGAAGGAATGTGTAAAAGGGACGATGAAGGACATTGACGTAACTTGAATTTTTTTTCAAGAGCATTTCAGAGTTATTTTCACTAAAATCCTTGAACCTCTTGAAATTCTCCTGAAATGCCCCAACATGCCCTTGAAATTTCCATTATTCTATTGAAGTGCCATCTAAACCCCTTTGATTTAAAGGTTTTCCTGGAACCTTCCCTACATGACCCTGGCATGAAGTGGCTCGAAACACCCCAAAAACTTCCGGAATCACATTCGATCAATTATCTGGCAATAAGAGAATAGCTATAAAAATGAGTACTAATTACTGTCAGGAGCAACTCTAAAAAGAAACTCTGACGATCAATTTTAGTAAGTGGATGTAGACAACCTACGGTAGTTTCGGATATCTCAATGAAACATAAACACAGTATAAATTCAATGAAGATTTTTATTTTTATAAAGAGTTTTGTCCATAGCATTGCCGCTTCAATAGTTATTATCGTATTTGTTTTTTTAACTGTTACTGTTAAAGATTACAGATTATAATTAGGTATGTTCTTAGTCCAAGATTAAGTTAATTTTACTTAATATTTTTTTACAAATTCAGTACTGTTTCTGGTTTGTTTTGGTTCCTACAAGCTATTGATGCCATCCTACGAGCTAATATTTGCAGGTTTGAGAATTTTTCCAACGATTCCCACCGATTCGTCATTCGTATCTCTTGCAGTTGCGGTTTCTAAGTTTATTCTGATTTTCTCTTACAAGCTATGTAAGAAATGAAGTTTAAAAAAACGAGTCTCATCTGTACAACTCTCCAGTAAGCCGAACGAACGGGCTGCCAAGCGTAGCAAATGTTCTGCCGGCGATGTCTTAAAAGCTACAAATTCAATAATTCTCTAACGTTTGAGTGATGACGTGATTTCCCACGTCTGTCAAACATATAATCAACGTTCGAGATTAGGTCAACTAACAAGAATACTTTCGTCTTCGGATGTTTCCAACTTACATAATAAAAAAAAACACGCGCCGATTTTTCGTTTAAAACTAAAAACAAAAACACTAATCAAGAGCTTGGGGTTCGTTTCTACTATACATATTCCACTAAGTTTAATCAGTCGATGCTCTTCTCTCACAGGAATTTTTGTGTTTGCTTACAAGCGAATTTAGGTTTCGGTTTGCGACGTTCGTTTTTTTGGCTTTAATCCTACCACGTTTGCGCTACGCTCCTAACATATTGCCAAATAAAGGGGTCGTTCCGATTGCTGAACCGAAAGTTAATCAGTCATGATTTGCTAACAGACGAAATAAACAGGGAAACAAAATAAGAGTAACAAACTACCTAATAAAACGGAACCGATTGTGAAACGATCAACATTTCTACGATTTTTACAAAAGTTCAATTTTTACATTTCTGTTCCATCGTTAAATTAAAAAAAAAATAGACCACCCTAAGCAGGTTCGTTCCGTATTTGTTTCTCCGCTGTGCTACAACGCTGCAAATATCGATCGATTTCAAATAGAAAATTTCTTATCACTTAATACATTTCTTTATTCTCTCCCAATGTACACAGTACACAATTTCGCCTTACACCTACACTTGGTTTACAACATACAAACAAAACTAATATGTTTTCAACAGACATCACGACGTGTTCGTTGGGGGGGTGGAACTAAGGATGATTCGGGGAGCCTCAAAATAGCGATTTGTCGTACATCTAGGTTTTTAAATTGGAGGGAATCAACTAAAAACGGTGGGTTATTGCAGTTTCACTTATTGCGGCATGGTGTGAAAAATAAAAACGGAAATCGTCACAGTTTGGGACAGAGTTAGGGTCCTCCGGGGTTGGACAGCTACTAGCTCAGAGTAGCCTTATAATCACTATTTGTGCTCTAAGTTTTGTAGTCAAAAGTAGTTACTTTGTTGATTAAGTGGAAGGAACATTGGAGCTGAATGGGAGTTGAACAATTTTGGATGGTTTACGGGTGTCCCATTTTGTGGGACACGTGGATTTAATACGACATGTTTCGAATTTAATTGTTTCCTATAACTTTCAATGCTGTTTTGTATGCAAAGTAACGTAAAACCATGTTTTGGAACAAGATGTATCATTAGAAAAGATATTTAGTTGCGAAAAACGAGTGTCCCATTGACAAAAGGGACATTTTAGCAGTGATAAAATCTTGATTAAACCATATTCAGCATCCACTCAGCTCGAAGTGTCCCTCTGCATGGTAAAAGATTGACTTTCTGAAGAAATCCGAAGCTGACGAGCAACTAATCTACCTTTTTAATCCTTGGACTTAGATCCTCGGCAAGGGCTACTCATTTCCTGCAATTTGTTGGCAAAGGTTTCGTTAAAAGTTTTCTACTTTGAATACGACTGAGAGTTAGGGAGTTAGTTGCTTGTTCCTTCCTATGGTTCTGATCCTCCTGTGGCGAGAGCTAGAGTATTCGTGTCTGTTTTTATTAAAAAGGACAGCTGTGCTGCATAATCTTATCATCCTAGTTTCACGTTCCGATGTTGCTGTTGCCGTGTGTGTTTGTTTGTTGTTAATTTTTTCTTGTTTTTTTTTTAAACGTACTTGGTTAATCCTTAAATCTGAGTGAGATAAAGAGTTAAACTTTTGCGTCGAAAAATCCAGTAAATATAGTTTCGAGATTTTTCGAAGTTTTTCCCTTGTAATCTGAAAAAAGCACCGATCTTCAGCTAACTTGTTTTATTTTTGTTTAATTGTTATTTGTTTTTCTTTGTTCATTAAATGTGTATTTACTCGATTTGTTCAATTTTTGTATTTTTTTATGTTTTTTTTTTCATAACCTCTTTTTGTTGCAATGTACAGTTGAAAGAAATGTATATTTCTAACGATGTATTTTTGTTTCTCAAGAAACTATTATAGACTCAATCGATTGGACGAAATTTGTCATTTTCTTTGAACTTGTTAAATTGTTTCTACTGTTTGATAAGTGGATTAAACTTGGCCCAGAAAAGATCTTTATTTCACTTGATAAACTTATTAAAAACTTTAATTGATATTATGTATTTTTTCATTAAAAAATGTTCAAAATTCGTAAAGAAAGTTACTCAAACTGCCGCAGAAAAGCTGTGCCCACTTGCTTCTCATGCTTCTGATGCTTCTGATGCTTCTCATGCTTCTGAAGACAAATTGTTCAGACTTTCATGAGTAAGTTCTTCAAACTTCCACAGATAAATTTTCCAAACTTCTCGTGATGAGTTGTAAATACTTTGTGGATTCTCACTTCCAGGGACTAGTTGCTCAAACGTCCAGGTGGAAGTTGATCAAACTTCCGAAGGAAAGTTGCTCTATTAGGAGTAAGTTGCTGAAACTTGCAGCAAAGAGTTGCTCAAACTTTCAAGCTAAAAGTGTTTCAATTTCTCGTTATGATTTTTTAAGATTTTTTTGCTCAAAGTTGCTCAAATTTTCTGAGAGAAATAGCTTAAATTTTATGAAAGAAGTCGCTCAATTTTTTTTAAAGAGAAATAATTCACACTTTCAGTTGATTATACTTCCTGAAAGAAATTTCACAATTTTTCAAGCTGAAACTGCTTAAACTTTTAGTGAAGAGTTGTTGAAGCTTCTTAAAAAAATGCTTAAACTTCCAAAGATAAATTTTTCAACCTGTAAAGGTAAAACTGCTCAAACATCTCGTTGCAATTTGTTGAGAAGTTGTTCAAACTGCCAGAGAGAAATTTTTCACATTTCTTTAGAAAATATGCTCAAACTTTAAAAAAAGTTGCTCAAATTTCCAAAAGTAAGCTGCTTAAACTTGCAGCGAGAAGTTTCCCAAACTTTCAAGCTACAAGTGCATAACTTCTCGTGATGGTTTGCTAAAATTTCCTGAAAGAAGTTGCTCAGGCTTTCAGAGAGATATTGCTTATATTTCTTAGAGAAATTATTCACACTTCCAAGAAAAAGTTGCTCATACTTCCAAAAAAAAGGTTGCCCAAACTTCCAAAAAGAAATTTTTCAAACTTTTGGAAAACTAAACTAAAGCTGGTCAAACATACAGTATCGAGCTGTGCAAACTTCTTGAAAGAAGTTGCTCAAACCTCCAGAGTAGAGAAGTTTGCATTTTCTAAAAGAAGTTGCTCAATATTCCAAAGAGAAGTTGATCGAGTTTCCTAGAAAAAGATGTTCAAACTTCCATAAAGAAGTTTTCGAACCTCCAAGCTTAAACTGCTCAAAATGCTCGTGGTTATTCGTTGATACTTCATGGAGAAGTTGCTCAAGTTGCCAGATGGAAGTTGCTCAAGCTTCATACTAAAACTACTCAAATTTCACGTGGTGATTCGAGAAGAAGTTGTATTTCCTAGAAGAAGTTGCTCAATCTTAAAATAAAATATTTTGCAAACCTTTAACCATAAACTGCTCAAAGCTTGTTAGTACTTCTAGAATTCCTAATTTCATGAAGAAGTTGCTCAAATTTCCAAAAAGAAATTGTTCATGATTTTCTAGAAAAGATGCTCAAAGTTTCGTGGAAAAGCTGTTCACAATTCTAGACAGAAGTTGCTCAAACTTCCAGAGAGAAATTCCACATATTTTTAAGAGAAGTTATTCACATTTTATGGAAAAAGTTGCTCAAACTACCAGAAAGTTTAAAACTTCCTAGAAAAAACTGCTTAATCTTTCAGCAGCAAGATGTTGAGACTACTTACAAGAAGTTGCTTAAACTTCCTGAGAAAAGTTGTTCACTTTTTCTAGAAGAAGTTGCTCAATCTTCCAAGGGTAAGTTGATCAAACTTCCAAGGAGAAGTTGCTCAAACTTCCATAGAAAAGTTGTTTATTTCGTAGTATGTTTCTCTCACTTTTTCGGAGTAGCTGTTTACAATTTCAGATGGCAGTTACTAGAACTTCCGAAAACAAATTGCTCAGTTGCCAAAAAGAAATGGCTCTTTCTTCCAAGCATAAGTTGCGTTAACTTCCAAGAATGAGTTGCTCAAACATGCAGAGAGAAATTTCTCGTTCTTCCAGATATAAGTTGCTTAAACTTCCAAGCTAACACTGCTCAAATTCTCAGAGGTGAGCTGTTAAAACATCTTGAAAGGAGTTGCTTTAACTTCAGGAGAGAAGTTGTTCGCATTTCCTAGAAGAAGTTGCTCAAATTTCCGAAGAGAACTTGTTAAAACTTTAGTAGTGAAATTGCTCAAACTTCCGTACACTTACAGATAAAAGTTGCTCAAGCTTCTGTACAGAAATTTCTCAAACTTCCAGAGAGAAATTGCTCACACTTTCAAGAAGAAGTAGCTCTTACTTGCAGCGAGAGATTTCACAAAATACCAAAAAAAAAAACACTTGAATTTCCTGTGGAAAGATGGAAGAAATTGGTCAAATCTTCAGCGAAGAATTGTTATTAATTCCTATAAGAAGTTGCTCAAACTTCCAAGGAGAAGTTTATCGAACTGCCATAGAAAAGCCGCTCACACTTCCTGATGCAAGTTGCTCAAACTTCCAGAGATAAATTGCCCTTACTTCATAGAATAAGTTGCTTAAGCTTCGAAGCTAGAATTGCTCAAATTTCCAGAGGTAAGCTAATAAAACTTCTTGAAATAAGTTGCTCAATCTGCAAGAGAGAAGTTCTTCGAAAGTCCTAGAAGAAGTTGCTCAATTTCCGAAGAGAAGTTGTTCCAACTTCCGAAGAGAAATTGCTCAATCTTCCGAAGAAAACAGCTTACACTTGGATATGGAAGTTGCCCAAACGTCTATAAAGAAAATGCTCAACATTCCAGAGTGAAATCGCTCACGCTTCCTTAGAAAAGTTGCTCAAATTTCCAAGAATAAGTTACTCAAGCATGCAGCGAGAAATTTCAAAAATTTTCAAGGAAAAGATACTCTATTTTCCCATGGTTAAATTTTGAAAACTTTTGGAGAAAATTGTACAAACCTTCATCAACAATTTGTTAATAGTTCCTAAAAGAAGTTGCCCAACATTTCACGGAAAGTTGTATGAACTTTCAGCAAGAAGTTGCTAAAACTTACATAGAAAAGCTGTTCATACATCCAGATGGTAGTTCCAGAAAAAGTCTTAAATTTCGAGATAAAAACTGCTCACACTTTCACTGAAAAGTTGTTCAAGCTTCCAAGAGCCAGTTGGCCAAGCTTGCAGCGAGAAATTCCTCAATCTTTCAATGAGTAAATAGGACAATTTATCATTGAAAGATGATAAAACTCATTGGAGGAAATTGCTCAAATCTCCCAAGCTATAAGTTACGCTTTCGGGGATGAGTTGCTAAAACTTTCAAGTTGAAGTGCCCAAAACTTTCGGAGAAAAGCTGTCCCCACTTTCAGGTAGAAGTTGCCAAAATTTCCGGGAAGAAGTTTCTGAAACTTCTAGTAAGAAAGTTTCCCACAAAGTTGCTCAAAAGTTTCTTATAAAGTTGTTCAAATTTTTGGGGGGACATTTGTTGAATTTACAGAAGAAAGGTGCTAAAAGTTCCTAGGTGGAGATGCTCAAACTTCTAGAATGGAATAGCTCTATCTAGGAAGAGTTGCTCAAGCTTCCAGACGTAGGTTGTTTGTTCCGGAGAGAAGTAGCTCAAATTAACTCAGGGAAGTTCTAACAAAGGCTTACAGACGGAAGTTGCCTAAACTTCCAGAGAAAGTTCCTCAAAGGTCCAGAAGCAGTTCCTCAAATCTCCAGGAGTTGCTCAAATTGCTCAAAGAAGTTTGCTCAAACGTCCTGACCAAGGATACTCAAACTCAAAAAGATGTTTCTCAAACTTCCAGAAGAAATTCTCCAGAACCTTCGTGGGGAAAATTCCCAAGCATGCAGAGAATTTTCATAGGTCATAGTTCTTCAGAGATATTTATATTTTTTCACAAATACTTTGTTAAAATTTCAAGGTGAAATTTGTTCAAACCGCTGCAAGGGAGTTGCTCTAAATTGTAGAAGGAAGCTTTCAAGCTCTCAGATAAAGTCTCTAGCTCTAATGCGAGAGTTGCTTTCATTTCAAGAGGCAAGTTGCTCAAATATTCGTCAGATGTCATTAACTTTAGGTATTTTTTTTTTGAATTAGTTTTTTTTGAGAAAAATTGCTAATATTCTAGAAGAAAAAAATCCATGGGAAGTCAACTTCAATTTCTAGTGGATATTTGCTCCATCTATCAAAAGAAAATAAGCCTTTTGAGTTCAAATTACTCGAATTTCTAGAGGTGAGTTGCCTAAACTTTTGGTTGCAAGATTTGCAATATTTCCCATATATAAAACAAAATTTTTATCAAGCTTTCGGAGAAAAGTTGCCCAAATGTTCAGAGACAAATTGGTCAAGTTTTTCCGTTAGAATTTTTCATTTCTTCAAATCCATCAATCAAAGTTCCTCAAATTCGCTCAGATGGTAGTTGATCAAATTTTATTTGAAAACTCTTAGTTAATTTCAAGGATGCCGGGGCCCGTGGCGTAGTTGGTCACACGTGGATGGTCATGGGTTTGATTCCCAGCCCCAGCATTTGCAATTTTTCGTCAGTTGCTTTTCCCCCGAGAGCAACTGACACTGACCCTCTTCTGAGCCCCATGACTCAAACGAACCTGGATACCTGGACATCGGCGAACTGCTACTCATCATTCTACTAGGTATAAAGTAGAAAAAGTGAAAGCAGCAGAAAGGCAACCAGTTCGATAAAGTAGAATATAATCTAGGCGCTGTACAAAATGTAAGTGCAGCTGTCAATTGAAATTGCTCACGTAGTGCCCAAGTGGACAATAGAGCTGTAAATTAGGTTAAGTGAATAAAGAATAAAAATTTCAAGGATGAAATTCGTCCAAACTTTCAGAGGAAAAAATCCATTAGAAGTCATGTTTCATTCCCAGCGGAAAGTAGTTCTTTCTTTTTGAATGAAGTTGGATTCAATTCAGTAAGCTTTTCGAGTTCGGATTGCTTACACTTCTAGAGGTAAGTTGCATGAATGTTAATTGGGAAGTTTTTAAAATTTTCCCTTTTAATTATCGATAGTTTCCATCAAACTTTCGGAGAAAAGTTGCCCAAATTTCTAGAGACTATTTGGTAAAAACTTCTTCTTGAAAGTTGCATAAACTTTCAGACGATAGTTTCTCAAATTTCATTTGAAAGGTAAGTTAAAGGAAATTTGTTCAAACTTTCAAAAGAAAGTTGCCCAAACTTTTCAAGCGAAACTGTTTGACCTGTCCATGAAAGAGTGATTAAGCTTCCAAAAATAAACTGCTTGAACTTACAGAGGGAACTTGTTGCAGATTCTGGAGAGAACTTGCCTAAATTCCAGTCAAACATACCCAAGCTGCTCATAGTTTCAAAAGGAAGTTTCTAGAAGTTCCAGTAAAATGTCACTCAAAATTTAGGAAGTTGCTCGAACCCTTTGAGAGAAGTTTCACAAATATCACGAGTAAGCTTGCTCAAACTAAAAAAAAACAATCAAGTTTCACGAATTTTTGGAAAACATTCTCAAATTTGTATAAAAAAGTTCTCACTATTTTGTTTTTTTTTTGATAAACGTTTTTCAAACTTTGAAGGGAAATTTTGGTCAATATTCTACAGGAAAATAATTCAAACTTTCGTAACGAAGTTGATTCAACTTCTCTAGAAATTTTATTTAAACATTTTGTGTTAGTTGTTTAAACTTGACACTATGACAGTTTATCAAAATTGTTGTTCAAATTTAAAAAAAAATCTGATAGAAACGTCTCAAACTTTCTCAGTTGAACTGTTAATATCCTGATGGAAGAAGTTCGTTTTTCCTGTAAATACAACTCAACCTGCTGATGAAATTTGCTTCCCGAGTTTCTAATCCAGAAGCTAATCAAATAAAATGTATAAGTTACTCAAGTAAAAGTTAAAAAAAAAAAGCATCTGATGTTCTTGGAAGTAATAGAAAATTTTTCAAATATTCTAATAAAACATGTCAATAACGAGAAGACCAATAAAAGATCTAATCCTGGTTACCAATCTTAATTCGAGTTATTCATCATACTCCACGTTCCACCTTTCAATGATCGTCGGAACCACTGTGACTTAGGGCACTATATTTACAAAACGATCGTGGTTTCCAACTCTGAACGGTGGCGACAGTGACAATCAGTGCTCAAAACAAGAAAAGCAAAGAAACGACAAATTTCTTCCCTCCGTGTCTCACGGTGCTCACGGTGTGAGCCGTCTGCATCGTCGTCATCGCCATCTTCGTCGTATAACGCTAGAGTTTTATCCTTAAGAACACTTAACCTTATGCTTGCTTGTTTTTGCTTGATTTTTGCGACTTTTTTTTCAATCTTATCGATTAGCGCTGACAATAGGGGTAAAAAATAAATATATAAATTTATATTCCTCTTAGCAGCTAGCCGTGTGTGTATGTGTGTGTGTGAGTGTGTGTGTGTCCTCAGCAATCTTCTCTAATCGCTACGATCAAAGTGTTTGGGTTTGAGTGTGTTTGCATGTGTGTAACTCTTACAGAACTAGTATTCACAGACGTTCACTCCCTCTGGATCTTACAACGCGCTCAACAACCCGACATCATCTGGATGACAGTGTCTTGCCGAACAGGAGGTCCCGGGCCCATCTGCCCCGGGAGCTACGTGCACTCGATGATCATCGGTTGGCTGGACTCGATCACGCTGGGTCGGCTCGTGGGCGGTTCCGTCGAGTTGGGCGGAGCTGACGCTCCGTGGTGATGACCCATGACGACGCCCATCGGAGGTGGCGGCGCCGGATGGTGAAGATGGGGGTGATGCTGAAGATGTGGAGGGGGTCCCTGAGGACCTCCCAGGTAGTGAACGTTCCCATTCACCATGGTTGGATTGTTGTTGTTGTTGGTGGTGGTGGTTGTGGTGGAGGTGGGACTGCTTCCACTGGAGGGGAGTTTGCCGACTTTCTGGATGATCGCTTCCGATCCCGGGTGGACCTGGATCAGATGCTGGGGGTGTTGCGACTGCGGGGACAGACCTAGGAGAGTTGGAGGAGAGCCGTGACCTACCACTACGTGCCTCAGCTGGTGGGGAGCCACCGGGGAGGCCGGATGGTTCTGCAGCTCGTAGTACTCCCGGTGATCGTTACTGTCCGGTTGATCTTTGTCTGCGGGGAAACGAAATCAATCAGTAATGAAACACAGCGATCCTTCAGAACCTCAAACTTACCTATACACTCGGAAGTGGCAGCAGCGGCCAGCGCCAGCTCCTCCTCCAGGTTATTTGGCTTGCAGCTCGTCGTCTTCCAGTGGGTTCGCAGTCCGGAAGCACTGATGTACTTCTTATCACAACCTTGGCATACGTACGGCCGATCGTTGGTGTGGAGTCGCTTGTGCAGCTTCAGGTGCACAAACTGGGTGAACTTCTGCGGGCACAGATCGCATGCATAGGGTTTCTGGCCGCTGTGCAGCCTCAGATGGGTCTTCAGGTTCGAGGTGGACGAGAACCGCTTCTTGCAGATATCACATTGGTGCGGTTTCTCGCCGGTGTGCACCAGGTGGTGCTTCTGGAGGTGGGCAAGCTGGGTGAAGGATTTGGTACAGACGTTGCACTTGAAGGGCCTCTCGCCCGAGTGGGTTCGCAGGTGGACCTTAAGGTTGGACAGCTGTCCGAAGGTCTTGCTGCAGACGTTGCATTCGTAGTGCATTTTGCCGTCTCGTTTGCGAAGCGGGTATGGCAGACTACGGTAGCCTCGGGAACCTGGACTTCCCGGACTCATGGGGCTGCCACTTCGCGAGTAGGAACCGCCATCCGGACTGAGGCTGCTGGGTGGGGAGCATCTTCCGGGAGACATGTGCGTTAACGGGGGAAGTGGCTGCATCAGCGGATGTCCCAGAGGAAGTTGTCCCTTGGCTTGGAGTTGCACGAATCCGTGTGGGGACTGGATTGTGTGCGTTGTCAGTCTCTCGTAATGGCCACCGTTCAGGGGTGGCGAGTAGGTCGAACTGGAAGCGTTATTGATCACAGTTCCGTTTGGCGAGGGATAGATGGCGTAACCATGCGGGGAAGGTTCGTAGGGTCCGGGTGAATGGGACGACTGCGGTCGATGCTCACTGCTGTAGACCAGGGTTGGCGATTGAGATTCTCGGTGATCGACGCTGATGATCTTGGTTTCCTGTAGCATATGGGGTACAAGTTCGCCCATTTCCCGTTCGGCGTTCTGTGAACTCGAGTCTGGACTGCATGCGGTACCGTATCGATGAGACTTTTTGTACGAATAGGCCATTTCTGTGGGGGAGGTTGGAGGGGGCGTAGCGTTCGGTTGCCTTCGGTGAGGATCATCCACCTGGGGTCGGCTGCCGGTGAGGATCGTTTCCAGAATACTTGAACTTGGCGGAGAGTATCGGATGTAGGTTGCCGGAGATGTGGACGTCTCCGCTTCGTAATACGTTTTGGTTAGGGGAACGATCGTCGTTTCTGGTGAGGTATCTACCACGATCACTGTACTTGTGGCCGGAGTTACCTCCCTGGTCGTTACGACTTCCTCTTCTTCCACCATTTCCTCCTTATCGCTAGGTGATTTGAAGTTTTTATTGTTCTTGAACTCGTACTTCAATGGCATTTTCATTTTGACTTTACGGTATTCGTTTTTATCACAAATCTCAACCTTCTGACTGACGCTGGTTTCCTTGGGTTCGATCGCCTTCTTCGAGCAATCCAGCACGTAGTTGTGCTCACTCTCGCTATCGCTGGAGTCTTCCGGTGGAGTGAACGCGTCCTCGTGGTACCCATTGCTGTGGTAACCCTCGTCGGACCTTACCGAGCCATCGTTGGGCGTCAACTGGTGCTCGTAGTGGCCTTCTTTGCCGTTCTGTGAGATCGGTGAGTTGGCGTCGACCTCCTTTGCACTTTCCCTCAGTGGGCTCTGTTCCCGGATCATTATCCTGATCGGCGATCGGTCCCGATGGTGTTCAGCCGAAGTCCGCGGCTCTCGCAGCACCGTCTGGTGGATCTGGTGCTTGGAAGGAACTACTACTGTTGTGGTGCTGGGCGTCGGGGCCGGTGGCGAAGGACTGGGCGTCGGGGCGTTCCGTATCGCCGGCATGTAGATCCCAAGACCCATCACATGCTTGACGTGGTTATAGGCCACTTCGGCCGGTACCGGCGCCTTGGCAATGGCTCCGTAGGTCTTCTTGAGCGTCTCCTCCCGGCAGATGGAGTAGGTTGCCCGTTCGGGATCAATGTCGTAGCCCAGCCGTTTGGCAAAGTCCCGGCAGTACCACACCATCAGCTCTTCGTTGGGCATGATGTCACGGATCGTGTAGAAGTAGATGTGCTCCTGGTGCTGACAGGCCACCAGGTTCATCACCGAGAAACTGTAAGCGGACGCGACGTATCGCATCCAGTTGGACTGCGCTGGATCCGAGCCATCCAGGTAGTAGAAGTCACTGTCTTTGAATATCTGGATGGCGGTGATGGAGAAAAGGGGAGAGACGGAGATACGATTGATTAGTACGTTGGTCGAGGAGAAGTTTGGAGAGCTTGAAGAGCTATTGCTAGGATAGATACCTTGATATTCCCATAGGAAACATGTCGTAGCTCTTGGACCTTTTGAGTAGTTCCAGGTTGAAAGAGTATTTACAGTTGAGGACAGAAGAGAAGAGGGCACAGAGTAATATGAAAGGGAGAGAAGAACAGAACGGTAATTTGATAATTAGTAAAGCGATTCTTAGACTAAATTGTGTTAATGAATGTTAAACATTATTTAAAGTTTTTTCTTTTGTTGTGTAGTTTTTGTGTTCTTCGGCTTATTCTTTATTATCTCTGTTTCTTTGTTTTTGTTTTTCATTTTCTTTTTGTTTGTAATTGTTTTAGCCTCTTTGTATATATTTTCTTTTTTTTTTCCTTTCCTTGTCTTACTTTTCTGTCTTGTTGCCATTATTTCTTACGGTCATTTGAATGCATATCTTTCTATTCTAAAATAACCAGTATCGCTTTCCAGTCAATTCCCACTGTTATCGTCCCAACAAAGACACAATCCGACCCCATCCAAATGGTTCCAATTTACGATTGTCCTGTCCAGTCGCACTATCGTCGTAGTCGTAATTCGCGAGTGCCGCGTATCCTTGACATCGCCCAACCATTTGGAATTGTGACGCAATTAAAATCCCCTTTCTTCTTTATTGTGAACTAGAAGCAAAGGCGAAGGAGGAAGCGACGTCGTCGGGACGAGCACTGAGCAGACACCCAAGGACGGACCTGCCAGACCAGACTAGACAGTCAGGCAATCCCCTTCGCATTCTTTTCACCATTAGTTTGGTATGGTATGTAATGGTGGTTGCCTTTGAGGGGCTTCCCAGTCCAGTTTCCAAACCATGCGGTAGCGTCGTTATCATTTTCTAACGGCGACGACACGATGGTCCTTGGTAATGGGCGGTCGGTCGGTGGTGGGAATCAACAAAGGAAGTACGCGACTCGAGTTCGGAAACAAAGGCGTCTGGGAAAGTTTTGAAGGATTGGGGAATTGGAGGGGGCTATCAATCTTGACTCTAAATTCGAAAGAAAAATGATGGAGAGGATTTGAATAAAGGCCATAAATTTTGGGTGCCAATATGTGAGGGAAATTTGGCGTAGGAACTCAACGACGGTAGAGTTACCCTCCTCGATGGAGAGGAAAAGACGTAGAAGGTGAGTGAAACTGCCAAAACAGCTTTCCGATGACTTGTGATAGAGTAACGGAAACTCGATTGAGGCAGGTCCGGGTGCTGGTGTCTGAGTCCTTTTTATTCGATTAGTTGGCGACTGTTGTCATTGTCGTCTGTGCAAGTCGTTTGGATGATTGTAATTGTTGATATTGAAGGAGATTGTAGCAGCTTGCTAAACGAACGGCTTTTCTTTGTACAATCTCTGAATTTCTGTGACTTTCTGCGAATTTCTGAAAATTTCTGGGAATTTTTAGGAATTTTGTAAATTTCTGGGAATTAATTTTGATTTTCTGTGAATTTCTTTGAATTTCTGTGCTTTACTGCGAACTTCTGCGTATTTCTGTGAATTTCTATGAATTTCTGTGAATTTCTGTAAATGTCTGTGAATTTATGTTAATTTCTGTGAATTTCTGTGAATTACTGTGAATTTCTGGGAATTTCTGTGAATTTCTGTGAGTTTCTGTGAATTTTTGTGAATTTATGTCAATTTATGTGAACTTTTGTGCATTTCTATGAATTTCTATGAACTTCTGTGATTTTTTGCAAATTTCTTTGAATTTCTGTGACTTTCTGTGGATTTCTGTGATTTTTTGTGTATTTATGTTGATTTATGTGAACTTTCGTGAATTTCTGTGAATTTCTGTAAATTTCTGTGGATTTCTGTGGATTTCTGTGATTTTTTATGAATTTCTGTGAATTTGTGTTAATTTATGTGAGCTTCCGTGAATTTCTGTGAATTTTTGAGAGTTTCTGTGAATTTCTGTGCATTTCTGTGAATTTCTGTAAATTTCTGTGAATTTCTGTAAATTTCTGTGAATTTATGTTAATATCTGGGAATTTCTGTGATTTTTTGTGAATTTATGTCAATTTATGTAAACTTTTGTGAATTTCTATGAACTTTTGTGAATTTCTGTAAATTTCTTTAAATTTTGCGACCCACCACTAACCCTCTGTGAATTTTTGTGTATTTTTTTGAATTTATGTGAACTTTTGTGAATTTCTGTGAATTTCCATGAACTTCTGTGAATTTCTGAAAATTTCTGTGAATTTCTGTGATTTTTTGTGTTTTTTATGAATTCCTGTGAATTTGTGTGAATTTCCGTGAATTTCTGTAAATTTTTGTGGATTTCCTGAATTTCTGAATTTTTGAATTTTTGAATTTCTGAATTTCTGAATTTCTGAATTTCTGAATTTCTGAATTTCTGAATTTCTGAATTTCTGAATTTCTGAATTTCTGAATTTCTGAATTTCTGAATTTCTGAATTTCTGAATTTCTGAATTTCTGAATTGCTGAATTTCTGAATTTCTGAATTTCTGAATTTCTGAATTTCTGAATTTCTGAATTTCTGAATTTCTGAATTTACGATATTCTGAATTTCTGAATATTTGAATTTCTCTGATTCTCTGATTCTGTGATTCTCTGATTCTCTGATTCTGTGATTCTCTGATTCTCTGATTCCCTGGTTCTCTGATTCACTGATTCTCTGATTCTCTGAATTTCTGATTCTCTGATTCACTGATTCTCTGATTCTCTGATTCTCTGATTCTCTGATTCTCTGATTCTCTGATTCTCTGATTCTCTGATTCTCTGATTCTCTGATTCTCTGATTCTCTGATTCTCTGATTCTCTGATTTTCTGATTCTCTGATTCTCTGATTTTCTGATTCTCTGATTCTCTGATTCTCTGATTCTCTGATTCTCTGATTCTCTGATTCTCTGATTCCCTGATTCTCTGATTCTCTGATTCTCTGATTCTCTGATTCTCTGATTCTCTGATTCTCTGATTCTCTGATTCTCTGATTCTCTGATTCTCTGATTCTCTGATTCTCTGATTCTCTGATTCTCTGATTCTCTGATTCTCTGATTCTCTGATTCTCTGATTCTCTGATTCTCTGATTCTCTGATTCTCTGATTCTCTGATTCTCTGATTCTCTGATTCTCTGATTCTCTGATTCTCTGATTCTCTGATTCTCTGATTCTCTGATTCTCTGATTCTCTGATTCTCTGATTCTCTGATTCTCTGATTCTCTGATTCTCTGATTCTCTGATTCTCTGATTCTCTGATTCTGGCTCTATATATCACTGAGTTTTAAATTTTTAGATTCATTAATTTCTGTATTTTATTAATTTTCTGTTTTTTTTTAATTCTTTGATTCTGTAATTCTGTGTCTCGTAGATCTAACCATCCACCACCATTTTTTTTTTTCAAATTAGTTCTACACGGCACATCGACCCGGAGCTTCAACTTACCCTCCAGAAATACCGCCACAACTGCTTGTCACTGGGATGGCTGGGTGTCCGTACGCCCTCGAAGGGCCCGAACCGGGTGCCACGTGGTATCACTCCGGTACTCCATACTCCTTCCGTCTGTGGAAATTTCGAGAGCAAAAACAAAGCCTTAATGCTTCTGGTGTTCACTTTTGTGGCCTCGAGGTACACTTACCGTTGCCGTGGGCGTCGACAGGACCAGCGAGGGCTTGAGCGTCAGGCTGCGGGGCAGCGTTTTGTCCGCCCGGCTGGGGACGCCCTTGTCGCAGGGTACATCCGGCACGATGTAGACGGCCAGCCGCTCAAAGTCCTCCTCGCGCATACGCGTCACGTCGTAGTCCTGCTGGACGGTCGGCGTCACGCTCCGGGGTGGTTGCGTTCCGGCCATGGTTGTTAGCTGCGGAGATGGGAGAAAAGAAAAGAGGTGGTTAGAGGCGGTGAAGCTTTCTTTGTTGTCTCAAGGTGAGACGGACAGGGGTTCTCAAACTTCTACAAGGTGTGAATTGCAGATGGATTGTGTAATACCCTGGAAGAAACGGTAGATGCGAAACGCTCCGCTAATGAAACTCAATTGAAAAACTGTTCATAGTCGAGTGTGTGCACACGAGGAAAGTGCACCGGAGCGATAGAGAGTCTACGAGTCTGGCACCCTCCCGGCAGACGGTACTGGAGAAAATCAAGGTCAGCTCGAAAGGATTATGCAACCGTTTCGCGTCGTCGTCGTCGTTGTCTCTCGCGCTCCTGTGCCCTACTGCGGAGAATGACGGCGTAGTGATGATGCCATATATGCACTGCATGCATCACCGTTGCCGCCGTAGCCTTCCTCGTTCACAGGGCTGACCTTTGCACGAGTTTTTCCCCTAGACCTTAACGACGACGAGGTACTATAATTTATCGATTCACCAGACCGCGGACCTCCAACAGCAACAACGGCCTAACGGCGAAAGTTTTCCTGAAAGCCTTTTTTCCGAGAGACACACACAGTCACCCCTTTACTGGTTGGTGCACATGCAATCGAAAGTGAAATATCAAAGGTCGTGCACAATTAATGTCCGTCCAGGTCGTAAAACGCCTCGAGGCCAAGCACAGCACAAACCGCACAAACCATGAACCGAGTGACATTTTCGCTCACCGAGTAAAATTGCCACTGCTTATGCAACCCGCACTGCACCACCTACATCGAATTTAGAATCCTATTTTGGGAATTCTTGGTCGCAATTGGGTATTTTCTATCACATCGAAGTTAGCCTAAATCACACATCAACGCTACTTAAACTGAATGGGAAGACATCGAAACTGACACCCATAAAACAACTTTCTTCCTATCTCTAAGCTCACAATCAAACTAAGTTAGTATCGTCCGTGCGAGGCTTGTCTTCCGCACAATTATGGCCAGTGCGAATGATGACAATCATCATCATGCACTGACTGCTGGTGCATCCATTCACAGCGCCCAAGCCAACATGATCCTGTGGGAAACCTGCAGCAGCCTCCACATCCATACACACTCATGCATGCATTCAGAGAGGCCAGAGGTTGAGACCCCCCACTCATCCCGCACGCGTTGAAATCGACAGCTCAGGATCAGGGGGTTGGAAAGCAATAAGGAAATGCCACCCTCGTTGGCGGCGCCAACGAGGACGACACAACCTTACTCAACACGGACCACAGTAGGATACGGACGTCGGCGAGAGCGAAAGTTCGGTCGATTCACTTGCTACTCTGGAGAGAGCGAGTGGTGAGAGCAACGTTAGTTACGAGTGCAAGGATGCGTTTTACTACCGACCGACACATGCACGTTGATTGATGATAGAATAAATCAAGGGACATGCAATTCAAATGCGAGATCTGCAGTGCATATATTGGGCGGAATGGCGCTTTTTATGTAAGAGGTTCCTTGCATAAGTTCGTATTCGTAACAAGAATAGAAAACGGTTGATTTCTCTTCCATATAGTCAATGAGAGTTATCATATCAGTTTCAGACCTTGGCCAACCTCAATCTTTGACCTAAAAACCTCACCAGCATCCTAATGTGTAAAGTGTCGAAAGTAAATTAACTAACTAACTAACTCACCAGCATCAAAGCAGTTACCGTGGTAAAACGGAGGGCGTGCGAATGCATCATCATTTTGTCACTTTTTTCAATGACCTAAGTTCTGACGTGCGGAATCACCTTGCGTCATTAATTACCCTTATAGAATCGATTACCTAGGTATTATAAAGGAGTACTTGGAAACTCTCAAAGAGTTATTGAACTCGAGACTTGATGGATCATACAGAGACTATGCAATCACCACTCAGAGGGAGTTTTGAAAGCACTAGCATTGTCATACAACTCAAAACTTGGCAGAAAAAAAATAAATGAGGTTGGGTGAGTATAAACCTTGTTTGTAACGCTCTTTGAGGTCATTGGTATATATATATATATAGTTTCCTTCATGAAGCTATGCTCCATATTAAATATTTCACGAGAATTCAATCGTTGGCATTGTAGATTTTATCGTCGTCGCTCAACAGAGTTCTTGGGGACACTGAAGCTGCTTTTGACAGTGACCTACATTCAATAGGGTTCTCGGAACATTATTTAACTGAAAACTTGATAGAAGATAGGTGCGAAAGTTCAAAAGTTAGCCTTGTAAATTGAACCACTTCTACTTAAAACACGAAGGAGTTCTTGACAACCTCAATCGGTCGTTGAACTCCGAGTTAGGCAGAATACACATGCTCGAGGATGTTTAAAGTCAAATTTTATTGACGAAGAACCAAGAAATCACAGGTTACGCTTGTTGATCTGATGACCAATAATCAACTCAAGGAGGTTCCACGGGACCTTCCAATGATCGCTGAATTGAATTGCACCAAGAGATCGCTAGTTTCAGTTGTAGATGCGACGGTCCGTACTCAAAAGGCTACTTGGAGACTTGGAGACTTGGAGAATATATATTCATGTGGTTTTATAAGTCTCAATTGTATTCATAATGAACAAAGAGGGCACTAGCTACGCTGGTAGACCTTCATGCGGTCACTGACCTGAAAACTTGATCAAATACATGTCTGTATAAACCTTTGTGAGCTCAACCTTATTCAAAGAATCACTTGTTACGTCAGTTGATTTGATGACGTTTTATGATGACCATGAAGCTGATTGCAAATAACTCTTGTTGATAATGAACACTGGAACGACAAATCATGCTTTTTGATCAGATAAATCAGAGGGTAAAAGAAGATCTTCAAACAACCTTTGAATTCAAATGGCACCGAGAGAACACTAATGATGCTCGTAGATGCGAAGGCCCGTACTCTAGAGGATAATTGTATACCTTCAAAAAGAACTTGAATCAAAACTTTACAGAACATAAGTTTGTGAAGCTGAATGAGTACAAGCCTTAGTAGGAATCCTTGTAGATTCGATAATCTACAGTCGGAAAGATTTCAGAATATGTGTATATTTTAGGATTGAACGCCAGCATAGTTATATAACCCTGCAATCAATTATGGGAGATGTAGGAGAACGTGCCTCTGGAACCGACCTACTGATATCTAGATTGTAGCATACAAACTTCAGATCAGTTTGGATGACTTAGAGTTACACTTATAGATATGATGACCCTAATTCTAGCTAGACGGTTACATAAGACCTTCAAACGACTATTGAATTCAAACTGCACCGACAGATTCCTGGTTACGCTTGTAGATTGGATGGCAGCCCATACACAAAAGGATTTTTGGAAACTTTTGAACATCAATTGAGCCCAACACTTGACAGCACATAAATGTGTGAGTCAAGATTACACAAGTTGCTGACTGGGAGGCCTGAAGTGGAAAGGATTTCCAGAAGACCCTTAAAGGGTCATTGATCTCAAAACAGGACAGAGTATAGCTTTATCAGCCTTTGACACTATGCAACCAAGTTGTTTTGATCCAAGAGATCAATGTTTATGCTTGAGAATATAAACCTCGTTTGAGATGCTCCCAGATATCACCAGTTACGCTTGTTGATTCGATAACTCTTTAGCAAGAACGTTCTAGAAAACGGTCATCCCGAGTAGCACACAAGTTCTTCATACGATTGTGTACATCTCAAGTGTAGTTGTGATCCAGGTATGTCAATTGCCAACATTCTATCAGGAATCAGGATATCAGGAATGTCAACACTCCTTGAAGTTGTTGGACTACCTTCCCAAGTAATATTTTCTAGACTGGAAGAGGTTCATAAAACCCAAATAGAATAGTATAAGGTTTTATGACGGATCTCAAAACCTCAACAAGACTTATTGGTCATCAAAATGGTACTTGGGTTGGGTGATGAATCGAACAAATCATAGATATTCCAACCTGTTGGGGATCCAATCTCCAACGCCTACGAACTTCAGGGCAGTTTGGATTACCAAGCATTCTCAGAAAAAAAAACGTCAAAACATCTTATTTTAATCCTCAACAGATATGACTAACAGAGTGACGTGAATTGAAGAGGCGTAGTCAGCTACAATTACGGCTGTAGAGGATACGTTGGTATTCCCAGATAACCATCCCAAACCCAATTAACATTTGTAAGGCCAATTAGTCTTGTAGTGGTTTTGATAATCGTCATAAAACGTAGTACCTTTTCATTTGGTTTTATGATGGTTCTAAGAACCTTTTCTAGTCTTTCTGATCCAAAAAAATTACTCGGGAACTCTTAAGTAGAAACCTTAGTATATGCTGATCTTCCGGAAAATTCAAGAGGCTTGACGTGATGCATATGAAAGTGGGAAACATATGCGTTACGACTGTGAGCTCTGGCCATTCTGAACTGTAGTGCAATTTATTTGTTTATTTATTTAACTAATTCATCTGACTTAAGTCTACATGAATATTCAAACTAGATACTATACAGGGTGCGGCAGGAAAAAATGCGAAAAGTTCAAGGCACTAGTACACGCTAAATATGGGATATATATGACTATTTTTTCATGACGGTGTATCAGTCAATGTCTATATTCTAGCACTGAAAAATAAAAATGAACATATTTGATGTTTAACATGTGTTAATGTTAGCCTAATAAGCGGGTATCAATAAACTGCGCGCCCAATGGTCATTAAACAAAATGACTATAACAGTAACAAAATTAGCTCAAATTTGATGAACAACCGGATCACACTGATCCAGAGCCATGTAGTTTCACATACTAGATGAAAAAAGTACATATATATGATGATACTTTAGAGAAAATTAAATATTTTGTTTTATCAGATACGAAATTTAACGACCTGTGTACTTTTCTGCGGTTTGAAAATTCTGATTGTCTTCAGCTTCAGGTGCCGCCCTGTAAAGGTTAGTGACCAAAATGGAAAAAAAATTAATTAACTTTTCAGGAAACTAGCCTATTACAAATCATGGAACGTTGAAACATAGATTGGTTAATGTCAAATGGACGAAAACGAGGTTTGAAGTTGAAAAACACTTTCGCATTTTTTCCTGCCGCATACTGTAGCAATCTGAGTTCGACACTTTTTTCTTAAAACATCTGGAACTTTCACCAAAAACAAATGTTTAATCGAGTAACGAAAGTATTCGAACGCACGTAGTCAACGATTCGTAGAAGCCATATGCTGTTCTGTGAAAATCAGTTAACAACAAAGCCGAAGACCTTAGTTGCCTCTCCATAGCTCGGAGGTTGATCCATGACAGAAGAGAGAATTCATCAATTTCGCCATTAAGCAACTTCAAAACGAACGTAGATTTATGGATGTTTCGCCGTCGCTGCAACGAATCGAGTCCGAGAACGCAGTCGTATCCCAACAGTAAGTCTCTCTAAAGCACCGATGTGAGAAGGTTTGTAAAAAAGGATGCGATGATCAATAACGTCGAAGTCGACCTTCAGGTCCTTGTAAACCGCATCAACTTAGGTCTTGGCTTCCATATGACAAACACAGGTATTGACAAAATCCATCAGGTTTATTAAAACAGAGTGACCAGGCATTAATCTGTGCTGGTTGGTTGAGATATAGTTCCTGATACAATTAAGTATAACGTTGCTGACGATGATTTCGAAGAGCTTTGATCCCGCAAAAAGAATGGTGGTTTCTCTGTATTTCCTTACGTTTCTTTTGTCACCCTTCTTGAAAATAGGAAACATGAGAGATTTTTTCCACAAATCGAGAAACTTCTTTTACTCAAATGACAAGTTGAATGTACGACAAAGAGAGCCAGAGCACCAACACACTTTCGTAAAATTACAGCCGGTATCTCATCAGTTCCAGGTGAGTAAGGGCACTTCAATATCCTAGAGGCAACGATGATCATATCCGATGTAATGTTGAAGGTATCCAGATCAGCAACGTCTTTTGGAGTTGCTGGAGCATTCGGAACCATCTTATCGAGTCCCAAGTAATGTTTTGTTGATCAATTAATCATG
Source organism: Aedes albopictus (assembly GCF_035046485.1). Lineage (NCBI taxonomy): Eukaryota > Metazoa > Arthropoda > Insecta > Diptera > Culicidae > Aedes > Aedes albopictus. The sequence continues at coordinate 393,965,168 of NC_085137.1, forward strand.
TAGTGGTTTTGAGAACCTTCATAAAACTAATTACCTTTTACTTTGGTTTTATGATGGATTTGAGAACCTCTTCTATTCCATTTGACAAAAAAATGCTACTGGAGAAGTAACACTATTACGTCAAGTAGAAACGAGGAAGTAATAAACTCTATCATAAAGCTAAACTTAAATCAAAATGGTTTTATAACGATTCTCAAAACCTCTTAAATGCATATTGGTCATCAGCTTGTTATTGCTTCTAGGGTCTTCAGTGCATAAGTGCTAAAAATCACTGTATCACTAGTTCAAAAATCTGAATCTTACACAAAAAATGCTGGTGAAAAATCTCTATCCTATACAAGAAAAAAAGTATATTATTTAAAAATAAAACGCAATCTGTACAGATACTAAGAAAATCTGTATAATACAGAAAATCTGTGTATATGGCATTCCTGCTCATAATACAGCGACTAGGTATGTCCATTTTTCCAAAAGTTGATCAAATGCGAATGCTTTCAACAACAATCCCAATACGGGGAAATTTGGTATCGAAAACATCTAAATCACCCATCAAGGTACGATAACCGACCAATCGATTGATTGCTCGATCGTCATCAAATAATCAAACATTCCTAGCAAGCGTGCATTAGTAAGTGATCTTCTAGTCTCGCACTTAGCTGAGGTTGCGCTCCAGCCACGTTCCCGTCGCATATATATGGGGTGTAGGGACAGTTGCATTGTTTGTTTTACAAACTATCGTCCACGACAGTTGAAACTGCGATAGTTTGCCCACTCCGCAGGCAGTAGGAGATGCGATTTTGACCTTGCACTTAATTATAGATCGGATGGATGGACGGACGGACGGACAGTTCCCACTTACTGCCTGGTGGTGACACCTACCGGTCCAGGGAAGGGGAGAGGCGTACATTCAGCTTCTCCGGGAATAACGGGGAAGGTGGAGGATGCTGAGCTGCGGAGGGTGTTGTTGATTCAGAATTGTTTTAAACGAATGGATGAACGACTGCACTGACTGACTGCTGGAGCTGGACGACGACGACGACGACGACGACGGAAGCTTTTTTGTGACATCTTCTCGCAGTAGTGGTCGCCTGTACCGGCATCGCTACTTATTTCGAAGATGAAAGCTGGACGAATGGTAATGAATGGATGCTTCTAGCTGGCAGTGATGGACTTAAGTAAATTGAATTTGTTTTTGGGAACATAGCAAAAGGGTAAACAACGACTTGCATTAGTGAGATTGATTATGATGAAGGGTCGTCAGATATTTTTTAAATAAATAAACTTTATCATTGCATTAGCATTTGCATCCATTTGGCTGCAATGGATAACATATGACTAATGATCTTGCTCCAAGGATACTACACTTTAATGCACCATTATCATGCATTATGAGGATGTCTGGGTTAAAATTTCAGTAGGTCCAGGATATTTATTTAAAGAAGATTTTTATTTATTTCCTTGAGAAAAGAGTATCTTTTTAAGCAATTACTTAAGCACAATTGTCAAAAAAAACTGATGATTTAGGATGAAATATTAGGAAAAAAAACAATTCCAATGCAAACAAATTTGAGGGGCCCAAATCTAACGAAGCATCGAATCATGGTGCATTTGTTTGTTAATTAGCAAAAAAGGTAGATTATCCAAACCTTGCTCATCTGTCAACATTTTTTCAAAAAGTGTTAGCCAATAGAAGCCTTGAATATGCAATAAATAAATCAATACTTGTATTTAGAAAAGAAAATCTTCGAAAATCCTCTAAAATTTCAGAAGTCCTTATGAATAAATTTAATTTTTCATAAATAATTTCACACTTTTTGAAATTTTGCTACTATAATTTGAAAATTTGTTTTTAAATGGCTGGCTTTAGATAATGAAGCACCATATAGCATTTGAGATTGCAAAAGGTCCATTTTTCACAAATCCAAACTAATATAATGAAGGTGTATCTAATTGGAATATTATTTGACCACAAAATTCCAAACATTGTTTCAAACTTTTGTTTTAAGGAAAAAACATTAAGTTTGCTCACATTCCCAGGTAACCAATAAGCATTTGAATAAGCCGTATTTCTGTTTCATATCTGCATTCGGCCTGCTTATTGCCGTATCATAGCAGTCCAACTGCCAAACTGCCCTATATTAACAATTCAAATGCTACTTAAAATCTGACAGCAGTTTCGTAGAATTTCAAATGCACTGTATGTTTTGGTCAACAGGCATCATAACTGCTACTTTATTGCCATGAAACTGCTGAGAAAGATGGGTGATTCTAAAACCATAACACATTTCCACTTCCTAATTTACCTGCCACGGCTGTAGAAGCCATCATTATTCGCATGTCCAATCAATCATAGGTAATAACGAATAAAATCAATGGGAAAACATGCTTTGACAAATTAATTCCATGGTTGGTTTCCTATGATCGATTTTATCAACAGCCGGCGGTGAAATACCCATGTCTTAAATAGATCAAAAATCCAACGCGCTTTATCTAATCATCTATAGCTTACCCTGTAGCGCGGTTCAGCACCATCGTCAACCCAAGGATCGAGGAATCAAATCCCAATTTGGCCGAAAGCAGCAAAAAAAACAGCAACAGCAGTTCAGGACGTGCCCCAAGCCTCAAAAGTTCCACAAGAGAGTGAAAAAAAAAAGAAAAGAAAGGAAAGCTGTGAAATGGGCAGGGGAAAATATTTGTTTTTATTTTTGACAATCTGGGGGATGGGAGGGATAAGCATTTAATCAGCCGTATATTGGGCCAAAACCTGCATTTAATTAGCACTAATGGCGCATATACGGCAGATTAGCATTTAAAGATCTGCTGTAAAGGCGCATATAGTGCCGAATTAGTGCTATTCTAACTGCTTATTGGTTACCTGGGTTATATCGAAAAATTAATGTTTTTCTACACCAAAGAAAACAGTGATGCAACATTTTTTTCAAAATTTGGCCATTTTAAGAATGTTTACGATATAACAGTTTTATTGCTACAGAAGGATTGCACAAGTTGCCACATTTTTAAATTGTATGTGGTGAAAATTATTTTGGGTGTAAAATCATGTCTGGATATTCAATCGGCGAGGATATCTAGGATCAAAAAGAAAAAAATGGAGCAGATTTTTTGATTTTTTTTCGACTTTCCATACAGCGCTGGACGATTTTAAACAGAACTTGTTTAAGCTTTCAAGCGTAGTTTTTCAATTCATGCATTTAACTATGCCAAACCAGAGCTTGTATTCAGCTGTGATTTGTGCTATAGATTGCAAACATTTTATTCCAGAAATTTACGATGGGTAAGCATTTATTGTTTTTGTTTTTTCTTTTTATAAAAAACACATCTTTTTAATATTTTAGTACTGTGTGCTAAGAATGTTATTGAAACTTGCAAAAATAATGTTTTTCACTGAACATTGAGAACGATTTCTTGATTATTATTTTTTTGATAATATACATGTTTTCATCAAATGTTTCTCATTTTCCATATTTAAACCATCACTGTCTTTCACCAATCGAACGCAAAACTATGTGCTGAAATTGTAATCGTGACTCATCTACAACATCTTAGTTTCAAATGAATTATGATAGTTTTCTTTTTTTAGTTTTTATTTTAATTTTTATTTTTTATTATTTTCCAAATTTTTAAACCAGGTATTCGCAAGTGATAAGACTTTGAGCAAAACTTAGGTGTTTCATTTTTTTCTGCAAAACATTTTCTTCCATAAACGGATGATAGAAATCTATTATGTTAAGAGTTTTACAATAAGCCGGGGCCCGTGGCGTAGTTGGTCACACGTTCGCTTCATATGCGGATGATCATGGGCTCGATCACAGCCCCGGCACTTGCAATTTTTCGTCAGTTACCTTTACCCCGAGAGCAACTGACACTGACCCTCTTCTGTGCCCCATGGCTCAAACGGACCCGGATACCTGGACATCGGCGAAATGCTGCTCATAATGAACCCCCAATCGGACTGGAAAGGAACAACGGCCATCCATCATCATCCCTGTGCTCATCATTCTACTAGGTATAAAGTAGAAAAAGTGAAAGCAGCAGAAAGGCAAAACCAGTTCAATAAAGTAGAATAGAATCTAGGCGCTGTACAAAATGTAAGTGCAGCTGTCAATCGAAATTGCTCGTGTAGTGCCCCAGTGGACAAAGGAGCTGTAAATTAGGTTAAGTGATTAAGAATAAAAAATAAAGTTTTACAATTATGCTATAATATTTGAAACTGGTTTGTTATTGCTCATATTTCAACATTCCAGAAAACTATCCTTTCGTAAAACTAGATTTTTTGCTTTTACTAATAACTCTGCCACTAAAACATTGGAGCACGATCTCGTTATCAGCACCTTATTGTAAATTAGTATTTTGAATCAACTGTGGCTTTTTTACCAATTTTTATCTAGTGCACAGGCATATGGGATTTGACTGATAGTGTTGAATATTTGACCTGTATCCTAAAATAATCTAATTGTGCTTTACACATATTTATGAATTTCCTTTCCGGGTACATACATAAGTCACTGCGACCAGTTTTTATTTTTATTGTAAACAATGCCCCAATTTTATTGGGCTATGTCAAGTTGGTGTTAGCAATAATCAATCCTTGACTGTAGTGTGCACGTGATCCGAAATCGGTGCCACGCGCATTGGGGTTTGTTCTCCAGACATCAAAGGGTTTCTTGTCGAAGAACCTAGTTCTTTTACCTACTATAGCCAGGCAACGAAATTTCCTTACCAGCTGTTTTTCCTTTTCAGAATGAATGAACTAATGAAGATATGCTTAAGAATCTTGCAAGCACTAGAGCTTATTCATCGCTCTTGATAGGTGGCACTAATTTTTGTAAAGATCCGGTTAAAGTTTTTGGAGTGATTCTGATTCCGAAGGCCGGCTCCAGAGGCACGTTTTTATACAATGGGACATTGTTATTTAAACATCAAGGAGCAATAAACTTGTCAATATATTTAAAACGCTGAAGCATGCGTTGATGCCAACAATGTTGTGGCATGTAGTGAGTTTGTTTATATAGATTTACTGTTCGCTGCGACTGGTAATTCAAAACTTGGATCTATTCAAGGATTGTGATATCAATAGAATTGGGAAGTTTTCTTGTTGCTGTAGCCTGATGTAGGTATCATAAAGTTTTTTTTTTTAATACAGTGAAAACTATATCCATATTTATGGATTGCTTGTCAAATTCTCATATTAGTTGCTGTGAGAAGCTTCTAACGGGAAATTTGTGTGCAAGTTTTCTATATAAATTTACAAATAAGTTAATTGCTTATAGGAAAATTTATGTATTTTCTGAAATTTTGTTCTCTTCGGCATGGGATGGCTTTTTAAAACTTATTTAACTAAATTATCCAGCCAAGTTTCAGGGAATTTGATCGAATAAAAACCCATCATGGCGAAAAAACAAAACATTCATTCTTCCATTTTTTTATTTGATTAAAGAAGCGTACTAATTTTAGGGATTCATCTAATAGTTTAAAGAATTATTCCAATAATGCTTGAATTTTTTTGAAATCGTTCCAAGCACTATCTGCAGTGAATACAGAATTGTAAAAAGAGGCTCTAGAAATACTTCAGTAATAATGACAAAATTTAGTTTCAGTATTCCTCAGGAATCATTGCGGAATATAGATCTGTCAATAGAAATTGAAAAATTAGGTACCATCAATTGAGAAAACAAACTACCAACTTCTACAATCTTTCAAAAACCAACTCCAGGATTGATAGCTTGCACAAACTATTGTATTTGCAGTGGAATTTTCTGCAACAACTTTTAGGAATTTAACCATTTCAATTTTAAGTTTCCTCCAGCATTTCTTTTACTGATTATTTAAAATATATAAAAAGAGATTTCACCTAGCAGAACCAGAAACCTATTCAGTATGATTTCAAATAAAAATTCTTCTCGATTTTTTAATAAATTTACAAAGTTTTAGGTTTCAGGATTGATTCTAAAGGTTCTACAATAGAATCTTCAAAGTGTTTATATACTTCTTCAACAATTTCTGTAGATTCCTGTATGTAATATTTGATGTTGAACTTTGATAACTCTCTGTGTCTTATTAAAATGTTTAAAAACATTAGTTTTTTTCGCGTCCTGCTGGTTTGGGATAAAAAGAGTACACTGTTCTTATATTTTTTTTAAATAAAAAATATTTTCGTAACATACATTTTTTGAAAAAAAAAAGGAATTCAAATTTTCTCATACTGAACACCTTTTTAAATTTGATTTAATTTTAGATCCTTATAATACTATGGATACAATCCTGCGGGGATCTCCAAAAATTGAAAAACAATACATATGTTCACTTATTATCAAAATAATAATTGGCAAATATAAAATATATAGTTTTAAAAATTTTCTAAAAAAACATCAAAAACAGGGTATCACTTTGGTTCCGAGACGAAGAAAACGAATTTATCTACATACTGTTTGTATCTATATACATTTTGGACGTTTCAACATTTTTTTCCTTAAAATTTCAGTTAAATATCTTCCAAACAAAAAAATAAAAAATAAAAAAAAATGGAAATCCAAAAGCTATTCAAAAAAATATATATATTTGAAAAATCTTGAACCAACCTTTAAGAAAACCAAATTTTAAATGACGGAATAAAAAATACAGGTCTTATTATTTTCGATGAACTACAAGCCCACCAAGTAGTGTTCGGTAGTATTCAGAGTTACACCCTATCAATTTTCTGTAGAATGAATTATACTAAATATGTTTATAATGAATGTTCTACGATGTTTTTTGAAAACTGACCATATGATCTAAACATTGCCGTTATTAAATGAACGTTTCTGGGATGTTTTCCAAATTATTTTTCATTTACGTATCTCAATGAAAATAGAAAAAATGCGGAAGGGAGGCTTCTTCATCGTCAATCGATCGCATCCCAAATGCAAGCAAAACACACCACTCCAGCATCCAATAGCGCACGGATGATGTTTTTCCGCTTATTTCCATCCAAAAGATACTCTCACTCACCCACATAGTTAGTTGTTGACGAACGAACGAACATAGAGAGCGAGAGCCCGCCCCGGCGCCCAAATCCGAGAGAAAGCTCCCCCATTCAACTGCATTCCGGATGCAGCAGCAGCATCGCTTCTTGTTTCACCACGCTTGCATCCAGCAGCAGCAGCAGCCTGCTGCTCGTTGTTTGCCTCTACTGACCTAGTTTGTGAAACGCACTCTCCGGCTCTTCCGGCTTTCGTCCGGTTTGGCTCTTTTCGTATCTACGGTGATAACGGTGTTGGTGTACATAGCCAAGCCAGACCTAACCCAACCAGATCCTTGTTTCGCCTGTTTGTTCGCCCTTGTTTGCTGGGGGTGGCGGTGCGGGAGATAGCGACTGAGAGCGAATGCGCTGCACAACTGCACAGCATCCTTTTTCATGGGTGGTGTGTAGGCGAATGCGGGACACTTCGACCAGAGAAATTGTAGGCAAAGCTTTCCACACTGGATCACGGTAGAAAATGAAACCCCCCACACGGAATCGATATTTCCCGTTTGTTCGTTCGATCTTTGCAAAGTGAAAATAAAAACTGAATCGAGAGAAAACTTTGTCGTCGAGCTTAATTTAACTTTCGCGGTGCTAAAAATTACCACGCGGCTGTGACTGGTTCCCTACATGAACCAGACGACAAAAACAAATTCATTGGCAACGGAAGAGCCGCTATTACCACATCGCATCGCACGAAATCAGCGCAGGTTAACGCATTTCAGAGTGTAGTAATCTGCCCTTCGTTGTGCGAATGCCAAGTTCAATTTCGCGTCGATGAAGATTTCCCTCTCATCCTTCCTACACGACACGTCTGTACTACAGTAAGTAGTTCAGTTCACCGACTTGGTCAGTCGGCGACGAAAACAAAATCGTTTCCCAAATGAAAACTAATCCCGCACGACCAGACTTGAACCCAACAGGCAGATTTAGTGTGCAAACTGCAAAATTGCACACCGTTCCTATAAATAACCACACCCAGCGAGATTCACCTAAGATTAGTTGGACGAAAATGAAAACGACTCAACGGCGACCAGATGCACCCCGAAAATTGAAAATGATCAAAAACTTGGGAAGGGGTCTGAGGGCTAGAGCAGCGGGATAAGAGTGAATGCAGTTGGCACCCAGTGCAAACAGGAAGGACCTTCATCATGATCAGCTACTCTGCTTTCGGGGTGTCGTCGTCTTGAAAGTTAATTTTGAATATTTTTCCTAGAGGAATGCATCCAACCACCTCCCCTTCTTCTGCCGCCATTTGGATAGTTTCTTACTGAAAATTTCAAGGCTGCCAAGTGCACATCGAGAGAATTCACTCGGGTTGACTCGTCGTGCGTTAACGATGCCACTGTCTGTACTGCTTGCTACCCAACAGACACCTAATCTAACCTCATTGACGGACTCGCGGACGGTAAACTATCTCATCAACGAGGGAAGATTTATGGCGACTTGCGTGTTGGGCACGTGCATGTGCGATCGTTGAGAGAAGATTCCAACGTGGACAGGAATCTTTCAAACAGAGGGAAGTGGGATTTTGCTCAGGGTCAGAGTAAGTAAACATATAACTGTCTGTAAACTGTCCAGGAAGAAAGTGCATTCGAGATTCGTTATGTTTCGAATGAAACATTTGAAATCAGCTTCTCGAGAAGCATCAGGAATGCTTTGGGAGAAGCATCAGAAAAACTTCTGGAAAAGCATTAGAAATGCTTCTGGAGAAGCATCAGAAATGCTTCTGGAGAAGCATCAAAAATACTTCTGGAGAAGCATCAGAAATGTTCCTAAAGAAGCATCAGAAATGCTTTTGGAGATGCATCAGAAATGCTTTTGGAGAAGCATCAGAAATGCTTCTGGAGAAGCATCAGAAATACTTCTGGAGAAGCATCAGAAATGGTCCTAAAGAAGCATCAGAAATGCTTCTGGAGAAGCAAAAGAAATTCTTGTGGAGAAGCATTAGAAATGCTTCTGGAGGAGCATTGGAAATGCTTCTGGAGAAGCATCAAAAATGCTTTTGGAGAAGCATCAGCAATGCTTTTGGAGAAGCATCAGCAATGCTTCTGAAGAAGCATCAGAAATGCTTCTGAAGAAGCATTTAATATACCTCTGGAGAAGCATCAGAAATACTCCTCAAGAAATGTTTCTGGAGAAGCATCAGAAATGCTTCTGGAGAAGCGTCTGGAGTGCTCTTGGAGAAGCATTAAAAATGCTTCTGGAGAAGCATTGAAAATGTTTCTGGAGAAGCATCAGAAATGCTTCTGGAGAAGCATTAGAAATGCTTCTGGAGAATCATTAGAAATGCTTCTGGAGCAGTATCAGAAATACTTCTGGATAAGCATTAGAAATTCTTCTGGAGAAGCATAAGAAATGTTCCTACAGAAACATCAGAAATGCTTCTGGAGAAGTATCAGAAAGGATTCTGGAAATGCATCAGAAATCCTTCTGGAGAAGTATTAGAAATGCTTATGGAGAAGCGTCTGAAATGCTTCTGGAGAAGCATAAGAAATGCTTCTGGAGGAGCAACAGAAGCGCTTCTGCAGAAACAATGCCACCCTATTCTACGGTACGACCGAACTGATACCAACAAGTCGCAATAAGTTCTCATCTCAGTGGCAGCTGGGTTGAATTGACTGACCAACGATCAGAGAGAGCCACCGACAACCACGCGCCTCCACCGTCACGTGTAACTAATAATCGCGTCGTAGGTACATAACTCTACTGTGTGTGATGTTCGTCCAGTGCATCTTCCCGTGTATACACCACCTCCACGTTGGTCGGTCACCACCGCACCGACTCGCCTTCATCGAACCACAACCGGTAGAACTTTTCAGTAGCCTTCAATTCGATGTGCTCTTCCCTCCACGAGAATTTCCCGTTGTCGTTCCCGCCATGCCTGCCTCCTAGTTATCGGAACGCACGACGAGTGGCGGGTGACGGTGACGGCAACGAAGACGCCGCCGTGCAAAGAAGGAAGTGTTCACATGAGTTCAAGTGGCGTATTTATTTGCGTTTGAGTTGGGTGTGTGTAAACGAATATACGTACAAGCGAGCGCCGCACCGCGCCGCGGCAGATGATGCACATATTTGCAGTTGCAAGCTTGCCGCGAAATTTATTGATTGCTTAGGTTGCAGCTGCAACCCCGGTATGTTGGGAAGATGGTGGAGATAGGTGGGGTGAGGCATTTGGCTTAGAACACACATCGTTGAAACGAGAAACGCAAACTGTGACGTAATGTACGCGAATGTCGCGAGTGATGCGAGAGAGGCTGACCGGTGACTGATTGTGTAATTCAGCTATTGATTGGGACTGTAGAATGAAAGAGCGATTTATAATAGTGATTGTGCTGAAATTTTGGCTTTGTATTGCTACCTCTACAACATTTTTCGGCGACAACGAGCCTAAAACGTGTTCCGGAAGTAGGGGTCATTTTAAATCTATCAATATAAATAAAAAATGGAATTGGGTTTATATGTTTCCATTTTACTCGAGAACTCAGCGAACTGTTCCCAACATGGTGCATTAGGATGGTAAACTGTTGTGTAAAAAAAAAATCCCGGAAAAACGAAGAAAAACTAGGAAGTCTAAAACCACTTTTTGCGGGGAATTTCTCTGAGAAGATGCTCGTAATAGAATGCAGTATGACGTAGAAGGTTTACCAGGACAGATATGTAGCAATAAATAAAAAATCTAGATTCTCATAATTCAAGCTCAACAAATGCTGTTTTCGTAAATATTCTCAGCCATCGCTATCTCTACAAAAGAAAAAAATATAAAAAAGGGGAAAAATTATGATCTTATTACTTAGATGATTTCAGCCAGGTAAAACCTACTTATCAAATCGCGTACTTCTATTGTCAACTCTTCCAACTTAAACTCTACAAAGAGAGCTTTGTTTATTTTGTTTTCACTACCTACCAAATTTTTGGGTAATTCTCGCTGAGACCGGCCCACTATTTACACCTTGTCTTCAAAAATGTTTAAGGTGCCGATTTTCTGAAAGCTCTCGCCTAAAAAGTAAGAAAAATGCATTTGGTTACTCAAATTGATGGACCCCCCGTTAGTTAGAGCCACAACAATTTTTGCAGACCCCTCGATTTTGGTCAAATGGTGGCTCACTTAAACCGTTATAACTCGAAAGTTTCTCCAACAACCACCTCAAAACGAATTGTTGTTGAAAAGAGGAAAGATAGAGCTACTATTTACAATAATAAAAAGTTGGGTCGGTTATATTGATTTTGGCCGCCATCTTGGATTTTTATACCAAAACATTGTTTTCACCATGAGGGCAACCACCGATTTTCAAAATTTTTACATCAATTGAAAGCTGGGACATTTATACATAACATATCAAAAAATTAGAGATGTCTTTTTCTTCTTTCAAAAGTTATCTGCAGTTTTGTAAATTAAGCCACGTTTTCTCCATACATTTCCATGCGCACCGTCAGCGACATGCAACAGCATTCGAGTTTACGCCTGCATGTATACACAAAGGCGCGTGCCGCAAAATTTGACCAAATCGGAGGTTCGCTTCCGTTTTTGACTGTTTCTCAATGATGCGGGCATTGTTTTTATAACTTTTTTAGTGTTTTGAAAAGCTTAAACCTTCAGCTTTCCATTAGTGGGTTCAGATTTTAAATTCGTGTTTGTAAACGTTATTTCGCACGCTACATTTATGTAAACGGCTGGCACCGGGCCCAGTGCGCAAAAGTGGCATGATTTACAAAACGGCAGATAACTTTTGAAAGAAGAAAAAGACATCTCTAATTTTTTGATATGTTATGTATAAATGTCCCAGCTTTCAATTGATGTAAAAAATTTGAAAATCGGTGGTTGCCCTCATGGTGAAAAAAATGTTTTGGTATAAAAATCCAAGATGACGGCCAAAATCAATATGGCCGACCCAACTTTTTATTATTGTAAATAGTAGCTTTATCTTTCCTCTTTTCAACAACAATTCGTTTTGAGGTGGTTGTTGGAGAAACTTTCGAGTTATAACGGTTTAAGTGAGCCACCATTTGACCAAAATCTAGGGGTCTGCAAAAATTGTTGTGGCTCTAACTAACGGGGGGTCCATCAATTTGAGTAACCAAATGCATTTTTCTTACTTTTTAGGCGAGGGCTTTCAGAAAATCGGCACCTGTAACATTTTTGAAGACAAGGTGTAAATAGTGGGCCGGTCTCAGCGAGAATTACCCTTTTCAAACGTTTAGTAAAAAATTGAACTTGTGGATGAGTGTCTCTTTGGAGATTCAAAGCAGCACGAGGTTCCTATTGTGGATCAAACCTTGTGTATGTTGTATGACGCTATTTCTAAAATTTCTTGGAAAATACAGATACTTGGCCGGGAAGGTTTCAAATTGCTTACGGTACACCAGGCAAGAAGAGAAGCGAATTTTTGAAATAGATTCCAACATAGTTGGGGAAATGTTCCTGTACCAAAATATGTTGAATTAAAAAACTATGTGTTATGACATTCAAACTGTTTATAATTAGTGAATGCAATACGTTAACCCGCTGTTCTTACACACGTTTCCACTTGCCCTTGTGTACCTTATTATAAATTGATTAGTTTACAGAATTACCTGATTCTGTCACTATCACACAGGTATGCTAAAACTCAAACAATCAAATAACGGAAGGATATCTCATGATCTCAATATTTATGATTTATGAGTTATACTCAATGCTTTCAAAAAAGGAAAAAAAGTTCTGTACATTTTTTCATGATGAACATATATATGCAACCATGCATTTTACCAGCTTTATGGCATCTGTGGTCAGGAAGACTTGAGGATAAACATCACAAAGTAATTCATCAGATAACTTTTATTTTCAAATATTTCCCAAATAACATTTTCCCGTCAAGTACGCCAAAAGAGGTTTTTAGAACCATCATAAAACCAAAATAAAAGGTATAAAGTTTTACGGTGGTTCTCGAAACCTCCACAAGACTAATTGGCCATCAAAGATATACCTGGGTTGTCATATCAAACAAACATTATTGCTGTAGAAAAGAGTGAGCAACGTAAATTGTTGTTCAGAGTATTTGTTAGTGGAAATAAATCTGTTATTGTAACATTTCGATATAAGTATAATAATAAACACTGAAATCCTTTAAAAAAAGACACAGTTTCAGTGGTGTTACAGTTTTTTAGGAAAGCTGCGAAACGAAGCATTCTTGTTTAATAAAGTGAGTTAATGAAGGAGTTTGAAACATTTTTGAAGGACACCCTGGAGAGACAAATAATATAAACTCCTTTTAAGATTGATATAAATGCTGTTGAAAATGGCAGATTCATTTGAACCTTCATTTATTAAATATTGACATTTTCATACCCTGATGGTTTTCTCATACGAACTAGTCAACTTAAGATTGCCCTATTTCTTAACCGTTCGATTTTATTTTTCTGTGACGATATACCAGTTACAGATAGTTTGAATTTTGACAATAAAAATGCATCAACACAAATAATTTCATAGCAAAAAATTGTTACGTTATATCGACAAACATGTTTCTTAATGCATTTTTGGTATCATAAAATTCAGCCTATCTGTTGTATTGATAGTTACTTGTTTGTACTGGAAAACAGCGTCGATGAATTTTTATTGCCCGATACTGTAGATACTCGATCTAATATTTATGAAAAAAATATTTGAAACCAAAAATTTGGCATAAAAAGTTGTCATCAGAATCACCTCGGTAAAGTTTCTCTATGACATTATAGGAAGCACTTTATTACTCTGCTACAGTGGTTGATTTTGGAATACGATGAATGGTTTTCAGGTTTTTAATTTTTATGCTCTGTTCAAAATACTTTCCAAGGAAATATGTTAAAAATTTAATGACATATTTCCTTGGAAATTTTTGAACATTTATTTTTCCTTTTCTGTGAAGTGTTCCATCGGATCGAACTGGATTTTGGAAATCAAAAAGATCCATACGATCGAAGTAATGTTTATTTGCTTAAAGTTACATACTTTTCTTTCATTATTTCGAAAAAAAAAATGGTGAAGATAAAATAGAACTAAAATTCAGGAGATCGTTTTTTTATAGAACCCCTTTCCCCTACATAGTAGAGTTTTCAGACATAAGAACAAGAATGTCTTAGTGGCATAATGTCTTCAATGGCATATTTTCATAAAATCTTCCGTTAGCTCTGGAAGAAAATGGGAAATTCCTCCAACGGTTTGTTGGAGAATTGCGTCGAACATCTGGTAATAAAGGTTTGAACGAATATTTTGAACAAATGCATTTGGATTACTTCATTAAAAATTGCACTAAGCATTTCACGACTGGTATTCAAATAATTTGGTCTAAAACTTGCTTAAAAAATCTCCAGGAAGAACGCAATAGGAACTACATATTGTTGCTGCTGAAATTTGCAACAATATATTTTCCTTCTCAGGAAATGCAAGGCTGTCTTATTATTTTACTTCTTCTTCTTCATCTTCTTCTTCTTCTTCTTCTTCTTCTTCTTCTTCATCATCTTCTTCTTCTTCTCCTTCTTCTTCTTCTTCTCCTTCTTCTTTTTCTTCTACTTCTTCATGTCTCTACGTCGCCACTGGAACTTGACCGGCTTTTCTTCAACTTAGTGTTCTTTGAGCACTTCATCAGTTATTAATTGAAGGGCTTTTTTGACTGTCATTGCATGAATTTGTATGTTGTGAGGCCAGTACAAAGCCATGGGAGTCGAGACAATTTTCCCGATCGGAACGGGAATTGAACCCATAGCCGTAACCACTAGGCCAAATGGAGGCCCAACAGTTTCTGCTGATCGTTTTGTTTTTTGTTTTTTTTTTTATTTGCGTTAAGATATCTTAAAAGGTAATGTTCCAATTTTAACACACCTAGCTCTTGATTTTTCAGTAGTTTCCTGTAGCACCCTTTTCAATAAAATGGATGTTGAATTTGTACTGCAAAGTGTTTTAAATATTCAAGTTTTTGTACAATATGAAAAAATAAGATGTGAATGAACATCACTGCATTTATTTATAAACTTTTTACCCAAATTTTGTTTACCAATATTTTTTCCTGAGCTTTTGGTATTTTTTTTCCAACTTTTAACCAGTTTATTCCTTGTTTTTTTTTTTAAATATGATCCAGAAATTTCTTCGAGAATTATTCTATAAACCTTTATCAAGGATTTGTGCTAAAATTCATGCCGGAATTTTTGCTTTTTTTGTAGAGGAATTCGACTTAAACACCTGGAGTCTTTTCTGATGGAACCTAGAAATAACGCTTTGGTAGAAGTCCTGGAGTTAATTAGTCGGAATACCTCGATGAATATGTTGAAGAAGTGACGATGTAAGAAAACTTAAGCATCTAAAAAAAACATGTGATACTACAGTTCAACCAATCAAATACTACTGTAGAGCTGGTATGGTCCATCTTGACCGAATAATAGCCAACTAGTATTAAAAAACCCAAATAAATAAAAAAAACAAAAACATGGTGCAAATAGTTATTTGGGTTATTATTGGGCTTTCAAAGACCGTAAGCCATTTCTACTCTACACAAATTTTCAGAAGTTCAATGATATATTTTTATGGATCTATGCACGTGTTCATTCGGTTAATTGTTGATTGCAGCCAAAAATTTCTAAATTTTGATTTTTTTCGACCATCTATTAAAAAGGCCACCCGAATGACGGAATATAAAATACGGATATAATTAAATTCGAAAAACTACAAATCTTCCAAGTTTCGCGACTTTCAGAATGTCACTTTATAGTTGTTCTATGGAATGGCTGATTAATAGGTAAATTATTTAAAAACATTATCTTCAAAGAAGTATGTACTATTTTCTGAGGTTTTTAAATTTTCTGTTCTTATTTTAAATTAAATGAACCCGTATTTACAAAATCTCTATTTTTACTAAGTATTGTTCATCAAATTTTTTGAACTCCACATAAATCACATTCACATCACGGGATTCCTATGAAACATTTGAACCTTTTTCTAGAATTTAATGTCAAATTTCAATGCTGCTTTGGAATGCTTACGGTTCTTTTAAATTATTGAAATTGTAACGTTTGAGGTTTTATTGGACATTCTTTTTTCTTTATAATTTGTTGCATTGGTTGCTGAAATAATAATTGAAGTTTTTTTTGTTTTACATCTCATTCGAATAAGCAGAAACAGATTTTCATAGAAAATGATACGTTTAAACTACTTGTTGACTTGAACAAAATTTATCTTCAGTCAGAACTTGTACGAAGCATTTTGCAAAAGTTTTTTTTTTTATTTTTTCGCGGAACTGAGAGAACTAGATTGTTTAAGAATTCTTAGAGTGGACCCTTAAAAGTCCAAAAAAATTAGAAAAATATTTGTGACAATAATATTGTTGAAGTGGTGTTGAAGAAATAGAAGATAGAAAAAATAGTACAGAAAAAAATGCCGGATCAATTTGGTAGTAAATCATAATTAAAATTTGCATGATTATGATGATCTAAACTAAATTTCTTAAATATAGGAAATATTGTGAGAAAATGGTATGTTAACAAAAAAATATTTTTTAAAGGCGTTGAATTCACTAGCTTACATCATTTCTGAACTCGGTAAACTGATGATCGTTTTTAGTGAAGACTCATGCCCTGAGTTCAAACACGTTAAAGCAAAAAAATGCAGTAGAGTGGCTGACGATTTGAAATCGATTTTTGTTCTCTTTTAAAGCACAGTTGCTCTCTTCAACCACCTTATTCTCCGTAACCAATGCACCGAGTATTTTTTTTTTACTGTTACTCGCTTACATCTGCTCTTTTATAAGTGCATTGAGAATTAAATTTAAAGATGTTCATTTTATTGATAAAAATGCAAATGTTTATATTTTTTGAAAATTTAGCTCAAATTTAAGGACACATATACTGACCAATATCTCGACGTCCACCAATCTGACACAAACACAGTGTTCAGACGATCGAAACATATTATAATAAGCTTTCTTTTCATAAAAAAAAGATTGTTGTTTGGTTGTCTGCCATGCAAGATATTTAAAGTGTAGTAAAAACCATATTTTTTAAAACTGTAAAACTCGATTTTTAGGCGAAACTTAAAAACTGTTCTACTAAATTATTTTTGATGCTCGTTCTTGAAATCAGCACTTAAGGCCGTTACAAATGTTTATTTCACTTTTTGTCCCACCACTCTTTGGCTGGTCGAGGGGGGGGGGGGGGGGTGTAAAAATAATAAGGCATTTAATCCGAAAAATATTAAAAACTCATCGGATTTGTTAAAAAATTTTAAGCTAGGCCCGATATTTTGATAAATATTTTTTATCTGCCCGCTCAAAATGCAAAATCTAGCCAGAAATTTTTGAAGGGGGGGGAGACAAAAAGTCAAAATTAAATTTGTATCAGCCTAATTATGCATAAAAAATGCTGGTCCTGGAGTTCACAACTTTATTATTTTGTAAGCTTGTGTTATTTAGTAAAATTGATGAGAGATGAAAAAAAAAATAAAAAAAAACGCAAGGCATCAGAATATTGAAAAAATATGAGGACCACATTAAGAAAAAAAAAAGAAACAAAAATAAGTACAAATGTCTCAAATGGTGGATAACGTTCCGTTTTTTTTTCAAAAACATTTATTACACTAGTTTACAGCATTTTTGAACGCGGTAAGCTGATAATCATTTTTGGTGTAGAATCATGCCCTGAGTTCGAAAACGCGTATGAAAAAAATTACAGTAGAGCGGAAATTTTTTCAACTTTCCATACAAGGTTGATGATTTGAAATCGATTTTTGTTCTATTTTTAAGCAAAGTCGCTCACTTCAAACATCTCATTCTCCGTAATCAATGCTCCGATTGAGCTGAAATTTTTAATGTAGTTCGCCTACACATGATATGTCAAATAAACGTCGAGAAAGAATTTTTAAGTTGGTTTTTTCTTATTGAAAAAAATACATTTCATCAAAAAAATTTGGGAATTTTACTAAAATTTAAGAAGATCGTCCCTAAAACTCGCCAGTATCTTGAATTTCATCAATCTGACGCAAAACCTGCATTCAGATGATCGAATGGTACTGTGTTCAGCTTTTAATTTATGGAAAAAGATTAAAAACTGGTTGAACAAAACGCAATATATTTGAATTTTAATAAATTACATACAGTCAGGTTTTTTTTTACGCGGGGGATACGTACCGCGTAAAAAAAAACTCAGTTCAAAATTCGAAAAACCGCGTAAAAAAAGTCTCACCATTTCTCGACGAATCATGTAAAAATAAGACGATGAATTTTTTTTTTATATGGAGTTTTCATTTACGCGGCCGCGTAAATGAAAACCGCGTTAAAAAAGACCTGACTGTATTTTGAAAAGTTACAGAACTCGATATTGAGCTAAAACTCAAAAACTGTTCTACTTTAAATTTTTTGAAGGTCGGTTTTGAAATCAGCACTAAATTGTGCTTCAAAAATTTTGGTCGTTGACAGAAGTTCACGACTTTCGTTTTATTTTGTAAACTTGTGTTATTAATCATACCCCCTTTAGGAGTCAACAAGCACTGTGACAAAAGAAGAAAAAGAGATTTATTCTGGTCAAAACATTAGCAATACAAAGAAAACACAATAAAAAATCTTAAACAAAAAAAAACAATTATACCTATAAGGGTTCGATTCCCGGTCGGTCCAGGATCTTTTCGTAAAGGAAATTTCCTTGACTTCCTTGGGCATAGAGTATCTTCGTGCCTGCCACACGATATACACATGCAAAATGGTCATTGGCAGAGGAAGCTCTCAGTTAATAACTGTGGAAGTGCTCATAGAACACTAAGCTGAGAAGCAGGCTTTGTCCCAGTGAGGACGTTACGCCAAGAAGAGAGAGAGACCTATAAGGAATTGTTTGCTTGAAATCCATAATAAACTAGCTGTCCCCGGCAAACTTTGTCTTGCCTACTGCGTTTTTTGACGTTTCAAGTCCCTAGCCAAGTCCCCGTTCAAAATGTATGAAAACCCGATTTTCAAAAACTCTCAATTTTCCCATGTTTTAGGCCTCATAAACCTTCCTTGGGTGAAAACGAACAGAACAAAACTTAGACGACCCAAATCGGACCATCCGTTCGCAAGTTATGCGCGGTCCCACGTATGCCACTGCATTTTTATATATATAGATCCTATGCTGAATTAGAAGTTACATTTTAGAGATTGTTAATTATTATATCAATCTTTCTCTCGATCACGGGCACTCGATAAAAAGATATCGGAGGAAATATTCCCAAATTTTGTCTCACAAAAACAGAGTTATGAATTTCTCATTTCTCAAACTTTAAAGATTTAACATCCTTATTTTTTATTTTGATTTTATTATCTTATTGTTATCTAAAATCAATTTAAACATGTTTAATTGTTTTAGAAGGTGGATCTTTTTAATTCGCAATTTTGAGGATTTTTTTTTCAATTGTTCTAATTTTTATCTTTGTATATCCCTGTACTTTTATATTTTTCCTGGAAGTCTATTTGAGAAACCGATTTTGAGAGACGAAATCATTTTGGAACTTTTTTTTATAATTGGGGTGATGAGATAATTCCCGGGTACCTAGTTAAAAATCAGTTTGAAGTTTGTATGGGAGCGATCTGTCGAATCAGCCCTCGTCGCATTTTGTACTGGGCGTCAAGCTGTCAAAAGGTGATTTTGAAAAATTTGTTCGGGATCGATTTCAATAATCAAAATGAAGTTCTAAAATCTGAAAATAACATGGTTGTTCAGAAAAAAGGTGCTCTTTTATACAAAATCAAAAAAAAAAATCAATACATTTTTCTTAATTTTAAAACCCAATTTTATTTTTAGATTCTTTTCAAGGAAAATTTTATTTTCCGTGAAACTTTAGGAAGAATAATTTTAGGGTGTATTCCACACTTCTAAAATCTTCTACTTTAATAGAATGACTGAGGAAAACATTGACATATGTATGTTGTTGCGATTCAATATAAAAAAGAATGACATATGTGGAGTGGACCTGGTGTGATGGTGAGAATACTTGACTGTCACGCCGAGGACCTGGAATCGAATCCCACTCCCGCCCGACAAACTCGCAAAATGTGACGTCTTCCTTCGGAAGGGAAGTAAAGCGTGGGTCCCAAGATGAACTAGCCAAGGACTAAAAATCTCGTTAATACAGAAACAGGAACAAAGAATGACATATCAGAAATATCAGTTTTCAATGATTTGTAAAGAATATAAATACGCTTCAAAAGACACCAAAATAAACAAAACTGAAGGAACCATTCCACTCCACCCTACGGTAACGCATAGTTTCGCTCACCGAAACCATCCCTCTCGCAAGCGCTCTCAGCAGCCCGAACTATTCAGAGGTTTTCGCGCTCGCTCAGCATCATGCTCTAGGTACCCCGCTGCCGGCCGCAACCTCAAGTGCAACTGCAGTTCGACCGATACCGACTTGCAGCAGGGGGGTATGCGCGTGAAAAGGTTTTCCATCTCTGCCGCCCCCCAGTCAGTCGGTGTGGGCGCCGGGTCCACTAGTGGAAGTGGACTGAGTGTGTATGTGACGACGGCAACGACGACGACAAGCGGGAGAATGGGCGTTTGTGTGCATGCGTGGGTGGGTGGGAAGCAAATTTGCCGACTGCCGCCGTGCTGCTGCTGCTTGGTGCTCCACTAACCTTGAAAATCGGGGAAGTGCAACGGCTGCAGCTGGGGGGAAGGCAAATGTGGCGAGGATGCAGTTGCACTTTTTGGACTTTTTTTTCGGGGTAACGCGTGTGGGTGTGCGATGCGAGTCCGGTCGATTCCGGACCGGGACGACGGGCGTTGAATTTTTGGGGAAATTGCCGTTTAAGGACAAGGTATTTAGAGTACATAGCTCAAAATTTCTAGAGCACCGTTTTTTAGAAGCGTTGAACGGATTTGGATAAAAATGCATCACGTTAATTACTCAGTGATTGTCAACAGCGTGATGCATTTTAATCCAAATCCGTTCAACGGTTCTAAAAAACGGTGCTCTAGAAATTTTGAGCAATGTACTCCAAATACCTTGTCCTTAAGGACTTACTTTTTTTGGGTTGGATGGTAAAAGAAGTTAGGAATCCGTCCTTAAGGCGGATGTCTCACTCTCACTCTCGGTCGTATCCGGTTCCGGGTGGGATTCCGGGGGCAACCTCTTGCTCGAACTTTCACTAGAACGTACTTTGGGATGTGGGGGCGTTGAATAGCTGCCGAAAATAGCGAACGCTATTTCAATTTCTAATCCCCGGTTAGTCACTTCCACTCTATTTATTTCGGAACGAAAAAGCACCGGGATCGGACGACCTATTGCACTGTTTCACAATTTCTAAAAATGGTTCATTGAGGATTTCCTTTTCACTACTATAACCGTTGCACTATGACGGGCACGGCGGCGACGAGCACGAAGACTACAGCAGCCGTGACGGCCGTGGAAGACCTTCTTTGTGCGGAACGATACTGCTTCATTGAGAACTGTAGAACTGACATGTCCTGCTCTCACGGCGGGAATCGTCTCTCCCGAAAATTCAGAAAAAAAATCCGGTCGAATCCCGAGTCCGAGATGTGGGCGGCGGTTTCACGGAGTTAGAGGGCGGGAAACGTCCTCGTTCGCGGAGATCGCGATGCGGATCAACTCTTTCACGGTCGCGGTCTTTCTCGACACTGAGCAGGAACTCGCTCACGACGCTCGAATCAGGCCAACAACAGGGAGGAAAATATTACACAATTTTTCACCACCACACTATCAACGTTCAACTGCCGCCGTCGTAGCTCTAGCTCTAGCTCTAACTAGTTCGTCATTGTGGTGCGATAGTTTTAGAGCCGAACGAACGGGCGGGCGGAGGTGCGAGCGGGAGTGCATCAGTTCCTGGTGATGATAGCGGTGGGTGGGACTAGTGGGGTGGGTGGGTGATGCAGTGAGGTGCATACAGGACACAGCCAGTTTCACTTTTCTTCACACTCGCGAGAGGTAGACTGAAACTGGAAAATACCCATCCAGAGCTGCACGGTATTGTGCGGTGGTGTCCACCACTATCAGCGGTGATGATCGCCTGCCCCCGACCAAATAGTTTGACGACGACGACGGCGGCGGCGGCGGCGGCAGCACGGTAAACAGACGGTGCTTTGTGTTTACAGAAATATTGCAGTTTATTAAGTACGCTAGATGAAGTGGGTATACACAACTTCTGGGCCGGTGATGATAACAGGAGAAGCGTCCTAATGAGTGTAGAAAAAAAGCGGGAGATTGGTTTGTGAAATGGAAAGCAGCATAAGTCAAACTATGCTTTTTATTTCTAGTCCAATTTCTCGATCAGAAAATTCTCTGACTTTTTCACAACACTTGATTTTCGGTTCATTTTCCAGGATATTTCGTTCTAAGAATAACAGGGATATTGTTATGAATATTTTCTTACTTTTGATATTGAAGTTTTTGATGATCCTCGAAAGTATCCCACAATTTCCTTGAAAACTTCCAAGCATTTATTGTCCTGTCTTTCCGTCTTTATCCGGAAATTAAAAAGTTAGCAGAAGCTTTGCTTGAAATTTTATTTTTTAGTATTTTCAGCCAAAAACACGAAAAAAATGCCATTTTCGAATCGATATTTTTCAATTGAGGGGCCCATTTTGTCGATTTTGAGCAGCGCATATCAAAACATTCTTCAGATTTTAAGTTTTTCGGAACTTTTTTACGATGATTATGAAAATTAAAACAAAAAATGAGAAAATTGGGTCCATTTTGAAGCATCTCCTTCGTCTTCTTCTTCTTCCTTGTGGCTCTAAGTTTCCACTGAAACTTGGCATGCCTCTTTTCAACTTAGTGTTTTTTGAGCATTTCCACAGTTACTAATTGAAGGACTTTTTTTCCCTGCCATTACATGAATTTTGTAGATTGTGAGTCAAGCACAATGATACACTATGCCCAGGGAGTCGACAAAATTTTCCCGACCGGAACGCGAATCGAGCTCGGCGTCTCTGGGTTGGTGATCTACAGCCTTAACCACTAGGCTAACTGGAGAACCCAGTGTTTTGAAATTTTATACATTTTGTGTGGGATGAAAAATTGGTGAAAAACTTTAAACCTCATTTACTCGATTTCTAACCTCCTTAATTTCAAGATTATAATATTTCATAAAATTTACAGTAACTCTAGTATATAAAATGTTATAAAATGTTTAGCTTTTCATTCAAACTTGTACGTAAAATTTATTTTTGTTAAAAAAAATGTGTTCTTATTTCTTGTATTAAAAATTGTTGAAATCAAAAATTTGGAAAATAATAGTTAGAAGCATTTGACCATATAGTGATATGTAGCTTTTTGGAAAATTGAAATTATATGACATCTAACATAAATTCGTATGTAACAGATGGGACTTTTTCAAACAAACAATAAATAAAATGGTATACAGTTTCATTTCGATATTTGAGGTCGACCTAGAAATGGAAATGAAGAACACATTAAATAGCAATAAAAGGTTCAAAGCTAGGGAGGCGGAACACAAATTCAAAAAATATGTTTCAACTACAATGAAAACATAACAAAAAATGATTAAATTCATACAACTGGAACAGGTTTGTGATTTAAATTGATTTTGTTTATAAGTTTTAAGGACCCTATTGCCCGTAATCTACGGTACTTCTAAAAAAAACTTTTTAGACAATTCGTTGAAAAGCTTTCTGAAAAAGAAATGTCATGTATGCCGTATGAACTTTCAACAACTAATTTCATAACATTTATCAAGAACTAGCTGTTCCGGCAAATTTTGTCTTGCCCGGTTAAGGTAGTTTGACTACTGTAGAAATCATTGCAGCACCGCACTCTAGATTAATTTTATTTCGATTGTGTTGAATTTTTATACAGCTCATAAAAAAAATCAGTTAATTCACAATTTTCATACTTTTCGAGATGATTTTTGTAACTTTTTTTACTTATAAACACAGTCACCATGAAAACGAATCAAACCATGTAAGAGTCATCCCGATCGGTTCATCCGTTCGTGAGTTTTGTTGCCTCAAATGGACTTCAAACTAATTTTTATATATCAAGAATGATTTATTTTATTTTACGGAATCAAATTTTAAATTTCCCATGACATGTTTTTAGAGCTTCCACTGTTCATGTTATGCAGCAACTTTTTCCAGATATTTTCCAGAACTTATACTCTGAAACACCGGAACTTCTACCGGAATATCTACCAGAAAATAAGTTGAAACAATTCATACATTTGCCTAATGAATTTTATTTATAAAACTATCCCACCATATTTTTGAGATCTAAATGCTCTTATTATTTTCCTGAAAATCAAATATTTTCCATTAAATTTACAGAGGTACTGGAATTTATTAAGAAATTTGTTTGGAAAAAGTGTTACTTTGTTATTGTTTTTTCTTGCTTTTTGATATTGTTTATTTCATTTTTACTATTTTCAAAGCTGTTAGCCGTAGATGTAGACATTCTTTGATCGTTATCCTCAAATACTCTGCAACATTTGTAACACATATTTATTTTATATTTTTTTTTTGAAATGTTTGCTTTCTTAGAAATTTATTGAAAAAGCTCTTTCACATATGACGGAGTAGTTAGTAGTTATGTAAGAAATCCTAAGTTAGAAGTTTTGTTAGAAATCCTTAAATGTATAAGCAAATATTCGAGTATTGAACTGTGTTACAGTGTTTTCACCAAACTTTTTGAGAAGTTCATTGAAAATTTCAATATTTTTTCTGAACTTTTCATTAGTAACCCTTCAGGACGCGCGCATTTGTGAAAAGTACAACACAACCAAAAAACCTCGCTTGTCGAATACAGCGCGAGCGCGGTTCAGTTTTGGTTGCGTGATGGCGCGCGTCCTAAAAGGTTAAGGAATGATTTAGTATGTTTTAAATTTTTTTTTGTCCGGCATGGTACAAAACCTGTCGAAGTAATTTAACTTCTTTTTAAAATTTTCCTCGATTCTCATAAAAAAAGTTATATTGTTTTCAGATATTTTTTGTGGAAAACCTTCCACTTTTGTTTTTATTTTCAATACGTCCTCTGAATTCCACAATTTGAAGAACAAACTCTTTCAAAAATGTCTTCACAAGTTCCTTGAAAGAGATTGTTCAGAATCAGCGAATAAAAACTTTGAAAGAATACTCGTTCAGAAAAAAAGATCCAGGGTCCAAAGATACGACCGTGTTTGTTAAGTTCTGTAATTGTCCTTTACTTTTTAAATGTTCAAAAAAAAATGTTGCTTTATTATTAGAAAACCTGATTTTTTTTTAGAAAAACGCTCATTCCTTAGAAAATTGTTTAAAAAATTTTCTCGGGGAGAGCTAGAAAAACTTTTTTTCAGGATTTTTTCCATTATTTTTCCTGTAGAGAAATTTATCGCTGCGATCAATTTTCTGATCTTTTGTGATATGCTACAGTGTATAAAAATAAAAAAAGAAACGATTCGGAAAAATAAGTGTTAAAGTAGCATTAAAGGTACTTATTAGATACTTTTCTGCAATTCCTAAGATGCGGGATAATTTCCGATCAATCCAGAAGCAATTTTGAAAACTATCTCAAATGCTGAAACTACCGCATTGATCTCTGACAGGAGCAGCATTTTACAAATAATTTACTTATGTCTTTTGTAATTTAAGATGTTTTTTTTTTTCTTTTGCTGTAAAAATCTTCATATATGAACATTTTCGGCGTTTTTTTGCTCTTATATTTTCATGATTTTTGTAGCATTTCAAGGAATTTGTCTTTCGTTACAAAATTAATTTAGTGCCTCGTCTTCAAAAAAAAAAAAAAACAAGTCAAGTCGATTTTTTCTCGTTTTTTTATTTTCAGTCCTAGCCCTGGTTTATGGAAATGGAATTTTCTGCACCAGCATTCCTTTTGAATTTTCCAGGTTTTTGACCTAAACTTTTCAAAGCAGTATGTGATAAGATTTTTCAAGCAATGATTTTTTTCTCAAACGAAGGATATGCTGTGAATTAATTTAATAAACAGAACATTGAGAGGGTTTAATTTTTGTAACGATGCTGTCATCCGAATACGCTGTGAACAAAGAAGCGGTTATCTGGACATGATGTGGTCTGAGTGCGATCATCTAGACGCGTAGTTGGCTAGGGTGCAGTAATCCGAACGCAATATGGACAACGGAGTGCGCTGCAAGCTAATATACGAATATTTAGCCTAGAGTGCGGTAATCCTGACGCGCTTTGGACAAGAGTGAGGTGCAGAGATGCCAGATTATTTTTATCAAAAATCTGTATCAATACAGATTTTTCTGTAACGCCGTTTCTCAGGGTATATCAAACTCGGAGCGTCCTAGATTTTAATAGAAGCTAACAAAAATGTACTACTTTTTGATGGTTTAAAATTTTTACAGGTTTTTATTTTTGGAAAACATGTGTAAAAATGTACAAATTTCCATAAATTCTTTAAAGTTTAAGCAGCAATTTATAAAGTTGCCATTGATTTTATTGAAAATAACTCCATTTTTTTTGCTTTCTGGAGAAAACTGTATCAAACTTCAAAAATCTGTATTTTTCTGTGCTCTGTATCATATCTGTATAGACGGTAAAAAATCTGTATAATACAGAAAAATCTGTATATCTGGCATCTCTGGTGAGGCGTGCTGTGGAGTAAAATTCGGTTATTCAGACACACCGTAGACTATGGTGCGGTCATCAGGACGCGCGGTGGGTAAATTATCGGTTCACTTATTCGATTGAATATTGCAGAGTAAGGCCTGCTCGTTTTTAATTCTTACAATGATGACACAAATATGGCTCAAATATTATAAACTTCTCTTAGTTTTGCTAAAAATATTTCGAAACAGAAATTTGAATACCCGTGTATGCGCTCTTTTTATCTAACTAATTTTTCCGATTTTTTCTTGATTATTCTTAGATAAAACTAACAAATATTTTCAAGCTATTTCCATAACAATGTTCAAGGTATGCATTAAAAATTTAATTGCTTTCTTCAAAACTCTTAAACACTTAGAGATCAACTATGATCTCACTAGACCACTACCAGAATAGTGATTTGAAATATCAAGCATTCTCTAAAATTGTCCAAAGTCTGTTGAGATGAAAGGCTCCTATTGTTTCCTATTTTCTTCTAAGAAGAAATCCAATTTATCGGTTGTTACTCAGTTTAAACTTCAAGTAATGGTTTCTATTTCTAGTAGTTCATCTTTCATCTATTGTTTCTCGGTGTACTTGCATATTAAAAACAAATATCTATTTTTTTTTTCAAAAACACTTATCTGTTAAAAACAATGCAGTGACTATTCGGATTCCATATCTACAACTTACTTTAAACCAAATTAAAAACGGTAATGTCTAAACAAATTTTGATGGTGAAGAAAATAAATACAGTATCCAAAAAAATATGCCTTATTTTGAAAACTTTTGGTATTACAATTATACCAGAAATTTATCGAAAAATTTACTCAGGGAAGTCAGTTAGGCATTCCATTAAACATTGGTTAAAAAAAATCATAGAAAATAATTCAAATTTTAAAAGAATCTATTTGAAAAATAACTTGTGACGTGTTTTCAGGTACACCTTAAGGCGAGATATAATCTAGAAAACTCAAAAAAATACTAGTCTTGGGCTGATAACACAGCGAAACAAGAATTAACTCTTCCCAAGCAACACACATGGGCCAAGTTCCTATGATTTTTATAAAACTGTATCGAATGTTATGATGCCAGAACTAATCGTCTTATTAACGACTAAATTGCAACGATAAAAAGCGCTAGATGTGGATCCAATGTAAAACATGCATTTGAGATGCAAACAGTTTTATTACGCAATCAATTTAAAACTAAAATACAACTATCGATTGACTCACATATTGTGAGCAATTCGACAACTAATTAGCTAGTCAATGCATTCGTTATTGCCAGTTATGCACATCATCAGTGAATCAACACAACACTCAACAGTTTCATTTCTTTGATTATTATTATTCTTTGCGCTCAAATATACGTTTTTCCGTCACGCCTCAGTAAACATACCATTTTAGTGCAAATATTTGGAAAATTGTGGTGAAAATCTACGCGCCATGTTGCTTTGATTGAGTATAATTCGCCCATAAAAATCGAAAATTGCATGGTGCTGAAATTACATTTTTCTTGGTGTTATGTCCCAACTGGGACAAAGCCTGTTCCTCAGCTGCGTTTCATCTTTTACATATTTATAATTTTTTGTACAGAATAGGAATCACAAACATGGCGCAGGATCACTCACACATCTTTGAACGATGATAATTCCTATTTTAGTTGCAGGTGCTACTTTGGTTGGTCTGTCTGAAAAGCAAATGTTGGCATGTGTCTCTGTCAGATTTAGGGTCGCTGAATTTTATGTTAGAAATTTATAAATCCGTATCTGCATAATATAGGTTTATTTTATAGGGGTTATATATGGTAAGTTAGGAGAAAAATAGATTTTTTTTTGAATATTTTTGTCTTGAAGTATGTGTTCTAATGAATGCCAAATTTTCATAATGATTCAAGCAGTAGAAGCAAAAATATAGCGACGTGCTTTTTTCTCTTATGGACGCCTAGTGTATATTTGGAACTTTGAACGCGATTATTTATGAATCATGCTTTTCGAAAAAACGTCGATGCGGTGGCTACGATTGCGGATTCAGTTCTTAACAGGATTTCAACCATATTCTTAGTGTTTGCTATTTATGTGTCGAATTCTTGAACGACCAACATTTTTCATTAAATGATTTATAGCAGTGCTATAATTTCTTATTCTTTTTTTTTGGTTGAAAAAAAAGTGACTTTTTAGAAAAATCGTTCACATTTGCAAAATAAAGGCTATTTTGTTATTCCGATCGTTCAAGGACACCACAAAGTCCTTTTTAACGGTTTTGTTTTGGATTTGCACTTCTAGTTGAGCCTTGAGTTGAGCCGTTGGACTGCAATCATAGTCACAGCAAGCCTCTTTAAAGAAAACACGTTCTTCAGAAATTGTAATAACTTTGGTAATGTTGGCGTAACTTCTAGAGGCGAAGATAGTTTTTGCAGTTGTCGAGCTGACAGCTTCAAAGCTGGAAATTAATTAAAAAATATCTTAAATTTCTGTATTCTTCCTAGACACATCAACTTCTTCTGTTGCATCGGTTTCCTACTAGATGAACTGCGAACTGAATATAACAATTTACAACCTGTCGTCACTTACTGCGTGACTTACACTCCCGATCAAAAGTTTGGGGTCACCCCCTCAAAAACATGTCATTTTTTTAGGCCTATATCTCCGCCAATTTGCGTCCGATTTCAAAACGCTAGGTCTCATTCAAAAGATAATAAGTCAAAGAAACTTCGAACATGATTTAAAAGAAACTTTTTCAAGAAATTTTGTATGTAAACTTAACTGAAAGTTGCCAAATTTACTAAAAAATAAATATAAACTTACGGCAGTGTCGCTGGAAATTGGGTCGACCAAATTTAAGATGGAAATGGTAATATAACCCATTTTCTATTAGCTTTCAACTGCTTTTTACAGAACTTAGCTAAAAAATCTAGAAAAAAGTTATTAAGTAAATTAACTCTTCATGTCATCGACCAAAAGTTTGGGGTCACCCTTCAATATGATGTATCGGCCAAAAGTTTGGGGTCACATCCGTAAAACGTGGAAAAGTGATTTGGTGACATCTTCCTCATCTATAGTTCAATTTTAATTCTTTTTGGCGCATTTCAAAGATAAATAGCTAAATTTACGTTTAATGTCTTAAACTTAACGTATTTAACGATTTTTGTATATAAAAATGTTATGTAAAGTTAACACATTTCACCACATTTCAAAAAATGAGGCAACTTTACGTTATGTTTTAGTATGTAAGTTTCAACAAATATGTGTGGTTCAATGTATATGCAGTTAGTATCTTTCATTGTGTTTCAAATAAGTCAAGAAGAAGTAAAATTGAATGAAAGATGACAAAGATATCAACAAATCATTTTTCATGTTTTACGATAGTGACCCCAAACTTTTAATCGATTACATGAAGAGTTGATTTACTTAATAACTTTTTTCTAGATTTTTTAGCTAAGTTCTGTAAAAAGCAGTTGAAAGCTAATAGAAAATGGGTTATATTACCGCTCTCATCTTAAAATTTGGTCGACCCAATTTCCAGCGACACTGCCATAAGTTTATATTTATTTTTTAGAAAATTTGGCAACTTTCAGTTAAGTTTACATACATATTTTTTTGAAAAAGTTTCTTTTCAATCATGTTCAAAGTTTCTTTGACTTATTATCTTTTGAATGAGACCTAGGGTTTTGGAATCGGACGCAAATTGGCGAAGATCTGGGCCTAAAAAAATGACATGTTTTTGAGGGGGTGACCCCAAACTTTTGATCGGGAGTGTATCATTATTGATATTGAAATGGATTGATCTTCTTTTATGTGGCTCAAATAACCATTGTATATGGAATGCGCGCAGAGATGAGCCGGTTGCTTTACAAGTGAATCGATAGCCCTACAACACAGTGGTATTAGTATTATTTTACATGTTCTCAAACTGAATTTACACATAGAATATTGTACTACTGTATGACGTGTACTTGTATGTACAACGTAGAAAGTGAACTTAAAAGAACATGTTTACATAATTTTACAAAAATGCAATCTTTTCCTTATTTCACGCAAATAAATAACTTCTTAATTCCCCTTTTTTCTAATTTTCCTTAAAATTCGTTACTTTTTCGATGAATTTATGATAACGCCTTACATATTCCAATAAAATTATTGATTTAGCATGCACAATTCGAGTTTTTTTTAATCAAACGATCAAAATTATGGGACCGCGAAATTTTGCCGCGAATTTCAATTGTACCTAGACACAAGTATCCCTGATCATGTGACATCTCGCTGCTGGATCGACATGCCACGCGCCACCGATTACACCGCAAGCCGTTCATTCTAGTTTATTCTGTTTGGAAAACATTGAACGAATATTTATTTACTTTTCCGGAAGACTCTTAAAAGTTCAATAAGTCACTATCTAGGCTCCGCTAGTTGACGCAATACTCTGTGTATTGAATCAGCACTTCATCGGAAATGTCTTCCATAATGATTTGATTTCACCACCAAAGTGTACACAAATTGCATGTTTGTCCCTCAAATCAAATTTATTTCCATCGATCCTCAGATGCCTCAGAGGTTCGCCGTCGCCGCCCCGCGCCGTTCCCGCCCCTGAACGAGCTGTAATTGAAAATATTACGAAATTCAAACGGCCCGAGGCACGTGGCTCTAAACATTCCCGCGCATCTCCTCGTTCCCGGATTGCTCTAAATAGAGCTGAGCTCCCTCGCAATTCCATCCAATCCCGCGACTCAACTGATAGCGAAACCGGTCACTACCACTAGACTAGCAGCCAGCCAGCGTTCCGTTTTTATAAAATTGCAAAACACCGCACCGTCCGTCGTCCGTCCATCCAGCTCGCGGGATCCAAACAATGCACTTGAACAAACTGACTGCCTGTCTCCCTTCCGCCGCACCGCCTGCAATTCCATGCCCATTGAGTACATCACTTTCGATGACACCCTCGCTCGCGCCGGCCATCCCGTCCGATGTGGATGCATCTCTGTGTTCTGCTGGTGTTGATACAGAGCAGCGGTTCCCTTATCATCAATAAAGCCCGGTTCAAGCGGGAAGGTGATCATCTGTGAGATGAAAGGTTGAAGTACTATTTTGGTTGCATGCTGGCAACCCTAGAACAGCACGCGAAGCAGCTTCCCGTGAGTTGCGCGCGGGTTTCCACTAGTCAATTTCAGGGACAGAGTGGGGTTTGTTTAGCAAATGAGCCCTTGTGCATCCAAGGCAGGGGTTTCCAACTGCTCTTTCATGGACTTGGGCTGAATATCTACCTAATAATGCTAAAAATGAGGGATTTTTTTTTTATCTAATTCCCGTCTTATCTAAGCACCGGGAAATAATTTCGCACCTCGCCTTGCGCCTTTTGGCCAATTTTAATTGAATTGAATTTGAAGATTGAATAATTGTCCCTCGAATCCTGTTTCCGTCTAGTCAGGGCCGGATTTACAAATGTGGGGGCCCGGGGCCACAGTGTTGTGAGGGCCCTCTTTTTAGAGGATATTTTTTTTTTTTCATTGTAGAAAAAAAAAAGAAAAATTCTTCCAAAAATTAGGGTAGTTATTGGAGAAATTAATCTAGCTTAATTAGCGTAACTAGAAAAAAAGGCAATCTAAGTATAACAGATATCCAGAGTCTGAAGTCGATTGCAAAAGAAATTCTATCAAGTAAATAACGCTTTATCCGAGAGTTTTCATAGTATTAGATTCCATTGATCAAGTCGAAATTCATGAGAAAGTCCTTTAAGTCCTTTCGATAAATTTCAAATAAAATTTATTGCGCTATATTTGGGGCCGTTATTGCAAAAGCTCCAAATAGAATTTCTTACGGAATCATTGATGAAATCTATAGAGTTGCTAACCGATTACCAAGTTTCTTTTTTGTGGAACTTGAGCATAAACATTTCTAATGCGACTTCGAGAGGTGTTTCTGGTGTACGTGCAAAATAATTGTTAAGAACTCTTTGTGAAACTTCAAGAGGCAAAAAAAATCCATAGTTGTATTTTTAGCGGAAATTCTACTAAAAGCTGCTGAAGAAATTTCATCGGAAACCCATAATGAGTTCCCGATGGAATTTCTGTTTTATTTTGAAAAGAATTATAAGTAAAATTTCGCAATAATCTTTGACGGACGAATTTTTAGCCAATTTAAACAAAAATTGTTTATTTGTATTTGTATTTATTCAGTTTAACGTTACACGAGCAGGAATGAATAACTGACACATAACTTGAGCATACCAAAGTCAGGTATCATACCAGGATAAGGTATTGATCGGTTATCCAAGTATTGAAAATAACTTATTTTGGTATTTTATAGGTATTGATAAAATACCTCAACGAGGTATTGGTTTGGTGTTGAGGTCTGCTTGAGGTATTATTCAATTATGAAAAAATCGCTATTTATATGGAAAAATAGCCGATTATTATTTGGGTATTGCCATACCTGAAGTCATTATTCACGCGTTGTAATACACACCATTTATTATTTTAGGTATTTTACCTCTTATGCAGGGCTACTTAATACCTCATTCAGGTTGTAGGTATTTGTTTTTCCATACCTGAGTTAGTTATTCTTCAGCTATTTTCTCCTGCTCGGGTAGCCTATAGTTACAAACTTTAAATTGTTTGCAAAACTTTAAATATTTCAGGATCTTTCAAGAATTTCTCCACAAATATCTACTGCAATTTTTATAAGGAACCTATGGATTTTTTAAGAGTTCGCCTTAAATTACACATTCAAGCCAGGAAGAAAAAATCGTCATGAATTTAATCATTTTAAAGAAAATCGGATTAGATCTTTGCAAAAAAAAATCCACTCAAAATTCTTACTAATTTCTTCAAAGAAATGCTTCAACAATTCTGTGATTCAATTTGAATAATTTATAAGTTTAGTTAGTGCACGCAGAAAAATGGCGCTTGTTTAAAACAATAAAACGCATGGTTGATTTTCAAACTGAGAACTTACTTATTCCAAAGTTATATTTAATTGTTTTCATTTAGAGTTTATCGATAAAAACAACCGATTACCATCATTTCATATAACGTCAAAAATTTCATTTGTTTCAACAAAATAAAAACCATAAACATGGTCCGAAAGCACTCACACATCTATAAAATGTTTACCCCAACATCGCCACAACGAAGAACGTGTAGCAAATCCATCACGCCAACTTCCAAGTGCCGTGATGGATAACGCGCAGGTACTCACGACAGCATCCACAAAAAGTTGATCGGTTTCGCCTTTTTTGTCTTTTTTAGTCGTTCTCCTCTCCATCCGCTTACCGACGCTCTAAAAATAGATTTCCGAACTGCCGCAGCTGCTGCCGTCACCAACACATTCACATTCCGGGTTTGTTAGTGGCAAAAGTGCAGTCGTTTGAATCAATCCATTATTTCATGTTGAAAATACCATGTCTCTGTTTGTTGCCAAAAATGTCGAAAAATGAAAATATTTGTATTATCAAACAATAGAACAGTTCAGTTTAAACTAGAAATCAGTTTGTCGCTATAGTAAACTGAAAAATTGGTTGATTTGAACTGGAATTTAATTGTGTTTACAATTTATTTTTCTGCGTGTGGAATCAAACTCTACAACTCAAAAAACTTTTCTTTAATCTGAAAAAAAAAAAACTTGCAAATCTTCAAAGAACTATACAGGAAATGTTTAGAAATAATACCAATAATTTTCGATAGAAATAAACACGAATTTTCAGCAGAAACTTTTCGACTCTCTATTCCATAGAGTTTAAGATTTCATCCAGAATTCAGGTGAAGATGATCATTCCGAACCATAAAAATATCAACAACTTTCAGAACAAGTTTGTAATTTTATACAAAGGCAGATATCTGCTTCTTTCTTATTTGAAGCACAATATTTCACACACATCATTTAATAGTAGAAGTATTTGTGATAAAAAATTGAAGCAGGATGTTTCTAGCACTACTTTTTTTCGATTCCCATTTGAAGTTAGATTTTGTGGGGGCCCCTAAAATGTGGGGGCCCGGGGCCATGGCCCCCTGGCCCCCCCTTAAATCTGGCCCTGCGTCTAGTCCACGTCTATTTTGGGCACAACCTGAATTCAATTCCAGGTAAAATTTCTACGTGACACTATGATACGTAGAGTGGGGTGGTCAAAAATTATGATTTGACCGTAAGTGTTTATTGGAAAAGTCGGTAAAACTGTTTGCAATCCAATTTATATCATGTACGATTGAGCAGAAAGTTTTAAATTGAAATAAATGTAGTACTATTTTAGCCCACCAGACCATAGTAGGATGCCATCACAGTATGAAGAATTCTGTATCTGTGATTGTGAAATACGATGTTTCGTATGCAGAAAATCTACACATACATTGGCTGGTATCCTCCCTAGGCGAAAAAACAGTAAACAAACATTGTACTGACGAGAAAAAGCGATTGATGTGATAAATTGAACAGCTCTTGATGTACTTTGCAGCAGTGAAATCTAACTTTGACCCAGAGAGCTTTTGTGGGGTGTGAATTGATGGGTCGTTCAACGAGTAAATCTGAAATTTGGAACATTTATCGGTGTTGAAGAACAATTCGGCTAACTGCTGCTTTGTCATATGCAATATGTCAACTCGAAAGTTAAGTGAAATTGAAGTTAAATTTGTGTTATTATGCGATTTCCCGTGCCAAAAAGGCTGGTTTTCGATAGTTTACATCTTTTTGCTTCCATCTAATTAGGCATTGGCATAGGTAATTCGTAATACATACAGGGTGTTAGGTTCCTGAGTGCAAACTTTTTAAAGGGTGTTAGAGGACCATAAATAGAGCAAAAAATTGTTCTACGCATATGGTCAAATCTTAACCGTTACGTAGTTATTGAACGTCCCATGTTTTTGACTCTTATTGCCTTAACTGGCTATAACATGAAAATGGTTAAACTAATCGAAGTTTTTTGACCCATATTCGAAAGATTATTGAATTTTCTATCAAATGGCATCTTTGAATCGATTAGTTTAGTTAAATAACTAAGTTTTGTAAAGCAAATAGCTCAAAAGTGATGTGTTTTAATTTA
Organism: Aedes albopictus; assembly: GCF_035046485.1. NCBI lineage: Eukaryota > Metazoa > Arthropoda > Insecta > Diptera > Culicidae > Aedes > Aedes albopictus. Next base: position 394,000,766 of record NC_085137.1, read on the forward strand.
TTTTTGTCAATTATCTTTGAAAAATGCGTAGTAAATTAAAATTCTTTCTTCGGCAAAGTTGTGGCCCCTGCTTCACTCTACAATTCGTTCTTTGACATCAAACTTTTATCTCTTATCGTTTTGTTGCAATTTTGATTTTAACATCGCATTTCAGATCATAAATTTGCAACTGTCATGGAAAGCACTTTTTTTCGCATTGTGCCGCACATTTAAATCAAAATTGCAAGAAAACGATAAGAGCTAGACATTTGGTGCCAAAGAACGAATTGTAGAGTGTAACAGGGACCACAACTTTGTCGAAGAAAGAATTTTAATTTATTACGCATGTTTCAAAGATAATTGACAAAAACCAATAAAAATACACTATTTTTAGCTATTTTGCTCTAGAAAACTTTGCTATTTAACTAAACCAATCGATTCAAAGATGCCATTTAATAGAAAATTCAATAATCTTTCGAATAAGGGTAAAAAACTTCGATAAGTTTGACGATTTTCAAGTTATTGCCAGTTAAGGCAATAAGAGTCAAAAACATGGGAAGTTCAATAACTACGTAACGGTTGAGATTTGACCATATGCGTAGAACAATTTTTTTCACCATTTATGGTCCTCTATCACCCTTTAAAAAGTTTGCACTCAGGAACCTAACACCCTGTATATGAAATAATTGACTAATTTTAGGCTGATGTGACTGGAATTGGCAAATATGACGAAGTAAATTTTTATCCTATAATAATCGTAATTATGTTATATTTTTCCACATTAGTATATTAGTTCGACAACATAAACTCCTTTAAACTGCTATAAATTGGATTTCCAATTCAGAAAGTAATTCTTATATTTAATTCAAAAGAAATGAATTGGAATTTTCTGAATTCCATTCATCAACAGCTGCCAAACTGCTTGACTCATCGTCAAGTGTAAAATACGATGAAAGAAGATTAAACGAGTTGTTCCCATTTATATTAAAAATAAATATTAAAAGAGTTCAAGAACAATTCCCCAAAAAATATTAAAAACATTCAATTTTGAAGAAGTTTTAGACTTAGAGTGTGCAGTTGACCCAAAACTGTTAAACATAACAATAAAAAACACAGTTTATCTTCAACATATTGGGTATTGAAGTGAAGACCGTACACGTACATTTCATAAAATTTTTGAAAACTTTGACAAGGTCAAGTAACAAATTGCCCAACGTTGAACACAGTACATTGATAATGTCATACGAAGTTGGGGTAACAGCATTCTGCTAATGATCTAATCTCTAAAGTTGTAATACATCAGCATTGCACTATATTTATTTGTTTTTTTTTTCAGTTTTAAATTAGGGATGCGAAAGTAAGACCGACAATAGCGAAAGCGGATCGGAAAGCACTTTGGATATAGATTCCGATCTTGGACCAGAACCGTATCCCAAGGACGTAGATGCATGGCTTGTTCGTTTTAATAAAAGCTCAATATGGCAGGAAAAACGCCTCGTGAAAATTAGAAAAAAAAAATAAGGAATGTCCAATGCGTGCAGGTTTCAGTTTTAAACATTGACGGTCATAAAAATACGCTTACAATTTACCCAGGAATCTTCAAATGATGAGGAAGCATCAGGAGAATTATACCGATATATCCAGTGAAAAAAATAAAAAAAATATATGTTCAAGAATGCTGTGAGTACATCACTAACAAATGATCAAAGATTTTAAATGGAATCTAGAACTGTTTCATTGAAAAGTTCATAATGGAGACGAATCTGCCGATTTTTGTAAATTTTCGATTCACTTGAACTGTTGTAACTGGAAATATTATTACCATAAACCACCTCCGAACAAAATGGTTTGGAAATGAAGAAAACAAAGCAGTTATAAAAAAAAATTGTAGCCAACCTTATTGAATTCGGCACATTTTTGCAATATTTGCAACCACACTTATTTTTGAAAGTAAAGATTTTAATGCCAATTCTGCATACATCTTTTTTGAAATGTTTCCCAAACTCTTTGGTGATGGGTTTAAATATAAATGTCCTGTTATTTCCAGAAATATTCTAAATTTGTTGTAATTGTTCCCGATTTTTAAAACAAAAGCTTGACCAATTTGACATTTCTACACATATTTTCCATTTTTTTTTTTTGGGAAAAGAAAAACAAAAATTATGATGGATTTTAATTCCAATTCTGAACATTAGAATTTAGAGACTAATTCAACAATAAATGAAGATGCCTGTGGTGTCATTGGATAAATTAGTTTTTTATTGTATTGATATCTTAAAATATAAACGTAGAATTAGCTAAAATTAGTGAAAATGCCATTTATGTGTATTTTGATGAATGCTAATTCTACACTTATTTTTTCAAAGATATATTTACAAAAAAAAACAAAAAAAAAAAGATTTCACAATTTCAGTACCGAAAATCGGTTCTGCTACACTATTGTACACAACCATTGGATTAAATTTTTTTGTACGATTGAACCTAAATCACTTTAGGATTTTTTGACAGTTTTGAAGAGATCTGTGGTTTACTTAAAACTTTCGTTGGAAAAAAACTTCTTAATTTTTTGGATTTTGAAAAGTTATTTTCTGGTAAAACTCTTCCAGGAAAGCCCGCTTGAGCTTAGACCTAAAATATATGGCGTAATTTTTGAAGAAATTTACAGTGAAATTTCTAGCGAGAATCGTGAAGATTTCTGCAGGCACAAGTGCGGAAATGTGAAAAGATCATGACATAGTATGAATGCCTAACCCAGGCAATTCTAGGTAAATTTAAAAAAAATCACGTGGTTTTTTTATGGATTTCATTTTGTACAGCTCCAGAAGCTCATGAATTATCCGAAACAATTACATTTTCAAAACTATTCGAGTTTAGAGAAAATTGTTGAGGTTTGGTGCTACTGTGAAGATTTACTGAATGTGTTTTGGCCTTTTGATGTATAGAAAAAAAAAATTCTAGAAAGTGAAATAAAATAAATAAAGGTTCCTCTCGCAAAGATGATCTATTGAATTGGATCGATTATGAAAAAAAATGAAGAAACTTGTAACAATTTTAATTGCGAGCCTGCTGATGTCATTACTATTAAATTTAAGGAAGGATTTTTTTCGTCTCAAGTCCTGGAACAATATGTATGATTTAGGTTGTTCACACAACATTTCCTGTGGAGTTTAAAGTAAAACTTTAAGCAAACTTTCGAGTGAAATTTTTGAAAGAAACATCGATATGGTAATCGATAGTGGCACTCATGTAGTAAAAGCAGGCCAAAATAAATTGTCGAGTTAAGGTTTCACCCATAGATAGTAGGATTTTTGGGGATTGTATACCCATAATAAAATTCTGCTATTTTTACCGGTCAAGTTTCGCATATAAAATAAGGGAAACTAATGGTTTGGGACAAATTTTAGAAGAACTCCTTGTTAGAAATTGAAAAAAAATCATGGATTTCAGCTTTCATTAAGATATGTGGCATAAATAATTTATAAATTTTGTTTTATTTTTATTTTATTTTTATTTGATTATTTTAAATTTTTATTAAGTTTTCATTTTTTTCAATTTTTTAACTTCTACTCACAGGACTCGCAAGTTGTTTTGGCAGTACTAGTCAGACTAAAAACCAATTTCGGAGCAAATTCGAGGGTTACTTCCTAACAGACTGTTCAGCAAAACTTTCACTACAAGTCAAGATGAGCTGTATTTAAAGTCCAGAGAAATGGAAAAAATAAAAATTCTTTAACTGGATGAAAACATTTCACGTGAAAGCTCTAGTGTTTTTTTTTTTATAAAACTCCTTCTATATTAATTTCCAAGATTTTTAAAATTCTTATACTATTTTGAGTTTTTATAGGAACTCGTGGGTGAATTTTTGTTATAAGAATAATAAAAAACAAACAAGAAATCTCCAAAACAATCCCTGGTACAATCAGCTAGGAAGCTTAATATCTGAAGATCTCACAAGTGTATAGTTTTAACGACACATAGATTCACGCCATTATCATTTTTGCCTGTTAGAAGAACTTATTCGATTTAAAACACTAGCTAAAATTAAAAAAATGCCAATTCTGCAAAAACAAAATAGAAAAAAGTAACATAAATTACTTTTAGAGATGGAAAGCTGATAAGGGCGAGAAAATTCCTTACAATTCCACTACTTTCGCTTACCTTTGGACAAGCACAAGTGATGAAATTAAAAGATATGGGCTCATCCTTACAAGTTTTCTATTTTCAACAGTACAAATTTCATTTTTTTTTGCAAAACGGAAGTAAAGTTGCATTTTTTATAAAAATTTCAAATAGTTGAGCCAGCTATATCGATGTGATTTGGACATATCCTAAGCAGACTGAAGGTGGTGGCAGGGTACAGCAGGAGACTCAATTGTATATGAATTGGCGAAAAATCAGTCTAGTAAAACTAGAGATCACGTGTTTACAACTATTAAAACGACGCTTTAACCAACTATGTCACAGAATAGGTGAAGATACTGCTGAACAGGAAGTCAAACTGATTCGATAACATTATGTATCATTTATTTAAAAAAAATCTATCACATTTTAAGATTTCGATAAAGTTTGAACACTTTTTTTTTGTTTATGAAAACAGAGCATTTTAATGCAGAGTACTGCACAACGGTGTCTTGTCAGATCCCATCCGGATAGATGTTGGATCTTGAGGCAAGGATGTATCCTATCACCGCTACTGTTCTCATCGTATTCGACGAGATCTTGGTAAAAACGATTGATCGTGGGCCAAATCGTGGGTTGCTGTGGCTGCCAATTACCATGGAACACCTAAATGAATTCGAACTGGCTAATGACGTTGCTCTCTTGGCTCAACGTCGCTCTGATAAGCTGGATGATGTTTCCGAACGCTCCTTGGCGGTAGGTCTCACCATCAATGTCAACAAGACCAAATCGTTGGATGTAAACACGGTCAACCCTTTCAGCTTCATGGTAGCTGGGCAAGCAGTTGAGAATGTTGAAAGTTTTCAATATCTTGGTAGCCAAATGGCGGCCGATGTCGGCACCATGATTGCGAGTTTAAGAAATGTATGGAAAAACAACCAAATCGACGCGTCGACACTAAAATCCGAATTTTCAACTCGAACGTGAAATCTGTGCTGCTATACGCCAGTGAAACCTGGTGTGTATCAGCTGAGAACACGCAACGGCTGCTGGTCTTCATCGATGGATGCCTGCGGTATATAACTCGTGCATGGTGGCCTCACAATTGGATCTCCAAAGTGGAGCTCCATCGTCGATGTCATCAAAAGCCGATAGCGACAGAAATTCGGGAGCGAAAGTGGAGGTGGGTTGGCCACACGCTACGCAGGGACGGAAACAAAATCTGCAAACAAGCGTTAGATTGGAACCCATCAGGGCATCGCAGCAGAGGCAGACCCAGAGGCTCATGGCGACGCAGCCTCAACAATGAAATATTGCAAGTCGACAGAAGTTTGACCTGACCACATGTCAAGGCAACGGCTGGCAATAGTCCAGGATGTAGATCTTTCAATTCAACCTTCTGCACCACGATGAGTGCCAGGACTGTAAGTAGTACTATCATCATTACCATCACTCTGAAAAAAGATTGAGAACCACTGGATCCCAGCGCCTAGGTATTTACAAGCTCGAGTGACAAACAACAAGAGTGCACTCTCCGGGTGGCGGAGGCGCAAACTAATAAGGAAGCGCGCCACCTGAAGTCACGTTTCCGCCGGAGATTCACGTGTCCCCATTGGGCGCTAATTTTTCACTTTTTAAAACTTGTACGCCCACTCCGAAGGATCCAAGGATCACTTAAAGGAGTTAAGAACTCTTGGAAACCGACTAAAACCGGGTATTTTAGTTCCTCGAATTTCTCGCAACATGAGCGTGCGCGTGTTCCCAGCTCCTCCGCACGCGCCACTGATCGATCCGGGTGCGCCGCGTTTGTGTAGGTGAGCACATGCTTTTGCGGTTAGCTATTTGGAGCAGACCTGGATGCACTGCGCTTCCGCGCAGCGCCGCCGTCTCCAACACCGCCTTCGCGATGGATTTACATAACGATTCGGAAAGCGTGCTAGCACTGGGATTGTTGTTTTGCGTTGTCGAGTTGTATTCTCGGGAGAGCACGGGAGTGGTGGGAGGAAAAAAAGCTATTCTAAAACATGGCGCGCTAATTAGAGGGTAATGAGAGGATGAGGTGCCTAATTGGTGGTCATCATCCATCGCAGCGCCCCGGCGCTGGTCAATGTGTTGTTGTGATCGAATAGATGATCATGTGATGCACATGTAGGTGATGATTATTGGTGAGGTGGGGAATGGAGCAGACTGTCACATTTACGATATCGCTGACAAGGTAAACGGACTGCATTGTGCTCTAGGGAACCGGGACGATGCTAATCTGAGCTGGAGCTAGCAGACAATGTTTACGAGGGGTAAATATTAGTTGCAATGTTGGGGGATTTGAGTGATCACTTCCGCAAGGAATGACCCATAAAAGGTTAAAATCCCTGGTAATAAACAAACAAACAAACAACTTCCGCAAGGTCTGGAGATTCTACTAAGGAACTGACAAACAAAGAGTTACATTCATGAACTTGCACTTTTTCGTTTGTGATATACCAGATGAGATAGAAGACATCAAGAAACTTACTTGGGGCATGAAAGGGCAATACAACAAAACATCTCACAATTATCTTACCTACAAAGAAAGAAAGGAATACAATTAGTATATTTGATAAAGGAGGATTTGTAAAATAACAATTTCGAAATTAAGATTTCAATAAATCACGAGAACATTTTCATCATTCTTCTTCTTCTTTTTGGCTCTACGTCCCCACTGGAACTTGGCCTGCTTCGCTTCAACTTAGTGTTCTTTTAACATTTCCACAGTTATTAATTGAAGGGCTTCCTTTGCCTGCCATTGCATGAATTTGTATATTGTGAGGCAAGTACAATGATACACTATGCCCAGGGAGTCGAGAAAATTTTCCCGACTGGAACGGGAATCCAACCCACCGTCTCCAGATAACAATAGTTATTTGTTATGTAAAGAAAAAAAATGAAAAAAAAAAAATAAAACTAAACATATGTTTGGCAAATCTTCTTATTTAATTGAATTTTATTCGGAAACTTTTCACTCATTTGCCATTCAGTAATCCCGTCAAGGAAACGAGGCGTATTTTTCCTGTAAACGGAGTTGTTGATGTGATTATTCCAGTGCTCGATTTTAATTATTTTGCTCGACAATCTTGTTGATATCTGGCATGTGCTTATCCATTAGATTTTCAGAAACCAGAGAATACGCTAAGATATTACCAAAAAATAATCACTCATTTATAGCAACTGGTACTTCCGAAGCGTTTACTTAGAAAAAAATTTTGGTTACGCTTTTGACGATTATCATTGTCAAAAGTCCGAAACAATCGATCGTTCAGTGATACTTTACCGAACTCGGTACTGGAGCTTCTTGACAAATGATTTCTGGAAAGGTTTTTACCATATACGTTTAAATAGGATCAAATCGCCATGTGATTTGAATCACACACTTTGGTGATTTTGAGAATGATTACTGAAAAAAAAACGAAATTATCAAAATAACCGATCGATCTCGGTAATTTCCATATCCGAACTCTAACACTCAAACAGTCTATTCAACTGTTTCGTTTTCATTTCAGAATACACACTTTTCCTTAAAATAGCTGTTCCAAAGTCTTAATTAGGGTAAAATTATAACGCTTTTTTGGTTGGCGTACATTGGCGAATTTCTAAGAAAGGTTTGATCAACTCTTAGGACGGAATCAAAAACCAAAACAAAAAACGAGCGTCCCTATTTTATTTTATTTTTTTACTTTTGATTTTGAATGAAAATAACGAAGCAATTGTATTACAAAGGTTTTCATAGACATTTAAAGGAAGTATCAAGGAACATCCTGCTTTTTTTTCCTGAGGGAAATTGTTTGTCGGTTTTACAAAAAAAAAAAACATTTTAAATCAAAATTTGGAAAAAATGGGTCTTAGAAATACAAAAATATTTATTTACCAGGAATTCAGGAAATACCTTGATCCTTTCTCTAAGTGAGCATGGAAGCCAATTTTGAAAGTATTGCGCCATTATTTGATTAAAAAATAAAAAAGCAAAACAATGGGGGAATGCATCTAGATCACCTTAAATTGCCCTTTCAACTAGTTGCGTGTGCTTTCGTCCATCTGTAATTAGCTAGTGGAAATTTGTCCTCAAATTTTATTCAGAAAATTCTGCCGAAATCTGTTCTAAAATTTCTACAGGCGAGTTCTCCAAAATTTTGCCATAATTTTTTGAAATCTTAGCTTAGACAGACAATTTCTCTTTAATTTTCATCAATATGAATTTTTTTGTCAGGGACCTTCATTATCAAAAGCCATTTTTGCCTTTCTCGTACACTAAGTGTACTAGAAAGGCTATATGTTCACTCCAAAAATGACTTTTTGATAGAAGGCCCGGAGGGTCAAGTCACATATACCAATCAACTCAGCTCGACGAATTGAGGTGATGTCTGTGTGTGTGTATGTATGTGTGTGTGGGAGTATGTGTGTGTACAAAAAAACTCACATCACTTTTTGGCAGTAAACCTCAACCGATTTTAATGACCGACGCGGAATCTGGTCCCATTGTTTCCTATTGAAAATGGTTCGAATCGGTTCAGCCGTTCCGGAGTTATGGCCATTTAGGTGTTCCGGAACGGTACCCTAGGAAGGGGCCAGATATGAAAATGCTTCAAAACCATGCATGCGACACATCGGACCGCGGCTTTTCGATAACTTGACGAACGATAAGCAGGTAAATAGTATCATGCTATATCTGAACTGGTAGTGTTCCGGAATCGGTTCCGGATGTCCCGTCGGAAATGGCAAATTATAAAAGTGAGCCAAATCCATGCATGCGACACATCAAATAGCAGCTTTTTCGATAACCTGATGAACAGTGAGCAGGAAAATAGCCTTTGATCAAGCAGAGACTACCGGTAGTGTTCTGGAACCGGTTCCGGGTGCCCCGCCGGAAGTGGCCAAATATAAAAGTGAACCAAACCCATGCATGCGACACATCAAATCGCAGCTCTTTGGATAACCTGATGAACGGTTAGCAATAAAATAAAATCAGACTATATTTAGGAAAACCAGTAGTATTCCGGAACCGGTTCCGTGTGTCCCGCCGGAAGTGGTCAAATGTAAATGGGAACCAAACCCATGCGTGCGATACATTAAATAGCAGCTTTTTCGATAACCTAAAGAACAGTAAGCATAAGAATAGCCTTAGATCACAGCTGAAACTACCGGTAGTGTTCCGAAACCGGTTCGGGGTGCCCCGCCGGAAATGGCCAAATATAAAAGTGAACCAAACCTTAGACTAAACCCATGCATGCGACACATCAAATAACGGCTTTTTCGATAACTTGGTGAACGGTAAGCAGGAAAGTAGCCTTAGATCACAGCGAGACTACCGGTAGTGCTCTGGAACCAGTTCCGGATGCCCCTCCAGAAATGGTCAAATATAAAAGTGAACCAAACCCATGCATGTGGCACATCAAATCGCTGCTTTTTAGATAACCTGATGAACGGATAGCAAGAAAATGGTTTCAGACCATATTTGGTACAACCAGCAGTATTCCGGAACCGGTTCCGGTTGTCCCGCTGGAAGTGGTCAAATGCATATGAGAGCCAAACCCATGCATGCGACACATTAAATCGCGGCTATTTTGACAACCTGATGAACGGTTTGCAGGAACACAGCCTTTGATCACATCAGAAACTATCGTAGTGTTACCTTGTTACTGAACCAGTTCACATCTAACCACGGATTTTTCGATAACCTGATGAACGGTTTACAAGAAAATAGATCACATTAGAGACTACCGGTACTGTTCCAGAACCCGCTTTGTATGTTCCACCAGAATGACCAAAATGTAAAATGAATAAAATCCATGCATGCACATCAATTTTCGGTTTTTCAGAAAACCTGTTGAACAGTTAGCAAGAAACTAATCTCAGACCATAAGTATTTAAAACAATAGGTACAGTCTTGGAACCGGTTCCAGGTACAGGTATACCTCGATTTAGTGGACATTTCAATTTTTGAAATGTCTATAAAATCGAATTTTACATAAAATCGAAGCAATATTTTTTATTTTATTTTTATTTAAATTTTATACCAAAATGTACCAAAACATATAAAAACTGCATGAAAATTGAGTTTTCGATAAAAGGCTCGGAGTTTTTGTCATATATGAATTATTCTTGCTAAAAACGAATAAACCACTATCTCGCTATTTTGTTACTATCGAAATCATTTGTCGCCAATACTATGTATGGTTGATTCAAAAGCCAATATTTTGAGTAATGGACATACACAAGAACGTTATTAGCATAGATGTCCCAAAAAAATCACACCTTTTTTCAAATTCCTATTTTAATCGCATCAACCTCGAACAAAATTTTTCAATCCCCTTTTGCTACGCAAAATTTTGATCCGACTGGTTGCTCCTTGTGCTCTGTGATATGGTTTAAATTTGAATTGGATTCAGTATGAAAAATTTCACTTGCTTCAATTTGTTTGGTCTAATTTTATGAATCTAGTAACCAGTAAAGTGTGCAGGAAAAAGTTTATTGAAGACTGTAAAGTGATTTTTTGTTGTGAAATAAATTATATTTTAGCTTGTTATTATCGTCTTGGTATTGATCGGCCTTCACTCAGTAATAGTATAGGTGGTCACGCAGTCAACTAAGAGGTCTGATATTTTTCAGCTGTCTATACATTGAACATAACGTTGGATATATGTGCCATCAATAAGTTTCCCAACGATGATGGCTTGGATAAAATTCTTGCTTTTATAAATAAAGTATTCACAGGATTCAGGATGCTTACGTCGACGGAAAGATCATGAGTACATATTCGACGAGAAAGGCACTATCACCACTAGGTGGATTAATCCGGGTTTTTGTAGAACATCTCGAAGCATTCTTTTATAACATTTCTTGCACACCTTTGACCGAATCAGTTCTTCTTAATTTGCACATCAAAGCGACACAAGTTGTCTCTATTTGGAACACCAGAAACTGTCATATTTTATGATGCACAAAAACCATCAAGGTACCGTCGTGCGGGGCTTCTTTATACACTTTTTAATGGTTTTTCAACTTTATGACATTTTAACTCCCAGAGTAGTGAATGTATTTCCACAATTTTTACACATAATAATTGTGAGTATGTATGTAGGATGCATGCACAATTTGAACTAAATCCATCCATAAACAAAAAAGTTGTCCATACATCAATCGGAGACATATCATATAGAACCAGAGGGGGGCTACTTTGGACATTCATAATTAAAACAAAACTGCAGTTAAAATTCCGGGTTTACTTAGAATACTACTTTGTACCAATACTGTTGTATACTATATCAAACATTATTTCAATAAATATATGCGTTTTTAGGTGGTTCTGTGTTACCTTTATTTTTATGAGCAGCGTGATATTTTAATATAGACTAAAAGGCTGTCTGGGGGCCATCATTCCATTATTTAGGTGAAACGGTCATTTATATTGTGTATCCATACAAATATTCGATTGTATATGCTACGTCGATACTTCTTGCACGAATTGAGCAACCCTTTGAAATTTATGAACTGCAGAAACAATGCTTACAGAGCAAATGTTCTGATACGTTATGTATATTTTTATGATTCATTCGATGTATTTTCGCCTCCTGACAAGCAATAAAGAGTTTGTTTGAAAAACAATTTCAACCAAATGAAGGGGAAAATATTGCGTCATAATAGTCCCAAAGACATCAAACAGATTTGAACGATATTTCAAATTCAAAAAATCCATATTCAAAAGTGTCCAAAGTAGCCCCGTATTTCAAAAGTAGCCCCGCACGACGGTATATTTAAACTTTAAAGGAGATAAAGAGGTGAGATTCTACCAGAGATTCTCTGATTCTACTCAAATTTATAATAAAACCAAATGTATACATTTCTAGTTTATTATGGTTTTATAGTCCCTCAAAACTTGGACAGCAATAAAAATTCTGCATGAACTCAACCAAGTAATAACCCAATCAACAACTTAAATTTCAATGTAGGGAAACATAAACAAGTCATATTTTCTTCTTATTTTTTGTCATGATGGTTTTAAGAACCATCCTGAATAGATGCGACTAAACAATGTTTGGATATTTCTGGACAACATGTCAGATTTCTTCTTGGAATTCTGAATATAACTAGTCAAATTCTTCCAGAAACTCTTCCTTAGAATTAAAATTTTCATCTCTTTACTCTTTATCTAAAAACAAAACCATAATAAAAAAAACGCGAAAAAGGCAAGTCACGGTAGATGAGAAAAAAAATAGATAATTTTTTTAAGTCGGTCGCTAATAATAATTATAATTTGGTTCTTTAGAGGTATCTGGATTATTTTATAATCGGATTCTCCACCCAAAAATTAGTCGAAATCCAAAATTTCATAATTTATGGAGTGCGGGATTTCAAGTGTTTACGAGATTTTTTTTTGTTCGAGTCAAACTGTCATTCTATCCACGAAAATTAAAACTGTTTTGTTATTTTAACCATCACAACAATACTATTGGAATCCAATAAAATCACGATATACTCAGAAAAATGGGCTCTATCGATTAGACTATTGAAACTAGCATTATTTTATTCACTAAACAACCCAATTCAGAAATTTTGTTTTGTGGAGCACCCATAATAGCGCCAAAGCATACCTCATGACATACATACTTAGTTTCATATATTTACCTTAATCTCATAGTTCCCTTTCTAGCTTTGTTCTTGCCTTTCTCGTGCACCAAGGTGTACCGAAAGGCTATATGTATGTTTTTTTTTAATCTTTCGCTTTGTCGATGATCATAATGAGCGGAGTATATCGGTTGATTCTTTGGCGATATTTTTAACAGATCTCTTAGCAATGGCAACATTTTTGGCGGATGCATTCAAACTACTCATTCGCCAGACTTTTTCTCGAAACATTCTAAAAAATTTCTTTCAAGTTTTCTTATGACTTCCTCGCCGAGAGTTGTAATATATTTCTGATATTTTTGATAGATGCCTTATACTATCTTGGCGTGTATTCCGCTTGTTTGAATTCCAAAATTTGTTGCAAATTCCATGAAATGATCAATGTAATACTTCCACAGATTACTGCCAGGATGTGTGAAGAATTATTTCTAGAGCTGTTATGGTAAAATCAGAGCTATTTAGTTAAAGATCCACAATTTCAGCGCCCCTTCACTGGTCACTGGTACATCCCCATGAATGTAATCTTGGAGGAATCTCTGAAGGAACCACTTGAGAAATTACTGAAGAAACTTCTGGAACTCCTTCTGAAAGAATCTATGGAACGAAATCCTTACTGAAATTTCTGAAGTAATTCTAGGAATATTGAAGAAGTCTCTAAAGACGTTTTCGAAAGTATCGCTAAGGAAATTTCAGAAGGAATTTGAAAACTTATGGAGTAAATAAATTTCTAAATGTATTCTAAATTAATTTCTCAAAGAATTTCTGAAAAAAAAACAGAAATATTTAAGCAATCTATGGATGGAAGAAAACTCTTGGAAACTCCTAGTGAAATACCTATCACAGCCTCTTGAGATATTTTTGATACAAATTTCTGGAAGTTGTTGGGGAATTTCAGCTGGAGTCCTTAGAAGTATTTCAAAAGAAATAGCAGTACAAATGTTTAAAGGAACCTTCGAAACATTTTCTGAAAAATTTTGGAATAGTTTCTGAGAGCTTGTCTGAAAGTTTTATCAAAGAAATCTCTGTAGAAATTTCTGAATAAATATCTAAAGAAATGTCCGAAGGAATCTCTGAACGAACTTTTAAAAGAATCCCTGAAGGAGTTTCTGTTCCAATGGATCATTGAAGCCGACTTTTCCGCTACTCACCGCATCAAAACAAAAGCGCCACCGTATATGGACGGTAACACAGTGACAGCAGTCGAGTTACGTCAAACACACAAGGCTACGGTGGCGCTATCTGTTCATTTCATAGCGGCCGTTTTAGTTATTTTAGTGATCCATTCATGGGTATTTTTTTTAAGGCGGAATTTCAGAAGTTATTCATGCAAGATGCTTTGAAAGGACTCTGTATAGAGTTTGCGGAATAGAAATTCTAAACATATCCGAAAAAAAAAATTCTAGAAGATTTTTGAAAAGATTCTGAATGAACTTTCTAGTATTTTTTTAAGCAATCCCCAATATATTCCTCAAACGAAAGCCTATAGAAATTTCTGAAAAAAAAATCCATAGGAATTCCTGAAGTAATCCCTAGGCCAATGTCTCAAACAACATCTGAAATGGTTTGCTGAAAATCATGGAGAAATTGGAGGATATTCCTGCCAGGTTTTGTAAAGAATTCTTTTATCTATTATAGACGTTTTCCTACTCAGGAGAAATCCTAGATGAAATTCCTGGTGAAATCAAGCTACAAATTCGAGGAGAAGTTCCGGGAAGATCCCTGAAAGTATGCAGGAGGAATTTCGACAGCAGAAAAAAAATCTGCAATAATCTTAGAAAGAATAGCAATAGGAGTTTACATGAGATTTCTTTTAAGGTATTCCGAAAATACTTCAAAAGGATCTCTTGGAATAATCTCAGAAGAAATCCCGGGGAGAATTTTACGCTAACTCGTCCTGTAAATCTAGGAAAAATAATGAAGAAGTTGCTAGAAAAATCTCTGAAGACTTCCCAAATAATATCTGTGAAAAAAACAGAATGAGTTCCGGGATGAATCTCGTGAGAATCCCTCAAGGAAACCCAGGAGGAAAAAATAGAGGAATTAAATCAAAGAATTCCGAAAAAAATACATAAATTAATCTCAGGAAGAATCCTTGAAAGAATTTCGGAAGCAATTTCAAAAGAAAACCCGGAAGGAATCAATGAAAGTATCTCGGGAGATATTCCTGAAAAAATCTTGACATTCTTATGGTACCCTGGTGGACTACCTAAAAGAATCTCAGCAGAGATCTCTGAAATAATCTTGGAGGAACCTCTGAACGATTCCCAGAAGAAATCCCTCAAAAAATCATTAAATGAATTAAAGTGTAGAATTAGTTTTATTTATGTTAAGATACACGTTAATAAAAATAAAAAAAAAAACGAATTCCTGGAGGAATCTTAAGAAAAATTAATGTAGGAGCCCCAGGATACATCCCGAAGAAGAAATCTCGGTAGGAATTCCAGAAAAATAATAGGAAGAGATCTTGAGATGAATCCCTTAAGAAATCCCGGAAGAAATCTCTGAAAAAAAAAAACCCTGGAGAAATCGACTAAGGAATTCCGGGAGGCATCATTGGATGGAACTCTGATGGAATGATAAAAATAATCTGGCGAGAAATCCCGAACGAATACCGGGATGATTTTCCAAAGTAAACTCTGAAAGAATAAATGAAAGAACCCTCGAAAGCATAAAAACAGGGATGGATCAATGAAGGAATTATGCAGAAAAACCATGAGGAATCTTAGGAGAAATCCCTGAAGAAAACCCAGGACGCATCAGTGAATGAATCCAGAACCAACGAGTTAATCGCTGAAAGACCCACGGAAAAAAATGCTAGAAAAATTCACAAAAGAATCCAGGGAGAAATCTTTGAAGAAATCTATTGCAGAATCTCAAACGACATCGCTGGAGGAATCCTTGACGAAAACTCAAGAAAAAAATCCTTAGGAAATCTCGATACAAATCTCCAAAGGAATCATATGAGAAATCAATGAAAGAATCCCGGAATAAATCTCTGAAGAAAGCCCTGAAAATATCCAGCATGAATACCGAAGTGAATCTCGGAAGGTAAAAATAAAGATATCCAGGAAGAAATTTTTAAGGAATCACCGAAAGAATTCTTGAAAGCGGCCCAGAACGAATTTCAGTAGAAAGCCGAAATACATCCGATGCAAAAATGGCAAAATCCCGGTAGGTATTGATAATGGGATTGTGGAAGGAAATTCTAAGGGATTTTCTGAAGGAAGCATGCATAAAATCCAGAAAAAAAACTGGAGGAATTCCTGATTGTATCTTGGCAATAATCTGTGAAATAACCCGAAAACCCTTGAGGATTCAATACAGAAATCTCAGAAGGAACAAATAAAGGAACCCTTGGAAGAAAATAAAGAAAGAACTTCTGGAGTAATTTCTAGAAAGAAACTTGAAACATACCAATGGCAGAATCCCGGAAAAAATCCCAGAATGAATCCTGGGGAAATCGTTAATGAAATTCCGAAAGAAAACTCTATAGAATCCCGGGGAAATATATAAAGAAATCCCGGAAGGAATCTCTGAAAGAATCCTACGAGGAAACTTCGATGGTACTCCAGGCGACACTATCAAAGAACTTTTTAAAGGAATCTTGTGAGAATCAACCAAGCAATCCCGGGTAGAATCCCTGGGAGGATCCTGGAAGGAATCCCGGGAGAAATTCGCTTAAAACTTCTGGAGGAACCCCTGAAAAAATCACGGTAGGAAATTCCGGAGAAATCTGGGACGAATACTTTCAGGATTCTCTCATGGAATCTCCGTGATATAGTTTACATTAAGTGCAGTAATTTTTAACCTGGAGACTAAGTTTGGCTTTCCATGTCACTTTCCTCACTTCACTAGGAAACTGCAGTTAAAGAAACGATCAAGTCTTAATTTAGAAAGCACCCATTCTATATCTTGGGAAAGATGCATAGCATTCACCCTATATCTATGTTAGTTTTTATGTTATCCATTATTCCAAAAGTTTGGTTTGCAGTCGAACGCAAATTTAATTTGTACAATTCCCAAAAATAAGATACCGAAATAAAAACTGCATGGCAACCAACACCACATTTCTGCCATCACACGCCTTCCAGTGCCTCATTGATTATAATCCCGGGCTTCCATTAATACTATTACACAATCGAAAGCAAAAGCGCATCCCCGCCCCGGAAGTAAAAGTAATGCCACAGCACTTGCATCGATCTCCTCCAAAGAAGCGCGTTCCCGAATTACATGCGGGCCGTTTTTGGTGCTCTCTGACTCTCGCACACAGCTCCATCGCTGCAAATCTGCTATCCCGACTGGATGCTGTTTCTAGAGTGGTTATGGAATCCAAACGGATCGATTTCAACAAGTTTCAATCATACTACCGTATATCTGATTTCACCTGAACCGATCGAACCGAAACCAACACCGCACAGCATCCATTTTACCAGGATGGAGACGCATCATCCTCCATCTGACTCCCAACACGAGCAGGAAGTCGCGAAACGAAAGCGGAAAATGCACTTACACTTTCGCTGATTCCCGCAGCATCCACTTCGATTTTGCACAGTTTCCTCTACCATTCGAGGGGTACCAGTGCTCGCCACCAGATGGCAACTAGTGGAGGGGGAGACACATACATTCACACAATCGTGGCTCACTCGCACATCTCTGGCCACCCGAAAGATGCAGGGAAAATCGATAACAAAGTTGAGGTAGGTCCTGGTTCAGAAATTTCGGAAATTTCTTCGGATCAACAGTGGAATGATAGGTTAATCTACACGGATTATCTCTTGTACTTGTTTGGGGCGTTTTTGAACCGAAAGATCTGATCTAGTAGCATCCAGATATGTTTGTTTATCTGGATGATGTTTGTATTGGCAAACAAAATCACGTGAATAGAATCCTTATTTCGTGAAACTCAAGTAAAACCGTACGTACTTGCTCTCATATCCGCCAACCACTGCACCACAATCCTGGACCAGGCGATCTCTAGCCCGGTCGGAGTACAGCTTCCGGAATATGTCCAAATTGGGATCGGTTCGATAATGAAAGTGGCCACACACAAGGTACACTCTGTTTTCACTTTCCAATACACACCACTCGGCGGCGAAGAAACGACAGCAACAGCAGCAGCAAAACATCCACAGCTCGTTTCCTTTCTCACTCTGACCGGCGTTGGAGCTGATCCCTTACGCCCCGAGCAACACCAAAACACTCTACTTCAACACAGTCGTCCACACGTTCGCCGAGTTGATTTGTTTTTCGCAAAAGCACTCCCCAATCAACCGAAAACGAAGACAACGACGGTGTACAGGTACCTCATCTAAATATTACAACTCGCGCGCGCCGGTCGGTCGGTCGTAAAACCCGGCAATTACTACGACTACTGCACTCGTCGGTGTTCTCCTCGGCCCCGGCAGCGTTACAGCAGCGATGAGAAGCGCGAGGCGGCGAGGATGGATGCACTCGTTCGGGATGCGCTTACGTTGTTGCAATATTTGTAAACTTACACACCCCTTTTTCACTTTGGCCCAACAACGAAAAAAAAAATGGCCCAGGTACTTCCTCTTCCTGTTTCGGTCAGAATGGAAAATTATCTGAATTTCGGAACTTCCACTTGACACTAAGCACCGCAAATATCAGAAGAATTGCTTCTTCAGTTAACCACGCTCCTCAACCGTCGAACAAACCGCGTACAAAATCTTCAACCGATTCCTTCCAACAGCACCACCGTTCCTCAGTTTTATGTTTTGTGCTGAACCGTTTCGATCCGGACCTAAGACAACAATATTTACAGTGCTGGTCCTTGCGGGCCCGAAGTCGTTCTAAACGATGGTGGCTGGCTGGCTACCGCACGGTATACAATGTTGGGGGCCACTTCGTGTAAGGACTCACTCCGAGCGTCAGGCACGGCGAGAGTGAGTTACCCCCAGTACGCGGAACTTAGGAGACACGGACGACGACAAAGGATGCAATTTCCTCTAAGCCCTAGCAGACACACAGTGCACAGCGATGGTAGTGAGTGCGATAAAAACAGAATGGTTTGTTTGGGGAAATTGGCAAGCTTTCCTGCCTGTATACGTTCTTCGATGGCGTCGTGGTCGTCTGCCGTTTCGAATCGAGGGGTTATTGAATGGGAAGAGTTGTGCAACTCGCGTGCCGTGCCGGATGTATGAACACGGGTTGATGACCTGACGAAAGTCGAATGCAACGTTTGTAGTAGACGTGAAAATCAAAGGCCGTTAAGGTTCTTCAACCTTATTGATCAGGTCAAGGTGAGTTCAGTTGAGTAAGACATTAAGGCTTAAGCAATGCAGCCAAGTTCTAACAAAACCGAAACTCCTGGTTTAATCACCGAAAGAACTTCAGGACTGGTTTCAGTAAAAACTGCTACTGGAAACCCTGGAGGCACTAACAAAGAAATCCCTAGGGGAAGTCCAGGTGAAAGATATGTTGAAACTTATAGTGATATCCTATGCAAAACTGTAGAAAGATTGTTGACAAGAACTGTGATAAGCATCCTTAACTTCAGAATTTCTTAAAGAGATCCAAGAGAAGATCTCCAGGATAAATTTTTACTAGAACTTCAAATGGAATCTTTGTGGAATCTCCAAAAGGAAATTCAAGAGAAAAGAAAAGAAGAAAGAGTACAATGGAGGAATTTTCTAGAAATCTGCTGCAGGATTCTCTACTGAATGTTTAGGTATAATATCTAGCGGAACTTCATGATGGGTTCCTGGCTCAAGACGAGAAATCCACGTTTGGGTTCCGAGTAATTTGTGGTGGAACTGATTGCGGAACTCCTGAAATAGAAAAACAAAGAACAGATTTTTGAAGAAGCTTTCAGTAAAAATTCATGTAGAAACTCCATTGAAATCCCTGCTTGAACTCTACGAAAAGTCTTTGAAAAAAAAACAGGTAGAATACCTGTAGGAGGTCCAGGGTGAGTTCCAAGAGAAATCTCAGGTAAAACATCTAGAGGAACTCATAGATGGAAAATTTGACAGGAGCTGCTGGAGAAATTTATGGAAGAACTACTGGAGGAGCTTGAAGTACAAGCCGGATGCATTATTGGAGGATCTGAACTAAAATCTGCTCAGAAACTCCAGGAGAAATTCCTCTGAGAGCTTTTGGAGAAATTCATACAGGCATTACATGAGGACTTCACAAGCCCGTGCACAAGGGGGGGGGGTTTTGGGTGTTAAACCCTCCCCATTACCGACGCTTCATATACTAGGCGCCCCTCCGCCTTTTGCCGAAATTGGGAAAAACCCCTCCCTTGGCGCCACTTCTGTGCACGGGCCTGGGACTTCATGAGAAAACTTCAGTCAAAGCTATTTAAAGGAAGATGAAGAATCCCCAAAAAAAGTCTAGTTCAGGTGAATTCCCAAACATTACAGGTTAAGCTCAAGAAAAATTATAAAAGAAACTCCAGAAGGAAAACCAAAAAAAAAAATCGTAGGGCATAAGAGAAAGATGTGCAGATGATATTTATCGAAAATAATGCATAAATAATCCCTAAAAAACTTAAAAATAAATCTAAACAAAACTTAGTCGAAGTTCCCTATGAAATTGCTGCGGAGCTACGAAATACAGGACGAAACTCTATAAGAACTTCATAAGGAATCCTAAGAAAAACTTCCTGAAGGACAACAGAAACAATTCCAAGATAATTTTCGGAAGTAACTGCCGGAAAATCTTTGGAGGGAAGAAGGAAGCCTGTGAAAATACCAGATGAGAAATGCCTAGATAAATCACCTGCCTAGGAGAAATCTTTGTAAGAACTTTTGCGGAAGTCCCTGAAAGATCTCGTATAGAAATGACGAGTGTAATTTTCTGGACAAAAATTTGGAGGAAGTGCAATTGTGGTTTTTGAAAAACTACAGCAAACAAATTAAGAGGAATTCAGAATGAAATCGAATGAATTTCAGAAATATTAGGAAATTTTAAACATTTCAGAAATTTTAGAAATTTTGGATATTTTTGATCGATAGATTTTTCTAAAATTTAAAATTTTTAGAGTCTTCAAAAACCTATTTGAACATTTTTGAAAATTTTGAAAAATATCGAAATTTTACAAAATTGAAAAATATTAGATATTGTGGTTTTTGAAATTTTACAAATTTTAAAAATTTCAAGGAAAAAATCCAGAAAACAAACTGTAGAAGAAGTAAGTCAAATGAGAGAAGGACGGTATAAGGAGCACTTCTCAAAGAGGACTGCACGTAATTCTTAGGAGGAACTTCAAGGTGAATTCCAGGATAAATTCACTTTATCCAATTGCACATGAAATACCAGAAGCAATAGGATTCTTAAATTCTGCACGAAGTCTATGAGGTTTTCTGGGAGCAACTCATGGAGGAATTTTCGGAAGAAGTGCCGTAAGAATCCACGGGAAAATTGCTGAAACAGTTACATGAGAGAATTGCGGAGGAAGTCTCGAAAAAAATACAAGTTGAATTCCTGAGGAAACTCAACAGTAAAAATTCCCGGACTAGCTTCAGGAGGAGTTCTTCCAATTTTTGGCAAAAACCATCAACTTACAGCAGGAGATATGTGCTCCAGAAATTCCTGTGGAATTCCCAGAGGAATTCCTGGAGGAATTTCCAGAGGAATTCCTGGAGGAATTTCCAGAGGAATTCCTGGAGGAATTTCCAGAGGAATTCCTGGAGGAATTTCCAGAGGAATTCCTGGAGGAATTTCCAGAGGAATTCCTGGAGGAATTTCCAGAGGAATTCCTGGAGGAATTTCCAGAGTAATTCTTAGAGGAATTTTCAGAGGAATACCTGGAAGAATTTCCAGAGGAATTCCTGGAGGAATTCCCAGAGGAATTCCTGGAGGAATTTCCAGAGGAATTCTTGGAGGAATTTCCAGAGGTATTCTTGGAAGAATTTCCAGAGGAATTTCCAGATGATTTCCTGGAGAAATTTCCAGATCAATTCGTGGAGGAATTTCCAGAGGAATTCCTTGAGGAATTTCCAGATGAATTCCTGGAGGAATTTCCAGAGGAATTCCTGGAGGAATTTCCAGAGGAATTCCTGGAGGAATTTCCAGATAGATTCCTGGAGGAATTTCCAGATAGATTCCTGGAGGAATTTCCAAAAAGATTCCTGGAGGAATTTCCAGAGGAATTCCTGGAGGAATTTCCAGAGGAATTCCTGGAGGAATTGCCGGAGGAATTCCCGGAGGAATTTCCGAAGGAATTCCCGGAGGAATTCCCGGAAGAATTTCCAGAAATTCCCGGGGAATTTCCAGAGAAATTCGTGGAGGAATTTCCAGAGGAATTCCTGGAGGAATTTCCGGAGGAACTTCCAGAGGAATTCCTGGAGGAACTTCCAGAGGAATTCCTGGAGGAACTTCCAGAGGAATTCCTGGAAGAACTTCCAGAGGAATTCTTGGAGGAATTTCCAGAGGAATTCCTGGACGAATTACCAGAGGAATTCCTGGACGAATTTTAAGGAATTCCTGGACGAATTTTAAGGAATTCCTGGACGAATTTCCAGATGAATTCCGTGGAGAAATTTCCTGAGGAATTTCCAGAGGAATTCCTGGAGGAATTTCCACAGGAATTCCTGGAGGAATTTCCAGAGGAGTTCCTGGAGGAATTTCCAGAAGAATTCCTGGAGGAATTTTCAGAGGAAATCCTGGAAGAATTTCCAGAGTAATTCCTGGAGGATTTTTCAGAGGAATTTCTGGAGGAATTTTCTGCGGAATTCCTGGAGGAATTTCCTGCGGAATTCCTTGAGGAATTTCCAGAGGAAATCCTGGAGGAATTTCCAGGGGAATTTCTGGAGGAATTTCCAGGGGAATTTCTGGAGGAATTTCCAGAGGAATTCCTGGAGGAATTTCCAGAGGAATTCCTGGAGGAATTTCCAGAGGAATTCCTGGAGGAATTTCCAGAGGAATTCCTGGAGGAATTTCCAGAGGAAATCCTGGAGGAATTTCCAGAGGAAATCCTGGAGGAATTTCCAGAGGAAATCCTGGAGGAATTTCCAGATGAAATCCTGGAGGAATTTCCAGAGGAAATACTGGAGGAATTTCCGGAGGAAATCCTGGAGGAATTTCCAGAGGAAATCCTGGAGGAATTTCACGAAGGAAATCCTAGAGGAATTTTCAGAGGAAATCCTGGAGGAATTTCCAGAGGAAATCCTGGAGGAATTTCCAGAGGAAATGCCGGAGGAATTTCTAGAGGAAATCCCGGAGGAATTTCCAGAGGAAATCCCGGAGGAATTTCCAGAGGAAATCCCGGAGGAATTTCCAGAGGAAATCCCGGAGGAATTTCCAGAGGAAATCCCGGAGGAATTTCCAGAGGAAATCCCGGAGGAATTTCCAGAGGAAATCCCGGAGGAATTTCCAGAGGAAATCCCGGAGGAATTTCCAGAGGAAATCCCGGAGGAATTTCCAGAGGAAATCCCGGAGGAATTTCCAGAGGAAATCCCGGAGGAATTTCCAGACGAAATCCCGGAGGAATTTCCAGAGGAAATCCCGGAGGAATTTTCAGAGGAAATCCCGGAGGAATTTCTAGAGGAAATCCCGGAGGTTTTTCCAGAGGAAATCCCGGAGGAATTTCCAGAGAAAAACCTGGAGGAATTTCCAGAGGAATTTCTGGAGGGATTTCCAGAAAAATTCCTGGAGGAATTTCCAGAGGAATTCCTGATGGAATTTCCAGAGAAATCCCTAAAGGTATTTCCAGAGGAGTTTCTGGATGAATTTCCGGAAAAAATCGTGATGGGATTTCCAGAGCAAATCCTGAAGGAATTTCCAATGGAATTCCTGAAGGATTTTTTAAAGAAATTCCTGGAGGAGTTTCCGGAAAAATTCCAGGAGGAATCTCCGGAGGAGTTTTTAGAAGAAATTTCCGGAAATATTGCTGGAGGAATTTCCAGAGGAATTACTGGAGGAATTTCCAGAGGAATTCCTGGAGGAATTTCCAGAGGAATTCCTGAAGGAATTTTCCAGAGAAATTCCTGAAGGAATTTCCAGACGAATGCCTGGAGGAATTCCGCAACGAATTCCCGGAGGAATTTCCAAAGCAATTCCTGGAGGAATTTCCTGAGGAATTCCTGAAGGAATTTCCAGAGGAATTCCTGGAGAAATTTCTAGAGGAACTCCTGGAGGAACTCCAGAGAAATTTCTGGAGGAATTTCCAGGGGAATTGCTGGAGGAATTTGCAGAGGATATCCTGAAAGAATTTCCTAGGGGAGTTTCCAGAAGAAATCCTGGAGGAATTTCCAGAAGAAATTCTGAAGGAATTTCCAGAGGAAATCCAGCAGGAATTTCAAGAGGACATCCTGGAGGAATTTCCAGAGGAATTTCTGGAGGAATTTCCTGAGGAATTCCTGAAGGAATTTCCATAGGAATTCCTGGAGGAATTTCGAAATGAGTTTCTGGAGGAATTTCGAAAGGAATTCCTGGAGGAATTTCCAAAGGAATTCCTGAATGAATTTCCAAAGGAATTCCTGGAGAAATTTACACAGGAATTCCTGGAGGAATTTCCAAAGGAATTCCTGGAAGAATTTTCAAAGGAATTCCTGGAGGAATTTGTGGAAGATTTTCCAAAAGAATTGCTGGGCAATTTTCAGAGAAATTCGTGAAAGAATTTCCTGGGTAATTTCGAGAGACATTTCTGGAGGAATTATTTGGGGAATTTCCAAATGGATTTCCTGGGAGATGTCCGGATGAATTTCTGGAGAAATCTTCATAGGCATTCCTGGAGGAATTTCTAGAGGAATTCCAGTAGGAATTACCAAATGAATTCATGGAGGAATTTTTAGAGGAATTCCTGGAGAAATTTCCATAGAAATTCCAGAAGGAATTCCAGGACAAGTCCAAGGAGTAATTCCAGGACGAGTCTCAGGAGGAATTCGTGGACGAATTCAAAGAGGGATTCCAGGAGGAATTCCAGGAGTAATTCCAAGAGGAATTCCAAAGAGAAATTTAGAAGGAATTCCTGGAGGAATTCAAAGAGGAATTCCAGTAGGAATCCTAGCAGAAATTCCTTGAGGATTTCATGGAGGAATTCCAGGAGAAATTCCTGGAGGAGTTCCAGGAGTAATTCCAAGAGGAACTCCAGAAGAAATTCAAAGAGAAATTCAGAAGGAATTTCAGGAGGAATTCAAGGAGGAATTCCAGTAGGAGTTCCAGCAGAAATTCCTTGAGGATTTCGTGGAGGAATTCCAGGAGAAATTCCATGGGAAATTGCTGGTCTGATTCCATGAAGAATTCTTGGTGGTATTCCATGGGTAATTCTTGATGGTATTCCATGGGGAATTCATGGTGAAATTCCAGGAGGAATTTCAGGATGGACTCCAGGAGGAATTCCACGAGAATTTACTGGAGGAATTCCAGAAGGAGTTCCATGAAGAATTCTAAGAAGAATTCAAGGAGGAATTTTAGATGGAATTTCTAGAGGCCTTCTAAGAGGACCTCCAGAACGAATTCCCGGAAGAATTCCAGGAGCATTTCAAGGAGTAACTGCAAGAGGCATTTTAGGAGAAATAGCAGTGGAGATTCCAGGAGTGATTGCTGTGCGAATTCCAGGAGTAATTCCACGAGGAATTTCAAGATGAAATCTTGGAGGTATTCCTGAGGGAGTCCCAGGACAAATTCCAGAAGGAGTTTCTGGAGGATTTCTAGAATCAATTAAGAAAGGAATTGTAGGGGTCATTCCAGAAGCGATTTTTGCATTTATTTAAGGAGGAGTTCCAGTATGATTTCCAATTGGAATTCCGAGGGAGATTCTAAATTTCTGCAGAAATTTTAGAAGCAATTTCTTCAGTAGAAATTTAAAGAAGTAATCTTGGAAGAGGAATTTAACCGGGACTTCCAGGAAAAAAAAAATCAAGAGCAGTTTTTGAAATAGTTCTGAATAAATTCCAAGAATTTCGGGATGAACTATTTATTCGTACAGAAATTCCAAGAAGATTTCCAAGAGGAATTCTTTCGAGAAATTCACAGGCAAACTCCTGGAGAAAACGATGTAGAAATTCCAGAAGCTTCTGCAGAACGAGCTTCAAGAGAAGTGTCTATGGGGAATCTTTCGAGGTGCTCTACATAGATGGAGTCTCTGGAGTAAATTTATGACGAACCATCACAGATGCTCCAGGATAAATTTCCAAAAGAACTCCAGGAGCAACCATTGCAAGATTACCAAGTACTGGTGAGATTTCTTTAATATCTACCACAGAAATGTCTGTAAATCTTTAATTGGATTTTTTTGTGAATATCCAAATGGAGAGCCCGGACTATGCTGATTTAAAATTGAAAATTGATGTTTGTGAAGTCATACAAGAGTTGAATCGATAGGTTTTCATTGAGTTGGATAACTTTTCATTGAAGGTGAATAATGGGTGTAAAAGAAAATACATTTATGTGATGTTGAAACAGTATTGAAAGGCATACCTAGTTTTATGACAATTTTCATAAGCATAACCCTTTGCTTGCAACATGCACAAGTTGTAGGGCAGTTGTTATTACCTGAAAGAAGAGGAGAGAAATTACGATATTAGTATTCGCAACCCATATTCATTACATTACAGAAATTCACAGAACGCTGGGGATGAGTAAATTACGGGCTGAAAATATTCATAATAAAGTTAATAAAAAGTAGTAAAGAATAACTTTCAAGACGCTCACAGACATCCAGATCATCACAGCGCCCCTCGTTTTGCAACTCAACCCCATATTGGTGAGACCCATTTCCTGAGCGCATCGAAAAAATGCAATTCTCGACGAAAAACTCCTCACATTTCTCTCATTTTTCACAACAGGGTGCACCAGGTACACCACTTTCAGCTGCGCGGCGCATTCATCGGGGTGGTAGTTTCCACCTTGATCCCATCTAGCAACCCCCTTCAGATCATCCCCGATCTGGATATTCCCTGTGTGAAAGCATAACACAAGTGAGAAATGGGAGCTCAAATGCACGAGAGAGCGAAACTAGCTGATGGCAAAAGGGTTGCCGTTTTCGGTTTCGGTTTGTTTTTGTCGAAGTCCGTTCATCGTTAGAGCTGTCGCGCCAATAACAAAACACACATACCACTGCCACAACAGCCCTAGGGTACTCGAGAGTGACGCGACATAGCGACGACGACGACAACGACGACAATTTGCGACCGAACGACGACGCGACTTCCTGTTGTTGGTGCGGTAGGTCAGTGCAGTAGAGTACCAGGTGGTGATCAAGGAGCAATTGAAGCGCGCGGTATCCAAGGGTTTTCGGTCTGTTGTAACACTACTACCAATGTAATAGTTGGGGTGGTAGTTGCATTGCGTTGTGGAGGCGAACGAGGAAATTGTAAGCGAATGATGCTAATGAGGAAAAAGTGTTTTTCCCACGGGTGGTGAATGGGAGTAAGTCAGGTTGCAGGCAGAAATTCAGTAGATTTTGTATGTGATTCCAGCTATTTTAACCCGTATCCGCCCAACAGAAAGAAAAAAATTCAAATGGCTACCATTTCGTCAATTTTCAACCGATTTCTTTCATTTTTTGACCATTGCATTGTTTTGATGCCTAGTTTTAGGAAACCTATTGGTCATTTTTGAATTGTCCGGCTATCCGGAGTTATTCCGGTGAGTCACTGGGTCACATCCGGTAAAAATGACCCCAACTTCCTTTTGCCACTCAATTTCTTAGAGTAACTGCGGAAAATCCAGTTTCATTTTAACAAATTTTCATAATACAGACCACAGTGATATTTTCAGAAGCAAATTAGGCGATGTAACCAGTTCCAGGCTGGGCCCCTGCTTGGAATCTACTCCAGGGACCATCAGGGAACCGGCCCAAGAGCGGTCAAATATTATTTTACGTTCAAGTTGAGCAATATGGGTATCAAACTTCAACATTTTCTAATACCATTTAGAAAACGGTCACTAGAAGATGTTTTGCGCACATTGGCCACCGGGAGGACCGATCCGGTGGTCCCACGCGGAACAAGATGTCGGCCATTTTGAAAACTGTTTGCATCCCACACTGGGCAGAACGCTAGTGCTCTGGATAACCATCCTAGAGGTTTCGTATCTTCAGAGAAATGTCTTGTAACAGTTTTTACTATAATCTGGTTATCTAATACTTGATCTAGATAAGTTGAAACTGATCTAGATCAGTTCTATCTTTTCATAGAAGTGTCCTAGAAGAAAATTTTCTTCTGCAAAGACGTTCATATTGCTGTTTTTGACATTTCTCCCGAAGGCACCTGGACTGTAAAATGTAAACAAAAGGCACAGTGGGTCACTTCATGAAAAATGTAAAAAAAATCATGTTTGATCAATTTTACGTAAAAAAATATTCTAAAAGAATGCTTTTACTACACGTTTGCAACTGTATCCGCCCAACAGAAAACAAAATATTCAAATGGCTGCCTTTTCGTCAATTTTCAACCGATTTCTTTCATCTTAGAACCATTTGAATCGTATTGATGCCTAGTTTTAGGAATCTTGTTGGTCATTTTTGGATTGTCCGCCTATCCGGAGTTCCCTTTGGGACTAAATGCTCAAATCCCAGTTATATTTCAACGAATTTTCACAGTTTAGCCCAGAATGATACTTTCAGAAACAAATTAGACTTCCCATACTTGGATTATTCTCCAGAGCCCTCAGGGTACCGGTCTAAGTATGGTCAAATATTATTTTTCGTCCGAGTTTAGCAATATGGGTATCCAACTTCATCATTTTTATATCCTTCAAAAGAAGAATATTGACAAGTCCAAGGCTTGTGCAGTCTCTGCTGTGGGATCCAATGACCACACGTATTTAGGTAGACATAATGAATCATACCTAGACATTTAGGTACTGTAATGAATAGTATTTCATGTAGGTAGATATCCTATGCACACAAGCATTAGGTAGATACTACAGTCCTTTCCCCTTTAGAAAACTCAGAAAGTCATCACCTAATAATAGCACAAATAAACTGACGAGTCCGTCACTTTCTAAGAACATATCTGTTCGCTAACAAAACTACAAAAACAAAAAGACGATTTCGTCATCCCAATATCGACAACTTTACTAAGAAGTACAAATAACACAAATCCATTCACCAAAACATAACATATGACAATTCCGCCACAAAAGAACAATTTCGTTCACTACAAAAAATAACATTTCGTAGACATAATGAATCATACCTAGACATTTGGGTACTGTAATGAATAGTATTTCATGTAGGTAGATATCCTATGCACACAAGCATTAGGTAGATACTACAATCATTTTCTGATACCAGATAGGAAATGGTCTTTAGAAGTTGTTTTTGGCATATTGGCCTCAAGTAATTCTGTTCCGATGATCCCCCGGGTAGCTAGATATCGGCTATTTTGAAAATTACTTGCGTCACGATGGTATAAATGTCTAACTTCAGCATATGCAAAGTCCGTTTGATATACAGTTATGAGCAGATGTTTCTGCGATATTAGCCACACAGAGTACCGTTCCGATGACCCCTGAGGAACTTAGGTAGATACTACATTTCGAAACCGTAGTACCAATTGGTTAGAAAAAAAAAATGCTCAATTCCTCCGGATGCAGATTTCCCTGGGGAACACCGGGACTGTCTTTCGTGTGTATAGTGTCAAATGTGTAACAATTTTGCAGAACATAGTATAACGCTATTTCCACATCTTCGCGTTGAAAATGTCGACAATCGTGCTTTTCCCGTTTTGAACTACTGTTTTATTTGGGGTCGTTCATAAATCACGTAAACCGAATTTTGGTCATCTCAAAACACCCCTACCCACTTTTAGACTTTCGTTCATTCAAAATTTCGAAATTATGGAGCATAAACTTTGACCAGATCTCCCTCCCTAAAAGTCTACGTGGTTTTTGAACGGCCCTTGTCTAGTTCCTCAGGGGTCATCGGAACGGTACTCTGGGTGGCTAATATCGCAGAAACATCTGCTCATAACTGTATATCAAACGGACTTTGCATATGCTGAAGTTAGACATTTATACCATCGTGACGCAAGTAATTTTCAAAATAGCCGATATCTAGCTACCCGGGGGATCATCGGAACAGAATTACTTGAGGCCAATATGCCAAAAACAACTTCTAAAGACCATTTCCTATCTGGTATCAGAAAATGATGAAGTTGGATACCCATATTGCTTAACTCGGACGAAAAATAATATTTGACCATACTTAGACCGGTACCCTGAGGGCTCTGGAGAATAATCCAAGTATGGGAAGTCTAATTTGTTTCTGAAAGTATCATTCTGGGCTAAACTGTGAAAATTCGTTGAAATATAACTGGGATTTGAGCATTTAGTCCCAAAGGGAACTCCGGATAGGCGGACAATCCAAAAATGACCAACAAGATTCCTAAAACTAGGCATCAATACGATTCAAATGGTTCTAAGATGAAAGAAATCGGTTGAAAATTGACGAAAAGGCAGCCATTTGAATATTTTGTTTTCTGTTGGGCGGATACAGTTGCAAACGTGTAGTAAAAGCATTCTTTTAGAATATTTTTTTACGTAAAATTGATCAAACATGATTTTTTTTACATTTTTCATGAAGTGACCCACTGTGCCTTTTGTTTACATTTTACAGTCCAGGTGCCTTCGGGAGAAATGTCAAAAACAGCAATATGAACGTCTTTGCAGAAGAAAATTTTCTTCTAGGACACTTCTATGAAAAGATAGAACTGATCTAGATCAGTTTCAACTTATCTAGATCAAGTATTAGATAACCAGATTATAGTAAAAACTGTTACAAGACATTTCTCTGAAGATACGAAACCTCTAGGATGGTTATCCAGAGCACTAGCGTTCTGCCCAGTGTGGGATGCAAACAGTTTTCAAAATGGCCGACATCTTGTTCCGCGTGGGACCACCGGATCGGTCCTCCCGGTGGCCAATGTGCGCAAAACATCTTCTAGTGACCGTTTTCTAAATGGTATTAGAAAATGTTGAAGTTTGATACCCATATTGCTCAACTTGAACGTAAAATAATATTTGACCGCTCTTGGGCCGGTTCCCTGATGGTCCCTGGAGTAGATTCCAAGCAGGGACCCAGCCTGGAACTGGTTACATCGCCTAATTTGCTTCTGAAAATATCACTGTGGTCTGTATTATGAAAATTTGTTAAAATGAAACTGGATTTTCCGCAGTTACTCTAAGAAATTGAGTGGCAAAAGGAAGTTGGGGTCAATTTTACCGGATGTGACCCAGTGACTCACCGGAATAACTCCGGATAGCCGGACAATTCAAAAATGACCAATAGGTTTCCTAAAACTAGGCATCAAAACAATGCAATGGTCAAAAAATGAAAGAAATCGGTTGAAAATTGACGAAATGGCAGCCATTTGAATTTTTTTCTTTCTGTTGGGCGGATACGGGTTAACACATCACGGCTTATAACGACTTATATCCTCTCATATATATTGGAAAATTCCTCTAAGGAACCCTGGAGTTCAGGAAAATTTCACTAAGGAATTCTGGAGAAATCTGCTCAGGAATTCTGGAGAATTCCTCTCAGAAATTCTGGAGAATTCCTCTCAGGAACGCTTGGGAATTTCTCTCAGGAATTCTTGGGTATTCCTCTCAGGAATTCTTGGGTATTCCTCTCAGGAATTCTTGGGAATTCCTCTCAGGATTTCTTGGGAATTCCTTTCAGGATTTCTTGGGAATTCCTTTCAGGATTTCTTGGGAATTCCTCTCAGGAATTCTTGGGAATTCCTCTCAGGAATTCTTGGGAATTCCTCTCAGGAATTCTTGGGAATTCCTCTCAGAAATTCTTGGGAATTCCTCTCAGGAATTCTTGGGAATTCCTCTCAGGAATTCTTGGGAATTCCTCTCAGGAATTCTTGGGAATTCCTCTCAGGAATTCTTGGGAATTCCTCTCAGGAATTCTTGGGAATTCCTCTAAGGAATTCTTGGGAATTCCTCTAAGGAATTCTTGGGAATTCCTCTCAGGAATTCTTGGGAATTCCTCTCAGGAATTCTTGGGAATTCCTCTCAGGAATTCTTGGGAATTCCTCTCAGGAATTCTTGGGAAATCCTCTCAGGAATTCTTGGGAATTCCTCTCAGGAATTCTTGGGAATTCCTCTCAGGAATTCTTGGGAATTCCTCTCAGGAATTCTTGGGAATTCCTCTCAGGAATTCTTGGGAATTCCTCTCAGGAATTCTTGGGAATTCCTCTCAGGAATTCTTGGGAATTCCTCTCAGGAATTCTTGGGAATTCCTCTCAGGAATTCTTGGGAATTCCTCTCAGGAATTCTTGGGAATTCCTCTCAGGAATTCTTGGGAATTCCTCTCAGGAATTCTTGGGAATTCCTCTCAGGAATTCTTGGGAATTCCTCTCAGGAATTCTTGGGAATTCCTCTCAGGAATTCTTGCGAATTCCTCTCAGGAATTCTTGCGAATTCCTCTCAGGTATTCTTGCGAATTCCTCTCAGGAATTCTTGCGAATTTCTCTCGGGAATTCTTGCAAATTTCTCTCAGGAATTCCTGCGAATTTCTCTCAGGAATTCTTGCGAATTCCTCTCAGGAATTCTTGCGAATTCCTCTCAGGAATTCTTGCGAATTCCTCTCAGGAATTCTTGCGAATTCCTCTCAGGAATTCTTGAGAATTCCTCTCAGGAATTCTTGAGAATTCCTCTCAGGAATTCTTGAGAATTCCTCTCAGGAATTCTTGGAAATTCCTCTCAGGAATTCTTTGGAATTCCTCTCAGGAATTCTTGGGAATTCCTCTCAGGAATTCTTGGGAATTCCTCTCAGGAATTCTTGGGAATTCCTCTCAGGAATTCTTGGGAATTCCTCTCGGGAATTCTTGGGAATTCCTCTCAGGAATTCTTGGGAATTCCTCTCAGGAATTCTTGGGAATTCCTCTCAGGAATTCTTGGGAATTCCTCTCAGGAATTCTTGGGAATTCCTCTCAGGAATTCTTGGGAATTCCTGATTGATTGATTTGTCTTTATTAGAGAGACTTTCAGCCCTTGGGAATTCCTCTCAGGAATTCTTGGGAATTCCTCTCAGGAATTCTTGGGAATTCCTCTCAGGAATTCTTGGGAATTCCTCTCAGGAATTCTTGGGAATTCCTCTCAGGAATTCTTGGGAATTCCTCTCAGGAATTCTTGGGAATTCCTCTCAGGAATTCTTGGGAATTCCTCTCAGGAATTCTTAGGAATTCCTCTCAGGAATTCTTAGGAATTCCTCTCAGGAATTCTAGGGAAACCCTCTCAGGAATTCTGGGGAATTCCTCTCAGGAATTCTGGGGAATTCCTCTCAGGAATTCTGGGGAATTCCTCTCAGGAATTCTGGGGAATTCCTCTCAGGAATTCTGGGGAATTCCTCTCAGGAATTCTGGGGAATTCCTCTCAGGAATTCTGGGGAATTCCTCTCAGGAATTCTGGGGAATTCCTCTCAGGAATTCTGGGTAATTCATTTCAGGAATTCTGGGGAATTCCTCTCAGGAATTCTGGGGAATTCCTCTCAGGAATTCTGGGGAATTCCTCTCAGGAATTCTGGGGAATTCCTCTCAGGAATTCTGGGGAATTCCTCTCAGGAATTCTGGGGAATTCCTCTCAGGAATTCTGGGGAATTCCTCTCAGGAATTCTTGGGAATTCCTCTCAGGAATTCTTGGGAATTCCTCTCAGGAATTCTTGGGAATTCCTCTCAGGAATTCTTGGGAATTCCTCTCAGGAATTCTTGGGAATTCCTCTCAGGAATTCTTGGGAATTCCTCTCAGGAATTCTTGGGAATTCCTCTCAGGAATTCTTGGGAATTCCTCTCAGGAATTCTTGCGAATTCCTCTCAGGAATTCTTGCGAATTCCTCTCAGGAATTCTTGCGAATTCCTCTCAGGAATTCTTGCGAATTCCTCTCAGGAATTCTTGGGAATTTCTCTCGGGAATTCTTGCAAATTTCTCTCAGGAATTCCTGCGAATTTCTCTCAGGAATTCTTGCGAATTCCTCTCAGGAATTCTTGCGAATTCCTCTCAGGAATTCTTGAGAATTCCTCTCAGGAATTCTTGAGAATTCCTCTCAGGAATTCTTGGAAATTCCTCTCAGGAATTCTTTGGAATTCCTCTCAGGAATTCTTGGGAATTCCTCTCAGGAATTCTTGAGAATTCCTCTCAGGAATTCTTGGGAATTCCTCTCAGGAATTCTTGGGAATTCCTCTCGGGAATTCTTGGGAATTCCTCTCAGGAATTCTTGGGAATTCCTCTCAGAAATTCTTGGGAATTCCTCTCAGGAATTCTTGGGAATTCCTCTCAGGAATTCTTGGGAATTCCTCTCAGGAATTCTTGGGAATTCCTCTCAGGAATTCTTGGGAATTCCTCTCAGGAATTCTTGGGAATTCCTCTCAGGAATTCTTGGGAATTCCTCTCAGGAATTCTTGGGAATTCCTCTCAGGAATTCTTGGGAATTCCTCTCAGGAATTCTTGGGAATTCCTCTCAGGAATTCTTGGGAATTCCTCTCAGGAATTCTTGGGAATTCCTCTCAGGAATTCTTGGGAATTCCTCTCAGGAATTCTTGGGAATTCCTCTCAGGAATTCTTGGGAATTCCTCTCAGGAATTCTTGGGAATTCCTCTTAGGAATTCTTGAGAATTCCTCTCAGGAATTCTTGGGAATTCCTCTCAGGAATTCTTGGGAATTCCTCTCAGGAATTCTTGGGAATTCCTCTCAGGAATTCTTAGGAATTCCTCTCAGGAATTCTAGGGAAACCCTCTCAGGAATTCTGGGGAATTCCTCTCAGGAATTCTGGGGAATTCCTCTCAGGAATTCTGGGGAATTCCTCTCAGGAATTCTGGGGAATTCCTCTCAGGAATTCTGGGGAATTCCTCTCAGGAATTCTGGGTAATTCCTCTCAGGAATTCTGGGGAATTCCTCTCAGGAATTCTGGGGAATTCCTCTCAGGAATTCTGGGGAATTCCTCTCAGGAATTCTGGGGAATTCCTCTCAGGAATTCTGGGGAATTCCTCTCAGGAATTCTGGGGAATTCCTCTCAGGAATTCTTGGGAATTCCTCTCAGGAATTCTTGGGAATTCCTCTCAGGAATTCTTGGGAATTCCTCTCAGGAATTCTTGGGAATTCCTCTCAGGAATTCTTAGGAATTCCTCTGAGGAATTCTAGGGAAACCATCTCAGGAATTCTGGGGAATTCCTCTCAGGAATTCTTGGGAATTCCTCTCAGGAATTCTTGGGAATTCCTCTCAGGAATTCTTGGGAATTCCTCTCAGGAATTCTTGGGAATTCCTCTCAGGAATTCTTGAGAATTTCTCTCAGGAATTCTTGGGAATTCCTCTCAGGAATTCTTGGGAATTCCTCTCAGGAATTCTGGGGAATTCCTCTCAGGAATTCTGGAGAATTCCTCTCAGGAGTTCTGGGGAATTCCTCTCAGGAATTCTGGGGAATTCCTCTCAGGAATTCTGAGGAATTCCTCTAAGGAATTCTGGGGAATTCCTCTCAGGAATTCTGGGGAATTCCTCTCAGGAATTCTGGGGAATTCCTCTCAGGAATTCTGGGGAATTCCTCTCAGGAATTCTGGGGAATTCCTCTCAGGAATTCTGGGGAATTCCTCTCAGGAATTCTGGGGAATTCCTCTCAGGAATTCTGCGGAATTCCTCTCAGGAATTCTGGGGAATTCCTCTCAGGAATTCTGGGGAATTCCTCTCAGGAATTCTGGGGAATTCCTCTCAGGAATTCTGGGGAATTCCTCTCAGGAATTCTGGGGAATTCCTCTCAGGAATTCTGGGGAATTCCTCTCAGGAATTCTGGGGAATTCCTCTCAGGAATTCTGGGGAATTCCTCTCAGGAATTCTGGGGAATTCCTCTCAGGAATTCTGGGGAATTCCTCTCAGGAATTCTGGGGAATTCCTCTCAGGAATTCTTGGGAATTCCTCTCAGGAATTCTGGGGAATTCCTCTCAGGAATTCTGGGGAATTCCTCTCAGGAATTCTGGGGAATTCCTCTCAGGAATTCTGGGGAATTCCTCTCAGGAATTCTGGGGAATTCCTCTCAGGAATTCTGGGGAATTCCTCTCAGGAATTCTGTAGAATTCCTCTCAGGAATTCTGGGGAATTCCTCTCAGGAATTCTGGGGAATTCCTCTCAGGAATTCTGGGGAATTCCTCTCAGGAATTCTTGGGAATTCCTCTCAGGAATTCTTGCGAATTCCTCTCAGGAATTCTTGCGAATTCCTCTCAGGAATTCTTGCGAATTCCTCTCAGGAATTCTTGCGAATTCCTCTCAGGAATTCTTGGGAATTCCTCTCAGGAATTCTTGGGAATTCCTCTCAGGAATTCTTGGGAATTCCTCTCAGGAATTCTTGGGAAATCCTCTCAGGAATTCTTGGGAATTCCTCTCAGGAATTCTTGGGAATTCCTCTCAGGAATTCTTGGGAATTCCTCTCAGGAATTCTTGGGAATTCCTCTCAGGAATTCTTGGGAATTCCTCTCAGGAATTCTTGGGAATTCCTCTCAGGAATTCTTGGGAATTCCTCTCAGGAATTCTTGGGAATTCCTCTCAGGAATTCTTGGGAATTCCTCTCAGGAATTCTTGGGAATTCCTCTCAGGAATTCTTGGGAATTCCTCTCAGGAATTCTTGGGAATTCCTCTCAGGAATTCTTGGGAATTCCTCTCTGGAATTCTTGGTAATTTCTTTCAGGAATTCTTGGGAATTCCTCTCAGGAATTCTGGAGAATTCCTCTCAGGAATTCTGGAGAATTCCTCTCAGGAATTCAGGAGAATTCCTCTCAGGAATTCTTGAGAATTCCTCTCAGGAATTCTGTAGAATTCCTCTCAGTAATTCTAAAGAATTCCTTTCAGGAATTATGAAGAATTCTTCTCAGGCATTCTGGAGAATTCCCCTTAGGAATTCTGGAAAATATTCATTCTGCGAGAATCCCTCCCAGGATTATGGTTGAATCCCTCCTTGGTTTCTGGTATAATCTCTACAAGGATTCTGAAGATATAGAGAAAATCCTATCAAGGATTCTGAGAGAATCCTTTCGAGAATTCTTTTGAGCACTCTGAAAGAATCCTTTCGAGGATTTCTGAGAGAATCCTTTCCAAAATTCTGAGAGAATCTTCCCAAGGATTCTGAAGAATCCGTTAAAAGATTCTGAGAAAATCCTTACAAGGGTGCTGATAGAATCCCTCCCAGGATTCTGGTAGATTCCCTCAAAGGATTCTGAGAGAATCCCTCCAAGGATTCTGAGAGAACTTCTCCAAGGATCCTGGAAGAATCTCTCTCAGGATTCTGGAAGAATCTCTTTCAGGATTCTTGATGAATCCAATAAAACTAGTTGGGAATAATACCGATACTCATTCTCATCATAACCAATCGTAACCCACTGGAATCCCGAGGCAAAACCATTCTAGCGACCAAAAAGGTAAATTGCTCTGGAAAGTGCTTTCAATGAGACCGAAAGTCTGCGGAAC
Source organism: Aedes albopictus (assembly GCF_035046485.1). NCBI lineage: Eukaryota > Metazoa > Arthropoda > Insecta > Diptera > Culicidae > Aedes > Aedes albopictus. The sequence continues at coordinate 394,037,886 of NC_085137.1, forward strand.
CGCGCTTCTTGATCCAGGCCGTCATCATCGCCGTACCTCCTTGTACACTCTCACCAATACACACAGTCGTAGTCTGAGTGTAACTCAATCGTGCAATGTAAGTATTCTGTGCTTCCTAGTTTGGATAAAAAATGTATCATCCATCCCCAATGCAGGAAGACGAGAAAGTTCCTGTCGACGGGTGGTTGATTTTTTTTTTCCATCGTTGCTTCCTCTTAAGGAAGAAAAATGCTTTCGCTTGCTTCCTGCTATCTGTTTCACTCGGTGGTAGTGGATTCTGTCTGCTGTGGAGGAAATTATATGAATTCGTTTTAAATGGAATTTTCATGGTTGGAAGTCAGTTTCTACTTAGTTTTATCAAGGTTTTGAAACCTTTTTAACAATTTGCTTTGGTCTATTTTACATCAAATTTGCAAAGCTCAAACGCATAGTATGCGAAATTACATTCTAATAACGTTTTACTGAACAATGCTTGTACAAAACTTTTACTTCCTTTCTCCCAATAATTCAGGAAGCGAAACATATCTCCCTGGTAGTTTGTGCCATTCCACGGACCACCTTCACCAAATTCAGCACCCGTCTCAATCCGTCTACCTTGTTCCCCAACGTGTGTTAGGACAGCGCTTCCTGTACCTATCCCAAAAGTGCCAGCGCCCTCAGCTACCAGAGACTGCTTCACGCTGCTGTCGCCACCGGAGGAGGAATGGTATCGACAGGGTTTATAGTACCTCTACTGTACATCAGTAAGTGATGGCGATGGTTGGGGATGGCAACCAATATGATCTCACCCCAAATCCGTCTGCCACTACAGTCTGCCCGAAATGTCTGGCTACCACAGGCTGAGTAAGGGGCGTGGAACGGTGCGAATCTGATCGTTTTGATACGTCAAAGGAATCACCAACCTTTAAAACTTATTTAAAACCGTGATAAACCCAATTACATTACTGCTGGTTACATGGTTGAAAACGAACTATTTTACGTCGGGTTCACAAGTAACTTTTTTAGTCAAATAGACTAGGAGAGGTTGTCAGAACCATCATAAAACTAAAATAATAGGCATAAGGTTTTATGATGGCTCTTGAAATCTCTACAAGACTAATTGGTTATAAAAATGTTACTTGGGGTTTTAAAATTACAGGTTGTGTAGAGATGACCAAAACAAAGCTCCAAGGCAGTTTTAAAACTCTGATAAAACCTTCAATATTACAAATGGTGTTTTATTTCAATTTTCCAGTTAATCAATTTGTACAGATTTACCACCTTCAATACACTGTAAATGGAGCCATTTTTGTCGTCGTTGTTGTTTTAGTTTCAGTTCTATTACAGGTTCCAGTCAGTCAGTCAGCCAGCCAAAACATGTGAGCGTTCGGGTGGAAAACTGCTACTGCTGGGCAGACGACGACGACGACTTTGACTGTGTTGCCACCACCGGTCCTAACCTACCGCAACCTCATGGGCAGACGACGGAATCCACCCAACGAACGACGCGACGTGACGGCTGCTGGTGGGTGACGACAAAGTTCAATTTTTATGTTAACTTGTCGATTTTTTGTTGTCGTTCCGATTGGATTGGAAGGTGAGTGGTTGGGTTGCGTGTACTGCTCCAATGCGTGATGCCAGAGGGTAAGCTCACCGTTTTGTTGATGGGGGATAGTTGGGCTCCACTATTGGGCATGGGATTTGGTGAAGGGGATTGTTGATATGGAAGTTTGTGGAAAAGTTTTCCACCGGGGAAAGTTATTCGTTCTGCGGAGTTTTTCATGGTCTTTTGTGAGCTTATATATAAAGTTTGGGGTTTAAGGGCTCGAATAAAAGTGTTAAACATCTATTCATCTTTTTGCCTTTCTCGTACACTAAGCGTACTGGAAAGGCTATATGTTCACTCCAAAAATGACTTTTTGATAGGAGACCCGGAGATTCGAGTCACATATACCAATCAACTCAGCTCGACGAATTGAGGTGATGTCTGTGTGTGTGTGTGTGTGTGTGTGTGTGTGTGTGTGTGTGTGTGTGTGTGTGTGTGTGTGTGTGTGTGTGTGTGTGTGTGTGTATGTGTACAAACGAACTCACGTCACAGTAAATCTCAACCGATTTTAATGACCGACGGTTCATTCGACGCGGAATCTGGTCCCATTGTTTGCTATTGAAAATGGTTAGGATCGGTCCAGCCGTTCCGGAATTATGGCCATTTAGGCGTTCCGGATCGGTACCCCAGGAAGGGGCTAGATATGAAAATGCAACAAATTCACGCATGCGACACATCAAACCACGGCATTTTCGATAATATGATAAACGGTAAGCAAGAAAATAGTCTCAGACTATATCTGAACCGGTAATGTTCCGGAACCGGTTCCGAAGGTCCCACCAGAAGTGGCCAAATATAAAAGTGAATCAAACCCATACATGCGACTCATCAAATCGCAGCTTTTTCAATAACCTGATGAACGGTTAACAGGAAAATAGTCTCCGATCATATCTGAACCGGTAGTGTTCCTGAACCGGTTCTGGGCGTCCCGCTGGAGGTGACCAAATATACAATTGAACCAAACCCATACATGCGACACGTCAAATCGCACCCTTTGCGATAACCTGATGAACTGTTAGCAAGAAAATGGTCTCAGATTACATAAGAAACTACCGGTGTTCCAAAACCGGTTCCGGAGGACCCGCCGGAAGTGGCCAAATATAACAGTGAAGCAAACCCAGGCATGCGACACATCAAGTCGCGGCTTTTTCAATAACTTGATGAATGATAAGCAAGAAAATAGTCTCAGACAACCTAAGATTCTACCGGTAGTGTTCCGGAACCGGTTCCGTATGTCCCGCGAGATGTGGCTAAATATAAAAGTGAACCGAACCCATGCATGCGACACTTCAAATCGCGGCTCCTTAGGCGACCTGATGAATGGTTAGTAAAAAATAGTTTTAGACCATATTTGAGACAACCGGTGGTGTTCCGGAACCGGTTCCGGGTTCCCTCCGGAGATGGCCAAATATTATTTTTTTGTCTTTATTAACGAGATTTTTAACTCGAAGCTAGTTCATCTCGAGACCCTTCCCTTCCGAAGGAAGAACCTACGTTTTGTGAATATGTCGGGAGTGGGATTCGATCCCAGGCCCTTGGCATGATAGTCTTGTGTTCTAACCATCAAACCAGGCCCGCTCCACCGCCAAATATTTAAGTGAACCAAACACATGCATGCGACACATCAAATCGCGGCTCCTGATGAATGGTTAGCAAGAAAATAGTTTCAGACCATATTTGGGACAACCGATGGTGTTCCGAAACCGATTCCGAGTGTTCCGCTGGAAGTGGCCAAATATAAAAGCGAACCAAAGCCATGCATGCGACACGTCAAATCACGGATTTTCCAATAACCTGATGAACGGTAAGCAAGAAAATAGTCTCAGACCACATAAGAAACTACCGGTAGTATTCCAAAACTAGCGTTGGGTGCTTCGTCGGAATTCAAAAGTGAGAAAAATTAAAGCAAGCGATAGATACCTTGACAAAACTAAGACGATCTCATTCAATCACACCATTTCAGATTCCTGAGGTGTAATAATGCAGAAGGATGGGTCAACGTTGTATGGGAAAATTAAAATTTCCGAACAAACTTTTTCAATTCTCTTTCGCGTCTAAAATGACTGCGTAAAATTTTTGTGCGACTGGTTGCTCCCTCACGTACTGTAATGTGGTTGAAAGTTGAATGGGATTCAGTATGAAAAATTTCAGTTACTTGCATGTTTTTGTCAAATTTTACATGCATCTTGTAGCCAATTATAATAAAATATAGCGTGTGTAGAAGTGTGTAGAAAATACTTTGTCGAAAATCGTTAAGGTATCTGTGTTTGTGAAAAAGTTGTATCGTCTTGGTGTTGATCGGCCTCCAGTGATAGTAAAGGAGGTCAAGCTGTCAACTGAGAGGTCTGATATTTTTCAGCTCTGCCTATACGTTGAACATAACGTCGGAATATGTGCCATCAATAAGTTTAAAGTCAATTCAATGATGGCGCTGAGAAAATTCTTAGTAAAGTATTCTCATGATTCAGGAACATTTCAGCTCACGTCAACGGAAACGTCATGAGTACATATTCGACGAGAAAGGCACTATCACCATTAGGTGGATCAATCCGGGTTTTTTTTGTATCTTTTTATTTGACGCAAGCTCATGCGGCCTCGTCTTTTGCCTCAGCAGTAAAAAACTTGATGATAATATATTTTCATGTGGTGATGTTGCTGTGATTAGATTGATAGATTGTATGGATAAAAAGATCTGAAAATATTATTAGAAATTTACTTCTTCAGAAAAGAATCTTCATCAGAGCTTTAGAAAAATCTTACAAAAACAAAAGAGTAATTCTTTCAATCTTCAAATATTACATTTCAATTGTGTGAAAATGCTCCAAGGTAAAATTTAAGAAATTGCTTCCAGATGTTTTATCTCTGACATCAATCCAACTAATAAAACCATAGGATCGTCAGTACATCATTTCCATCCAGGCATATGCCAAAGTTTCAGGACAAGTTTATCCGATTGATGAGCAGTCTTCTGAAATATTTAAGAGAATTCATGGGACTATATGAAGAACGCATTCATCTTTAGAAACTCGTATTATTTTCGTTTTTGTAAACTTGTAGTACTATTTTTTTTGGGTTAAAAACGCTAATATCAGTAATATTAGATCACCCCAGAAAGGAATCATTCGTGATTTGAAAACATTAGAAAACGACCGAAAGTTAGATGTGTCCAGTAAATTTTATAGAAAAAATCTCGGTATCTAGGAAACAGTAGCATTTATCGAAATATTGCAAAAATCATTTTAAAACAAAATAAAAAATACAACTTTTTTAACGGTGCATACAATTAATCAATTGGCCCAAAGCAGCTTATCCAACGGACAAACCCGAGTTATAAAAATATTATATTTATTTTCATTATGATTTTTTAAAAATTGAAAAAAATGAAAAATTTTAAAATTTGATCGTTAATTTCAAATACTCATATGTCGTATTATTTTATATTTGGTAATTATTGTTGCATACAGAAACAATTTGAGCATTTTGCGGTTTCATACTTGATTGTAATTTTCGATTTGGGTCGTCTTCGTTCAGTTTTGTTAGTTTTATTCAAGGAAGAGTTGCGTTGCAAAGGCACAAAATGCAGCATGCAAGTCATAGTTTACCGGGGACAGCTACTTTCTTATGAATTAATTTCCAGTTTTTAATGCTAGCCAATTTCTTTTTTTTTTTGTTATATAAATCATTATTTATATGTAAATCTTATTCCAACTTGAAGTAAATAAGTCCAATAAAAGACATCTTAAACAATTTGTTTCTACTTGCTTCCACAATAATGTGAGCCTTAAATATTCTGCAAGGATTATCCTGCTGATTAAGCCAAGAAATCCCGCAAGAATTACAAAAAAAATATTCCGATAAGAATCCTAGGAAGTCCGTTACAGAATCTGTGGAGAATAGTCTTCAGGGGTTTCCCAAAAAGTTTCAAGAGATTCCGAACTAACCTGAATTCCAGAAAAAATCGCAAAATAATCAAACCACGTTCACAGAATTTTTGGAGTTCTCAGACAAACAAAAAATCCAAGAAACTACTCTTGGTAATCTAGCTGATATAGTTTTTGGGAATTCCTGAAAAGATTTTTTTGCAAATCAGAGACAGCTGAATAAATGTTACCACGATTTTGAAGAATTCATAAAGTTCACCAAAAATCAGCGGTATGATAGTATTTTTGAAATAGTCTTTATATGTGTTTTGCTAAGCATCCATGTAATAGTTTTTTCGCAGATGTTTATAATGGAGTCTAGTTTTTCTTAAATTTTGTACGAGGAATTTTCTCTTGCCTCCAATTCTATCAAAAAACCTTTGAGTTCAGTTGATGTAAACATTTGATCATAAATAATTTAAAGAAATTTATTAGAAACATTTTCGAAAAATCGCATTTATTCCAACACTGTTCAAAAACAGCTAAAATAACATGCAAGGTAAAAACACGGGCATGCGCTAACTTATTCTTTTTTTGAAAACTTCTAACATGCTAAGTGTAATCCACTAAATAATCCATGTCGCCCTATTATCTTAAGTTTTTTATCGCTGTTAAGTTGATATTTTTTTTATTTTTTTATGTCACATAATTCCACATATTTAAAAAAATAAAAAAATGGGGTAGAAATTGATCAATTTGAAAAATTTTCAACTACGAAACGTATTTTGTCAAGAAAGAAAAGAAAAACTGTTCCATTTGTTCAATAAATCTCATCCTACTCAGAGAAAAGGATTGAAGCTTTGCTTGCATTTTTGTATCTTCGTATTTTTGAATTCTTGTTCGTTGCCAAAATCGCTTTGTTCTCGAAAAGAATGACTTACTAACTCTATTTGTGTTTGAAACATATTTATTCCATCAAAAACTGAATCGTAATTTGCCAATTTTCTTTAGCCACATCAATATTATCAAAACTTTGAGGTAGGAAGGGGGATCACATATTAAGACCAATTCACAAAGTTTTGCCAACTTATGGGTTAGCGTCCACTCACTAAAAGCGTAATACACCTACCAGCTTTTGGACAAGATATCTTCAATATTATTTTAGAGAAATGAGGCATATGAATAGTTTTTTTTCCAGCAAAAACTTTCAGGATTGAAAATTGAAAAAAAAAGGTTTTTTATTATGAAAAATTTTAATAAAAATTCTCAAAAAGTATCCTTACAACAGCACAAAAGGGCACAGGCAGATGTCAATACAAACACAATAATTAAAAAAAAAAACAATGCCCTTCAAGAATGACTTGTGGTTCATAGAACAATACAAATATATAAAAAGCTAAAAAATATAACAAAAAATTTTTTTTTACCATTTTCAAAAATTGTCCTGGTGAAATTTCTGTATTTTTCTCTTTAGAAAATCGATGTGTTCTACAAAAATGCTTCGAAAATGTTAGTTTGATTTTAGGTTTTTAGTACCTTGACTTTTCGAATATCGATATTTTTGAAACATCTAATGGTACATTCATTTACGTAATGGAATTTAAGAGTGAAACCAATCATTATAAATGACGTGTATGTAACAGGATTGTCTATATAAACTGTTGACCAGGTGTTCTCAGTTCTTGATTGAGTTTTAAGCGGGATTCTTGAAGACGGAGGGAGACAAGCAAAGGGTCTTGGGTAATACAGGAGAGCAGAACTTCTATCAAAAGCTTATCTGGAAAGGATAAGTCGGGTTTAGCAAGATGACCAACCGAGAACCAGCTAGATGTAGTCAAGAAAGGTCTTCCGAGGGTTATATTTATTACATTCCGAGATAATTTGTAATACAACTGACAGTTTACGAAGTAATGAAAACATATAGTAGCGAAAACTCTTCGTTTTTTAGTTCTTTTAATAATTTTCAGCACTTTTTTATATTTTTCTTGTATAATATAAACAATTTAATTCCAGATATCAAGGTTCTGTTACTAACGGCAGCTTCAGATTTTCCGAAGAAAATTCCGAAGAAAAGGACAATTTTTTTTAAGAAAATTTTTGGAAAAATAAATTTAAACATTTTAAAAAGAGTATTATTATTATTATTATTATTAATATAACTTTATTAAAAAAAAAACAAAAAAAATCTTAGAATTCAAGTTTGGTTCAGTTTACGATAATGCCCATTTTTACCACGGACAACCTCAAATGTATGAAAAATTTACATAGTTCATACTGTTTAACAACCAACATCAATATGACCCAGACAGACACGCTGAACGTGCACTACGCTATCGTGCTGCGAAAATTCTAACATCTTAGGAGGTTTAAGCCGCCTCCGTATTGATCAGAAAAGTTATGATACAGAGAGGATAAAATTAAGGATTTCTTATCTTTTTTAATGAGATGTTTAGCCCGAGGATAGTTCATCTCGGTTGAGTAATTTCATGAAGTCATTTGCAACCTTTACACAACACAGCAAGTGGCCCATTTTGCCCTTCGTGTGTCTGTTCCGTCTTCTTTCAATGCAAAATTTTACTAACAATAAAGTAAATCCTCTGTGGCTGATAGAGGCTGACATCTAAGCCGAAAAAGCGATGCAATTGTGGGAAAGGAAGAGCTAATGGTGTGAGCTTGAAGTCAGTATGCCCTTTTATTCCACAGAATCGTTGCATGTTCTGCAGCTCAGTTGGTTAAAGCGTCGGTCCGGCGAATACCGATACGTGGGTTCAAATCCCACTAAAACGTGATTTTTTTTTTGTTTCAGATATGCCAGCAAATCTAGTATATATTAGTTAAGGGCCACATATATCACTGTACTTTATGCGAAATGTGTTCTAAGCATGTGGCTTGTGCTTGTTAACAATCAATCGTTAAGAAGTTCTCAGACTGGAAGTAATAAAGAAAATCTACCCTTTATTCGCATCTTCTTCAATCAGACTAACCATGTGTTTAAGTTTTACACCTCCTCCATAATGAAGCTAAATTCAATTTTAATTAAACCCAATCCATCCAGTTCGATCGAAAAAATGGGGGGGGGGGTTCTTCCTCGTCCACGACCATAAACACAAACGAGCATCCATCGCTGATAATCTCTGCCATTCAGTTAGCAGTAAGCAAGCTCGCGTAAAGATTCACCGCCATCATCATACTCTATCCATTGGGTTTTATTGCAATTTGCTCCACCGTGGAACCCCACTTTAATTGCATCGTTGCTGCTAAATCAAGATCAGCCAGCACAATCGAGCTGATGGTACTGTTGGAAGGTTCTTACTTAAACTTCCACGCGTACGGAACCACCAGACTAGAACAGTTAGCAGCTGCTGCTGCTAATGCTGGTATGGTGTGACGGCAGCCACTCGAACATCAGTCACTCTTTTTCTTACCGCGCAGGAAGCAGCAGCAGCGCAGGGATGGATGCTGCTGCCAGTTTGGGACTTTTTGCTGCCGTGGGGGTCTTTCTTGTTTTTCCTCTGTAAGTAAGTACAGTTGGGTCTCCTATCAGGCGCTGGCACTCACTTTACACCCACCTTATTTCCCACGTTGTCTTCCAATCAATTTACATTTAATGACCCGATTTTGTCAGCCCCTTTTCAGAACACATATTTTTCTCTCCTCAAACACCTGAACAGTTTCTTCAAACCTTTTATCCCTCTATGTTCTGCATTCAGGCTGTAGTTTGATGATAAACTTGATGATTTTGTGGCTATATCGGTCTCTTTCTACTCATAGTATAAGGGAGTAGAGATCAAAGTGGATAATGAATTCATTTAAATGATAGATATGATAGAATTCGCTAGGTAGCGAACAAGTGTGAAAATTTATAGAAGGTGAAATTAGGCAAGTAGGCCATGTATTGAACGAATACATCGAATGCGTGAAACTTCTGCCGTGCGACCTGTGCTTTGAAACAGATCGGCTTGGTTGATAGTTCATACCACCTTACCAAGACTGGCAAAAGTTTCAGGCACCCGACTGCCTATGTATTGTCCTGTTTTCATCACAAATTCTATCGATCGGTAGCTTTTTCGGAATTTTGATGATAAACATCAATTGATTGGGTAGTTTAACCATAAGATACCGAGAGCAAAAAGTTTGTCTCAAAATGGGGCTGACAAAATCGGGTCCTTACTGTACTTCATTTTCGATATGTAACTAGCCTGCAATATAGCCTAACTGCAGGCAAAGAAACAGCTAGATCTGATGCAAGACAACTGAGAAAATGCAGTGGGCGTAAAGTGGGTGGCAGTGTCTTAAATGGGAGACCCGACTGTACTGTCTGCCGTTGGTGCTGGTAGTGCTTTCTTCGGAAGTTCCGCGTGTGACGGGTGGAGGTGAGGGATGATGGTGGCGAAGACGATTTATGAGACAACAAAGAAGTGTCTCCCCAGACGACCAGATTAATCAGGATGCCATTTGATAGGTTTTTATGTTGTCATTATTGTCATCTCTCTGTCGAAAGGGAGTTGTTTTGTTTTCGTTGGTAGGATATTTAATGGCAGCTGGTTGATGTTCTGTGGAGTGAACTGTGGAGTGAACACCCCCAATGGAGACGCATGGTTCCCAGTAGCAATTTGGCCATGAAACTTACCTCGTGCACTTGTAAAAGCGACTGATTTGCATCCCTTGGTCTACCAAATATCCCTTGGTTCTCTAATATTTCTCCTGGAGATCCTTCAGGGATTTCTTTTTGTGGAATCCTTCCAGTTGCTTCTTCTGGTTTTTTTTTCCAAGAGTTCTTCTTTATATTTTTTCGGATTTTATTCTGATATTCCTGCTATAGTCTTCTCGTGGACTTTTTGAGAATTGATTTTGTGTTTCCTACTAATATTTCTTGTAGGCGATTTTCAATAGTTTTGCATGAATCTCTATGAAAATGATTTTTGACTTGTAAGAACATTAAGTTGATTTAGGCGAGCGCGTCGTCGTCGTCGTCGTCTATTCCACAGTGCTCATCTTCGTACGGGGCAGTTCAGTGTGTTTTTGGAGTCAAAGTCGAAATGCTGGAGTGTGCGGTAGACGCGTCGTGCATCGAGTCGGTTCTGAATTTTTCGCTTCCCGTCGGCGCTAGTTCCCAATACACTTAAAGTTGATAATACATATTTTCTTTAATTTTTTGCATTTACACAAAAGAGTGAAAAGTGTTGGTTCGGTCTCACCGGTCGAAGAAAATCCGGGCGCCGACAAGTGAGTCGCGTTCAGTGTATTTCTGTGTGGAATAGACTAAAGGTTTCTGCTCCCTAGTGGAGTGGAGACGCGCGATAGAATTTTCTTTTTGGCTAGTTTTTGCGTCGAAAAGTGGTCGGTTGTTAACGGCGGTTTGTGTATATTGATCCATTTGCAAATCATATCACCAACCATAGGTGACTCCCGGACTGACAATGTACCTTACCCTACTAACAAAAAAAAATCCTTCCTGAGACAAACGTGGAGATGCAGCGATTCGCGGTCTTTATAACAACGTTTGTCTTACTAACATTCCCTCCCATCCTCGATGACCGTAAGGACGTGGCCGGCGCCGTTATTGACCCTATTAAAGTTGGGAGCTCTCGACCTGTGTACATTGAGAATAGTAAGCTAGTCCTAAGCCCTATTCATTGGTTCCTTGTGATATTTCGATTGCTCTGGTCAATCACGGAGTAGCAACTACGAATTGTGCGGTCATCTATGCTCATGCTCATGCTTATGCTCTACTAATATTTCTTGTAGGATTTTTCAGGAGTTCATAACGAGATTCCTCCTACAGTTCTTTTCAGAACCCCGCAAGGTGCTCATTCCCAAATAATATATTTTAGTCAAAAAGACTACAAGAGGTTCTTAGAACCATCATAACACCAAAATAAGAGGTATTCGTTTGCACGACGGTTCTTCAAACCTTTACAAGACTTATAGGTCAGTGAAATGTTACTTGGGTTCTACTGATATTCCTCCCAAAGCTTCATTTAAAATTTTTTCAGCAATTTTTCAGGGATACCTTCAAAACTTTCGCTATTATTTCCCCAGAATCTTCTGAGATTTTTAAGGCAGTCCTCCTGATTTTTTTTTTCATGAATTCATTAAAGGATTTCAATATTTCTTCTGGTATGCCTTCGGAAGTGCTATCTCTGATTTCCGACAGAGTTCTTTCCAGGATCCTTCAGGGAAGTCTATATTTCTCCGGTAGCTTCTTATGGGTGTAGTGTCGGAAGATCCATATGGGCTAATTCTAGAATTTCTTCTAGCATTTCTCCAAAAATTTCTTTTGAAATTCCTCCAAATATTTCTTTTGTGATTCTTTCAAGAAGTTCTTCTGCCATTCCTCATTCTGGCATTCATCATAGAGTTCTGATTGATATTATTATTCTAGGATTTTCTCAGGAATTCCTTGAAGGGTTATTCCAAAAACCCGTTTTTGGATTTCCCCGGAAGGTCCATCTGACATTTCTCAATAAGTATCTTCTTTGAATAGTCGAGGAGTTTTTTCTATGTTACCTCAAGATTTTTGATAACATTTCTCGTGTAGTTATTTCTTGTATGTTTTTGGAAATTCCTTGTAGAATTCCTCCAGATGTTTCCTCTGATCAACCTCAAGAAGATTTTAAGAGGCTCTTCATGAAGTTCTTTTTAGGATTTCTCCTAAACTTTGTTCCGAGATTACTCAAATAAATCGCTCTAGAATTCATTCAGAGTTTTTTGGGATTTTTTTCAGAAAGCTTTTTTGGTCTTACTTCAGTTTCCATCAAGCTATTCTTCCAGCAACTGTTTTTAAAACTCCAGAAAGCCAACCAAGAGCAATTGCTGAAGGAATTTCATAAGGATCTCTAGGAGAATTCCCGCAGGGGACTAGCTCAAAGAAGTCCTTCCAAAATGAAGTCGATGAGTTTGAGAAAAAAACTGGTGGAGGAATCTTGGGAGACATTTCAGAAGGATTCCTAGAACGAAATACTGAAACAATATCAGACGACACTTAAGGCGAAACTGGACGCATTTTCTCATATTTTGATTCATGATTTATTATTAGGTAAACCGAAGCAATATTTTCAAAATCGATTTTCGTACACATGTAGAGTGTGGATCAAGCTATTTCCAGTTTTTTTCCTGGTAGAAAATGTTTTTCGTTTATGCAGAAACCATTTGTAAGCAAAATTTCACAAAAAAAAATGTTTTTTTTTTTGCAAAAATGGAAATCATTTTCCACCACGAAAAATCTATACTCTTCACCAGCCTTCACTACCTTGATGTATACTCTACATGTGTACGAAAACCGATTTTTGAAATATTGCTTTGTTATTTGAAAAAAAAAATTCATAACCAAAATATGAGGAAGTGCTTCCAGTTTCGCCTTAAGGAAATACATATGCCAAAAGAAACTCTTGGATAAATCCCAGCATTCTTGATGAATTTCAGAAGGACCTTACCAATAAACTCCAGCGAGGAATCCCAGAAGGAATTACGAAAAAAAAACTACAGGAAGAAATCCAGTAACTTCTTGAGAAAAATAGGAAGGAGCTTCTGCAGAAATCCCAGCAGAAATATCTAGACTTATAAAAAAAATGAAACAAATAAAAAAGGAACACAAGTTTCAGTAACGAATGGCTCATTACCAAAATCGTTTATTGGATTCCTTTAGAAAGTCTTTCTGGTATTCCTCAAAATTCCAAGAAAAACTTCTGCAGGAATTTCGAAAGCTTCACCAGGAGATTCCCCCGAAGGAACATCTTCAGTTATCTCAGAAGAACTCAATGAGCTTGCACAGACTTTTCGAACCCTCTGAACAGAATACCCTCTCCGAATGAGTGTTATCAGTTTTTGTACGGTGGAATTAAAAAGTACAAAACTGTTTACACTCATTTGAAGAACTCAATGAGGTTGAAAAGGAACTTGTGGAGAAATATGGGGAGAAATTTCGGAAGGACTCCTAGAACAAATTTTTGAAAACAGCTCAGAAGACGATTGATAAGAAATTAAAAAAAAAACATGTTTTGGATATATGTATTTTAGAATCCTTAAGGACTTCCAGGAGGACCTTCTTGGTGATTCCCAAACAGGAATCCTAGAAGAAATTGTGAAAAAAAAAATTACAGGAAGAAAGTTCTGCAGATATCCCAGCCGAAATATCTGGGCCAAATTAAAAAAAATCCATGTTATTTATAAGAAATAGGAAGGATTATCTGTAGAAATCCCAGAAAAAATGTTAAAGAGAAAATCCTAAAAGTACGCAATAAAAATTCCAAATGAATATTCAGGAAAAGTTCAAGGTAATCCTTGAGAACTATCAATAGAACATTCGGGAGGAATCCTAGAAGAAATACCCGAAAAAATTCCAGAGGAATCTACAGGAAGAATTCTAGTAGGAACTACGCAGGAATTCTACAAAAAACTCAAGGATTAATAAATTCTTGAAGTTTACATCGCTCAACATCCATGATGCGTTCGATAAAGGTAGAACAAATCACCGACATCAATTGCAAAAGACTGACGTTAGCCCAGAAAGGCATAAAACAGACAAAAATGAAAGTGACGTGACTTATGTATTTCCCATGTGGAGAGAATTCGACCCTTTAGATACCGACTTTTTATACTTTGTAAAAAATATAATTTTGACTTGTTGTCCTACAGTGGTAGGCATTCGTTTAGCAGAGGCATATTTTTCGAATTTTTTTCGCAACTGCAGTATTTTTATGTTCTTTTTTTAATGGAAAAGGGGGATGGCTTTCTCAGTCTTTGATTCAAGAACGATTTTTATCTACATTCCCGACGTTTCGGCCTAGGGATTTGGCCTTCTTCAAGGGTCGTAGTGCCAAATCCCTAGGCCGAAACGTCGGGAATGTAGATAAAAATCGTTCTTGAATCAAAGACTGAGAAAGCCATCCCCCTTTTCCATCAAGTTCCCAGTCGTAAAATCCCATACTAAGTTCTTTTTTTAATGTTTGGAGGATCTTCTATGTGATTTACATTAGTCAATGGGATGAAAAAATATATTATTTATTTTATGACCGTAAAATACAAAAAATAGAAAATATGCCTAGACATTCGTTTATCCGAAATGTACATTTTTAAGAATTCCATAATAAAAACTATCAAATTTCGAACAATATCCAACACAATCATTTTGTATAATGACCTGCATTATAGATCCAATTGTATATCATGGATTTGATCGTTTTCAGAAGTGTTACCATATTAATTTTACATGCATCTCATAAGTTGTAATATTGAAAATGTTTCCGAATTGACATTTGTTGCAGTTATTTTCATCGGGAGTGTTTTAAAAAATTCCAATAAAAGTATCACGACGAGTGCAGGTTGAAAATCGAAGAAAAACAAAATTTTCAACAGAAAAGATGCCGCAAACCACCAAAAAAATCACGTATTTAAGTATTGTTTGGATGAAATATGATAATATCACTGGCATAAATCACAGCGTTAACTACTATTACGTCTTCTAATAGCTCCTAATATCTGCTAGACTGTATTCTGGTTGAAATAACATACATTGGACGTCTCACATTTTGAGAAATGGCACTTAAAGCATTCAAATTTCTAGAATGAACTACTTGTTTCATAATTCAGACGTTCTTTTCAAATAAACCATGTTGAAAATGAATTTGGTTCTAATCTAAGACTCATTTATAATATATTTCTTCAGATTGAATGAAATAATCCAATGTTTTGACTATTTCATGGATTTTTGTGTGAATATCTGCTTTTAAATAAACAGGGGTAAAAAATTCCGACTCTTCTTGCAGTCCTGTCGCTTGGTAATCTTCTAATTCATTTTGTAATGCTGGTATTATACAGCTATACTTCAGAGGCATTAAGATACGTCTTTATTACTACACAGAACTATTCATTTTAGCTTTTATCAATCCCATTTTGATGTCCTATACCTATATAGGGTAGAAGCTTCAGTTTTGGCCAGCCCGGAGTTTTGGCCATAGTGCGGTATTCAGCCTGTAACGACCTAAATTGGCATAAATTTATTTTTTACTAGTAGATTCTAATATAATAATATGATTGCAGCTGTCAAAACCATACATTTTGAATAAAAACTGGAAGAAAAAAATAATTTTCCTTAAAAAATCAGCTCCCATATATCTATTTTGGCCAGGGTGCTTCTAATTTGGCCACTCCCATAAGAAATACACGTGATTGGCCAAAATAGAAACCAAAGCTGAGAATATGGCCAAAACTGCGGCAAGACTTCTATTTTGGCCAGTGCCACTTTTAATACCAAAATCGAGTATTAGCTTGATTTCTGCAATTTTCTAATAAAGTATAGATCGAAACCTTTCATTTAACACATTGATAGTTTTCATTGGGTTATTGGTTATTTTTATAAAAATGATTTCCCTTAGACTGGCCAAAACCGGTGCCCGCACCCTACTTTATTTTATCACGACATTTTATGCTATAATTTAAACATTTTCAACAATAATTCCGTGTCATATTTTAATAACAACTAATCCAGCTTATATTAGAGTGTTTACAGAAAGCATTTTCCATAAATACATTTATTTATTATCATTTCTCCTTAACGTGGCAAATTTTTGTAATATTTCTTTGAGTTCCACAAATAAATAAACTTATAAGTTCAATCATCTTGCTAACATGTCATTAACTAAATGCTTTGGGGTATATACTCGAAATACACTCACGAAATTGAGAAAAAAAATCTATTGAAAACCAATTTTTCATTCACCTCGGCTAAACGAATGTCTAAGAAAAAATGACATTTGAAGGGTTTTTACCCTCGTTTTTGTTTCAGTGTATACTGCCGTGAATCGCATATCAGTCCCATCTTTGCTGGTTTTCCTATGCAAATGGGACAGATATGCGATTCACGATTATGTAAGTGTGATGTATCACCTTTTCATAAAACCGTACTAGATACTATCACTGCCATAAGAAATTTTTATCATAAAATCTTTTGTATGAGCTTTCTCACACTTTTTTGAAACTTTTTGGGCCTCGGTTCAACGAATGTCTATCACTGTAGTATCGAGTGAGTTTATAATTGATTCATAACCAAAGTGTTGTAAATAAATAAAAATAAAGTAAAATGAACATGTTGGCCCTGGAGAAGGTTCACTCCCGGGTTGAAACGTAGGCTAAGATCCACTTGATACCAAATTACAGTCAAACCCCCGTCGTCATAAACCAAACCGTGTGGTCATATTTGTTAGAAAATAAGATGTAGGGTATGTGTTCCATCAGTAATCTCACGCTCCCATATTCATCCTATTCGGAAACAAGCGATTACGGCACCGATTTGATTCCATTCTTTTTGTTTTCATGGGTGCTCACTTCTAACAAAAAATACAAAAATAAGAAACAAAACAAACGGCACTTCAATCCTTTGTTTTTCGTAGGATGAAAAATGGAGCCACATGCTTAAGAAGGGAGCCAATACCCTATTTGATAAAAAAAATGATTTGAGCATTGAAACGACTTCTATTATTTGGACCAGCACGGAAAGATGACTGAAGAAGGCAATGGGGTAGAACTAGAGGGTCAAACTCAAAACAACACTAAAATTACTTAACATTGAGGTTAATTCTATTTACCTATCCTGCAACATTGCGTTATGTGTATGGAAGATATCTGTATCGGTGAGCTCGTTCCATGTTGTTTTTCTACAACAAAAATCTTAAAATGTTTCTTCTAACATTAGCTTCAACCAACAGCATTCGTTTGAAAATATTATTTCAATCAATTTACCTCTCATCAAGAACAGCTCCTACTGTTGATTCCGCCATTTCGATCGACCTGTTATCAGCAAAACAACCCCGTCCAAGCAACACCATCATGAGGTAGAAAATAAATGATCCCATCGAGTCGCCTTCAGAACCAGCGAAGAAACCATATTTTCAGCGCTAGGACTCACACTCCCCACGGGAATCAACCATCGCATCCATATAATTCTAGGCAATTACCGCATCCTTGGAACGGGCAGAAAAAATACTAACCCATCCTAGGAAACCCCAACCTGTCGTCCGTCGCATCGCCGTCTAGCTGAAGCGCTAAAACACATAACCTACGACAACGTCTGTTCGCTTGCGCAGACTGAAATGGAAACCTCTCGCGGATCGAACTGGGGCTGCTGGCGATTCTGGCGGAAATTGTGAAAGCGAATCGAAACAAAAACAACGTCGTCGCCGCGCCACCATGAGGATCTCTCGGGTCTCGGGTTTCCTTCCTCAACTCCTCAACGGGCGGGTGAGGTGAGGTGCTGTGTGGTAGGATGGTGGCGATGTGTTGTTGTTTGTGGGGTGTTACTGCAGCATTTGTCGTCATCACCATCGTCGTCATTCTAGTCGTCGTCGTCGTCAGGCGTAATTGGTTTTTCGGGGAGGAAGGTTGAGGGTGATTTTTTTTTCTTTTTCCAGGTTCCGGGAAATAAACGAAGCAACGAGGACTTTGTGTTGTTGGAAAGAATCCTGTCCAATAATAATGGCGTGGTAATGCCAGTTTATTTTAAAACTGAATATTTTATGCATGGGGAGAAAGACGTTCAAAAGGGATTAATTTTTGATTGGTCTTTGTTGGCGATGGGGTTTTAATGCAATGACAATCGTTGCAATTGCAAGAATGAAGTGGAAGTCTTTGAAGAGAGCCAGGAAAATATGCAAAGTGAAATGTAACATCGTCTTGAATTTGTCGAATTATGACGCGGACAAAATCTTGGGAGATTGTCTATATAAAAATCCCCTAAAAACCTCAAAAAAAATCACTTGGGAAATCCATGGTGGAATTTCGGGAGAAAATTTTGGATGGATTCCTAAGGAACAAAACCTGCATGAAAAACCCACGGAATTACAGGACGAAAGCCTACTGGAATCCCTTGAATTATTTATGTAGAAACCTTTAGAGTAATTCCTAGAGTAATTCCTAGAAGACTTATTGAAGTGATTCCTACAGAAATTCACAGAGGAATTTCTTTAAGAAGCAAAAAACAGTGTGATGTCTTGAGCAATTCCTAGTGGAATCCCAGCAAAAATGGCTTGAGAAATTTTAGCATGAATATCAGGAGAATTTCAAGAATAATGTCTGTTGGGATTCCGGAATAAATCACAAGGTGAATAACGGAAGCAATTTCAAGAAATACTCCTGTAGGAATACCAAAGGGAAATTCAGCAGGAATCCAAAGCGGAAGCCCTATAATTTACCTATAGGGGTATTTAAGAGATGTCCGAAGATTAATTCCTGAAAACAATATTTGAGTAAATTATGTGGAAATAACTAAAAATAACGTTTTTTTTTTCGGATGGATCCCCGCAGAGATTACTGGATAACTCTCCGGTAGAATTTGAGAAAAATGCCTGCAGGATTTCCTGAAAGAATTTCCAGGAAAACTCGGAGGAAATTTTCTGGATAAATCAGCGGAGTAGCTTAAAGAGGATTTATTAGAGAATTACTCCAGAAATTTTGGGTTATACAATTGCATAACGGTTAAGAGTTTTGAAAAACTACCACTGGACGAAAAAGCAACCATTTTATTCGGTATGTGTTAAGTGTAGTCCAATGTGTTAAAACCAATGAAAATGACTATAATAAATTACAGATTACCTGAGGAAGATCCAATAAGGATCGAAACGTTGGAAGAAGAAAACATTCAACTGTTTTTGACCCCCGAAGACTGAAACGCCAGAAACTATTCGAACGTCTTCAAAGCAGTCGTCGTCAATATAGTTATACAATTAGAAAAGATTCTACGGAAATTCCTGGAAAATGTTCTGCCATGCAAGGCTAAAAATTTATGGAGGAAACCCAGCGGAATTCCTGTACGATACCCTTGAAAAGCTTCTGGAAATGTCAAAGGAGGAATGCCAGGGAAAATTCTTTGAGAAACATTAAGGTCAAGAAGAATCCTGGAGAAAGTCCGGGAGCAATTCCTGGAGGAACATCAGCCAGCAGAAAATAATAGAGGAAATGTAACAAGAACTTCTGAAAAAATCCCAACAGGAAATCCTGAAAGAACCTAAAGAGTAATTTCTGAGTCAAACCCTTGGAAAATTCCCAGAGAAATTCTTGGATAAACTCATGGAATAATTCTAGGAAGTCTTCTGAAATTTTGATACACCTCTGGAGAAGTTTCTGAGAAATCCCTGGAAAATGTTTCACAAGAGAAGAAGCAAATTTTGCTCTGATGAAATGTCTGAAAAATTCATAGAAATATCTTAAGAGATTCTTATAGAAATAACCGCAAAAATTCCTGGTAGAACTCTAGCAAAAGTTCCTGAAATATGTAAAGTAAAAAAAATATGGGAGAATCCCATCACAAATTCAACAGAAATTCTTGGAATCTCAAGAGGAATTTATGGTGTAACCGCAGAGGCAATATTGAGGAAATCCCTGGAAGAGATCCGGTAGTAAATTCTGAAAAAAATCAAAAGGAACTCTACAGCACGAATCTCAGCAAGTATTTATGAAAAAAAAATCCCTGGAGGCATTTTTGGAAATAAAAAGCAAATTTTGCATTTTTTTAAATGGGGAAAATCACATATGGAACTGATTAACCCCATCGTCACATGTTTGGGAAAGACTTGCTGAAAAAAACTTCTAAATAGAAGGCACTAAAACTTGCTAATTGACAAAATGAGAGATAAAATTTGTGAAAAAAAAATCGCGTACCGGTGAGATTTAAACCCACGACTTCGTATTCGCTAGACCGGCGCTGTAACCAACTGAGCCACAGAACAGGTGATGATTCTGTGGAATAGAGAGCCAAACTGACTCCGAAGCCACACCTTGAACACTCCTTTTTCACAAACCCGTCTCTTTTCCGGCTGAGATGTAAATCCACAATACACTCGCGTTTGTGCCGCAGAATCCTTATCTGTTCTTTGGCTTAGTTTGTTAAAGCGCCGGTCTAGCGAATACGGAATCGTCGTTCGAATCAAACCAGAACGCATTTTTTTCCCAAATTTCATTTCACAATTTGTCAATAAGCAACATTTCTTGACTTCTAATTACAAGTTTTTCCAGTATGTTTAAAACACACCTGCATATCTGGTAAAATGCCAGTAAAGGGCAATATTTGTCATTTCTGAAGTTTGATCTTTGTTTTTTCAAACGAAAAAAAAAATTTAAAGTTGGAGAAAATGGGTGGTAGAGTGCTTTGCTTGCTCAAAAAAGGCTGACAAAAGCGACCAAATTCGATTATGTATTGGTAATAATCTAACATTTTACTGTTTTTTTTACGTTAATTGATTGCCTTTTTGTGTTTTTGTTATTTTGTTTACTTATTGTTAAAATTGTGTCGTTTTTTTTTACTTATTAATGCTTCAACAAGTTGCGTTGGACTTCCTGCATAAAATTCAACATGACTTGAAAAAACTTTTGCAAACGAAAGAAAGCTGCATATGTTTAGTATTTTTTAATGTAAAGAGCCTTAAAATAATGTATTCGAAATTTTAATTTATTCATTTTTTTGTGATACTTAATAAATCATACAGAAAAAGAATTGGCAGTTCTGATTCTCTCAAAAAATAATCATTTAACTTGTACTTTGAGCTCGAAAGATCAAATACATGTTTTAAAAGTTTGGACACCACCTAAAAGTTTTATACTCTAAAAGCTGTTAAAAAATATTTATATTATTTTTTTTAAATTTTTTTTATATTTTTTTCAGAATGTTTATGATTTAGGGATAATAATGTTTTCAAAAAAAAAAAACAATAAATAACGGCTATACTTAAAAATAAAAAAGGACATTTTTTGGGGAACCCACACAAAAAATACATGAAGTTGAAAATTCGCATGTTTTTAACAAGAAAAGTTTTGTTTCAATTCTACCTGAAAACAGAACTCTATAACTTTTGAAAATATTTGAAGAAGAAGGGCGTTGAAGTTCGGTCAAAAGTAGTGGTTCTCTAGAATATTTTTTTAAACGTTGTGGATTTTCCTGGTAGTTGGTGAATTTTTATAGTAGTATATGAGTGAGATGTTTTACTATATAAATTCCATACGCTGCAAGTTATTGGAACGCTGAAAAAACTTTAAAAATCTCTTTTTATACAGATTGATTTTTGTGAAGTGTATTCTTTTAACCATATTTTTAATATTACTCAAAAATTACAAAATTTCTTCAGGCTGTTCCAAACTTTACCGTATTGTTAAGGTTTCAAAAACAGCTGAAAATGAAGTAACTTTTAAGGGAATATATAAGAATATGGTATGAGAGTGGCTCAGAGAGGCTGAGGCAACAGGGATTCGAAACGGCAGCCTATTTATTGCATCCATAAACACATAGAAGCGCTCCTTAGAAAATCTAAAAACCCGCTCCATAAAGAATGAACATATGTTCCATGAAAATGTGCAATGTTACCCATAAATAATTGAAAACGTTCCATACTTTATAAAAAATGTACCGGTAAAACATAAAATTTTCTCATTAAAAGTGAAATTTTGCACCAATAAATAATACTAAAATGCTCCATAGTAATATACAAATGCTCCATAGAAAAATGCAAATGCTCCATAAAAAATTAAAATTGTACCCATAGAAAATTTAAATTGCACCATAAAAAATTGAAGTTACACCATAGAAAATAGATGAATTCTCCATAAGTATTGTCAACTGCACCATAGAAAACGTGAATTGCTCCATGAAAAATTGAAAATCCTCCATAGATAGCATATTCTCATAATTTAATTCGACAGGGCTGAATTGCTTTACATTGCACTGCTTTAGTGGTGCAAATGTTTAAAGTTATGGAGAATTTTCATTTTTTTATGGAGCAAATTGTATTTCATGTGGTGCAGTTTGATAATACTTATGGAGCATTTGTCTTTTTTCTATGGTGCAATTTCAATTTTTTTATGGTGCAATTTAATTTTTCTATGGAGCAATATTAAATTTTCTATGGGTACAATTTTGTTTTTTTTATGGAGCATTTGCATTTTTCTATGGAGCATTTGTATTTTATTATGGAGCATTTCAGTATTATTTATTGGTGCAAAATTTTACTTTTAATGAGAAAATTTTATGTTTACCGGTACATTATTTATACAGTATGGAAAGTTTTCAATTATTTATGGGTAACATTGCACATTTTCATGGAACATATGTTTATTCTTTATGGAGCGCTTTTTGATTTTCTATGGAACATTTGCAATTTGTTATGGTTGCAATAACCTTTTGCCGATTCGAAACAGGATTAGGAATGGGTTTTAGTAAGGGGCAAGAAGCAAGGCGGGTTTCCAGAAAGAGAGAAGGTGAACTCTCCTCAAAGCTCATACCCTTCTTCTGTCTCGCTTCAACCGTTTTTAAACTACATCTCATCCTTCTTTAATACCTCCTGAAACTTCCTTACAGTATCTGGCAAAACACCATCAAACCTTTATTATAGCCCCTTGTGCCAGCTTTAAGCCATCCTACAACTCTCATTGAGTCACTCTAAAGCCTTCCATTCAAGATCTTTATCCCTTTTGCACTTTATTTGAATCTTCATGAACGAGATTTTTAGCCCGGGGTTAGTTTATCTCGGGTCCCCCGGCTATACTTCCTTTCCTAAGGATGAACCCACATTGTGTGAATTTATCGGGAGTGGGAATCGATCCCATGTCCTTGACGTGATAGTCAAGTGTTCTAACTGTCATACCAGGCTCGCTTTACCCCTTCGACCTTCATCCTTCAGAAACCCTGGTTGCTCCAACTCTTTCCTTGAATCCATTTCGACGACCCTTGTGTTACTCCACTTTGATGAACCCAATGGTTGTTCCCCCTTTTTTTATACTCTGGTACTTGGATTTGATTCATTCCAACTTACCATCACCGACCCAATCGAAGATTATCAATTTTCAACATATTTTGAATATTTGTAGCTCACCTGAAATGAAGGAAAAACAATGACATTAGACTTAAACTTATTACAAATGTAAAATAAAAAAAAAAGCGCAAAAAAAACTTGATAACACCAAAAATGTATGTTAAGAAAAATTTCCGTTCCATAAAATCATCCCATTTCCCTACAATTTTCTCAGAACAAAAGCCTCATTCAATAGCATCAACCAGCGCGTCACCTATTCGGCCAAGAGTGCATTCACACTGCACAACACTATGGCAGAGTGCCGATGGCAACCGTCCATTCTGCAGCCCAGCAGCAGTGGCAGAAGCATAGCACACTCACTCACTTGCTGCCATCATCCTATTGCATATGGATTTCCCACACATTACCATATTATGCCTCCCCATGCATATGCGCGTTTCCTGATAGGTACCCTACCCGGCGTTAAAACAACCCTTACCAGCCACCAACCAGCCACCGCCAGAAGAACAGAGCAGTGGTGTTGGTGCACTTTCACAGTCAACCCTCTCGCCACCGCCCGCCGCCGTTCGGTGGTGCATCATCGATGCACCGTTGCATTTTGCTGCTGCAGGAGCAGCGGTGGTGCAGTGGCGGGCGAGTTGAGTGCAAGAATGTATGAATATTACATGCCCCTACGGTTCTGCCGAACCAGTCAGTCGTCAGTCGTCGTCGTCGGTGTGAATGACGATCGGTGTGTGGTGGTCGACGCCACGCCGTTGAGTAGGTCGGTCATTGAACCTGGCATTCAACTGGCGGCGGCGGCGGTGGCGGCGGCGTCAAAGGTGGTGGTGAACGGTTTTGCACTTTACCCCTTTCCCCCTTGGTAGAAAGGAATCGCATTGATGGTTTTGGGGGTTGAAAAAAAAATCAGAGACAGTCGAGAAATTTGCATGGTTCTGGGGGGGAGGAGGACGGTTGGAATGCTGGAATTTGTTCTGAAGTGTTCAAGTGCATTACAGTGAGGGGGTAGACATACGAAATGTTTTACTTTTTAGTGAAAGGACGGGAACGAAATAAAGAGCTATTTCTTTTTATTCTTTGACAATGAAATATTGATTTTGTTTCAACATAGGAGTGATACAATGCATCGTACAAAAGTACGTATCGATACGAATTAAATCTTAAAAACAACAAAAGAGGCAAAATTATCTAGTTACAGGGGATAGACAAAATGAACGGGACAGGCAAAATTTTCACTTTTCAATGAATTGTCAAATAGATGTCCATCAAAATATCTAAAATTTTTACTGTGAGTTATTCAACTAGTTGTGTATCAATGGTCCAAATTTGGGAAAGATCGGGCTATTCTGCATGAAATTTAAAAAAAATCTAGAAAAAGTCATATTTATTTGACACCTAACTTTGATCTGTTATATCACCGGATTCAATGAACCAAATGTAGTGAAATTTTTAGCGTTCATGACTTATATGTTGAGCTTTGATTTTTTTTAATATAGCCTCAAATTGTTAACACGGAAGAAAAGTAAAAATTTTGCCTATCCCGATCATTTTGTCTATCCCCTGTACTACTGTTTCTATTCTAGCAGTTTTTTTTATTAATATGATCAGGAGAAAATAGCTAAAAATAAAAAAAGGTGACAATATTTTTTTTCAGGAAAAATGTTTCAAGGGGGTACATACTAGCTAGACAAAACGCATTCCAAATTTCATAAAGATTAAAGCATTAGAACCAAAGCTGTTGCCCATTGTTTCCGAGATATGATAGTTCAAAAATTAGTTGTTTAAAAAATAGTGTTTTACCCGAACGGTTCTAACTTCGCGAAATATTAATCAATCGAGCTTAAATTTGTACCAATGATGCACATATAACAGTCAAAATTTGAGATTTTTTGATGCACTCTATGAAAAGTTACAGCATGTTGAATTTTTTTGTGGGAGAAAAAAGTTGCCTATCCCAAACATTTTGGCCATCCCCTGTATCTTCATTCTTTCGAAAGTTTCATTACGTTCTGAATTATTAAAAAATAAATAAATCTAAAACCTGTCTCTTGAACATGGTAACAATAGTTAAATTTGTAATTTGAAGATCAAAATAGCTGCTATTAATTAGAGAAGTTAAGAAGGATATACATATTTATAATGCTCCAGGGGTTAAAAAAAAATATGTATTATTTTCACATTTTATCAACCACAACTATATCTCTATTTAACCTCCAAAGCGAGACATTCTATTTTAGAGCTTTTTCCTTGGCTTTTTCCCTCTATTCTAGAAGAAACATTTTGAAATATTGCCTATAAGTTTATTCTTATCAAAAGGATATTTTTAGTTCGAGTACCAACTCTCGTACAAACTTTTTCAGAAATAATATCTGTAATTTTGTGGAATGTCTTCATTGAGTTCTTCAAAAAATTAACTAGAAATGCACACAGAAAATCCGCCAAGGAATTTGTTTGAGAATGATTCTTAGAATCCAAAAATTCCAACTGAAAATCATTTAGATTGCAAAACAAATTTTCAGAGATCCAACAAAACAAAAATAAAAAAAAAACTCAGAGATTCAATATATTTGCAAAATAAAGGTGGAAGGCTTTGAGAAGCTCTTCCATCTCCAAGGTTTCGGTCATAAACTCAGGAATTACGAGATAACGACTTCAGCAAGTTTGAATGATGTGCCTAATTTTGTAATGAAATTCCTCAGCACTAAAAATTTCCTGATTGACTCCAAAGCTTCCTGATAATGCCAATATTTTTCCAGGTGGAATGAAATTTCCAGATAATTTCAGGTTCACAAGATGTTTCTAGATTGTAGACATTGCTATTGAAAAAATACATGTCTTTATATATTATATATATATATATTTTTGAAATTTAAGGAGATTGCCCCTAATATGCAGCAATTTCTCAACAATCACAAATCTGCCGTAAAATTGTGTTTAAATTATCAAAATATATCGTATCCAGCTTTTTTATGTAACAAAATTGGCTGACAGCAACGTAAGATATTTTATTTTGAGAAAGTTTCATGTTTTTAAAAATTGTAGAATTCGATTTTGGGGATTTTTTTTTTCATGACCGCACGGGTTTGGGCGGTTTGGGGTCTCAGATTTTCATGATTTTTTCTACAGGCAGGGTTCATGGATATATGAATAAAAAACATTGTGAAAAATTCAGGGCCGCCTACTTTCCCGGAAAACTCAGGTGGATTTTTTTTGTTTTCCCCTGACACTACTTACTTAGAAAAATCATAACTCAAGAACCAAGCATCGTAGAAACAAAGTTTTAAAAGAAAATGAAAGCAAATTTTCTCAGGAATCCAAAAAAATAAACTTGAAAAAGTTTTTCACAAAATATTCCATAGTTGAAAAAATTTCTAAAGAAAAGCTGGGCAAACTATGCACAAACTCATGGAAAAATTTTAAAAATGTATTTTTGAGAAGGTAATTTCATAAATTTTAATTGCTAAAATTTTTGGAATGCACTTTTTTCGTTTTTGAGTTACGGCGATTTTTATAAAAATTTGATTCCATTTTCTTAGAAAAAAAAACTTTGTTTCTACGATGCTTCGTTCTAGAGTTATGATTTTTCAAAGTAAGTAGTGTCAGGGGAAAACAAAAAAAAAACACCTGGGTTTTCCGGGAAAATAGACAACCCTGAATGTTAATCATTTTTTTTCGTTGAGGTATCCATGAGCCCTGCCTATCGAAAAAGTTTCATGAAAATCTTAGACCATTGGGCCCAATTTATACGATACTAAAAAATCCCGTTTTCGAAATAAAATACTGTTCTACTTTAGTTTTTAAACACGATCTCAAAATAAGCACATAATTTAGCATCAAAAATGTTGTTTTTTTGATAGAAGTTCCATTTTAATTTATAATCTAGAGTTATTAGATGAAATTTCTCCTCCGATAATATAGGTGATTGTTTTTTGTAATACCCAATGAATGCAGAGAGTGGAAAATCAAGAAATTGGTTTTGATGGTATTTCGAAAAAAAAATCAAGCCCATGTAATGTTTTTTTTTAAATATATAACAATAATTGAGACAGAAACTTCAAAATATCGATGTTAAAATAAGCGGACCTGGGGTGATGGTTAGAACACTTGACTATCACGCCGAGGACCTGGGATCAAATCCCACTCCCGACAAACTCGCAAAATGTGAGTTCTTCCTTCGGAAGGGAAGTAAAGCGTGGGTCCCGAGATGAACTAGCCTAAGGCTAAAAATCTCGTTAATACAGATAAAAAAAAAGAAAAAAAAACAGAGCATTAGAAAACTACAGGAGTATGTGAACAAGCATAGCAGATTCTCGGTTGCTTTCCAACCATTTGCGCTAACTTGCGACGAAGGCTTTCCAAAATAAAAAAAAATCAGATAAAACTTATACAATTTATCTGAACTAGACATATTGAGGGAAAACTAATGTAATTAGATGAAAAACAAAATGGCAATTTGTCCAATTTTTAAGAGCTTTTCAAATGGTGGTGCTTATGCTTCCAACGTATTATAAAATTATCTGGAGAAATAATGTAGGTAATGAAATGTCTGATTTGTTCACAATGACTCATTAAAATGGAAAATTTCCGGATAAACCTTTGGTAAAATACTGCTTTGATATGCTCCCAAATAGAATTTTCCGATTTTTTCAGGTATAAGAAAGAGTGAATTATTATCCGTTTACCAACGGCAAAGCAAAGATAAAAAAAAAAGATTTTCATTCACTACCCTCTTAATAATGAACCATGACAATCGTGTGCTGAAACCAAATTTAAAAAAAACCTAATTTGGTGGGCCAGGCGTTCTCTGTCTAAGGAAGGCAAACGATTGAATTGGTATAACCTGACGTTTCGACTAAATCGATTTGACAGTTTTTAAAGGACTCTCAAAAGTCTAGATAGAGAAAGCTCTTGTATGCAAAACAGTTAACATACAAATGGCAAAGAATAATCTAAAACAAGAATGGAGATTCCGGCTTGACATATTTAACGAAATCCTAAATAAAGCACGCAGGGAATTGTTGATGAAAATTTCCTGCCAACTCCTCAAATAAACTTTTTGTTTGCAATTCAAAACTTGAAATACCATAAATGTGCACAAAAAAATCTGAGATAAATGAAAGAGAATACTGTAATGGAAGGTTTCTGAACAAAACATGAAAACATTTTCCAAATATCCTTAAGCATGGAGTTTTAATAGAAAACCTTAAACAATTTGCAGAATAATTTAAAAATTAACGCAAAGAAACTCCTGATTGGAAAACTGGAATGAATGTTAACAGTAATTCCTTGTGAAAACTCGGAAGTGGAACTTTACTGGAAAAATTTACTGGAACTTCTTGAAACGGTTGGACGTGCACGAAACACCTGCGGTAATTTACAAAAAAAAAATATATAACTTCGGGAGAAATTGTCAAAACTGATGGTTTTCTTGAAAACTACAGGGACAATTTCCTAAAAAAAATTATAAGATGTTGATTTGTGTTATACATAGGCATACCTCGATAGTACGTACACCCCCGCTTCGTTTAGTGTACGTACTATCGAAACGTACGTACTATCGAATCACAAATTTTTCTTCCAAATTTCATTTTCAAATAAAAGAATGTTATTTCTAGAACGTCAGGATTGCCAAACAATTACATGTAGCCTAAGGGTCCGTTTATTAATTACGTAATTTTGTTTGTTTAGGATCCTATCTTTATTGGAAAAATCTCCTTGTGCTCTGGGAATGCTTCGTAGAGGTATCTTGTCTCTGGGAATTTATATTGATTTTGTTTGAATTATCTTTTAGAACCATACAAACTGAGCTAGATATAATTAAATCGATCTAGATCAGTTATATCTTGTTATAAAAAATTCTAGAAAAATTCTAGAATTATTTTCTCCTGCAATATTTATTGCTGTCATATTTTCAAAATCATTGCTCTATCTAGCGAAATGTCTTTCCCCGAATCCCACAATTCGGGTTCACCCAGAAACAATTGAATTGGTACAGCCTATAGGACAATGCAACCCGCGGTTGCTAAAGATTTTTTTTCTAAGTTTTTGATAATATGACCTTTTTGTTAACGTTCGGACTTCAACAGATTTCTTCCAGAATTTCTCAAGAAGTCCCCGGAATCTTCCAGGAATTTCATCCGAGATTCTCCGAATAGTTTCTTTTGAGATGTCTCTGGATTTATTTTTTTTGGGCTTCCAGATGGTATTGCTGTAAATTCTAGCAACTTCACCCACAATTTCTCTAGGAGCTCTTTTGGAAATTGTATCAGAAATTCTTACCGAGATTCTTTCAAAAACTCCTTGCAACAAGGATTTATTCCTGGAATTTCATTCGAGATTCTTCCCGGAGTATCTTCTGGGAATTCTTCAGGAATTCCTTCTAAAACTCTTCCAGAAATCCTTCAAAATCCCTGACAAGAACTTCATTCAGTATTCCTCTAAAATCTTCTCCGAGATCCCTCCAGGATCTTCTTCCAATTTTTTTCCGGAAGCTACTTCTGATTTAAGTATTCTTTATGGAATTCCTACAATAATTTCACCAGGTAAACTTTCTGGGATTTTTCCAGGATTCTTTCGGAAATTCCTTCCAGGATTCCTCCGGGAATTTCTTCTGGGTGACTGTCAGGAATTACTTTTCAGGAACTTCTTCCGGGATTTTTTTCAGAAACTGATTTCTTCGAGAACTTTTTCCAGGAATCATCGAGGGGCTCTTTTTTAGCTTCTATCAAGAGCTCCGTCAGGAATTCTTACAAACGCTTCTGGAATTCTTTCAGATGTTTGTAATGGAATTCATTTTGAATTATTTGGAGCGAGATTTGGAGTTTTTTGTTTTTGAAATTCCTTATGTAGTTTCTGTAAGATTTTCTTGAATAAACACAGGAAAAAGCAACTTAGTTAAAGCTTCCTTCTAGAGGAATTCAAGAATAAGTTTGTGGAGAAACCAAGAAGGAATACCTGCAAGAGTTTCAGAAAAAAATACAAAGGTAATCCTAGAAGGGGTAATGCTGAAGGAATTTCGAAATTAATTTCTATAGAAATCCAGGATTCTCTGGAAGAATCGTGGGGATCTTCCTGCAACAATCCGAGCTTCTGATGGAACCCTAGGCGGAACCACTTAAGGAATCTCAGAAAAAAAAAAACTCCTGGGAAACCCCCAGAGGGAGCTTCTGAAGGAATCCTAAATAAACTTCCGGAAGAATTGCATTAAGAGCTTACGGAATCCCAGAACAACGCTCTGGAACAAATTTGTGGACAAACCACGAGGGGAGTCTCGGATGGAATTTTTGTGGAATCCCAGAAGGAACTCCATGAGGTGAGCCACCAAGCCACCATCAAGCTATAAAACAGCACACGCACGCATACGCCCCATTTTGAATTAAATCCAACCACTCATGATAAGCTGGCATTTTTTTAATGCGAGAGCTGACGATTTTTTTAAGTTCCAATCGTAAACAACAAAGCCACGAAACGTCAAAAACTAAGAACATTTTCCTTAGCAACCGCGGCTTGCAGTGCCCTACGGTACTCAATTTTTTTTTAAATTCCCGAACTCATGGAAAATTGTCAAATATTTTATATTATTATTATTATTTATTTATTAAAGAGGTTTTAACAAAAAGTCATTCGCCTCTGAAAATATTTTATATGTATCGCAAATAAAAACGTTAATTGTTGGAAAACAAAAAAAAAACAAGTGAGTGAACTGAAATCAATTGTTTGGATAAGTAACTTGATGGGTTTGATTCATGTTTTGGAGAGCAATCTTCACCGAGAAATTTAGAAATAGAATCATCATGTGCCTTTTTATTTTATTACAACGTTCTATTGGTAAAGAAAGCGTTTAGTTAATAACTGTGCAAGTGCTTTTAGACCACTAAGCTGAGAAGCAGTCCTCCCCAGTTGGGATGTAATGATGATGCCAGAGATTATGATTGACAGAAAATATCTCTGTAAAGCGAAGAATACTGCAATCATTACATCAAACGTATTCGTTCATGTCCTTCATTTCGCTACATTTAAAAACTGCTTATAGGTTCCCAAACTTTTTAGGTGCGCGACCCCCTTTTGCCAGTTGACGTACTTTCAGCGACCCACCATAGAAATTCCCTCATTTGTTGTTCGTTATAGTAAATTATTCAAATGATCCTCGCGACCCCCTGGATGAAAGCCGGCGACCCCCTTGGGGGGTCGTGACCCACAGTTTGGAAAACCATGACTGAAAATCCATGTTATAGGAGTCTGCATAACACAAATTCATAGTACCGGAGTCTCTGATATACGTCTACTAATGATTCGAGCTCAATTTTGTAGATTAAAAATTAACAAAATTTTGGTGTACGTACTATCGAGGCAAAATGTACGTACTATCGAGGGTACGTACTATCGAGGGTACGCACTAACGAGGGTACGTACTATCGAGGTACGCCTGTACAGAATAAAAATAAATAAAAAAAAAGACGGAGGTTAAATTTTTAAAGCAAATATTATATCATTCTCATATCATTATTATATCATACAGCTAGACAGGATATACTTTGGAAATATTTTGAGAAATCGCTGGTACTGAGAGTGGAGAATACTAGAAGCAAATTATCATGCCAATTTTGAGGCGGAACTTTGGAGCGAAACTCCAGTGCATCTCATTAGGTGTTAATGATTTTTCTCACATGAAATGAGATCAATCTGCGGTCGTTTGATTGCAATTGAGCATTTCCAATTTTAATAAAATTTCACTCATGTATGAGCTTCTATCTGAAAATGTTATTAGTTTTGCGTATGAAAAAAAATCCCAAATTTATTCTTCAAAAAATTGTAACTCGAAAATGTTTTTTTTTTTTAATTTAAATGCTGTCTTCTAAGATGTTTGAGGATATTTGAAGGACTTTCAGAGAAAAGTGCACTGAGAGTAATGTCCATCGTGGATCTATGTTGAATGTCATAAAATTTCAGATTTCCTTACACTTTAATTTTCAATTATTTTACTGTAGAAGGTTGGCATCTCAGTCTCAATATTTGCCAAGTGGCCCAGGATGGTCAAATACCTCTTTTTCTCGAATTTTCATTTTTCATCGATGTTGGAAACAACAAAAAAGGAAAAAAAGATACATGCTTATTTTTTCCTTCATTCAGCCATACTTAAGCTCCAGTAAGATTAAAAAATTAAAAAAAAGAAAAAAAATGTGGACTTTGTTAAATGTTATTCAAGACATCGAGACGGTCTGGAAACTCACATAACTGAGAAATAATTGATCATTTTATGATGAAAACTGTAAAACTTCAAAAATTTATCTCGAGAAACATTTCACCAGGCACCATACACTTTTCTAAGTTTTTTTTTTTGATTTTTTTGAAATCGCTGTAAGTTCCTCCGCATTGCGTTTGCTTTGATCTGAAAAACGAGGAGCAGGAAAATGCACGCTCCTTAATTTTCAAATCAGCATTGCTATGATTTGCGCCCATCATTTCCTGAAAATTCTGCATCATTGATGCAAATCAATTACAACGCTCCACACAGGCTGAGTGCGCCACAAGAGCTAACAAACATACATGGTAGACCTAGCAACCAACTAGGTCGTGTTGTTAGCGACTGAAAATTTCAATTGTCAACTCACCGAATGTGTGCCAGTTGCGATTTGCAGGGAGGATTGTGGCTTGGTTTAAGTTAATTGATTCATTGATTTTTTAAGATTAATATGTATTCAATTTATTTTTCTAGTATCGTTACTGTCCAGTAACAGGAGAACCGGTTGATAACCAATATTCTGTACACCATGAACAATCCACGGGCCGTTTCTGCGAGCTGCCGTCCCACTTTATGACTGATCTTGTTCGCCCCATGGTTCTCTTGGAGCTTCCATAAAAAAATACATGTCATGTCAATTTTCTCTCTTAGCTTTCTTAATAAATATGGATTGTATGTTAATCGTAATATGTTTCTTTGATGTGACGCCGTAGACATGATTGGGAAAACCCTATAAACATTTGAGCACCGGTACTAGTTTTACTGACTCCAAAAAAGACGCGCAGAATAACTTGTCCTGCACTTTTGTAATCTCAGGGCTTGCTTTTAACTGTTAATACATGGTCGAGATGAAATAATGGGCATTTTCCCATACAATTTCTTGAAAAATTTCCTTCAGCAAATGCCCAAATTGATCTTTATCATAGACTTTTTTATTACTTTCAATCGAAAATTCCACCGGAATGTAATCTGTAATCCGAGTTATAATTAATTTACCAATTCCGTGGTTCCTGCCATATAACAGGAGCTGTTTTATTTCCAGATACGGCCATTATTTGCTGGGTATTCGAATGGTTTTCCGCTAGATCAGAAAGTCGAATCTCGGAAGTCGGAAGTTGGATTTTCGCTAGAAATGGCCATAAGAACAAAATTTTGCTCATCATTCAATTTTATACTTGTGAAACTTGATACACATCGTAAGCTGTAAAGATTGACAGCGGTGACTGGAGATACCTTGATAACCGTTTTGATTCTATTCGCAGCACTCAGGTTAAAGTGGACCTGTGCGCCGCGTCAGCTTGGTGTGGAATCGGCGTAAAGATCCCCAAATCATCGCAATGACAAAATAAACTATCTTTCTGAAACGGGGAGTGGTGAAGGAACAGTGTGCCTGTGCACTGCTAGAGTCGGTCTCTAGTAATGATGCCGTTCCAGTCCAGTTCATAAGGATTGGCATTTCGGCGGGGCATTCCATTGACTTGTATTTTGCCCAGAGCTAGATCCTTTTTAAGGATACCCAACATTTATTTCGGGTCAACGGATGCCACACGGAGTTGAAAAACACATTCATTCATTCATTCAGTTATCTTGGTGCTAAAAATAGTACATGTCCCAAACATTTAGCAGTAATAACACATTGGGTCTGGGACCATTTGGGCAGGAGCACCTATTTTGGGCACTTGCTGCTATAACTCAGTCGATTTCAAACCGATTGACTTGAATTTTGAAACATGACTAGCTACTGTGCCTTGCTGATCGTGTCTCAAAAATCAAGGCAATCGGTTCAAAATTGACTGAGTTATAGCAGCAAGTGCCCAAAATAGGTGCTCCTGCCCAAATGGTCCCAGACCCTACTTGCGGGTTCAATAAGGGTCAAATGATTTGAATCAATGATGCACTATTTTCGATCAAGTGAGCACAGGAGCAATAAAATGCGAAGATTTGAATTGATCCAAAAGAAAGGATGTTTTTCAAAGCATGCTTTTCAAAACTCGCGCTCGCAATGATGATCTTTGAAGACTGATGGTTAGATGTTGGAAAACGCGATGCATTGTTTTTTTTAATGGAACCTGTTCATAATAATTCATTTTTGATTTAAAAAATCTCAAAAATGGTTTGCTTTTGCTTGTTTTGAAAGTCGGTTAAAAATAAAAATTAGGGAAGAAATAAATAGAACCATTTTACCATTACTTTGCAAGTTTCGAGACTGGAAGTTAGATTTCTTCAGAAAAAAAATCAAAACATCAAAGAGTAAAATTTTCGGAAAACTTAAATAAGATGGTATCTAACATAGATCCGTAATGAGCAGGGATGCCATATATACAGATGTATCCTTATTATGCAGTTTTTTGAGCATCCGTACAGATTTTTGATCTGGAGGGGCTATTTTATTTTTGTATAAGATACAGATTTTTCATCAAAATTTTGTATGGGATACAGATTTATGAGAAAAGTGATACAGATATATCAAAAAAACATCTGGCATCCCTGGTGATGAGTATTACTCATCAAGTGTATTTTTTTCTTTAAATCCTTTAAGGCCGTTACAAATATCTATTTCACTTTATGTCCCACCACTCCTTGGCTGGTCGAGAGGGGAATAAAAATAATAAAGCATTTAATCTGAAAAATATTAAAAACTCATCGGATTTGTTAAAGAATTTTTAGCAAAACCCGATATTTTGATAAATATTTTTTACCTTCCTCAAAATGCAAAATCCTGCCAAAAAATTTTAAGGGGGGAGACAAAAAGTCAAAATTAAATTTGTATCCGCCTAAATATCCTGAAACATCTTCGAAGACCTCATTTCAATCCAACAAATTGGTTAAGATGTATATTTTTTTGATGAAGAAAACTAGGTTTTTTAAAAAAGCCCTTTACTAGAGCTAGGTGTTGAAAATTGTTATGTATTGCTACTGAATAATTCACGAAATTCAGTGCATGAATGAAGTCTCATTCAAATTCAAAACTATCGATTCAAAAATGGCAATTTTTTGTGTGTAGCTAGAAAGGTTATTTTTGTAATGAAATATTTTTCGTCTTCCTCAATCATAAAGCATAGCTTCTCAAAATGTATTTCGCGACATGTTTCAAGCTTTTCCCATCACCGCATGTAAAGATAAACAAACAAACACACAGGTCAATGCCTTCCGTCCGGTTGAACTCCACAACGTGACCGGAATATTCCTTCGAAACCACCTACCACTTCCCACCAAAATATGCCTCCCATTCTCTCGAGAAGCAGGTATCTCTGCAACGTCTCAACCTCCGGGAAACTTTGTTGATTTTAAAATTTCCCTTCTGACCACTTCGCTGGGTGCAACCCCAACTCCAGCCCAGTAGTCGACAAACTGTCTCGTCTCTCATCCCTGCGAACAGTGTTTGTGTGACCTGCCGCTGCGCTGCCGGTGCAGCAACATCACCTGTACCATTCCCATCGCTGGCTGCGCTACTCTAGACTGTCACAACACAGCGAAGGAACCTAGCTACGATGGCGACGGCGGTCACGTGGATCATCCTTGTCATCATTCCCATCGTAAAAGGATTTGTCCTTCTATGGCCCATCGGCTGCTGCTGCCACCATCGTCCAAACAGTTTCCCGACCTTTCCCAAACAAAGTGCCAGTCAACAAGCAGCCAACCAGCCGAGTTGATGGAAAACTAGGGAAAATTGCTTTCGGGCTGCCGTGTCGAGCCGACCGAGCGACCGACTGACGCCAGTCTGGCTGCTTCAGCAGCCCCCCAGCCTATAATAACACACAGTCAGTCAATGACACGCTCCTCCAGTACCAGGATGTTAGGCCTCTCCCATTCAAGAGTAGTTTGTACTGATGTATGTATGTGTGAGTGAGTGTGCCGTAGGTCGTTGCTTCCGTTCGTCGTCGTCGTCGGTTCCGTGTTACATATTGGGGATGGTTCTACCACCGTACCGCATCGCATCGGGAGGATGAGGCTGGAAATGCCGTTCTGCGGGGACTTGCCATGTGGCTCCAGGCCAATTTTCTGAATTCTGAAAGGCCAGCGACCAACGAACGGCGTGGAATGTTGACTGCAGTTAATTTTCGTGGAATTTTAAGGATTTTTTAAGGAAAGGGACTCGTTGGGTTTGAGCAATTTTTAAACATGCAATGCAATTAAGTATGATTTAAATGGTGTAGTTGAAGAATTGAAATTTATGACCTAAGCAAACCAACCCGAAAAAAAAACATAACAATCATTGACTCGATATTTTTCAATTTTAATGGGATCTTGTTTAAGTTGTCTCCAGTTAGTCTGGTTGTTAAGGCAACGGATCGCCAATCCGGAGACGGCGGATTCGATTCCCGATCCAGTCAGGAAAATTTTCTCAACTCCCTGGGCATAGTGTATCATTGTACTTGCCTCACAATATACAAATTCATGCAATGGCAGGCAAAGAAAGCCCTTCAATTAATAACTGTGGAAGTGCTTAAAGAACACTAAGTTGAAGCAAGGCAGGCCAAGTCCCAATGGGGACGTAGAGCCATAAAGAAGAATAGAAAAAGGAATCTTGTTCAAGATTTTGCATTTCGTGAATCATTTACTTTTGCATCAGCACAAAATCGAGTCTATCTTTAAAAAAAATCTGAAATTTTCCAGGGTTTTCTACAAAGACATTTCAGATATTAATAAATTGAAAAATTGGTCAAAATTTTGTTAAATTTCTATTTTTTTTTCAAAAATTATATAGAAAAAAGGAAAGATATTTAGGATGCCTGTACCAGTTATCGCACCACCTAAGAAAAACTATTTCTACAAAAATAAGAAGAAGACCGACGAATGTAAACAATAAGGGGGCGTCCATAAATGACGTAGCTTTTTTTAAGCGATTTTTAATACCCCCCTCCCCCCTCGTAGCATTTCGTCACAAATTCAGATACCCCCCTCTATAAATGACGTAGCTTGTTAAACCCCCCCCCCCCCCTCAACAAAATTTTCATGTAAAAAAAACTCGAACTTAGCTCCGATTTCAATTTTAACTTGAATGTTAATAGAATATTATGAAAAAAACAACAATAGCAAGAAAACATTCGAGACATTCGAAGGACCCTGCAATTCCTCCTTATTGTATTCCTTCAGGGGTTCTTTCAAAGATCCCTCCAATAATACATTCCGGAATTCCTTTTTAGATTCCTCCAAAAGCTCCTTCTGTGATTTCTCCAGGAGTTTTTTTCTAAGGTTTTTCTAAAAGTTTGTCCATGGTTTCCTTTAGGAGTTCTTTCAATGTTTTCTTCTCTTCTCTTTCACCAGCAGTTTCTTTGGACATCTCTACAGGGATTTCAACCAGAATTTCTTTTGAGATTCCATCGGAACTTCTTTCTGTGTTTCTTAAAGAAGCTCCTTTCGGGATTCCTCCAGGAGTTCCTTCTTCGTTTACTTCAGGAATTCATTCAGATATTCATTCTAAGATCTCCTTCAGGAATTCCTTCTTGGATTCTTCTAGGATTCCTCGAGGACTTTCTTCTTTCTTTTATCCAGGATTTTTCCTTGGGACTCCTTCAGTGACTTTTTCCGTCATCCCTCCATTCACTCCATCCAGGATTCATCCTGGATATCTTAAAATTCTGCGAGGAATCCCTTTACAGATTCTTCCCATAGTTGCTTCTGGAATTCCCCCAGGATTTTCTTTTTTAAATTTTACCAGGAGTTATGTCTAGATAATCTTCCGCGATTCCCCAAAAGTTATTTTCAGAAATTCCTTACAAGATTCTTTCAATTATTTCTTCCGTGTTTTCTTCAGAAATTAAACCAGGAGTTCCTTCTGACAATCTACAAATATCTCCTTCTAAGATTCTTCCAAAAGTTTCATCTAGAATTGCTCCAGGTACTCCTCACGGAACTTCTTTTGAAATTCCTCTATTTCCTTTCTAGATTTTTCAGGAGTACCTTCTGAAATTCTTCTGGAAGTTCCTTCAGAA
The DNA here is from genome assembly GCF_035046485.1 of Aedes albopictus. Lineage (NCBI taxonomy): Eukaryota > Metazoa > Arthropoda > Insecta > Diptera > Culicidae > Aedes > Aedes albopictus. The sequence continues at coordinate 394,076,300 of NC_085137.1, forward strand.
TTCCTTCTGAGACTCCACCAGATTCTTTTGGAATGTTTTCAGAAGTTTTTTTTCTGGGATTCCCAGTAGGAATTCCTGTAGAAATGTTATCCTTCTCCTGTTGGGGAAGCCTATAAAGAACACAATGAGACTTGCCTACTAGAGGAGCTCCTAAGGAAATTGTTGGATGAATCCTTTGAGGAAGTCCTGTATAAACTATATGAGGAACTTCTGGAATAATGCCGTAATGCCAAAAATTTAGAAAAATTTTCCGGCGTGCAGTGCCCTATATCAAGCATATTGGTCTTGGGAAGCATATGAACGAAATTGATTTTTGTCTGCAAACACAATACATTATTCTTTACGCAGGGTTTCAATACCACTTTCTCAGATACAATTGTTGCGTCCGATAGCTGCATGTCTTATCAAATGAAGCCGGCATTTATTTCCATTATTTGTTATTTACATTAATGTAAATGAAAAAAAAATCATGAATTTTTTTTTGATTTACTGGATAACGCTTCTTAGTGTAAGTAAAAACTTTATTAATTATGAAATATTTTTTTTCAATAGGCCTAGTAGAAAGCTACGTAGCATATCATATACCCCTACCCCCCTATCGTCACACTTCGTCACAAAATCACGAACACCCCCCTCCCCCCTAAAAGCTACGTCATTTATGGACGACCCCTAAGTCAAATGATTGATTAGTTTTCATACTTTACAAGAAAAATATAAAACCGGAGCCAAAACTACTTTTAGTATTTATTACGGCGTGTGCCAATGATAGGAAACCTGTACCAGTTATGGACACATTTGTTAATTTGGGTTCCACTTCGCACTATTTACATGCATTCCTTATGGGATTTGCCATAACTGGTACACTATGGCGAAATAGGGTGCAAGGAGGCCGAAAAGTTAAGGAAAATGATTTATTTCTACCATAATTTGAGCAAATTGTGAAGTTTGAATGATTGCAATCATCTTTTGTGATCGTGATCTATTGTTCACGAAATTTTTCTTGTTGATTTGTATCTTTAAAGGTTGAAAATCAACTATGGCGAATTTGAGGTACTATAGCCATAACTGGTACACTGAGCCTATTTTTGGCTGTTTTATTCTCTAAAGGTTTCTTAAAACCTGTTGATCTCAACGTTGACCTAAAATCTTTCCCAATCAAGCTTAAACATACGACGACATTGCCAGAGTTCTTTTGGGTTAATAGCAAGAAACCGACTTTGATATTGTAAGAAATACCTTAAATTGTGGAGCAGACCTGGAGTGATGGTTTGAACACTTGACTATCACGCCGAGGACCTGGGATCGAATCCCACTCCCGACAAACTCACGAAATGTGGGTTCTTCCTTCGGAAGGGAAGTAAAGCGTGGGTCCCGAGATGAACTAGCCTAGGGCTAAAAATCTCGTTAATACAGATAAAAAAAATACTTTAAAATTTACACCTACAATGACAACGAAACAGTCTAAAAAAATCAGGAAAAAACATTCAGGATTCAGGATATGATTAAACTAATACATTCCTTACACACTTTTGAAACTGACTTTGGATGTCTGTTTTCTAAGCTGGTGGAATATTAATGTTAAGATTTTGAAACAATGATTCTTGAACTCCTAACGAAATTCCTCCTTGGATTTATACCGCCATTCCTCCTTTAAATTCTTTCCAAGTTTCTCGCAGAATTCTTCCCTTGATTTTTTCCTTTAAATTCTCAATGTTTTTTTCTGTTTTTTTTTCAGTTTTTCCAAGTATATCCAGAGATTTTGAGAGTTTTTGCTTCCAGGAAAAGTTCCTTCTGAATTGTTTTCAGTGTTCTCTTGGCATTTCCGATACGTGTTTTTGGGATTTCTGCCACAGTTCTTCCCAGGATTTTATCAAGATTGTTCATACCCCCGGCATTTCTTCCAGAGTTTCTCGCTGAATTCTCTCTGAGATCCTTCCAAAATTGTTCCAAAGTTCTTTCATGAATTTCTCTTAGTGATTTTGGGATAGTTTTCCAACAGTTTCTCTTGGCATTTGTACAGAAATTCTTCCAGGGATTTCTTCCAGAGAGTTTTTCGATATATCTCCTGGATTTCCTCGCGGGAATTCTCTATAGGGTTTTCAGAGTTTCTCCTGAAATTTCATTAATATTTCCTCCATCTTCTTTCCGAGATGTCACAGTTTCTCTCAGGATTTCTTTCGTAGCTCCTCTCGTTATTTCTCCAATAAGTCTGTGCGGATTTTTTCCTGAAATTTCACCGGGATTCATTCAATTATTTCTCCGAGAATTTTTTACAAGAAATTTCGTAAGTTATTCCAGGAGAAATTCCGAGAAAAATTCCAAGAACTCCGGAAGCAAATCCCAAAAGGAGCATTCAGAATCTTGGAAAAATTTATGGTAGGGATTCCGCGAAGGCCTCTGGGAATAACCTCGAGAAAAAAATAATCTCAGGTGGATCACTTTAAGAAGTCCGGCAAACAACTACGAGAAAAAAAAAACTGGAAAAAGATGAGAGAAAAATCTTGGGAAGAACTCCATGAGAAATGCCAGCTTATGCAAAAATGCCAGAAGACGGAAAAAAGAAGAAGCCCAGAGTAAGTAAAAAATACTCTGAGAGACATCCCTGGACCAACAACGGAAGGAATCTTTTAAAAGAAGTCCCGGGACAAAATTCGAGAGAAATCGTACCAAAACCGTTTGGAAATATCCCAGCTGAAGCTTCTGTAGAAATCCAAAGAGAATCTGTAGCAGAAAGCTGTCGGAAATTTCTTGTTGAAATTACAGGAGAATCCTTGGAAGAAATCCCGAAAGGAACTTTTCCAGAAAATCCAATTAAAACTTCTTAGAACCCTTCGAGGAGCTGTAGTAGAAATCTAAGGAATGGCTCCCATTGCAACGCTGAGAAAAGTCCTGGAAAAATCTTCTGGGGAAGTCCCAAGACGATCACTGGAAGGAACCGCGAAAATCATGAATGGGAATCCCCAGAGAATCTCCAGCAGAAATTCCACGACAACATCTGAGACATATACCGAGAGAAACTCTTGTGCTGATCTCGGGATATAGGGAATCGCGCTACTTGGGCAGTGGCTTCTATATTCGTCTGTTTTCCACTATAACTCAGTCAAATATGAACCAATTGACACAACTTTTGGAATGTGATGAGATAGGTATAGTATCTACCCGTGTACAACATTTCAAGTCAATTGGCTCAAAATTGACTGAGTTATAGTGGAAAACAGACGAATATAGAAGCCTACGCCCAACTGGCGCAATACCCTATATGGTAAAAAAAAAAACCCGGGAGCTCTGGAAGTAATACTGGGAAAGACTGTGGAATGAATTTTCTATGATCTCCGTAAATAATTACAGGAGATCGGAGCCGATTGAAGTCCAGGAATCGAGGAAGATTCTCAAGGAAGAATCCCGGAAAGAAATTCCCGAATTTCAAAAAATGTTGGTAGAAATCTGGAAGAAACTCTGGAAGGAATTCAAAAAGGAATACCGTAATCCGGGGTAACATTGATCAGAATTTTCGATTTTTCTTGAATAATTCTCTTGTTTTAGCAAAAATTAAATGTTTTATGTTTTTAAAACAAGTACTGGCCCTCTAAGTATGTGTTAAGCTACTCGAAAAAGTATTGAGAAACTTTAAAACATGTTTAAATAAGTTTTTTTATCTAATTTTTGATTTTGTTGATTTGGGGTAACATTGATCATGTCAGTGATCAATGTTTGTTTGTGTTGATAATACCCTTTCTTACTAAATTCGGGGTCGCTGATTTCGAATATGTTGTCCAAATTCTTACAAGTTATGTACTTTTTGAGTTATTTTAGGATTAAAATCCTCCAAATCGCGAATATCGCCTAAATGTAGGCAAAGGCTTGTGGAATTGATACCCTACTTTTAATAAATCGTATATTTTATTGAAAAGTAGCATTTTCATAGGAGTTTCGGTTATTAAATCCATTTCTGGGATATCATATTGAAGTAATACAGTGATTTCAAATCTCATATTGTATCTAGTATTCACGCCAAACACGAATGTTTGACAATGTATCTTATTGCGATACGAAACTTAGTTATGGAAAAATCGATTTATTTCAATGTTTATGAAATTCAATTTTCATTAATTTCATGTCATTTAATAGCTAAATAATAGCAGATTATGATATACCATTCGATAGGAAAAACTGATTCAATGTAAAATGCTTGCTTGAATATTTCATGAGGTCGGTCAAGCCGATCAATGTTACCCCGCTGATCAATGATACCCCGTTTTACGGTACCAAGACAAAAAATTCGGAATAAATCTTGTGAGAAATCGTGGGAGGCATTACAATACAAGAAGTATTCCAGAAATTCCTGAAAGGAACCCTAAAAAAATTACTGGAAATTTCTTTGTAGCCGATTCTCAAGATGGACATAACATAATGAAACATTTTTCTATCCATACCATGAAGGGCGTAGCCAGCTTTTCGCTCAAGGGGGGGGGGATTCAAGCACCCTTGGCAAAGTTGGCCCTACTAGCTCCTATAACTAAACGCAATATGATAAAATTGAATATAATAACATTATATTTTAAAAGCATTATTCAACCCATGATTTAACCCTTAAGCAGTCACGCTGTTGTATTTTGTACAATACGTTAAAAACAGCTCGTCTGATCTACATAAATAACGTGGTGCTGGTAGCGGTGACCAATTTCTGGAAAATTAAGGATTTTTATTTACTCGTTCATTATTTTGCTCTGATTTTTTTTTGGTTAATGTCTACAAAATATTGCAGCTGAACTCTTTTGGAAATTACGAACTCTTTTGAGGACTAACCTAGAATTTCCTGATTCCTGTATGAGTCCTTTTAAAATTATCTTAAAATACTATTCGCAGGTGGAATTCTTCCACCAATTCTTGAAATAATTAAAAAAACATCAGGTTATCCTGGAGAAGTTCTTGGGTACACCTCTGAAAAGATGATTGAAGATTTCTGAAATTCCCGAAGGAACTCCTGAATGAATTTTTGAAGAGACCCTGAGAGGAATTTCTGCAGAAATTATTTGAGGAATTCCTGGAGCAATCCCTGGAAGAATTCTTGGATTAATCTTTGAAGAAATACCAAGATGAATCCCTGGAGAAAGCATATGTAGAATTTCTGGAGGAACCCCTGGAAGAATTTCCGAAAGTATACTTTGAAGAATTTCTGTGTAAACTATGGGAGGAATACCTAGAGAAATATCTGAACGGATCTCATGAGGAAATCATAGGTAAATTTCTAGAAAATTCCTTGAGGGAAATTCTGGAGAAATTTCTGAAGGAATTTTGAGAGGAATTCTCAGAAAAATTCAGATGAAATCGCTTGACAAATTCCTAGAGGAAATCTTAGAGAAATTTCAGAAGGAGTCCTGAAGTAATTCCTGGGTAAATATCCAGATGAAATCTTGGAGTAGTTCCTGGAAGAATTCTTGGATGCTACCCAGCAGGAATTCCTGGAGAAATTTCTTTGATAAATTCTTGGAGAAATCCCTGGAAAAAATCCTGGAGGAATTCCTGGAGAAATCTCCAGAGAAACTGTTGGAGAAATTTCTGAAAAAAATCCTTGAGAAATTCCAGGAGGATATCTTGGCAGAAATTTGGATTTCTTGGAGGAATCTCTGGGAATATCCCCGGAGAAATTCGTGGAGAAATCCCTGGAGTAATCCCCGGAGGAATCCCTGAAGCAATTCCTGGACGAATCTCTGGAGGCATTCCTTGGGGGGTCCCAAGAATTTCTTGGAAGTTCTTGGAAGTTCGTTGAAGAAATCTCTAGAGGATTTCCAGAAGAAATTCCCGGAGGAATTGCTGACATAATTTCTGAAGAATGTCCAGGAGCAATTCTTGGAGAAATTCCTGAAGAAATTCCTGGGGTTTTCCTAGTGGTATTCCTGTGGGAATTACTGAAGGAATCTCTAGAGGAATTCTTGAATGAGTAACTGGATGAATTTCTAGAGAAATCTCCATAGGAATTCTGGAAGATTACTATTTCTGTTATGTTTCTCTTTCTGGAAAAGAAACAATGAGAAATTCCTGGAGGAATTTCAAGCGGAGTTTCTGGAGGAATTCTCGGAGAAATCATCGAAGGAATTTCTGAAGGTATCCCTGGGGAAATCCTTGAAGAAATTCCTGGAAGAATTCCAGAAGGAATCCCTGAAAAATTCCTGAAGGTATTCCTGGAGAATTTTCTGAAAGAGATTCTGAAGAAATCCCTAGAGGATTTGCTGGAGGAATCCTTAGAGAAACTTCTGAAGGATTCCCAGGTCGATTCTTCGAAGGTTTTTCTGGAGAAATCTCTGAAGGAATTCGTGAAGAAATCTCTGCATTAATCCCTGAAGCAGTTCATGCAGGCATCTCAGAAGAAAATTCTGGAGGAATCCCTGAGAAAACCCTGAGGGTATTTCTGGTGATTTTTTTTGGAACGATTTCTAAAAATATCCACAAAGGGTTTTCTGGGAAAAATCCTGGAGAAATTGCTGACATAATTTATGAAGGAGGTCCAGGAGCAATTCCTGAATCAATTCCTAGAGAAATTGCTGAAGGAATTTCTGAAGAAATTTTGGGGGTAATTCCTGGAGAAGTTTCTGAAGAAATTCTTGGAGGAATGCCTGGAGGAATTCCTGAAGGTTTTCCTTTGGGAATTGCTGGAGGAATCCTTGAAGGAATTCCTGGAAGAATCTGGACGAATTTTTGCAACAATTACTGAATGAATTTCTGGGGGAATCCCTAGAGGAACTCTTGGAGAAATTTCTGAAAAAATACTGAGAAATTCGTGGATCCCCGAAGAGATTCCTGGAGGAATTCCTAGAGGAATCCCTGCAGCAATTCCTGAAGGAAAATCTGGAAGAATTCTTGAAGGAATTCCTGGAAAAAAAATCTAGAAGGCATTCCTACAGAACATTCTGGAAGTATTTTTGAAGGAATCCCTGAAGGATTTCCTGGAGAAGTTCCTGGATGAATTTCTGACATAATTTATGATGAATTCCTGGTGAAATTCCTGGAGGAATTCCTCGAGGAGACCCTGGAGAGCTTTCTGGATGAAATCCTGGAGGTTTGCCTGCATGGATTCCTGAAGCAATCCCAGGAGAAACTCCTGAAAGAACTCCTGGAGAATTTCTGGAGGAGTCCCTAAAGCAATTCCTGGAGGAATATCTGGTGGAATTCCTGGAGGAATCGCTGAAAAAAAATCTTGGAGAAGTCTCCGCAAGATTTCAAGGAGGAATACTTGGAAGAATGCTGCGAAAATTTCATGGAAGAATGCCTAGGAGAATTCTTGGTGGAATTCTTGGAGGATTCCCTGAAACAATTCCTGGAGAAATCTTCGGAGGAATTCCCGTAGGAGTCTCTGGGAAAACCCTCGGAGGAACATCTTGAAGATTTCCTGGATTTTTTTCTGTAGGAATTCCTGATGGAATTCTTGGAAGAATCCCGGAAGCAATTACTGGAGAAATCTCTGGAGGAACGCCTGGAATAAGTCCTGAAGGAATGCATTGAGGAAACCCTGGAAGATTTCTTGGAGGAATCTCTGACAAAAAATCTTCTGAGAATTCTTTGAGGGATCCCTGGAGGATATCCTAGAGGAATTCCTGTAGGAATTCCTGAAGGAATCTCCAGAGAAACTCGTGGAGAAATCTCTAGAGGGATTTCTGGCGGAATTTATGGAGGAATCTCTAGATGAATTCCCGAAGATTTTTTTTTATAAAAATTCCTGCAGAAATTACTGGAGGAAGCCCTGGAAAAAATCCTACAGGAATTCCTGAAGAAATTCGTGGATGAATCTATTAAGGAGTTCGTAGAGGAATACCAAGACTAATTCCTGAAGAAATCGCGGATGGAATTCTTGGAGAAATTCTGGAGAAATCCTTAAAAGAGTTCGTGAAGAAACTTCAAAAGGAATCCTGCACGTAATTTCAAGAGTGATTCCTAAGAGAATCCCTAAATAGTTCGTGAACGAACTACTAAATTAAATCCTGAAGGAGTTACTTAAAGAATACAAGGAGGGATTTCTGCAGGAATCCTAAGAAGAGTTTCTGTGAGAATCTTTGGAGGGATTTTTTAAAATAAGTTGTTCGAGGAAGAATCACAGAAGTAACTACCGAGTAAAGACCTGCACAAATTCTTGGAAAGATCCATGGAGCAATCGCTGGAAGATATCGTAGAGGAATGCCTGTGGGGATTAACGGAGGAATCTCTAGAAATACTCCTGGAGGAATCTCTTGACGATTTCCAGGAGGAATTTCCGGAGGAATATCTAGAGTCATTTCTGAAAGAATTCCTGGAGGAATCCCTTGAGAATTTCCTGGATTCCCAGGAAGAATTCCTGAAGAAATCCTGAAGGAATTCTAAGAATAGTTCGTGGAGGAACTCCTTGAGGAATCCCTGTTGCAATTCGTTTAAAACTATTGAATCGAGGCCACAAAAATAAAATTATTGCATTTTTATAGGCCATACCGTTTATCAAAACCAATTCTGCGATATTAACATCACAACAGACCAATGTTCACTTTACATTTATTTGACATATTTGGAATTAGGAGAAAATTGTTTTTAAAAATATAATAAATCGATGATTATAATCATAACCTGACCAGAGAGAACAGACGTCTCTCTTCGTTTTCTGCCTTGTGTAAAACTTTGTAACGGTCATTTCAGAGTATGTGGTTATGCTCCCGTTGAGCGGCGCTAGCGTCGCATCACTTACATTGTTGTGTTGTCATTTTAGTTTCCAGTGCTCGCCGTTTTTGGCCGTTTGGCGCTCGTGTCGCTTTGTGGGCTAGTGTATTTCAACGATGAACACTGCCATCGTGGGGTCAAATCGACTTTATAAGTGGGACAGTCTCCGTTGGTGGCGTTGAGGTGTACATAAATCCTTTACACACGATTTCGACGTATTTTTGTTCGAGCTTAAATGTCTGTTCTCTGTGACTTGACTACTTCCTCAACATAAAAAAATAAATAAATAAAATCGGTTAAATTTTCGAAAATCTTGAGCATAGTTTCCATCCGATAAGCGTGTATACGATTGAAGTTTTTAAACATTATAGATAATGACATGATTTGACGACTAAAGACTAAATGTTTGGAAAATGTACTCAATGCAACATTTCAAAAGTTATTTTGGTTATGAACAGTAGAGGAATATTTCAGTAAACGAAAAATTAGGAACCCTCCACAAAGTCGGACAAAGTTCACACAGATGTCGCACGATTTTATATTTTTCAAAATTCTAATGTCCTTCAAGACATTTCCAATATTATGGAGTAGTTAAAATATTATTATTTGAAAGTTTTTGTTGCACCTAAAACCGTCTCAGTACAATCTTATTGAACAGGTTCCATGCAACAAAGATGTATTCAAACATTGCCTAAAAAGAAAAATGGCAAGACTCACATATCCCTGAAAATCTTTGGTCACTTATCGAAAGACGAAAGACTTCCGGTCCCTAACCTCTAACAGATTGAGGAGGGGGTTAGCCGGTTGAAAAATAACAAAGCCGCTGGAGCACATCAACTATCAAGCGAGCTTCTAAAATAGGTGGAGAAGCACTGGTGAGAGCACTGCAGTGGATCATTACCAAAATTTGGTAGGAGGAAGTATTTCCGGAGGAATGGGTGGACAGTATCGTGCGTCCCATCTACAAAAAGGGCGACAAGTTGGATTGCGGGAGCTATCGCGCGATCGCACTACTGAGCGGCGCCTACCAGATACTTTCTCAAATTGTATGCCGCCGTCTATCACTGATTGCAAGAGAGCTCGTGGGGCAATATCAGGCTGGATTCATGAGTGAACGCGCTACAAAGGACCAGATTTTCGCCATCCGCCAGGTGTTACAGAAATGCCGCGAATACAACGTGCCCACATGTCCCTTAAAATCTCACGGAGTGCTTCGGCAAGGTTATGGTCTTTCGTGCTTCCTGTTTAGCATTGCTTTAGAGGGTGTATTAAGGAGGGCGGGGATAAACACGAGTGGAATGATTTGCACGAAGTAATGTGGCGTAAACGTACATCCGACTAAAGAGTGAAGCCAGGTGAATCGGATCAGTCATTAATGTGTCGAAGACAAAGTACATGATGGCAAAGGGCTCCAGGGAGGAATCATCGTGCCCGTCACCCTGATTTTCTATCGACGGTGATGAAGTCGAGGTGGTTGAAGAATTCGTGTACTTGGACTCACTGGTGACCGCCGACAACGACACCAGCAGAGAAATTCAGAGGCACATTACGGCAGGAACTCGAGCTTACTTTGGACTCAGCAGAACTCTACAATCGAATAATATTCGCCGTAACACGAAGTTAACCATCTACAAAACGCTGATTAAACCGGTCGTCCTCTGTGGGCACGAAACATGGACTCTACGTGCAGAAGACCAACGCGCCCTTGGAGTTTTCGAACGGAAGGTGTTGCGTACCATCTACGGCGGAGTGCAGATGGAAGACGGGACTTGGATGAGGCGAATGAACCACGAGCTGCATTAGCTGCTGAGAGAACCAACCATCGTCCACACCGAAAAAATCTGGAGGCTACGGTACAACAAAATTTCAAAATTCCTAATTACTTTCTACTCCACTTCAAATCCACTCGTACCATGATGGCACAAGCTCTTCCTCATCCAAAGTGAAAATGAATGAAACGTGCCTGCCCCGGGCAACAGCAACGGTTTGTTTACGTTCCGAACCGGAAGTTGTAAAAAGCTTCTCATATGCTGCGAACCAGTCGCGTTCCAGGCCGACCACTACTACCACCCTGAAATGACAAGCTGAGTTGATTCTTTCACCCCATCCACCCACCGAGCTCCATAACGCTCCATCAGACAGTAGTGTACAAACTCCTGCCCATCAGCACTTCCACTATTGTGCTGTGTGTGGGTTAAAAGGCGATTGAACTCTGCCGGCTGGCTGACTCCTTTTTTTGCTCCCGCCGGCCGCCACCTCGCTACGATTTATTATTGTTTTTGTACAGTTCCGTCGTGGCTCCATTTTCGCTCTTCTCGTCGTAACCCCCTCGGTCTAATCCTCGCCATGATGCCCCTAGAGCAGCAGGGATACGGCAATAATTGAAAATGAAATGACACTGACTAGCACCACTGCACTGCTCGGGCTGCGGTGAAGTATCTTTCCCGAACCTCACTCAACAAGAGCTCGGTTGGGAATCCTTTCGAACTCTTTGTCCCTCTCCCAACTCCACACCCATTCCTTTGCTTGGACGTTGTTTGCCTTACTAATAAGGATCCCTGATTGAGGGTCGATCCGGGCGCTCGCAGTGCGGTTTCGTCGTCGTGTCACTCGTCGGTCGTGCGCATTGTTTTTGTTTTTGTCTCCTTCCTTCGACGAGCAACCAGCCACAGCGGAGGCATTCATTGCATTGCAGCAGGAAGGATAGAGGTCGTTGAACCTTTGTGGAGCGCATAGCCGTCGTAGTCGTGCTCGTTGTCGTCGTCATCGTCGAACTCGCTAACCGTGAACTCTCCTGTGCATGTGGCGCAGTTTTGCTGTTCAATATGCAATGCTGCAGCTGTTTGTGGGGACGGAGTGGTGCCAGTTTTTATAGGAAGCAATATTCCAAAAATTGAAAAAAAAAAGAATGGCCCTATTCAGTAAGGGCAGTATTCTGTAAAGACAATTACAGACGCGTCTTCGGCCAGAGGCCGCACAGACTGAACATAACTTACATTAGACAACGGATAACACATATAAACACCCAGTGGCCCAGTGGAGAATTTTCCGTTTTTACGAAAAGTTTTCCCCGACCAGAGCGGGAATCGAACCCACACTCCGAGGCTTACGAGACACCTAAACGACTGTACGCCGCCAACCACTCGGCCACGAGCCCACAACGAGGGTGTCTGGATTCGATTCTTGGTCAGTCTAAGATCGCTTCGTTGTAGAGATTTCCTTGACTTTACTTGGTATGGAGTATCCTTATGGCCGTCGATTCGGTCCTCGTTTCAATGTGAACAATGATGAATTGCCGAGTATAATTTCAATGACCCATCCCCGTTCATAGTCAGGTGCTTGAATATAACCATAGTCGCGTAAGCATGGATGTTTTAAACAATTCTAAAAATATTTCATGTAGAGCTTCAATCAAATTTCATGGGGTTATTTCAGGAAGGAATTCTTCTAAAAACATTAAGAGGCAAACCTGTGGCCTCTAGAGCTCCAAAAGCTTTTCTATCCAAGGCTGATTTAGATGTTTTTAAAATTAAAAGAACGAATTTCATAAGACATCTAAAAAAAATCTGGATGAAAAACCAATTAAAATGTCTTTCAAATTTCCAATCAATATTTTCAAATGAACATTTGGTTGAACTCTTTCAACAGTTTCGGACAATATTTCCGAAAAATGTCAAGATATCTTTCTGAAATATTCGAAATCTTTCATGCGGCTTTTAAGAGCATTGAAGAAAATCGACCGAATTCTCTACGATTTATTGTATTTTTTCTAATCATCGTAAAATAATGTAAGAAAAATTCCTGAATGCCTAAAATCTGTAGATTTTTTTCATATTTTTATTTTTTTTATATTTTTTATATTTTTTATAATCTTTATATTTTTTATATTTTTTATATTTTTATATTTTTTATATTTTTATATTTTTTATCGCTCAAAACCGACAAAATGGTCACTTACACCTCTTTGCGTTTGGGCCTCTCATTTTGTTTAAATTTATGAACACGTTAAGGAAATCTGCTCTAACATGAACGAAACGAAACATGGCAACAACTTTGGCAGCATCTTGAAGCCATTTAGCGACTCTTTGATGAGTTTCAAGATAATAAAAGGAAAAATGTTACAGTTGGCAGCACTGTTTTTACTGTTTTTGCTCCATTGATAAAGTGTTCACTACATATTTTTTACGCCAAAGCCTATGGCATTCCTTCGTTTTGGCGTTGATGCCGCAATTTTACGTCGATTTGCCGAAATTCCTTATCGAAGGAACGCCTCTTGCAGAAGGGCGACTCAGTTTAACTACCATCTATGTGAGGCTTCTTTGAACACCGTTTCCAGAGCTGGAGGAAAGTGTACATGTGAAAAAACAACGCCAATTGTTTTCATTTTCATGCGAAATTGCCTATACGCTCGCCTCGCTTCGCTTCGTACTCCCCATACTCATTTACCCCCATCAATGAACGACGGCGTTGGCTCGGTGTTTGTTCTTTATTATTTTTTTCGTTTTTTTGAAGTTTAAAGGTTGTTGACACTTTTGTGCTATGCAGCATTATTCTGGCTTGTGGGGAGTTTGTATTGGTGGCGTCGTTCTTGTTTTGTTTTATTTTTTTCTGGTAGGGTTCACTCCGCAGAGAAGACAATGTTTCACCCAGAAATTAAGTTAAGCGTTTATTGGTGCTTTAAGCAAGGCAAAATAAAACATGCGATATGTTCACATGAAAATTGATTAACTTGTAACTATTCGTTAAGTGTAACAAAATCTGAAATTTTTATTATTTTATTTTACATTGATAATAAAAATATGGGCAAGATAAGGGTGCTCCACATTAAGATAAATCGGCTCTACCAAATTCCATTAAATATTACTTGAAATTGTTAATATGTGAAAAAAGTTGTTGCAATTGATATCAATTTTCAAAAAAAAAATAAAAAAAAGAATAGAATTACCTGATTTCCACATACATCCCATTACTTTGTTGCTTACTGTGTTGTAAGAGCCGTTCAGAACATATTTTGTAAAATTTAGTTTTAGTTTACTAACACAAATAAAAAAAAAAGTAAAGAAACAGTTAGAGATGATTAAAGTGAATGATAGCAACCTATTTTTAATTGAGACACCACGTTGGAGCTCTGGTTTATTTATTTATTTATTTATTTATTTTATTAATGTAAATATTAATTGAACACTTGTCAAGTTAATGAAAGAGTGTAGAAAAAGCATTAGTTAAAATACACAGTAATAAAAAAATACATAATAAAATAAAATAATGAAAAATAAAAAAAATAAAAAAATAAAAATTAAAAAAAAATAACAAATAAATAAAACAATTAAAAATGAGGGAATAATAGTTTTCCACTAAGCGAGACATGATTACGTAGAATAAAATCGTGTACACGGTTACTTAGCCAACAAGACTTATTTTCAACCAAGCGAAACAACAACAACAACACTTCATGCGTTATGAGAAATGTTGTTCGAATATTTTTTTTTTAATTTCCCATGCAAAACATAAGAATATCATGCGAGGGATATGGAAATATTACTCCATGTATATTGTCTTTTGAACATAATACTCCTAAATATAATATGATGAAATATTGAAATATTTATTTCATAATAAAAGTGTACCGACACAATTTATTTTTTTCTTCAGATGTTTGATGAACTATGCATTTTTTGAATGTTTCCTTTGATGGAGTCCCCGCAAAAAAGTAGCCCGGTCTCCTACATTTTTTACTGGATTAGAAAGTGATACATCCGATGTTATCTGTGACAGAAATGCGAATAACGTCGACATCTGAAAAAAAAATTGCGGACAAAGTGTCCTCAAAAAAAAAGAAAAATGCTATCGTGGATTTTATTAGGAAGCTAATTCTACACTTGTTTATCCATTACTAACTGACATACTCAATTGATGTCCCCCCCACCGACCACTATAAGCGACTTTATAAAAAGTTATTCAACGATTTGTCAGTAAACTCCTATTTTGTTTTGAAAATGGAATGGCGTTAAAAGATGATTTCCTACATTTCTTAAAAGGTTTTTTTTTCTCAAAATTTTTGTATTATTTTTCGCAATGGCCAAAGGAACAATTCTGATTATCTAGCGGACCATCAAGACTGCAAATGCTACTTGCTATAGCACGCTTCGTTTGACATATATCTAGATTTTTTCTCGTGGAACAAAATGCATTATTTATAATGTAACTGCAAGGGACCTTCACCTTAACCATTATTTTCTTCTAAAATTCATTCCACGCAAGATCTCTGCTGGACTTTTTTCGACTTTATTCGTATTCTTGGCATGCTATATACTCGACTTTTGACAAGAGAAACCTCCTATCAAAATCGTAGCTATATATTTTGAGGAATCGCTTGGAACTTCAACTGGGAGAAATAATTGGAATGTTGTCTGCTTTAACTCGATAAGATTGAAAAGGCTAGTTTGACGTATTCCTGTGTTAACATTTTTACTACCCACCATACCTGTGTTTAGTTATTTATCAGAGAAATTTTATAAAATTAAAATAAAATAAAAAAAAAAAGAACATAAAGTTAAACATAATAGAATTTTATAAAATAAAATAAATCTAAATTGAAAAAAAAGGAACAAAAAATTGAATTTCATTAAATAACATACAATAAAATGCAATGAAATTATTATTATTATTAGCTTTATTTACGAGGCTTTCAGCCTTAGGCTAGTTCGCCTCGGAAATGAAATAAAATATGGTAAAATAATAAATAATGATTAAATATTAAAAAAAAGAAATAGAAATGAAGTAAAATGAAAGGAAATAAAATACAATAAAGTAAAATTAAATTAAAAAAAAAACAAGGCAAAAAACAATGAAAAAATAAAAATCAACAAGAGACGTGATTAAAGTGAAACGGAAATAAAATAAAAACATAACAAAATAAAAAGTTTCAAGTAAAATAAATAAAAAATAAAATGGTTTCCGGACGTTTAACCATTGCTTGGCCGAAAGCTATTCCACCAAATAATGATCAAAATAATTCAAAGGATTTTTTTGAAATTCTAACTGCATCATCAGAAATACTTCCTTTTTTCAATCAGGATATTTTTTTTGTTTTGCGATGCAGGGATTAGTTGTCATTGAAAATGTCAAACTTTTTTAACAAAAAAAAATCCTCCTTTGAATCATATGCTGTTTTTTTTTTCAATTATGCTGATACGGAGGACAGTGGCATGGTCACATAAGTTTATCATTTTGGCCAAACGGCATTCGAACAAACGGCATTTGGTCAAATGGCAGTCGTGCAAATGATCCGGAATCAGATAAAATCAAATTTATGAATATACAGAAATAAAAAAATTAAATTAATAAAATAAACAAGCTTAAGATACAATGCAACAGAATAACAAAGAATAAAATAAGTGAAATAGTGGAATAAAATTATGTATATGAAAGGAAATAAAATCAAGTCAAATAAAAATAAATTGAATTATATAAAATAAAATGAAGTAGAATAAAATTAAGAGGATTGAAATATAACAAATATGTATAAACAAAATAAAACAAAGGAGAATGAAATAAAATCAATGTAGCTAAATGTGGATTCTTCTTTCGAAAGCAATGTAAAACGGGGATCCCAAGATTAGCATGCATATGTTTTAAAATCTTTTTGATACAGATAAAAAAGTTAAAAAGAATAATAAAATGGAATCAAATAAATTGTATCAACTTAAAAAAAATAAAAAAAAAATATAAAGAAAAATAACAAAACTAAATTTAACACAAAGTTACATAACAAAAAAAAATGAAATTTAATAGAAAATATATAACAAATATAAAATTCTATATATAGTTGAATAATTTTTAACAAAATAAAGTTAAAAACATTACCAAGATACTTCAAAAGTCCCCCAAATATTTAACTAGAACGATTTTACAATCTCTCTGAAACCTACTGGCATTTAAAATGAAAACCTGTTAAGCGTTGCCTCAACACTTGGGCAAGACATTAGTTTTTGCCCTGCATCAATCGAAAAGTGTTCAATATTAGAAGATACCCGAGTAGATAGAAACATCTAATGGATAGCACATTCGGTTAATACTGAGTGAATTACTGAGAAACAAAAGCTGATATTGGTTTGATTCATATAAGAGGCGGTAAAATATCAGAAACAAACGCAAAATCTAGCATAGTGAATTGCTTTATAATAGCTCGTTAAGATATTACAAGATCAAAACAACAACAGACAAGACAAGTTCCTGAGTGTACTCTTAGGACGAAACTTAAAATATGGGAAATGTCTATGGTAAAAACCAATTGGAATGCCACGGATACATCCAGACAAGCAAAAAGATTTGAAAGACCTAGTACAGCAAAAGCCAGGACCATACTAAATTTAAACAAGAGAGACCTGAGGGTAATAGCGGGCCTGGGTCACTACTCCAGTAGGTACCATCTACACAAGATTGGAAAAATCCCAATCATCTGAGTGTCGTTTTTGCCAAGGTGAAAACGAAACCGCTGAACATTTACTCTGCAGCTGTGTAGAGCTATCCAATCAAAGGTTGTCAATATTTGGAAAAGGGTTATTAGAGCCCTTGGAAGTTTGGTAAAGTAATCCTAACAGGGTAATAGACTTTATAAAACGAGTTGTGCCTAGTTGGGATCGACTGCTATATCAACCAATGTCCATCACAGATCAATTGTGACAGGATAATCGATTAGCATTAAATTAAATATGGGTCATACCACAATTTTTCTAAATAATGGGCGCAGTAGTTAAGGGCTCTACAGATGAGGAGAAAAAAACAGACACGATTTTTCGACAATTTCTTGAAAAAAAATGCCAACATCCAGCATCGAACCTATGATCTTAGGATTCAGAGGTAGCGATTATTACCACTCAACTGTGGCTCACTGTTGTGAAAATCATTAGGGAATAAGAGCAAAAGATTCTTCATTTCCACAGCTCAGAAAGAGACACATGGCGAGGCCGGATCACAACGTCCGAGGCCATACTGTCCCGGTCGTTAAGTCACGTATTTTTACGAAATAACGTCCAAAATTATGGATGTGTCATAAAATCATAAATGCCTTTTTTGTTAGATTTCGTGGCATATCGGCTCTGATCGAAAATATGCTAGTTCATCATACAAACTGGAAGTTTTTGAATTTCTGATAGAATCTCTAAATGTTTGTCAATGAAAAATATCTAATAAAATAAACATAAAAATTGCATCTTTTCAAGATACGTGAGAAGAAATTCATGGAGAAACCCTGGAGAAAATCATTGATAAATTTTTGGAGAATTGCTATAGAAAAACTCCTGAAAAAAATTTGGAGGAATTTCTCCAAAAATATCGAAAAAATATATATAATAAGAAATACAAGCATAACTTATGTAGCAAACCCTGAAGGAATATTCTTTTTGATCCTTTAAAGAACCCCATGAGGATTTTCGGAAGGAATTTCTGCGGAAACCCGTGGACCAGTTTCAGGATATTTTTTGGGAAACTCATAGGAAAGTCCCAGGGAAAATTCCTGGAAGAATCCCAGAAGAAATTTTCACAAAAATTGGGCGACGTAAAAGTTTAGAACTATTAAGAATATACATATATATTTTAATATGCAAAATCATAACGTTCTGCAATTTACACCATTAAGTGAAATCTTACAGCAAATACAAATGTTCGTGCTAAATTCGGGACACAAAAATTTACATGTGCAACATACAGATTTTTTACGGGGTCTGACTGGATTTACGGAAACTCGGTGTTTTTGGCTTTCAGTCACAGTTTCAAAATACAGACAAATACAGATTTTCTAAAATCCTGATACAGATTTTTGGAAAAATCATCTGGCATCCTTGCGTTAGTGTTTCGATATAATGATTGGTTACAAAATCTGCCTTCTGTAATAATCAAATTGAAATAAAAAAGATCAAAACCAATTCCATGAAGTTTCACGCGAAGTGATTCACAATGGCTTTCGATTAAATTCCTAAAAGAGATGTTTCCTGACGCTTAAAGCAGCATTGTAGAAGAATCATGTTCATTAATCTGCCTGCCCAAGTAACACTTTCAAGCCAAATAGAACTGGTTTTGGTGAATCTTGAAACAATTATAAAATCAGAATAAATTTATTTTGGTTTTATGACGGCTTTCCGAATTTAAGCAAAGCTATCATGACTTCAAATTGTTGCTTGGTTCATCAGACTACTTCAAGTGGCATTGGAAGCATTGGAAAAAAATGTTATTAAGTGTACTTCTTAACTACTCCATGTATGCGACATCGTTATGAATTATCCTTTGCTTTCAATAAGCATTTGAACTTGTTTTCCAATGTAAGGTACACCGGGGCAAGTTGAAACGGGTGGGGCAAGATGAAACACGAAGTTTTGAAATAGATTTCAATACATTTTGGAAATTTATAATTCGCTAAAAGATTGTTTGAATCAAAAACTATGTGTTATGGCGATTGAACTGTTTATTATCATTAGAAAACATAATGTTAACCCGCTGTTTCATCTTGCCCCACCCGTTTCAACTTGCCCCGGTGTACCTTATCAAGGAAAAAACATGTAAAAATCAGATCTCCAGAAAAAAGTATTGTTGAACCTTCGATGTTGATTTGAATTTTTTTTATTCTTGATTGGAATTGAATATTTATGCCATGATTTTTCGAAGATCATGAATATTTTGTATCAAAATCCTTTCACTGAAAACTTGGCACATTCTTGACTAACCTTGCAAACTTCAAAGAATTTTCGACAGAATTCTTGAAAATCATTGTAAAATGCTTGAGGAATCGATTGAGATACAAAAAAAAATTATGATCATCGATATATTAAAAAAAAACGATTAAAAAGGGAAACAATCAGTTCGGTAACACTAGTTTACAGCATTTTCGAACTCGGTAAGCTGATGATTGTTTTTGGTGTAAAATCATGCCCTGAGTTCGAAAACGCGAAGGAAAAAAATTACAGTAGAGCGGAAATTTTTTCGACTTTCCATACAAGGTTGATGATTTGAAATCGATTTTTGTTCTATTTTTAGGCAAAGTTGCTCACTTCACACATCTCATTCTCCGTAATCTATGCTCCGATTGAGCTGAATTTTTTACTGTAACTCGCCTACATATGATATGTCAAATAAACGTTGAAAAAGATTTTTTTAATTATTTTTTTCTTATTGAAAAAAATACATTTCTTCATATATTTTTGGAAATTTTGCTTAAATTTAAGGAGATCGTCCCCAAATCTCGCCAATATCTTGAAGTTCATCAATCTGACGCAAAACCTGCATTCAGATGATCGAATGGTATTATATTCAGCTTTTAATTTATGGAAAAAGATTTAAAATTGGTTGAACAAAACGCAAGATATTTGAATTTTATTAAATTCCATATTTTAAAAAGTTGTAAAACTCGATATTGAGCTAAAACTCAAAAACTGTTCTACTTTAAATTTTTTGAAGCACGGTTTCGAAATCAGCGCAAAATTATGCTTCAAAAATTTTGGTCGTTGACAGGAGTTCACGACTTTCGTTTTATTTTGTAAACTAGTGTAATCATCTGTTTTTGGAAAGGACGACTATGGGCTTGCAGAAATAATAAGAGTTTTCATACCTTACCAAAAATTTACAGTAATGGTAAGCGAAAGTAGATAAATATCGTAAATATATGCAGTAAAATCAAATTAAATTACAGAAAAATAAAAAAAATGGTTTTTGTGATACACGCTACAGGGCATTTTATTTTATTATTGTACAAATTGGGCCGAAGGGTCTCAGATTTTCATAATTTTTTTTTTCCACAGGTAGGGCTTATGGATAAATGAATAAAAAAATGAGATAAATTCAGGATCGCCTGTTTTTCCGGAGAACTTAGGTGGAAATTTCTTGTTTTCCCCTGACACTACTTACTTTGAAAATCATAACTCAAGAACGAAGCATCGTAGAAACAAAGTTTTTTTTTTAGAAAATGAAATCAATTTTCTAAGAAATCCAAAAAAAAATATAAACTGGGCAAAGCTTTCCACAAAATTTTGCACAGTTGAGAAAATTCGTAAAGAAAAGCTGGAAAAACTATGTCCGAACTCGTGGAAAATTTTCGAAGAAATATTTTGGTGAAGGTTGTTTCATAAGCTTTGATTGCTGAAATTTTTGAAATGAACTTTTTTCGGTTTTGAGTTATTCTTTCATTTTCACAAAAAAACTTAGTTTCTATGATGCTTCGTTCTTGGGTTATGATTTTTCAAAGTAAGTAGTATCAAGGGAAAACAAAAAAAAATCCACCTGAGTTTTCCGGGAAAATAGGCGACCCTGAATTTTTCTCAATATTTTTTTTTGTTTATATATCTATGAGCCGTGCCTGTGGAAAAAGTTTTATGAAAATCTGAGACCCTTTGGCCATAACCCGTACGGTAATAAAAAAAAATCCCCTACAGCTAAGGCAATTCGGTAATATTGAGCATTCCAACCAACATGTTTGCTGTATAAGAGCATTATAAGAGCATTTTTCACAATAAGAAGAAGGCTAGCATTTGGTTCTTTGTGTATATGCAGATGTCCTTGAAATAAGTATCCACGGGTGGTAAATCATGATCATATACGAGCATTAAAAGCCCTTTTACTAGACCGTTTTCTTCGTAAGCTATTATGTGGCTGTTTTCGTTAGTAGGGCTGGCTTCAAAGGATTCAAAATTCCGTCAAGTTCGAAAATCAAAATCCCCTTGCTTTTATCAACCAGAAGAAAACCCATATAATCCCACTAGGCGTTTCAATCACTGTTTTTGTTTACACCCGGTAAATAGATGCAGTGCACTGCCTGCCTGAAAAGCTTTAATTCGAAATTACGCCTCATGGGGAGCAAATCCAACGGAAACCCCGTAGGCTTCCCGTCGTCCCCACCACCACCACAACAAGGGAGACTAGAGTTCAGGGCGAAAGTGCAATGTTCTGTACTTTCAATCAGAATGGGAAGGGCGTCAGGACAAGTGGCGTGGTGTAAGTCGATTTCATTCGGTTGCACTTTGGTTGATTGAAGGCTTTGCTAGGGAGTTGGGATAGGTTAGGTTCAGCACGACGGCAGCGAGGTTGTTCGGCGATGACTTGGCTGCCGAAGAGGTCATCGACTTGAACCCGGAGAAATCGTTTGGATTTTTTTTTTCAGTGGAGGATTTATAAACATTCTGGTGGTAGCCCACCACCGCCGCCCGGTGGCGCGGTGGTTAGCCACTGCGGCGGTGTGGGAAAATATGGAAATTGAACTCGATTGGCCTATTGCGTGATGGTACGCGCAAATGGCGCAATAGAACGAAAGTACTAATGCATATTCTGGTCATTGTTGAATGAATGATGGGTTGATAATGTATTTACAGGTTATTGACATGGCGGCTTTGAGAACTTTGCATTCGAATCTTACCTTTTGCCTCTATTTGATGCCCATAGATTGCGATTAATCTGGAAGAAAAGAAACGAATAAAAGATTCATTAGAATGAGGTTCACTCCAAATGCAGAAAAGTTGTAAAACGAGCTTTCTTTGTACCCAACCGCACACCGTTCGCAGGTACCTGCCCGACACTACTGCTGTTAGCATTCATAACGGTATCCTTCGGACGCTGACTACGATGACGGTACCTCAGAGTGCATCTGCAAACTGCACATGGGTCTGAATGCACGGACCGAAAAGAACGGGATTTTCGAATTCCTCACACCTCACACAGCAGGACTCGGACACACAAGAACAGTACGAGAAACTGGTAGGTATTTCTTCTCAATGGAATGGAATAGAGCACAGTCAGGGAGAACGTGCTCGTAAAACGGACTTGGAAACTGGGACCATGTTTACCGAATGCACGGGACCTCCTTTGTTTTACAACTTTATTTGTGTGGTCACGTTCGTTTTGTTTTTCGGTTTTCTAAGGATTAGAAAATGAAGGATCCGTATCAAATTTTCCACTGTTTTTTATTGCTGTTAGAAAAAGATATGAAAGATGTTTTCTTAAGAAATGCAACAGTTTGGAAGTCACGTCGGAAGTTTTGCAAAGGTAAAATATAAAATCTAACAATGTGCACAATTGAATAAATTTAGCATCAAATTCAAAAGATCCATCAATCAAACATCTTGAAAATCTGATCATTTTTGATGCATTACGGCAATCGTTAATGCAGCGGAGTTAAAGCTACTTACAACATGGAAAATATGCTTCTGTATCCAAGCTTTCAGCAAAAATGAACGGAAATTAAAAAAAAAAAAAAAAAAAAATAAAAAAAAGAAATAAAAAAAACAATGTGATTTATGTAACTCTCTATTTCATTATATTTCAATGTTAATCAGTATTTAATTGCTTGATGTAACGGCAGTTCATATGTTTAGAAGATTTCTGAGAATACAACAATCCGGAATCAAATAACAAATACAGAATAATTAGAGCAGAAATATATCATATTTTATGGATTTGAATTATACAATTATTTGTTGCACCGCTCAACATTTTATGGGATCACAAAGTGAAGGTTTGGGGCTGTCCATAAACCACGTGGTCACATGAGGGGGGGGGGGTTTGGCCAATGACCATTTTGTATGGACAAATAAAAATTTTTGTATGGACAAAAGACCACGCGGGGGAGGGGTTCAAAAGTCCCAAAAAAATGACCACGTGGTTTATGGACAGCCCCTTTATTTTGTTCGTAAAAAAAATATATTTCTCCAGATGTTAAGCTTTTACACTTAAGTTCTAAAATGATCTGGAACCTTCCATAAACAACTCATACTGTTGGTAGGGAAGGGGGGTTGGACAAAGTGTACGCTCCATACAAATTTCAAAAAGTTTGTATGGAAAAAGTCTACGAGAGGAGAGACCACCACAAACCCCCCAATCCAACCCAGAGATGGTTGAATTGAATCTACGTAGTTTTTGGACAGTGCCTAACTTGAAATACGCTGCAACTAATATTGATCATGCGAATGATTCTGGAATTACACAAATAATTTCTTCAGCGATTTCTTTAAGAGATTCAGGATTCATCTTGAGTATAACTCAAAAATTCCAACTAAAGTGCTCAAGTGGTTTTCCAAAACCTCTTCCCATGCATTTCCACAGACATCCCATCTGGATTATTTTCAGGCCTTGTGAAATTGCCCGAAATATAGATTTGTTTACGAAATGATGCTGCCCAAGTAACACACTTGTCACCGAAGAGTCACGGCGGCGCAGGTTTTTGTTGCGCAGAAGTTACTGCGACTTACTTTTAGCAAGTTAGTATTTATTTGTTAGAAGTAAGTCATAGTAACTTCTGCGTAACAAAAACCTGCGCCGCCGTGACTCTTCGGTGACAAGTGTGTTACTTGGGTGGATGTTCGGCCATGATTCCCTGTCACGAAGTCCTTTGAAGAATCAGGTGGCAATTTTAAACTCCTTAATCGATTCAATTTCTAAATCATAGTTCGAAAACGTGAAAAAAAAACTTACATTGCTGAGGTTTTGGTTCGTTGCACCAAAATTTCTGAGTTTTCTGATAAAAAAAAAACATGTAGTTCCCTTCACCCGGAGTCCCTGAAAACATGAAATAACTTATATATTTGCATAGCATATTAATTACACCAAAGCTCTATTGTTGCCTTTGAATGTATTTTTTTCTGAAAACTACAATCTATAAAAAAAATCATAATGTGGTTCGAAAGTTATGTTTTTTTTATAATTTTATGTTTTTAAAAAACTTGATGTTTTAGACCACCCTGTCCTATCTTATCCACAAATCTCCCACCTTGAGGGGAACTTGCCACCTGAGCCGACATTCTGATACTACTCCATCCTGAAACTGATCACCTCAATGACGAAAAAATAAAAAAAAATAAAATATCGGAGATCCACTAGATCGATTATTTATGGAAAGGCTGTATAAGAATATCTTCAAATAATCCAACTTGATGCTATCTTAAAACATTTGCTCAACTATATTTTGAATAAAACCATAAAAATAATCAGATAACCAGCTTTATGGATCAAAAGGCCTGAGCCAGTGAAAAGAGAGAAAACCAGATAACTTTTAAAAATAACACAGCGCAACATTTTTTTGTCTCAAGAGCAAACTTATGTGTCTCCGAAGGATTTTGGGCCGTTGAATCCGAATCCGGGCTCAGATTTGCTCTAACACGTCACAATTTTGAGCTATACCTCAATTTATAGGGCAAAATATGCGATTTTGGGCTTTTTTGACTACAAGCCATTCAGCTTGGAAATATTTATTTTAAGCAATCAAAAGGTTAATTGGTCAAATAACATCTAAATTAACGACTCATGCAAAATATTTCGTTTTACCTAATCAAATTTGATAGATTTAAGCATTTTATGTTAGTATGAAAACTTGCATGCAACTTTTGGAGGATGACTTGTATGGGAAATGCCGTACCTAACATAAATCGCTTAAAACTATCAAATTCGATTTGGTAAAACGAAATATTTTTCATGAGTCGTTAGTTTAGATGTTAATTGACCTATTAACCTGTTGATTGCTTAAAAAAAATATTTCCAAGCTTAATGGCTTGCAGCCAAAAAAGCGCAAAATCGCATATTTTGCCCTATAAATTGAGGTATAGCTCAAAATTGTGACGTGTTAGAGCAAATCTGAGCCCGGATTCAGATTCAACAGCCCAAAATCCTTCGGAGACACATAAGTTTGGTCTTGAGACAGACAAAAAGTTAATTTCTGTTACGCTGTGTAATAGAGATTTTTATCAAAAAATAAAACACAAATTGGTTTCGAAATCACGATAAATGAATTCTGCATAAAGATTTCCCATAAGTGTATTCAAGATCAATAATTAAAAATGATTCCAATTATTGCTCCAAACAATCTGCTGGTGATTTCCTGATAAAATCACAGATAGAACTCCAATACGGTTTTAGGGAAATAAAAAAAAATAAAACCTTTTTCATGAAACAACCTATATCTTCTATTGATTTCTCTGATGATTGGTTTGGGATCTCAAGTAGCATTATTGGATCACACAGATTCAAGGAGGTGCGTAAAACTATCATTAAATCGTAATGTAATCAACAAGGTATTATGTCAGATTTAAAAGCCATCACTAAAATTACCCATTCAATGCGTGAGATAGGTTCTGCGGTTTTTTAAGGAAGGTTTTGATGGTTTTTCAATAAAATTGCTCTTAGATTTGGCAACGAATTCCACAAGGACTAGAACAATAATTTGTACCGAAGCTTTCTCGTAGATTTTCTAAAAAAAACATCTACAGATGCTTTATCAAGAATACACTTTAGAAATTCCTTTGCAAGGTTTATAAG
The DNA here is from genome assembly GCF_035046485.1 of Aedes albopictus. NCBI lineage: Eukaryota > Metazoa > Arthropoda > Insecta > Diptera > Culicidae > Aedes > Aedes albopictus. Next base: position 394,102,265 of record NC_085137.1, read on the forward strand.
GAATCATGGAGGTTGCAAAATTTTGTATAATTGAGAAATAATTTTAGTAGACGGGAAGGTAATAAGTCGAAGCTTTTTGTGTTTTTTTTTTTATTTTCTAAATAGTAATTTGAAAGTAGTTCTCTCACAATCATTGTTTATGTAAAATAATTAGAAAGTTTTTTATCTGTATTAACGAGATTTTTAGCCCTAGGCATGTTCATCTCAGCACCCACGCTTTACTTCCCTTTCGAAGGAAGAACTCATATTTTGTGAGTTTGTCGGGTGTGGGATTCGATCCCAGGTCCTCGGCGTGATAGTCACGTGCTTTAACCATCACACCAGGTCCGTTTCCATCGTAATTAGAAAGTTAAATATAAGATTTTCCTACTTCCAACCGTTCTCAAACTACAATCAATTTGGATGTTTTAAAAAAACAACAAAATCTAAAAACCTTCTGAAATGTTACGTCAAATTTTTGGGTTCTACAATTCGAGTCAAACATGACGTGTATTTTTTTTCAGATATTCGAATAATCGGATCACTTTTCATATTTTAGGAACTAATGAAAAGAACCAGTTGGATTATTTGCTACTAACTGCGTTTTAAAATAGCTTGTCCGTAAATAATGGTCAATTAATTACTGGCCGAAATTGAATTTTAAAAGGACATTGCTGACCTCCTGAAGATCTTCTTTCCAACAATTTGCAGAACTCAACTCAAAATCCATTTGCTTGATTTTGTTTTAGAGTAACAGAATACAAAGGGTAAAACAGATTGTTTTTTACTTAGGTATAACGTGAGAAATTTGTAACTGTCCGGGAATTCCGATTGGACAAAACATGTTGTTTGGGTTATGAAGTTCTTTGTATTTACAATGTTTAGCGCTTTATTTCAGACAAATCAGTTAAAAATCCAAGAAAAATACTCAATATTTAGCAACGCAAAAACAAATTGAATCGCCTTAAACATACTGGGTTGAAATAAAGACATTTCGTACCACAGCTTTGGATGTTCCTGCATCGCAAGTGCATCAGATCTTTTGTTTTTGTGACTTTTGTGGATTTTGAGAAACTTCTTGCATGTGGTATTTTTTCATACAAGCGTGAGCCACCCTAGGCGTATGATGAAAACCTTATACTCTTCTTAAAAAAATAGAATGCAATGCTCGATAATGGTTTGTTGGATTAAAATGATGTCTTCGAAGATGTTGCAGGAATTACTTCAAAAATTCCTTCAGATATTTTGTACAGCAATTAATTATAGGAACCCCATAATTAGGAAATATTTCAAAGATTTCCTTAGAAGTTTTTCTGGGTTTCCATGAAATTTTCCCAGGAAAAATATCTATACAGAAAACAATCCTCCAAGGATACGTTTGGATATTTTATGGACTACTCGAGGCTCCAACATTCCTGAGCAAGCCTCCATGGAAATGACTTCAGTCTTACCACCTAAAAACATTTTTGAAAAAAAACCTGCTGAATTTCTAAACGAATCACTAGTGAAGATTCTTGAAAAAAAAGTAGCAATTACTAAATGAATTCCGAATTTTTTTTGTTGAAATATCTGAAGGAATCCAAAGAAAATTCCTGAGAAACTTAAAGGAGGATATTGTAAAGAATTTTTTTGCAGAAATACACGAAGAAACTTCTGGTCGCAGAGGCTCTTAAGAAAGTTTTAGCAGAATTCCTGGTGAAATTCGTACTTTTTTTAAGGAATTTATGGAGGAATCCATAGAGAAATTCCTAAAGGTATCCTTTGGACGACATCCTGGGGGAATTCCTGGGAAAAATAAACACAAATACTTGACGGAACTTCTGAAAAAAAAATCATTCTATGAATATTTTCAAGAATCTGTATGTTTACATGGAGGAATTTCTAATAGATTCTCTAAAGATGGAGCAAAGTTTTTTAATAGAATTCATGGATGAACCTCTGAAGGAACACCGAACAAATTCTGAAGGAATCCCTGGAGGACTTTCTAAAACTTTCAGAAGAAATCCCTCGGAAAAGAACTTTTTTTGAAGGAAAATCTGAAGAAATCCTTGGAGAAATTTCTATGGGAAAGGTATGTAAGAAATTAGGAATCGTTGGAGGAATTTCTGAATTTTGAAAGATTTTATGAAGAAATTCCTTAATTTCTAAGGGAATAAGAGGAAGGTTTTCTGAAAGAATTTCTGGAGGAATAAGGAAAAGAATCCATGAATTTACTTTACGGGAACTCATAAAAGGGTTTTTAATTGAATTTTTGATAACATTCCTGCGAGAATCTCTGGAGAAATTACTATAATTACTAGAATCCCTAGACGAATTTCTGAAGGTAATTTTTGGAAATTTCAGAAGGAATCTGAGTTTATTTCTTCTTTCTTTTTCTTTTTTCTGTATTAAGGAGATTTTTAGTCCTACGCTAGTTCATCTCAGGACCCACGTTTTACTTCCCTTCCGAAGGAAGAATTCACATTTTGTAGGTTTGTCCGGATTGTTCGATCCCAGGTCCTCGGCGTGATAGTCATGTGCTTCAACCATCACACCAGATCCGCTCCACATCTGAGTTTCTGATTTTTTAAAGAAATTCATGCAAGGTTTTTCCAAAGAATCACTGGAGGTATTTTTGAATGAATCCTTTAAGTTCCTAAAATGTTTTCTAGAGTACTATTCACATTCTGGTAGAATTACCAGAGGAAGTTCTTAAGAGACCTGAAAAATTTTTGAAGAAATTCATGGAGGAATATCTGGAGTAATCTATGCTGGATTTACTTAACGAATTCTTGGAGATATTTTTGAACAGATTAGTGATAGATTTTCTGAAAGTAATTCATGCAAAAATTTCGGAAGCAATCCATGAAAAGCTTTCTGAAGAAGTTTTGGAAGACAATATCGAAAGAAATTCAGGAATCTAAAGTTGTGCAAGAACTTTTGGATGAATTTCTTAAGGATTTTTTTTAAAAACCTCAGGAATTTCTCAAGGAAATAAAAAATAAATGAAGTTCCTGGAAGAATTTCTCAAAAAATGTTTTTTATAAAGTAACCTGTGCCACTACTACGTAATCTCTAGAGAAACCTCCGGGAACCTCTTGAGAAGTTTCTTAAAGAACCCCTGGTGGAATTCCGAAAAATTGGATAAAGAAAATTTCCAATTCAATCTCAAAAAGATATTTTATAAGAAAAAAAAATCCCTGAAAGAAAACAGTACTGAAAAAATTCCTGATCGAGTCTCTCAAGGAAAAGCTTTAGGAATCCATACTTCTGAAGAGTTCCCTGGAAAAGTACCTGAATGCGTTTCACCAGAAATTTATAAAGAAATTCATGGAGGAAATTGGAGAAAACTCTTAAGATGGATGTTTCCAAGTGAAGTCATTGAAAAAATCTGGAGAAATCTAATGTTAAATTACTAAACACTTGAGTAAATTACTAGAATAACTCTTATAACCCCTTGAGCAATTACTAAAGCAACCTTTTTAAATATAGAATAGGTAAAATTTTGCCAAACATTAATAAATAAGGACTGTATCGTTAATTATGAGTACACCTAAAATTTGCTGTATCTGAAAAATAATGTAAGACCTTATGCTTTCAGATAAATGGCAGAATTGGTTTCTGGAGACATTCCTTCCGGTATATTTCGACGTTTGCCAAACCAACAGATTTTCGAATCTTTACGCAAAAAATCGATTTCGCCGAATTCGGAAGACCAGTGCAACGCTTCACAGTCAAAAACTGTGCCCCTTGAAATGTCTTGTTGTCCAATTTGACATACGTTTCATCATCCATGATTATGCACATGTAATTTTTGCGCAAATCATCGTCGTATAGTTTCCGAGCCCGAGTTTTCACATAATCCGCCAGAATTTGACTGTGTTTTGGACATTTCTGTTTTGGGTAGGTCTTCAGGGAATTACGCTCCTTGGCGGGCTGAACCATAACAATAGTCGTTCCACACTTTTTTGCGCAATCTATGATGGATACCTCCTTTTTGCCTTTAAAGATTTTGCTAATTTTGCTGTCCAAATTTGACTTGGACGCACCTGGTTTTCTGTCGCGTCCGGATGAGTCTATCAGTGTGTTATGCATACCGAATCGTTTGACAGCATTTTGGATAGCAAAAACGCTAACACCTTCAACTTTTGCAAATTTTTTGAGCTATAATCATTTTTAATTGCAGTACCTGGTCACAATCGATTCCTCGCATTGTTCCACTTGAGGAAAAACTTTAACACTGGTTTACAACTCTAGCAACACATAAACACATAGCAGTTGTCAAAATAAGACTTAGTCTTTTTAATACAGAGCCTCAAATGTGTACTCATAATTAACAATACAGCCCTTATTATGCTTTTTAGAAGCATAAACTCGTTTTCTGTTAAAGCTACTCAGTGAGTTACTTAAAGTAAGCACGATGACACACAGGGTTAAATGGTTCTATTTTTTTCTCAAATTTAGATTTTTCATCGATTTTCAAAAAAAATCATAAGGAAACATTTTTTGCTAGGACGTTTAGGAGTATGTGATAAAACTTTGTCTTCGAATTTGGCCAACATTTTCCAATTTTAACCAGTTTTCAATTATATCCAATGCATATGATCAAAATAAGTTCACTGTATGAGTTTCCAGAAAAGAATTGAGGGGTTTAGAAGCAAAGGGGTGTAAGTGACAAAAAACAACTTTCGAGTATATGAGGTTTAAAGTTTTTCGCCAGTTTTTCATCCCATGAAAATGCATGAAAAATAATCTTAAAAATCTTTAAAAAGTTTCTAAAAGCTTGAAATCTGATGAATATTTTGATATGCTCAACTCAAAATCGACAAAATAATCGCTTACACCCCTTTGAATTTGAGCCCCTCAATTGCTCTTAACTCGTTCAATGTTGTGATTCTAATTAGTCATTTTTTTCCAATTTGATGATGTACAGATTTTAAATGCATACCGTCATCAATAACACTCTGATGCAGATGATGAAGCGTGTGCACATTTCCAAAACAAACAAATCAACATAATGAAAATCCGAGAAAAAATGCTTTTCGCCGCCACCACCTAACTGCCAAAGCAAAAGGGCGAAAGCTATCCCCCATTTCGCCATCAACGCTCATCACCAACGCTTATTCGAGCAACGAGGTCCACCGCGCGAAAGCTCTTCCCTCATATTAACCCTGTTGCTGCTGACTGGTTGTGGAGAAAAACGGAAGAGGACAGAGAAGCAAAAAATTCATTCAGCGAATGAATTCTTTCGGACCAACCACCATGGAAACCCTGTGCTACTGGCGGGGCCTCCTGGTGCAGCAAAGCCAGTAGTGTGTAAAGTCATTTTCACTTCACATATTTTTTGCTTCGATTCCTCGTTGCCTTGACGGCGTGGTATGTCCGTCCATGTCGTAGTGGACGAGGGATGAGATGTAAAAGGCCTTACTCCCACTTATCAATAAATACCTTTCATGTTGCATACGGCATTATTACGTAACGCTCCGTAACGCTTTTTGTATGAAAAATTTAAATTTTTTGTATGAGCCGTAACGCTTGACCGTACTTCTCCCCCCACCAAGAGCGTTACGTAACAAGATTGTGATACGGAATCGGCTATGAAGCCTTGAGGAAATAAAACGATATAATATGATTCCAACGTTTCGGCCACATGTTTTGTTTTTTTCAGGGTGTTAAACTCCTTTATAGTTCTTCGTCTTATTTCTTCAAATAATTGGGGCACCAGAATTATGCTATGATTCGCGTCTAATTTAAAAGGAATCCTCAACTGAAATCAATTATTCCCCCAATAGTTCTATCTGCAATCAACTCGCCTCGACTTATTGGTGGGCGAGTGAATGCATCATCATTCTCGTAATTTACTGGTATTCTGAGGTAGGACGTGTCTTTTGACACCCCTTCTCCCCATGTTTTTGCGCACATTTGCGTGCTTCGTATCAGAACCATTCTGGATCGAGTAAATTTTTATTCTTTCTTCTTCATGTATTCAGCACATGGTTCCGCCGACCGGCGATGATACAACTTTGCGCAGAACGTGAGTATAGTATGTAGGAACTTTGGTGTATTGACGGACAACGACGGTGTGTTGTTTTCTGTTTTGTTCGTTCAAACAGAGATCATTGAACCTTCTGCCGGTGCTACTGCTGCGTTCTGTGTTGATGTTGTTTCATAACGAAACTGAAAACTGTTGCTTCGCAAGGTATCAACCCAACAACTACGCCGTGTTCTTCCAGAGATATGAATGTTTGGATCGTTCCTTCCTCTGTTTTTGCTACATACCCACGTCCCACAAAATAACGTTGTTCTTTTATTGCTCGTTCGTTAGGTTCCTCACTCGCTTTGAAAGATGGATTGGTGGTTGGTGCTCCCGAGGTCACCTCGCCATTTATGTATATCCCATCTTCAATATGATTGGTGTGTGGAGGGTTTCTGAAGTTTTTTTTTTGCGCCCGTTTATTATCCGCACATCCATAACCTGCCGTTTATACCACCGCACCGAGATTACTCAACAGAAGTTTGTTGTTTTGCGAACGTTTTACAAATCGTAATCGTTGCTGGACGCGAGGTAAGGTTTTTTTCTTGCTGGAGATGTTTCATCGACATCACATCATCGCCCAACGTCCAACGCTCAACGCGAACAGGTTGTGGAGATATCTTGCGCATTCTTTCGGGATGGGTGCGTTCTGAGTTCATTGGTGAAGGGGTGATTTGCGCACACACGGTCAAAGTCAAAGTCAATTGACCATTATTTGTGACTGGCGTGGGTTAGAGGGTGGTATATATGAAAGAGAATGATGTTTTTTTATGAAAATGCGTCAGTTATGCCAGTAGATTATGTTTTGTGGATCTTAGTATTAACCAGCGGTGATTTCATAGCAGGGTGCCTATACCCGAACAAAACCGGATAACAAAGTGATATCACTTTGATAATAAACTGTTTATCGATGTTATCATTTTGTTATTTTTGTTATCATCTTTTCAAATTAATGATAACCAAATATCTATTGCGATAACATAAAAATACTTAATAATAACAAAATATGTTATCTGTTTCCAAACGCATATTTCAAAGATTTTCCAAAATTGAGAGTCTGATGAACCTCGAATCTTAAAATAGATTCCGCTTTCCACCTTCAATGCGACTGTAGAACGAAAGCTTAGCCTTCAATTACTCTCACTCTCACTTAGTCCTGTTGGTATAGGGGCTCTCAGCTGCGACTGACAATCACTCGATCAGGGTTCGAAACCCGCCTGGGCGCAGTAGTTGAAAACATAGGTTGTAAATGATAAGAAACTTGAATTGCTGATGATGTCGGTAAAGTAGATTTTTTACTATTGGTCGATAAAATAACTTAGAATGATAACTAATTGATAACAAAACCAGTTATCAATCAGCTGTATTTTTTTCAACTTGATAGCTAGATGAAAAGTTGAATAAAATATTGTAGGGTCTTGTATCATTTGGGCAGGTGAACCTATTGTGGGCACTTGCTGTTATAACTAAGTCAATTTCATACCGATTGATTTGAGATTTTGTATAGAGTTAGATACTGTACGTGTAAATTCAAATCAATCCGTTGGAAATTGACTTAGTTATAGCGGCACGTGCCCAAAATAGGTACACCTACCCAAATGATAAAAGACCCTATAACACAATTAGTTATCAACTTGAACTTAATGATAACTTAACTTCTTATTATTTTGGTATTCAAGAAGTAAATTTTAGATATCATTTTTGTTATGTTGGTTTTTAATTCAACCAAAATGATAACAAACTCAATTATCAAATGAATGATAACCAGGTAACAGAACTTGTTATCATTTTGTTATCCGCCTTTGCTTGGGTATCCACAGCTGTAAAAGTGTAACTAGTCAGCACGATCATGCTGGGAGTGACGGGTTTGATTCCCTGTTAGTCCAGGAACTTCCCGGAAATTAAATTACCTCGACTTCTTTGGGCATAGAGTATCTTTGCGTCTGCCACAAGATACACAAATGCAAAGAAAACTCTCAGTTGAAACAGTGGAAGCGAACATGGAACACTAAACTGAGAAGCAGGCATTGCCCAAGTAGGGCGTTCTTTAAAATTTTAAGTCTAAATGTAACTAATGTATCGTCATGTTTTTTTTTAAGAAACTATTGAACTTAAAATTGGCCCCAAATCTTTCCCAAACAAACTGAATTATACGATCAAATTCCAGGCAACTTGGCTGACAAAACCTCTCAAGAGACGAAGAGAACGAACCTGACTATAATACCATAAGTCACCAAGCGATGAACTTGAAGCTCTCAATTTATCCCAAAACTTTACCAAAGAACCTTATATGTACAGCACAATCTAATACCTCAATCAAATTCTGCACATTTCTGTTCTTCATTGCAATCTAATGCACCCGATTAACTTGTAAAATTCAATCACAGTAATCTAAACATTCTTTTTTTTCTTAAAATTTGTTAGATTTCAGAAATTTATATTTTTTTCTAAATGTAGCTCATCAAATATCGATAAACTTGTTTTAAGATATTGATAATGATTATACGGTACTTTCTAGATATTCAGGATTATCCAAAAAGTCCTGCAATTCAGAACACGCGTTCTACAGCTGCCACCTATTTGTTTTTATTTTCAAACAGTTTTTTTTTAATTCTACCCAGTTGATATTGGGCGTCAATAAATCCAATGAAACTTGTAGTTTTCTGCTGATGAGTTTGTCTTTGATAAAATAAAATCCCTTAACTTTTGGATTATTTTTATAGTTTTTGCAGAATTTTTGAAAAAATATAAAATTTTCAAAAAAAATCTTAATGATTTTTCTTTTATCAAAACCAATGATAAATTTCAACTGAAACATTCTTGCCAAATTATTATTGAAGTTGAAAGTTCTTAGGGAATTCTATTCATATTTTCATTTGGTTCTCTAGAAAAGTTGTTAATGTTGCACCACAGAGAACAGACATCCAAGTCCAGGTCCAAAACTGTGTAAGGAATTTAACGGGCATTTGAAATCGGCAACACAAGTGGCAATAGCGTGGCGCTGCAATCGGTTGATTTCCCATACTAATTTGATTCACCACTTGAAATGTTTCAATTCACCACTGACTGTGACAATATGGGCTTCGTGGCCGTGCGGTTAGTGGCGGCAGTTATCTAGGCGTATCGTAAGCCTCGGAGTGCGGGTTCGATTCCCGTTCCAGTCGGTGGAAACTTTTCGTCAAACGAAAAATTCATCACTGGGCCACTGGGTGTTCTGTGTGTTGTCCGTTGTCTAGTGTAAGTAATGTGTTCAGTCTGTGCAGCCTCTGGCTGAAGACGGTGTGAATTGTCTTTTTAATATGGTGTGCTGGCGTTAGTGTTGTCATCGTGTATTGGTTTGCAACCTTACTCAAGTAAAGATTCAAATCCTTACACAACTTTCCAAATGAAATTTGTTCTAACCTAGATGTCTGTTCTCTGTGGTTGCACTTTAAATGAAGCTGAAATCGTGAACGATGGTAAAATACACAAAACTGTCTGGAAGGAAATTTTGAAAGTGATTTTGGAAGCATATGTCTTGACAGATATCAGCAGATTTTTTGGAAAATTGGAGAAATAATTGAATAAGATTTCAACCTGGTCAAACTCTAATCCCTGATAAAATGATTCGTTTTCTAAGGAACTTTTCGATAGAAATAAAAAATAAACTTGTGTTTTGTTAAAATTTCTACCGGATAGCAATAAGTTATTCTATTTTTTAAAGATATTTGTTTTTAAAAATATCTTCAACACTGGGAACTCTGGAAGCTCTGTAATTCCTACTAAGACGAAATAACTAATTAACGGCGCATTATTGTCAAAATTAGTTTTCATATTAGTTTTAGAGGTTGGGTTGGTATCACGAATGTGTTTCATTTGGGTTTCAACGAGAACTTCTTAATAATTTCAATAAAAATTCCTGAATGGATTTCACTAAACTTTCATTGTACTCAAATACTTTCCACAAAAAATGTAAAGGCAATTTCATCAAAAAATATTTCTAGCAAATCAATAGAGATGCTTGCAAAATTTCACCAAATATTTCGTAAGAAATTTCATCAGAAATTCACATTCTTCTTAAATTTTACTAGGAACTTCACCAGTTATTCCTTGAAAAAGTGCACAAGAATTCAACCAAAATTTTTTTCCTGAAATACGAACAGTAAGTCCTTCAGAAATATTGACGAAAATACCTCGATAAGTCACTAGAATCTTCTGGAATTTCACCAGATACTCCTTTAGAAATAAACACAGAAAATGGGCCAAGAATGTTTTTTTTTTGAGAATTCAACCAAAGGCTTCTTCTAGAATTCCATCATAACCAGAACCATACTACCAATAAATTTCTCCAACAGTTTCACGAATTTCACCAGATATCTATTCTAAAAAAATCGCAGATTTTTCTCTAAGAGATTCGCTAGAAATATTTCCAATATATTCACTGTGACATCTTATAGAATTTCAAGAATTACACAACCATTTTTTAATATTTTTTAGGAATTTTTCCGAGCTATATCATCACAATTTCCATGTACAGTTTTTCTGGAAATTCTTTCAACAGCTTCTCTTTTAGTAACTTTTCATAAATTCCAACAGATTTTTTTTAAGATGGATATTTTCTATGGATATATCACAAGGACTTCCTCTCCATGAATTGCACGAGGAATTCCTTCAGGAATTCCCCAAGGAATACCTCCAAAAATTTCCCAAGGAATTCTTCCAGGAATTCCACAAGGAATTCATCCAGAAATTCCACACGGAATTCCTCCAGGAATTCCACAAGGAATTCTTCTAGGAGTATCACAAGGAATTCCTACAGGAATTCCACAAGAAATTCCTACAAGAATGGCACAAGGAATTCCTCCAGGAATTCCCCAAGGAATACCACCAAAGAATTCTTCCAGGAATTCTCCAACGAATTCCTCCAGGAATTCCCCTAGACATTGCTCCAGGAATTTAACAAGAAATTCATCCAGAAATTTTACAAGGAATTCCTCCAGGGATTCCACAAGGATTTCTTCTAGGAGTATCACAAGGAATTCCTCCAGGAATTTCACAACAAATTCCTGCAGGAATACCACAAGGAACTTTTCCAAGAATTCTACAAGAAATTCCTCCAGTTATTCCACAAGGAATAACTTCATGGAATTTCGCCGGAAATTGCTCCTGGAATTTCTTTAAAAATTCATTCAAAAAATTATCTGGAAATTCCTCCACGAATTTCTTTGGAAATTCCTCCAGTATTTTATCCGGAAATTCTTCCAGAAATTTCTCCGGAAATTCCACCAGGAATTCCTCCGGAAATTTCTTCCGAAATTTCTCCAGGAAAAGTTCCGGAAATTCCTCCAGGGATTTTTTTTGGGAATTCCTCCAGAAAAATTTCCCGAAATTCCTCAAGAAATTTTTCTGGATGTTCCTCCATGAATTTCTTCGAAAATTCCTCCAGAAATTTCTTCGAAAATTTCTCCAGGAATTTCTTCGGAAATTTCTCCAATAATTTCTTTAGAAATTCTTCCAGGAAACCCTCCGGAAATTCCTCCACGAACTTCTCCGGAAATTCCTCCACGAATTTCTTCGGAAATTCCTCCAGAAATTTCTCCGGAAAATCCTCCAGGAATTTCTCCGGAAAATCCTCCAGGAATTTCTCCGGAAATTCCTCCAAGATTTTTTCAGAAAATTCCTCCAGGAAATTTTCAAGAAATTATCGGGAAATTCCTCCATGAAATTTTCTGGATATTCCTCTGGAAATTCCTCCAATAATTGCTTCAGAAATTCTTCCAAGAAATTCTCCGGAAATTCCTCCAGAAATTTCTCCGGAAAATCCTCCAGGAATTTCTCGGGAAATTCCTCCAGGAATTTTTCAGGAAATTACTCTAGGAATTTCTTCGGAAATTCCTCCAGGAAATTTTCTGGAAATTCTTCCAAGAAATTTTCTGGAAATTCCTCCATGAATTTCTCCGGAAATTACTCTAGGAATTTCTTCGGAAATTTCTCCAGGAATTTCTTCGGAAATTTCTCCATGAATTTCTCTACAAATTCTTCCAGGAAATTCTCCGGAAATTCCTCCACAAGCTTCTCCGGAAATTCCTCCACGAATTTCTTCGGAAATTCCTCCGGGAATTTCTCCGGAAATTCCTCCAAGAATTTTTCAGAAAATTCCTCTAGGAAATTTTCCGGAAATTCCTTCAGGAAATTTTCCGGAAATTCCTGCAGGATATTTTCTGGAAATTCCTCCAGGAAATTTTCTGGAAATTCCTCCATGAATTTCTCCGGAAATTTTTCCAAGAATTTCTCTGGAAATTCTTCCTTAAATTTCTCCGCAAAATCATCCAGGAATTTCTTCGGAAATTCCTCCAGGAATTTCTCCGGAAATTCCTCCAGGAATTCCATCGAAAATTTATCCACGAATTACTCCAGAAATTTCTCCGGAAATTTCACATTCCACAAAGAAGTCCTTTTTTTTCATAAAAATCCACAATGAATTCCTCCAGGAATTCCTTCAGAAATTCCACAAGGAATTCCTCCTGAAATTCCACAAGATATTCCTCAAAGATTTCTACAGGGAAATCCTCCAGGAATTCCACAAGGAATTTCTCTAGGAATTAGATAAGGAATTCCTCCAGAAATTCTACAAGGAATTTATCCAGGAATTCCTTAAGGAATTCCTCACGGTATTTTCCAAAGAAATCCTCAAGCTATTTTAAAAGGAATTTCTCCATGAAATTCACCACGAATTCCTCCAGAAATTCTTCTAAGAGTTCCTTCAAGAACTCCTCCAAGAATTCCGCCATGAGTTCCTAAAAGAAATCCTTCAGGAATTCCGCAAGAAATTATTCCAGAAGTTCCTCAAGAACATTACTAGAAAATCCTCTAGGAGATTCCCCTCAAATGCTTCAAAGGGTTCTTAAAAGATTGTCTCAAAGAATCCCTTCAGAAAATTCTAGAGAAATTCCTCAGGGAGTTCCTCAAAGAATACCCCCAGAAATTCCTCCAATAATTTCCCAAAGATTTGTGCTGGAATTCTTCAAGAAATCTCTTCAGAATATCCTCAAGGAATTGTTTCAGGTGTTGCTCAAGGAACTCCTCCAGGAATTCATAAAAAAAATCCTCTCAGAATTCCCCAAAGAAATGCCTCAGGAATTTCTTAAGTAATTCATCCATGAGCTCCTCCAGAAATACTTCCTGGAGTTTATACAAGAATTCTTACAGGAGCTCCTCCTGTAGTTCTACCAGCAATTCCTCCAGGAGTTCCTCCAGGATCCCTCTAGGAATTCCTCCTGGTGTTGCAATTTCTTTCCAATGGAAATTTCTCAATAATTCTTTCAGGAATACCTCCAGTAATTCCTGGCAGAATTTTTCAAGGAATTCCTCAAGGAATTTCTCCAGTAGTACTACAAGAATTTTTTCAGGAATTTCGCAAGAAAATTCTCAAGGAATTCTATAAATGATTGCTCCAGGAAATCCATCAACAATTTGTTCACGAATTCCATAAAATATTCGGATTTAGATCCAGGATGAATTTTTACCTGTATGTTTCAAAATTATATTTTTTGTAAGTTTTTCTGAGGCTTGCTATCTGAGCTGTTCAGAAGAGCGTTCTTCTTTCCTTATTATCCGATTCTAAGAAGTGTTTATTCCATTCTACCTGTTCCGATAACCATCGAAGCGAAAAAGGTTCTTCAACTTTTCACGCTTCCAATTAGCTGCATAGCACATCCGCAACATACCAACGACCAAAACAATACCAGCTCGGTATAATTCCCTCTTCTTCAACTGAAACAAAACCCCTCACGTAGAAACAACAGATCCGAAGAAAATCAACGAACTATGATGCCAGCGCATCATAGAGCACCGAACATTTCTAATTACCGGCTTCCCTGCGTCTAGAGTATTGCTACCGACTTGTTGCTGCTGCTGCCACAAACTACTAGTAGTCTAGAACCCCTTACCATTTTAATTGCCCGCAGAGCGATCCTCGCCCCCATCGCCACTGACTGGTGCGACGACGGTGGGGGCCCATCAGACCATGACACACCGGAGTTCTTGCCCCCCTCAAGCAAGATCACTATGATCGTTGGCTATGTGGGGGCACGGATCTATGCATGCTCGGATATCGACTAAACCGACGACGACGAGCTGTGCACATCCAGCTCCAACCATCATCATCATCAATCGGGCGAAATCGATGGAAGTTTTGCGCTGGGAGGATGTGGGAGCACTTCCGTTCCGTTGTTGTCGTTGCCTCACCTAGAACCTCTGCGCGCTAGTAGGAACAGGTTCTCTTTGCTATTTTGCGCTGTTCTGGTTCTGATTCTGGCGGTTCTGGTTCTGGTGTGCACGGAGCTGAACCGATCGAGAGTTCTTTGCACCCTCCTCGGACCGGTGGCGGCGGCCCGCGGCTAGATCGCGCGTTTTGGTCTAGCGCGTAAATTGATCTTCTGGTGCGGTGCAGATTTTTTTCTTCCCCATCCGATCGGGATGGGATCGTGATGATTATTTGCGCGCGTTTGATGGAATATTCGATCTCGGTAGGGGTACCTATACGCTTGTGGTGGTTGTGGGATGGATGATTGGATTGAACATGGAGAAAAAAAAATAATGTGTTGGGAGAAGTATTTAACACGTTTGCTGGAGCGTGATCAGGGTGAGTTGTTTGGTGATTATTTTTGCTTTAGTGGCGGTGCTAATTTCTTGATGGATATGAGCTTGTAATGAAGGATCGTGAATGGGAAAGATGGCGGTCATGAAAGAGTAAAGCATGAAGAAGCTCAAACGAAGTAATGGAGGGGATTTAAATTATAGCCAGATACAAGCTGCGGATCTAGTTGAGAAACATTTAAAACTTATTACTAAAACAACAGTTTATACCTAACTACGAAAAAGGAAAACACTGGAAAACTTCTCTTTCTTGTAACATGCATTCCAAAATTATTAAAGCTTGCTTCCAAACGCATCGATACAATCAAACACATTCTACGCACTTCTACACCATTTTTTTTTTTACTTCATTGAATGATCTGGAATCAGTTATCAATGTTGGGGCATTATGCTCCAAAATCAAGATAATTACATGCATTCTTTAAATATTGTTTTTTTTTTATTTTACATTTTTTTTTATGTTTTTTATGAAAAAAAAAATGCTCGGAACATCAAGCTACTGGTAGTAAAACTTACATCAACTTCAAAGTTCTGATTAAGTTCTTAAGATGATTTTAACAAATTTCAAGCTGCTTACAAGGGCAACATGAAATGGGAAGCGGTACTTTTGATCATTTGGGTACTTTGTTTGCAGTCGTAGGCTTTATGAATACAAGTTGCGATCAATGCTTACCATTATCCCATAAGAAGCGCATTGTGCTTTTGTAATCTAGTTATGGTCAGTTTTAAACTGGTTGTTGCTCACCTGAAAATTAGAAAAACAATGCAAACAATTAGAAATGCATATTTAGACAGTGAATATACATAAATTGTGTATTAATGTGCTTATAGAACACTTAGCTAAAAAAAAGGTTTTTTCCCAGTGAGGACATCAGAAGGAAAATAGAATGGACTAGACTAGACTAGACTAGACTAGACTAGACTAGACTAGACTAGACTAGACTAGACTAGACTAGACTAGACTAGACTAGACTAGACTAGACTAGACTAGACTAGACTAGACTAGACTAGACTAGACTAGACTAGACTAGACTAGACTAGACTAGACTAGACTAGACTAGACTAGACTAGACTAGACTAGACTAGACTAGACTAGACTAGACTAGACTAGACTAGACTAGACTAGACTAGACTAGACTAGACTAGACTAGACTAGACTAGACTAGACTAGACTAGACTAGACTAGACTAGACTAGACTAGACTAGACTAGACTAGACTAGACTAGACTAGACTAGACTAGACTAGACTAGACTAGACTAGACTAGACTAGACTAGACTAGACTAGACTAGACTAGACTAGACTAGACTAGACTAGACTAGACTAGACTAGACTAGACTAGACTAGACTAGACTAGACTAGACTAGACTAGACTAGACTAGACTAGACTAGACTAGACTAGACTAGACTAGACTAGACTAGACTAGACTAGACTAGACTAGACTAGACTAGACTAGACTAGACTAGACTAGACTAGACTAGACTAGACTAGACTAGACTAGACTAGACTAGACTAGACTAGACTAGACTAGACTAGACTAGACTAGACTAGACTAGACTAGACTAGACTAGACTAGACTAGACTAGACTAGACTAGACTAGACTAGACTAGACTAGACTAGACTAGACTAGACTAGACTAGACTAGACTAGACTAGACTAGACTAGACTAGACTAGACTAGACTAGACTAGACTAGACTAGACTAGACTAGACTAGACTAGACTAGACTAGACTAGACTAGACTAGACTAGACTAGACTAGACTAGACTAGACTAGACTAGACTAGACTAGACTAGACTAGACTAGACTAGACTAGACTAGACTAGACTAGACTAGACTAGACTAGACTAGACTAGACTAGACTAGACTAGACTAGACTAGACTAGACTAGACTAGACTAGACTAGACTAGACTAGACTAGACTAGACTAGACTAGACTAGACTAGACTAGACTAGACTAGACTAGACTAGACTAGACTAGACTAGACTAGACAGGAATCAGCAAATATAGTGCTTGAAAGCTAACAAAAATCAATCAAAGATCTCATCATTAGCGAACAAAAAAATGTGCTACAACTGTTGGTATTATTTTCGTGAGTAGTCTTCGGAATCCACTTAGGAGTCACCATTTCATATCTATAGAAATTGATAGAAGGATAACTGGGTCTTAAATCGTCTCGAAACACCACCTACTCTTAAGAAGGTCACAAAAAAAGAAAAAAAAGCATCAAGAGTGACGTTGAGTCCATTGAATGAAGTGTATCACGTCGTTACAATAATAAGTTAAGATAGTTCCAAAAAGCTCAAATTTAACTAAGAAAATTGAAAAAAAAAATGATTTTTTTAAATAATAAAAATAAAACGGAAATTGAAAAAAATAAAAAAAAAAAAAGATAAAATTACGATTGTTTTCCATTGTCTTTGCTATTTTGAGTTCAAAAACAAGTTTTAACATTGCCGAGGACCTGGGATCGAATCCCACTCCCGACAAACTCACTAAATGTGAGTTCTTCCTTCGGAAGGGAAGTAAACTGTGGGTCCCGAGATAAACTGGCCTAGGGCTAAAAATCTCGTTAATACAGATAAAAAAAAATATAAAAAATAAAAGTTTTAACATATTCACATATTTTTCCGGGCTTTTCATATAATCGATGCCCTGTAGACATCATAACAATACGAAATTTAAACGAAACTTAAGACAAAAATAAATTAAGCATCAGGAAATATCTGATATTTGCCAAAAAATAAAAAAAAAATAAATATTCTAGAGAAATTATCAATAAAATCTATCCAGAACACTTTTAAAAATGTGTGCAGAAATTCAGTGCATGATTGCTCTTGCATGTACAGTACGAAAATTTCACAGATTTAAAATAAAATAAAATAAAATAAAATAAAATAAAATAATTTTACGACATTTGCATCAACATTTGTTCGATGAACAATTCATCATTATTCGAAATTTGTGGAGATTTAAAAATAAACAGGCTTTTGTGGAGATTCTTGGAATACATTTTTCGAAAAAATCTTCGCCAAGTACTCATATTCGTGATTCTAGGATACATATTTGCAAAAATTCTCACAAATTATCTAACAAAAGCACACGTTCAAGTCGAACGGGTGCAAAGAAACCTTTAAACATTGATAAAAAAAAAAACATAAAATTAGTTTGGTGAAGATTATCAAAAATTATCCAGAACCATTAGGACTTCAGCTACTTTGGAACATAACTAGAACAACTGTTAAAATTCAGGACTACTTTACAGTAACATTTCTAGAGAATTTCTATGTAATTCTAAAAAATCAAAAACGCCGCAAAGAGAGGTACCTCAGGGAGTTGACCGTTTGTGAGACAGGGATCATTTGTGAGACTCTAGCAGGGGGTGTGACAGGCAGAGGAAAGAAACCAAGACATGCCAAAAATCCTTACAATGTTATTGTTTGACGAACTTCTTAAGCAATAATCTTTGATAGGGAACTGATTTTGATGAGATTCTTAAAAAAATATTTTGAGGAAAAAAATCAATAATCCATTTTTATTTTCTAATATTCTTTGACATGTTCTGACTGTAGTTTTCTAAAATTTACTACTTTAGTTAAGTTAAAAATGATCTTTTCGGCTTTTCTTGAAATCGTTCTTCGTTTAGCTCCAACAGCAGTTGCTTCAGGAATTTTTTGAAAAGATTTGATAGCAGTTTTTCAGATTTTTATCAATGGTGTCATACTGGTTACTCCAAGTTACTAACTGAGGAACCAGCTTTTGAGATAAAAAAAAAATGGCAGTAACTCCCAGTATGAGTCCCCTCGCATTAATGAGAAAAACAATCCTTTTTGTATTTATTTTTTATTTTTATTTTTTTGCTTCCAAAATAATGAATGAAAATAGCTTCTCAATGAAATAAGGAATTGTTTCCGCGCTACTAGAAGAAGAAAATCACCTAAGATTTTCTAAGAAACTCCTCCATGAATTACTTTAGAAATTCTTGAAAGGATTCACTTAAAAAAATTCTTAGAAAACTTCTCCAGGAATTCCTTGAGAATTATCTGCCGAGATTTCTCCACAAAATTCTTTCAAAGACTTTGTCGATTTTTTTTCCAGCGGTTTCTTCAGAAAACATTTCTGAAATACTTTAAGATATTCATCATGGTATGTCCCAAAGATTTGATCGGAAATTTCTGAACTCATTCCAAAAATCCTGTAGAAATTCCTCCTCGGATTATTTTTTTCTCCATGAATTATTTATAAAATTTATTCATAAATATTTCCTGGGACCTCTACAGAAATATCTGAAGATATTTTTTAGGTATTTTTACAGATGCTTACCTAGGCGATCCTCAGTGTATTCCTACAGGGGTTTATGTTTCAGAAATTCATTCACAGATTGTTCCAGTAAAATTTCAAAAAAATCCTTACCGATTTTATTTAATATTTTTTGAGAAATTTTCCTGAAAATGTCTCAACATTTTTTTCTTTTTTCCGGGAAGTTTCTCCTGTTATTTCGCCAGAGGAAATTCTTCAAAAAATTCCTACGAGGAAATTCAGGAATTTTCTTGGGATTTCTTCAGGTGTTCTTCCAGAGATCCGTCCAAAAGTACTCCCTTCAATTTTAACAGGGATTCTACTGAAAATATGTTCAGAAATTTCTGCAGGCATTCGTTCAGAAGTTCAAGCTAGCTGTGATTACTTCCGTAATTCCTTAAAGGAAATATTTTTATCTTCAGGTACTTCTTCAGAATTTCAGGGTTTTAAGATTTAAATTCCAGCAAGGGATTTCTCAAAATTTCGTTAAAAATCCTACAGGTACTTTTTTTTCAAACTTCTTCTAAGAGTTTTTCATAAGGTTCCCACAAGAATTCCTTGAAAATTAGTAGGCATTAAATTGTGGAGTCATTTCTGTAGGAATTGTTAAGAGAAAGGGTACAATTCTACAAGAATCGCTTAGGAATTTTCTAAAGGAATTTCTAAACTAATACCCCAGAAAATATTCTGAATAAGTTGATTTCTACCTGAAAGACTTTTGGAATTTCAGACAAAAGTTTTTTGGAAGACTTCTTAATTTTTATAGCAAAACCCTAGCGTAATGTCTGAAAGAATCTCCGAGTATTTGTGGAAAATTTTCTTCTGGAATTGCATATTAAAGGGAAGATTTTTGGAGGAATTCACGAATAAACCCCTGTAGAAATTCAAAGAATTTTGTTCGAGAAGAAATATTTGACGGAATACAAACATATAGCAATCATTGAAGGGATTTCATAAAAAAATCGTTTGAGTATCCTAAAAAGAATTTCTGAAAAAAAAATATAAGAAAACCCGTCTACCAGTTACGGCAAATAACGGGATTTTTTTTGAGAAATTCCTTATAAAATTCCAAGGAAAATTCCTGGAGGAATTTCTAAAAGAATTCATGGATTCTTTTTCTCAGAATGAACAGGAATGTATTTCAAACCGATACTTAGAGGAATCTTTAGAGGAATTTTTGCTGAAGTCATTCAAGGAGCTCCCGTGAGATTCCTCGTTCTGTAAAAATACCACAAAAAAAAACCATTAAACCTGAAGGAGTCCTCCAAGAAATGTCTGTCGATGTCCTTGGAAATTACCATGGATAATTTTGTAGGAATTTCAAAACGAAAGTTTGCTTAACTCATAAAAGGAATTCCAGCAAGAATGTCTCTTCTGTGATAATTACAGGGAATTTTTGTGAAGTAATAATGTATGTAGGGGGTTTCCTGGAGTAAGTCGTAATTAGGCACTTTCAATCTCACTCCAAACCCAAGATACAGTTTTAAGACCAAATAGATTTGAGGAAGATTTGAGAACCTTCGTAAAACCAAAATGGTTTTATTATGTTTCATTAATAATTCTTAGCAGCTCCTGATATCTAACTTCGATTGGCTAAATAGTCTTTTTTTTGGAAAATAGAACGGGTTTTGCAACTCAGGAAAAAATGTATACATTTACAGTGAATAAACAAATAAATAAAAAGACACAAGCGCTTCAGAGAAACCCCAAGTGTAAATCTAAGACGCAATAAAACCTCATCACTTCTGCAAGCTGCCTGACTCAACTCGATCGCTTCTGCTTCCTGCCAGAACACCTTGCATCTCATAATAACTTCTCATCTATTTTGTCCATATTCCTAACTTCACTTCCTCTTTCAATGCGCAAAAAAAAACGGTGGCCAGAAAGAAACGAATAAGTGTAGCAACGATTCTCAATTAAACCAAATTATTCTGCTACCGAGGAGTGTGCTCTCGCTCACTCACACCACAGCACATTCCCAGTTCCCACATTTGCGCGCATTCTACCTACCACCGACCGAGTTCTAACCGTGGGTCGGGGAGTGGTCATCCTGGTCGGTTGTTGTTCTTCGGCTGAAAGTAAAAAGACCAACCAACGAAATCGAAATCGTTTTCAGTCAGTCAGTGGACGGACGGTGCTTCCCTACCCAATGTGTGCTGACGTTCTTCCGCCACTCACTTAGAACCCTAAGTACCCACCAAGTCGAACGAAAGCAAAAATCTTACTCCATTTAGAACATCCAGTGGTAGTGACCACGGTCTGAGCCACGCCACGTACAACTCCGGGCTGGACTTCTGAATCAGCGCGCAGAAGAACCATCATCATCGTTCAGTTGGTTCAGTCAGCTCAGAAGGTTCAGCGACCTCCCCGAAGCGCGGCAGCGCTAGCGCTGTGCTGGTTCTTGTGCGGAACGCGAGCACGCGAGCTTCTCGCTTCGATTCACCACCGCCGCGCCGCGCCGTGTGCAAAATGTGCTCTTGAGCTCGCGCGCGGCGTCGTCATCCTCATCGCATTCGCTTCGGTTCGACGACTATTGTCGGCTAAAGTGAGAATTTCATCATCAATCTGCTGGTTGGTTTCTTCGTTCTCGTCGGTCGGTCGGCTGGTCGGTCGTGATTCTTTTCATGGATTCTTGAAGCGTGTGGGTTCGTTCATTTACTCGTTGTAGGTAATTACCACGCACTTGGCTTGAGTTGATTGCCACGTGGTTCTGCCTGCCACATAAAGCCTGTATCCGCAATAATCGGGACACAGAAATACAGATGTAAATATGTAATAGATACATTAAAATTGCTCAAATTTGGCCTAATAACATCTTGAGATGTACTCATTTCACAGACAAAATTTCATGTGAATTGGAGCAGTACTTTTTGTTGTAGCAATTAAAGAGTAGAATGTACGCCATTGAATTTTGTACAGCTCCTAGTTTTGCTTGCCAGCGCTGCAGCTGTTAAATTTGGCAAAGGAAATGGCTGAAATTTTGAACACAAACCTCTCAATCTACATTCGTTGCATAGGCAAAATTTCAAAAAAATCGATGCACTATCAACAATTTTATAGTCGAAACATAATTGGGACTGAACGTGATTTTAGCCCCTCAGACAGCAATTATTCAGCACCCTTTATTGTTTCGATTGTACTATTGAAAGTACTATACCAATAATCATCAAATTTTGCAGACATAAAATTCACATACATAACTACCTTCTGTGTAAATTTCATGAAAATTGGCACAGAAACTCAAAAGTTATGAATAGGCAAACATCGCATATGAAAAACCCCAAAAATTTTCACTAACACTCACCTCTATCAACACCAGTAGCTTTCAAACCAATTGATAAAAATTGATGAACTTTTGCAAGAAAGTGTCTCTATAAGTATCATAACTGCTAACGAAATTTCCTAATTATCATCACAGAACTTTGAACTGTAGCGTAAAAGAAACATCTAGTATGCGAATGAAAATTGGTCATGATTGTACAAAATGCTTAAAAGCACGTCTGTTTGTTTTTCATCCACAGTTAAAAGTAATGCATCGATTTTAATGAAATTTGGCACAAATAATAAACATACACCAAAGAGTTCTCAGTCAGTTATTTGACAAATTTTACCGATTCACTACAGAGCTTCAGCCGTACTTCTGTGTCCCGATTATTGCGGATACAGGCTTTACCATCGCCTATCGATGCGAAAGGTGAGACCACGATGATCATGATCTTGATCGCCTCCTATAGAGGGATGTATGGGTGCTGAGCTAAATCGGTAGGGTGCGGGGACGCAAGAATGGCATTGTCTAGGCACTAAAGAGACGACATTCAGGGTGGGTGTGACAATAGACGATTCCTGACATGGATTGTAAGAGAATTTACATTTTTAAAGGTGGGCATGACCGTGGAAGAAAATCTTTACTTTCAAGCTTGGTAAGAACAATCAACAATGTAGCTTGCTCTCTGTAAGAATAAATTAAAAGATCATTGACTTGCTTCAATAATAGATGCTTTTGATTTATAAAAGAGCTTTCATGCAATTCAGTATCATAATTTATATTCTATCTAAATCATTTTGGTATCATAAAGGCCAACTTTTCCGAACTGGTTCATTCTGCAACTGAAATGAGTTGCATAATGAAAAATATTTGTATAAAGTTCATAATGCAACTCATTTGAGTTGCATTATGAACATTATGCAACTCTAATGAGTTGCATTATGAAAAAATCATTGCATAAAATTTTGTATGGAACTCGTTGCAAAACTCGATTTTTTCAGCACTCTTTGTATTTATCCAACTCGGCAAGCCTCGTTGGATAAATATACGACTCGTGCTGAAAAAAAAACAACTTTTTGCAACTCATTACATAATCAACTATTCCAGCTCAACGCACGAATTGCTTAGCCGTAACCATTTTCAATTCAAACGAAATTTTGCTCATGTTTGAGTTTCTCTGAAAAGCTTTTTTTTTCATGATTATCGTTTTGCAGAAATTTAGGAACAAAATACACTGGGAGTAATATTCATCGCGGATTTATGTTAGATGTCATATAATTACAATTTCCCAAAACCCTTATCCTTCTATTAAAAACAAAAAAAAAACTGCCAAAAATTATTGCTGTTACTCCAGCAGGGATTTTACAGGAATTTCATCAGGAATTCCTCTGGGGATGTATTTAGACATATCTAGATATTTCTCCAATAACTTCTCCTAGAAATACTCCGGAGTTTCATCCAGGAATTTATCTGGGTATATTCCTAGGGAATTTTTCAGGATTTCCTTTAGAGATTTTTGAAGGAAACTCCTTTTAGGGTTGCTTCAGGAATTCCTTTCAAAAATCTACCGAAGATTTATCCAAGGATTTCTTCGCAGGTGCCTCTGGAGATTTCTTTAACTAAATCTCCATGAATGAAAGAAATGACCCATATAATTCATCCAGGACTGCTTGCTCTCTTGGTATTTGTACACCCAAGTAACAATGAATGCTGAACAGTGACAGTATTAGCTGAACAGTGGCTGGTTAATGGTGTCAGTGGCTGAATACAATGACAGCTGAATATTAGTCTGAAGTATGGCTCGTTCAACCTTTATAATCAGCAATACATAGATGGCTGAATATCAAGTTGAGCAGTAAATTCTGCATCTGTGTAGCCAGCTTTAAAGCATACATCAGCATGCAGAATTAATCATCTGTTGTTCAACCTTTAATCAAATATTTTTTGACAGCCGACCCAAGCATGTTTTCGTGAAGTTCATATCGCTTCTTCAGACTTAATACAGGCTCAGTTCAACTTACGTTCTTCACTATTTTGACACAACAAGTAATGCACATGTTTTGGAGGATACGTATACAAATTGTGTGTGGTGGTCCGCGTTCGATTCCCAGTTTTCCCACAGATTCATTTATACATTCCGAAACATCGCCTCTGGGAAAAGAAGCAGCTAACGGTAAAAGTAGGCTCACGAAAACGTTTTTATTTTATATTTTTGCACAATTGATAAATTTAATTGATTGCTGATTAAGCGCATACTAAGCTTTAAAACAGCCTTTCAAAAACCTCAAATCAGCTGAAGCTGATTAAATTCATCAGAACTAGATGTTTAGGAGCTGAAAAAAGGATTGTACCTATAGTGCTCAACTTTAGTTCATATGAAGGCTGATTAAAAATAGTTGGACAAACGCTTGTACAGCATCAAATTGTTACCTGGGCAGGCATGTTCAGTGTTGGGAATACTCACTTGCGAAAAGTTATAGTCACTTGCTTCTATCTCAGTCTAGAAGCATGCTTTCAAAAAATGATGTTTGAAGGGCTTTTAGATTGTAGTTTATTCTAAAAGTTTGCCGAATGAAGTAAAGGTCGCAGACGCATACCAAAACCGTGAGAGAGCTGTGAGCACAAGGTGAGTATAAATTACACGAATTTTACACACCTCGTACTCACAGCTTGCTCACAACTTTGGTATGCGTCTGCGACCTTTACTTTATTCGGCAAACTTTTAGATTAAACTACAATCTAAAAGCCCTTCAAACAACATTTGTTGGTAGCATGCTTCTGGACTGAGATAGAATCAAGTGAGTATCAATCTTGCAAGTGAGTATTCCCAACACTGGGCATGTCTATTGAATTTCTCTTGTGATTTCTTCCGGAATTCCTACAGAGATTCTTCCAGAAATTCTTGCTGTGATTTTTTGGAATTCATGCTAACATTTTTCAGGCCATTTCTGGCGGGAATTTTCTGGAATTTCTCCAGATTTTCCTCCAGACATTCCGTGGGCTTCTTCTGATATTTCATCTGGAATCTTAACAAATATTGTTTTCCAATTCCAATTAAAATTTTTCCAAAAGTTACATTTTTTGTTGTCTCCAGTTGTTTTTTTTTTCGTAAATTACTCAAACAATACATTCAGGATTTTCCATTAGTATTCCCGCAGGAGTATCTCTTGCTATTGCTTTGGGGATTACTCTTGTGATTTCTTCTGGAGCTCCTGCAGAGATTTTTGCTGGGAATCCTCCTGGAATTAATGCTAGGATTTCTCAAGCCTTTTCTTGATAAATTCTTCCAGGCTTTTTTTCAGATTTTCAGATTTGTTTTAGGAAATTCGTTCGTGGATTTCTTCAGGTATTTCATCTAAAATAAGAAAAGGATTTCTTCGTATATTTCGATAAGAGGTGCTTCAAAGATTTTGTCCGGGGATTACTCCAGGTATATTTCGAAGATTGCAAAATAATTATTCAAATGACTTATCTGGAATTTCTACAAGGTGTCTACCAAAAACATACATAATTCCTCCAAGAATTCCAGTAGCTTTTCATCATTCAATATCTTCTGGAATTCTGTCAGGAATTCTCGCAGGAATTTCACCGAGAATTTCTTCAGTAAACATTCTTGTGATTGATTTTTTAGAGATTTATGTTGGGATTCTTCCACGGGTATTACTCTAAAGTTTTTTTTTCCAGGAGTTCCTCCATGAATTTCTCCTGGGATTCCCTCGGGAGAGACACCTTTCCCGATTCTCGCCAAAAATATATCAGAGAACATTTTGGTTAGAAAAAGAAAGGTGAAAAAAGTCGTGATGTTATTGAAGCTTAAATTTTTGGCAGAATATCGGTAGACCTCCATGAAGACATTTTTGGTGATCATGCAGATCTAATAATCGAATTCTTGCAAAAGTTATTGACCCACTGAAAAAGGGATGATTAATTATTTCAATAGATTAATCGAGAAAAAACACTTATTAAAATTTCAGTTATTTTTCCCAAAAAATATGTTTAAGGGAACTGTCAAAAAAGCGCTAACATTTTAAACAGTTACTGGGGAATTCTGACAGAAATAGTAGTCGTACTTTAGACGGATTTTTTTTTGGGAAACCTCAGGAATTTCAAGAATAAATACATTGACAGCAAACCAGCAAGTTTTCCGATAATATGATTGGAAGAGTTTCATGCGGCATGAGAGTGACACACCTGATGGAATTGCTAATAGATGGAATATTTCCTGAATAAACTTTCGACAAAATAATATGTCTTCAGTTATGTTGCTGGCTTTTCAGTCTTCTGGGAGAATCAAAACAACTATATGTTTTCTTGATCCGACGTTTCGGTCCTTATTGGACCTTTTTCAAGGATTCGAAAGTCTAGTTGTTTTTTCGTTATGTTTGTTTGAACAGTTAACCGTCATTTATGTTTAGTTTTCTAGGAGTGTTTTAACTTTAGGAAAACTAGTTTAAAATATCTAATATCAGAATCCGTCCCACTGTGTGTTGCACTGGCGCAATTTTTCAAAATGACTTTCATTTTGAAAAATTGCGCCAGTGCAACACACAGTGGGACGGATTCTGATATTAGATATTTTAAACTAGTTTTCCTAAAGTTAAAACACTCCTAGAAAACTAAACATAAATGACGGTTAACTGTTCAAACAAACATAACGAAAAAACAACTAGACTTTCGAATCCTTGAAAAAGGTCCAATAAGGACCGAAACGTCGGATCAAGAAAACATATAGTTGTTTTGATTCTCCCAGAAGACTGAAAAGCCAGCAACATAACTGAAGACATCCAACATACAGTCGATCACCTAAGAGACAAAATAATAGAAAATATCAAATTTTAGTTTTTGAAATTGAATCTGAATTTCATTTTTAAATTTAGATGTCGATTATGTTGATTGAGATTGAGATGACAAGTTATGTTATGTTCAGATAATTAGCATATGAAATTGGAAAGACTTTTACCGAAACCTTAGAAGTCATTTTGGATGAATATCTGGATACAATTAAGAGGACTTTCCAGAAAATTCCGAAATAAATTTCAACTTTAATTGTAAAACAGAATTCGGCTACGATTTTTAAAGAATGCTTACAGAAGCTGAATTTTATTAGTTTTTTTTTAATTAATTGGCTATGAAATTTTCATATGATGTTGCTGTAGGGAAGTGGAACCAACTCGGCAGTGGTCCTATTTTGGGCACTTTTCTGCTATAACTCAGCCAATTCTGAACCAATTGGCACAATTTTTGTAACACGATGGGATACGTATAGTATCTAGCCGAGTACAAAATCTCAAGTCAATTGGTTTGTAATTGACTGAGTTATAGCGAAGAGTGCCCAAAATACCGGCTGCTGCCCAAGTGGTTCGCTACCCTATGTGTCTACGTCCATTCCACATCAACGTAAATCCCTTCAGAAATTTCTAAAAGTTTTCAGAAAATTGCAGAAACACTATTTCGGTCCTGGCCTTGCATTACAGAGTAGAACCATAAATTGTTTTAGAAGCTTCTACATGTATTCGAAATTTTCTGAACCTACTTTTGCAAAATTGTTCAGAAGTTTCCATGAATAGACATCCCAAAACTATCTCCTCCTTTCGTACACATCGAAGCAATTATGATAATTCAGTAAATTTTAAAAAATCTGTTCCTGAAATTGTTTTCAAAATTCTGAGAAAAAAACGGAAAAATGAGAAAATGTTATATACGTGAACGAGGATCTAATCAATGCCAGAAATATGCACAAAGTTGTCGTTGCATAATCAGCTGTGGAGCAAGATGGAATAATCAACTTATTAATGTAAATATTATGAAAATTTAGCTACTCTCAAGAGAGAACAATTACTCTTATTCAAGTAGATGTTTCTAAAAACACAAGAGTCTCTCAAAACCACGTGTAATGGTTTATTTGAACACGCATCCTTATGTGCAGTTCACTTGAAGAATGCTTTGATACCACGCACGTTGAAAATAGATTGTTCTTGGCTTTGGTTTTTAAAAAAAACATTATCACTTGCGATGATTTGGTAAATCTGTCATATAATGTTAATAAAAAATATTTGGAATATGATGTGCTACTTGGGTAGGCATGATCCCGTAGATCCAGTAGATTGGCCCTTGAAAAATCTGCAAATGAATCCCAAAATATTTTTCATGATTTTTAGCGGAATCACGGGAGGAACTCCCAAGAATTTTTCAGAAAAACAATTCTTTAGGGATTCCTCCAATAATTTTTCCATAAGTTCCACTGAAAATAGCTCAAAATGTCTTCGGGAATTAATCTAGAAACCCTTCAAGTACTTCCAGAAACTCGTGCGGAAATTCCGGTAAATATGTGCAGGAATTGCTCTGGGAATTTATTTTGAAATAGCTGGTATCCCAATGGTGACTACCTTGAGGAACTCTTGTATTCTTCATGAAATTGTTGGAATTATTTATTTGAATAAGCTACTTGTAGAGCCTCGGTGTTTACTTCAAAAATTCCTCAAGGATGTTTCCACAGAATCATCCGGAAAATAATTCTTCAAGAATACCTCCAATCATTTCTTCAGAAGTTCCATTCCAAGTTGCTCAAAATGTCCTCCGGAATTTTTTTTCTGGAAATTTCTTCGAGGACCAATAAGAACCATAGCATTGTTCAGAATATTTGGTAAATTCTTTGCTCTGGAAATGACTGTTAACATTTTGGGAAATGGTAAACCCCATGGTGGCTTCCTTGAGGAACCCTTGAATGCTTTAAAGAATTATTTAAATTGTTCCTCAGCATGAATAACGGACAGTAGGGGGATAAATTTCAACACTGTGGCAAACAATTCTGAAAACGAATACGCAGCACATTCGAATAGCAATGTTTATAGGAATCATCAAGATATCGTTGCAGAAATCTGCCGGAAGAAATTAATCAAACGCCTCGAGAAATGTCTAACGGAATTTTTTTTCCTACATATTTTTTTTATTTTTTTTTCATCAAACGCTGTTATCTAGTTGCACTGGTTAGTTGTTCGTTGATGGTCAAATTTAAGTTTCTCAATTTACATTATTTGGTGAGAGTGTATAATTTGCAATTAATAATAAAAATAATTGGATTCCAAACGAATAACTTTTTCATTCGAGATGTTTTCTTCTTCGTATAATACGCTTTTACCCTAATGAAATAACATTCATTGGGCTAAAAAACGTTCGATATAATTGCATACAACCTATTCACCCACTATCATTCAAGAGGACGATAGTTTCCCATTTTAATGATCAATTTGTCCTGAAAAAATGTGAGAAACGTAATAAAACTTTATACCTCTTATTTTGATTTTATGATGGAACTAAGAACCTCTTCTAGTCTATTTGGCTGAAAAATGTAACTTCGGTATATTGAGATCAGCATTTCAGTTGTACAGCTTCAATTCTGAAATTCAGCATTAGCTCAAAAGTATTTGCTTATAATAAAACATGTTTACATAAAGTATAATGAAACTTTACTGTTTTAACTAATTGCAATGGAAATATTTAGTTAGGTGCTCATATCGGGCTCTTCAAATGAAACGTCCAAACTTTCCATTCTTCACAACTTATTTTATTTTGGAGATCAGTGTTGCCAATTTTACAAAAAAAAGGCCTTTACAACATATGGTGGCTCCAAATGGAGGAGGATTTTTTTTGTTGTGAATTCTGATTTTTTCTCGCTGGAAAATATTTAGTTCCGCCCTAGGGCGGAATTAAAAGGTACGAAACTGATTACACTCATTCGAAGAGGGTATTATGCTTAGAGGGTTCGAGAAGTCGGTACAAGATCACAGTTCAGTTTTACAGAAACCATTTTAAAAATGACTTTTAGAGAACTGATTAACATTTTTCACCACAAAAAAAAATCACGAAATACCTTCATCGATCCCATAGATGTGTATGAAAACCAAATTTGAAAATATTGCCGCGTTATTTATTAAAAAATAAAAATTAAAAAAGAAATAAATGAGTCCATTTTCGCATTGAAGCAACATTCATAAGTCATCCATAGAAATAGTTTTCAGTAAATAATTTATCATCTGACTTCCTTTTCTGAGATCGATCCAAACTGAAATATTTATATCAACTTAGCACATCCCGGCATCATTCGCCAACAAAATGCCCTCCATGTCACCAAGCCCCGAGATCCAGCCGCGATCAAGGTTGATTGCATAATGCGATCAAATTACTTATTCACATACCCACATCATATCATCATCGCCATGCCATGGGAATGGGAAGTGTCCGACCCGTGTGTCATGCATGACAGCAGGGAAGCGCGTGTCCGTCCAACCCCAGCAGAAGCGTCCCAAAGAGGGTGTCAAACTGACATCACAACAGATCGGTACAAATTTTTCACCTGATTGAATCAACCGACCAGAACCGACGAATGATCGCAGCGAAGCTGCGCGATCTTTCGCACATTCACACACAGTGGCGAAAATTCGCCGCCGCGCTGCGCCGGCCGGTTCGGCGATGTAAAAGTGCGTACGAGCGAGGAGCCGAAAAGAGTGCGTTGACCGATCGACCGATCTGATCCACCCCGCTAGCAGCGGGGTGTTCTCTTTCTATTTGCGAGTCGGTTCAACTGAGCTTCGGATGAGCTGAAACGAAAACCTGCCATGTTTCGTGACCTCTCTTATATTTTTTTTCGAGTAAAGAAGAACTTTTTTATGCTTCGGAAGTGGGAGCCATCAAAAACACGCAAAGCAAACAACTCCCAAAGCCCCAAAACCAACAACCGAAAATTTTATTACACTTTTTAGGTGTGCGTGTGTGTGCGTTTATCTCACAACAGCACTGAGTGATCCTTTCATTCTTTGAGTTTCGTTTCGATCGGTTAGTGCGAGAGGAGTGAGGTTTTGTTTTTGTTGTTCGTCAGAAAAGGTTGCTGAACTTTTTGCAACACACGCACTGGACTCCGGAGTTCGAAGCGAAGTCTACGGTGATGCTTGCTTGCTTGCAGAAGAACAGGTTGTCAAAGGTGTTCAGGTCGGTGATAATCGTTAGCGCACGACTTTGACATGGTGATTTTGTTTTTTTTTTTTGGGTGGTGATGGATGGGACGATAATCTGCGGTCGGCGGTGATCTCTCTTTGTGAGCGGTTCATCGCTGAAACGGAGCTTTTGATACAAACGCTGGTCACCCTAATCGGTAAGTATCTGCTAAGTGACGCTTCGATCAAGTACGTAACTGGTAGTGGTAAGAAGAACCGGGGCAAAATGCGTATTTGAAGAAAAACGGATTAACTTAATATAAGTGTTGTGATTCTTCGTACAAACTATAGGTAAAGAAGGATGATATTTACCAATTGTTTACCATTTTAACAAACGGAATTTTGAGTGTATTATAATAAACACCTTGGAGTGATTCTTCAACATGTATAAGGTTCTCAACTTGTGTAGGCTGTAGCGTTGCCAACCTTCCAGATTAATCTTTATTTATCCAGATTTTTGAGGTCTCATTTTTAAAAGCGTGGAAGATCCGTGCATTTGTTTTCGGGATTTATAAGATTTTTCACACGATCCAGACTTTTTCAGACAAAACTTCCTTAATCATCCAGATGTTTCAAAAATTGACCTGGCACCCCTAAGTTGGCTTTGGATTAGATCTAAGGAATTCATAAGACAACCCATGCTTGAGTGTTATAAACACAGTCAATCTCAAACGAAATAAATTCAAAATTTAAAAACTCAAACAGGAGCCATACGTAAACAATATTCCCTATATATATATATACATTTGTAAGGTTTCGATAATACAAACTTTGAGCACCCTGTGGCCAGGAGCGCTAGATCAATTTTCGAGAAATCTGGATGATTTAGGAAGTTTTGTCTGGAAAAGTCTGGATCGTGTGAAAAACGCTACAAATTCCGAGAAAAACCTTATAAATCCCGACAGCAGATTGTTAAATGATCCTATTTGCTACAAAAACTTCTGTTTCTGGTGGTATGGGTTGAAATTCTTGCTTTGGTTTGTTTAAGACCGTTCTTATCTACACTCATAGTAAGCAGCGTATATGGTGCATAGAATTGGAACATTACAAATGATCATTAGCTGACTACTGGTAAACAGTAACGTCAGTTCATACGCCGTAATTCATGCATCCCGCAATACATCTTTCTCGGTGTTTCGACATTCGGCGGATTTCGACCCGCCCTACAGCTGGAATCAACTGAAATTCCAATCGGAAACGCATTTCACCCCAACCACCCCTCTACCTGTGCATCAATCCCATCGGAACCGGTTTATTCGCGAGTTACGATCTACCCTGCAAGCATTGAATTGCGAAACCTGACGTCAGATCAACGCTCGCCCTGAAAACAATAAACAAATCATCATCCAGCAGCAGCAGCAATGGCGGCAGTAGCAACCAGAGCCCGCTGCTGGCGGCGGTCGTAGAATCAAATGACAATTAGCATTGTCAAGCGCAGTTTATCACCGACGCTGACAATTGAGGGGATGAAGTGGGGACTCTGATGATGGCGTGTGTGCACCACAAGCTGCCGCCCAGCCGAGCCGGGTCGAGCCGACCTACCGATATGGCATCAATGTTATTTAATGTCATTGTCAAGGACTTTTCGGTGCGCATCGTGATCAAGTAGCGAGGTAATTTTCGCATCGATCGATGGTTGTTGAACGAGTGAAGAACGGAGAAGATGATTGGGTATGTGACTGACTATGTAGCAGAATAATACTATAAGTCAGAAATAAGGAGCCCCAGCTCAGAATCTAATTGCCGGAAACTAGAAGCTACCTGCTGGGAGCTAAAAACCAGCCACAATTCAGAAGTTAGAAGCTTAAATCCAGAAGCTATAAGCCAGGAATCAGAAGCTAGAGGCCATGGGCTAGATATCAACTGCCAGAAGCTAAAAGCGAAGAGCCCGAAGCTAGAAGCCAGTTTCCAGAAGCTAGAAGCTTAAGTCCAGAAATCAGAAGCTAAAAGCCAAAAGCCAAAAGCTAGAATTCAGGATCCAGAAGCTAGAAGCTAAAGGTCGAAAGCCAGAAGCTAGAGATCAGTAACCAGAAGCAAGAAGCCACAATTCAGAGGCTTAAAGTTAAAGACCAGAAGCTACTAGCTAGAAATCAGAAGCAAGAAGTCAGTATCCAGAAACCAGAAGCTTTACTCCGGATGCCAGAAGCCAGAATGTAGAAGCTAGAAGCAAAAAGCCAATATCTAGAAGCCAGTATGCAAAAGCTACAATCTTAAGTCTAGAAGCCATACGCTAGAAGTCAGGGGCTAGAAACTAGAAGCCAAGAGCCAAAAGTTAGAAGCTAAAGGTCGGAAGTCAAAAGCTATATATCGGAAACCAGAAGCAAGAAGCCACAATTCAAAGGCCAGAAGCTAAAAACCAGAAGCTAGTGGAGAGAAGCCAGAAGCAAGAAGCCAGTATCCAGAAGCTATAAGCTTGATTCCAGAAGGGGCTAGATACCAGAAACTCAAAGCTTGAAACTAAGAGCCAGAAGCTAGAAGCTTAAGTCCAGAAGCTAGAAGCCAGGAGCCAGAAGCTTAAAGCTAGAAGGTAGGATCTAGAAGCAAAAGGTCGGAAGCCAGAAGCTAAAGATCAGAAACCAGAAGCAAGAATCCATGATTCAGAAGCTAGAAGCTAAATAATGGCCAGAATCTAGAAGCTAGAAGCCAGAAACAAGATGCCAATATCCAAAAACCAGAAACATGATTCCATAATCCAGCAGCTAGAATCTAGAAGTAAGAAACCAGAAGGTACACCAAAACCTCCATTTAGGTAATGAGTCGGGACTGCCTAAATAGAATTTTTACCTAAATGGATTCATTACCTAAATGGATTCAGTCTATTACCTAAATGGAGTACAAGGTTGAAAATGAGTTCAAGAAGGGAGATTGACTAGGAGATTTAAAGGGGGTCATGCGGAGTTTCAGAGGACTTTCAAGGGAGTCTCAGGAAAGGAGGGGCTTTAGGGGCATTTTCGGGGGTTTTGGAGGGTCCCAGGTCAGACTTGTCATTCAAATGACTAGAAGGGCACGAAACACGAAAAACCCTGCAAAATTCCGCCAGACTGAAAAATTGTTGAATGTCGGGTCAAAGTAGGGTCAATTTTTATCGTATGTTGGGCCACTGTTGGACCAACATCGAATAACTGTTGGGTCTATATTGGGTTTGCCGTCCAAAATGAAAACAGGTAAATGATAGGTTGATGTCGGGTTTGACGTCATCAATGATGACCAATGACAATCAAATTCCATTTAGGTAACGTTACCTAAATGGAGGGACCTAAATAGATTTTACCTAAATGGATCCTACCTAAATGGAGGTTTGAGTGTAGAAGCAAAGATCCAGTAGCTAGAAGCAAAGAGCCAGTTGCTAGAAGCCAACATCCAAAAGCTAGAAGCTTTAGGCTAGAAGCCAGATGCTAGAAGTCAGGATATGGAAGCTGAGGGACAAAATCAAGAAGCTAAGTGCAAGAAACCAGAATTCAGGAGCCAGAAGGAAGAACCCAGGATCTAGATTCCAGGAGCCACAAGATAAAAACCAAAAGCCAGAAGCTAGAAGTCAGGATCCAGAAACTAGAAGCTTAAGTCCAGAAGCTAGAAGCCAGAAGCTTAAAGCTAGAAGGCAGAAGCCAGGAGATTTAAGCTAGAAGCCAAAAGCTAGAAGCTAAAGGTCGGAAACCAGAAGCAAGAAGCCATGATTCAGAAGCTAGAAGCTAAAGGCCAGAATCTAGTAGCTAGAAGCCAGAAGCAAGAAGCCAATATCCAGAAACCAGAAGCTTGATTCCAGAAGCCAGCAGCTAGAATCTAGAAGCAAGAAACCAGAAGGTAGAAGCAAAGAGCCAGTAGCTAGAAGCAAAGAGTCAGTGACTAGAAGCCAACATCCAGAAGCTAGAAACTCTAGGCTAGAAGCTCTAGGCTAGAAACCAGATGCTAGAAGTCAGGATATGGAAGCTAAAGGACAAAATCCAGAAGCTAAGTGCAAGAAACCAAAAATCAGGAGCCAGAAGGTATAACACAGGAGCTAGAATCCAGGAGCCACAAGGTATAAACCAAAAGCCAGAAGCTAGAAGTCAGGATCCAGAAACTAGAAGCTTAAGTCCAGAAGCTAGAAGCCAGGAGCCAGAAGCTTAAAGCTAGAAGCCAGAAGCTAGAAGGCAGGAACCAGAAGCTAGAAGCTAAAGGTCGGAAGCCAGAAGCTAGAAATCAGAAACCAGAAGCAAGAAGCCACGATTCAGAAGCTAGAAGCTAAAGGCCAGAATCAAGAACCTAGAAGCCAGAAGCAAGAAGCCAATATCCAGAAACCAGGAGCTTGATTCCAGAAGCCAACAGCCAGAGTCTAGAAGCAAGAAACCAGAAGGTAGAAGCAAAGAGCCAGTAGCTACACAGTTAAAAATTGTTACATCGAGTTCGCTGTAACAAAATGACCTCCATCGCATTCAACACTAATTTCCATCGGATTGTAATATTACAAGTCGTCTGCAGTATGGAGCTTGCTAACAACTTTGCGTGCAAGAAATTATTTTATTTAAAATTGAATGAAATGAAATGTAAATTTAAACGTTCTAATATTTACGTCACGTGTAAATTTAAGAATTTCTTTCTGTGTAGAAGCAAAGAGTCAGTGGCTAGAAGCCAGTATCAAGAAGCTAGAAGCTTTAGGCTAGAAGCCAGATGCTAGAAGTCAGGATATGGAAGCTAAGCGACAAAATCCAGAAGCTAAGTGCAAGAAACCAGAATTCAGGAGTCAGAAGGTAGAACCCAGGAGCTAGATTCCAGGAGCCACAAGGTAGAAACCAAAAGCGAGAAGCTAGAAGTCAGGATCCAGAAGCTAGAAGCTAAAGGTCGGAAGCCAGAAGCTAGAGATCAGAAACCAGAAGCAAGAAGCCACGATTCAGAATCTAGAAGCTAAAGGCCAGAATCTAGAAGCTAGAAGCCAGAAGCAAGAAATCAATATCCAGAAACCAGAAGCTTGATTCCAGAAGCCAGCAGCCAGAATCTAGAATCAAGAAACCAGAAGGTAGAGGCAAAGAACCAGTAGCTAGAAGCGAAGAGTCAGTGGCTAGAAGCCAACATCCAGAAGCTAGAAGCTTTAGACTAGAAGCCAGATGCTAGAAGTCAGGATATGGAAGCTAAAGGACAAAATCCAGAAGCTAAGTGCAGGAAGCCAGAATTTAGGAGCCAGAAGGAAGAACCCATATAGCCGAGGCGGTAAACGCACGGGTATTCAGCATGACCATGCTGAGGGTGACGGGTTCGATTCCCGGTCGGTCCAGGATCTTTTCGTAAAGGAAATTTCCTTGACTTCCTTGGGCATAGAGTATCTTCGTGCCTGCCACACGATATACACATGCAAAATGGTCATTGGCAGAGGAAGCTCTCAGTTAATAACTGTGGAAGTGCTCATAGAACACTTAGCTGAGAAGCAGGCTTTGTCCCAATGAGGACGTTACGCCAAGAAGAGAGAGAGAGAAGGAAGAACCTAGGAGCTAGATTCCAGGAGCCACAAGCCAAAAACCAAAAGCCAGAAGCTACAAGTCAGGATCCAGAAACTAGAAGCTTAAGTTCAGAAGCTAGAAGCTTAAGGTAGGAAGTCAGAAGCTAGTGATCAGAAACCAGAAGCAAGAAGCCAGTATCCAGAAACCAGAAGCTTGTTTCCAGTAGCCAGCAACCAGAATCTAGAAGCAAGAAACCAGTAGCTAGTAGCCAGTATCCAAAAGCTAGAAGCATAAGTCTAGAAGACAGATGCTAGAAGTTAGGTTCCAGAAGGTAAAGGACAAAATTCCGAAGGTTAATGCTAGATGCCAGAATTCAGGAGCCAGAAGCTAGAAACCAAAAGCCAGAAGCTAGAAGTTAGGATGCAGTAGCTAAAAGCCATAGGCCAGAAGCAATAAGCCAGAATTCAGAAAACAGAAGCTAGAAGCCATTGGCTATATTACAGGGGCCTGAAGCTAGGAACCAATAGCAAGAAGCTAGAATCCGAGTTTGCTAAGCTTCGATCCTGTCTGCTTTTGAATAAAATAGTAAGTAGATCTTCGCCAACATACTTATTTGAGAAATTACAGCGCTTTCAAAGCCCAAGAACTCGAAATTTTGTGATACCGAATTATAACACGTCTCACTATGGGAACACCTTATTTGTAAGAGGAATTGCTTATTGGAACCAATTACCAAACGAATTAAAAAATATTGATTCTGTTAATGTTTTCCGACGAGACTGTATTGCGTGGTTTAATAGGAGGAATAATAATTACTAGATTAGTTATTTAAGATTTTTAGATTTATAAGTACTTGATAAACTCTAGTGGTCCCAACTTATGTAGTCATTTAAAAGGGGCAGCCCTTATTCTACAGTTTTTGATTCAATAAATGAAATGAAATGAAATGAATCAAAGAACCAAAAGCTAAAAGGCACGATTCAGAGGCTAGAAGCTAAAGGCCAGAAGCTAGTAGCTAGAAGCAAGAATCCAGTATCCAGAAGCTATAAGCCAATGGTCGGTAGCTAGCAGCTAGAAGGAAGGATCCCGAAACTAGAAGCAAAGAACCAGAAACTAGAAGCCAGTATCCAAAAAGCTAGTAGTCTAGAACACAGAAGCTAGAAGAGTCTGGGGATAGATACCAGAAGCCAAAAGCTAACACCAATAGCGAGGTACTAGCAAAGCGCAAGAAGCTAGAAGCCAATATCCAAAAGGTAGAAACTTAAATCTAAAAGCCAGAAACTAGAAGCCAGAAGATAAAAGCTAGAGAACAGGCATTAGAAGCGTCAGAAGTTACAAACCAGAAGCCAGAAGTTAGAAGTCAAGATCCAAAAACTAGAAGTTAAGGCGAAACTGGAAGCATTTCCTCACTTTTTGGTTTTTGATTTTTTATTAAATAACGAACAATATTTTCAAAATCGGTTTTCGTGCACATGTTTAGTATAGATCAAGGTATCTTCTGATTTTTTTTGTAGTGGAAAATGTTTTTCGTTTTTGCAGAAACCATTTTTGAACAAAATTCCACAAAAAAATGGTTTCTGCAAAAATGGAAAACATTTTTCAACTCAAAAAAATACAGAAGATACCTTGATCCATACTCTACATGTGCATGAAACCCGATTTTGAAAATATTGCTTCGTTATTTTATAAAAAATCAAAAACCGAAAAAATGAGAAAATGCTTCCAGTTTCGCCTTAAAGGCCGGAAGCCAAAAACAAAAGTCAGAATTCAGAAGTTAGAATCCATGAGCCTAGAGCTAGAAGCTAAGAGCTAGTACCCAAAAGTCAGAAGCCAAAAGCTAGAAGCTGGAAAGCAAAAGTTAAATGCTAGAAGCTCGCAAGTAGTTCCTGAAGTTCTAGAGGAGATAGCAATCCCTCGTACTGCACACCGCCCATAACCGCCGGAGTAAATCCCCGGAACTCGCTCAACCGACGACATGCCCGTCGTGTTGCACGCTCCGCTGAGCACCACCAAAGTCTACGAACCTTTGTTGTACCTTTGGATGATATGCAGGAAGGCTTACAAACACTGCCAAAATTGTCTGCGCTGGTCTGTATTCTTACAATGCTTCGACTCGTGCGCCACGCCAGCCGCCGCTGCCGACGACGCCTGTTTCACGGCTAAAGTCAAGTTCAAGAATAATAACTGCCACGACGAACCACACCATTTCGTCCGACGCCCGTCGCGTCACGTCGCGTCATGCCAACAACTACAGAGGCAGGCTGGTTCTGCGCCGGAGCGGGACGAGCCTCATAATTTGTTTGAAATTATACAGGGGATACTCAAAATAACTGGGACAGGTAAAATTTGCACTTTTTGAAAAATGTTCAACTCGCTGTAACTTTTCGAAAAGGGCATCAAATATTCTCAAATTTTTACTGTAAGTTCATCAACTAGTTGTGTATCTGTGGACAACATTTGGTAAAGATCGGGCCATTCTATACGAAGTTATGAACATTCTAGAAAAAGGTGTAATTATCCGATTGCCAACTTTGAGCTGTTGTATCTCCGGATTCAATGAACCGAATACAATGAAATTTTGATCATTTATGACTTATATAATGAACTTTGAAAAACACTTAACCTTATTAGAAATTATTAATAAGAAAAAAAGTTATGGCCATTTAATTTATTCTATGTTTTTTAGTAAATTTTTATATTTTTCATGTGCATCCCATTACTTTTTCAATTTAATACCGGCTATTTGGTTACTTTCCTTTAAAACATAAATATATTCAAGTCAATTAGAGGGAATTATAATGAACTATAATTACTATCTCAAATTTTGAAACGATTATGAAGTTTTGAAATAATTGGTGTTATATTAGAAAAATAATCCAATCGTTATAATTTTCTTTCGTGTAAAGAATTTTAAGTTTTGTCAAAAGTTTTTAATAGCTCATTATATAAGTCATAAATGATCAAAATTTCATTGCATTCGATTCATTAAATCCGGAGATATAACAGCTCAAAGTTGGCTATCGAAAAATTAAACCTTTTTCTAGAACCTTTATAACTTCGTATAGAATGGCTCGATCTTTTCCAAATTTTGTCCACTGATACACAACTAGTTGATGAACTTACAGTAAAATTTTGAGAATATTTTATGCCCTTTTTGAAAAGTTACAGCGATTTGAACATTTTTTGAAAAGTGCAAATTTTACCTGTCCCAGTTATTTTGAGTATCCCCTGTACATGCATATAAACAAACCTGCCTGGCGGATCAGCAGTAAATAATTACATGAATCGCTTCAGGGAGAAACTTCGGTGGAGGAGCCACCCTGTATCCTATGCCGGGATGAATAGATCATATTTCCTAGTAATTTAAGATCTAACAAGGGAATCCAATGGGACCATATGTAGCTCAGTCGGTAAGCGCGCAGTCGAGGTAGGATTCTGGGAGCATCCCTGAACCTTCTCGTAATGAGTTTTATTTCTTTTTATATGTTTTTCCTTTTTTTTTCTTTTTACATGCTTGTGCGTGGAATATTGTCCTAGTTTCCACAAGGAATGCACTCAGTTATTTTTTTTTCAGAAAAACTCCACAAAACGCTAGGCTGAAAAACAGTTTGTGTCACTACGGGAAAGAACCAGCTTTAATCAGTCTCTGTTAGAACGTCTTTTTACATTTTTTTTTATTTTTTCTGTTTTTTTATATTTTTTATCCCTGACTTGATTATGCATAGAATTGTAAGTTTGATATGGAATGCTTTC
Source organism: Aedes albopictus (assembly GCF_035046485.1). Classification (NCBI taxonomy): domain Eukaryota; kingdom Metazoa; phylum Arthropoda; class Insecta; order Diptera; family Culicidae; genus Aedes; species Aedes albopictus. The sequence continues at coordinate 394,142,613 of NC_085137.1, forward strand.
AGTTATTATCCATGTAATTACTCCGAGCTACACTTAGTTGAGATGCAGGCTGTGCGGCAGTTAGAACGTCCTTTTAATTATTTTTTCAGAGTTTTCTGTTTTTTTCATTTATTTTTTACTAGCTGTCCCGGCAAACGTCGTTCTGCCTGCCTACTGTGTTTTTTTTTGACATGCGCTCTATATAAAAATGCCCCGCAAAATGGAATTTTGAACTTTCTCGTTCTCGGTGCGTTCCCGATCGATTTTCCCAATTATTTTTTCGTTCGAACACGTCGGAGCCCTGCACGAATGAAGCTTTGCAAGAATGGTGAAGATCCGTTGATCCATTCCCGAGCCTATTCGTGACATACAAACACCATTCCATTTTTATTTATATAGATTATTTACCCTTGACTTGCTTAGGCGAAGAATATCGTCGTAAGTATTTGACAAGAATTTCTCTGCGCTTAAATTAAAAGCATATTTGCACTAAACACTGAGCCGAATACCACTGAAAACGTCTTTTTATTGTTTCTATTTTTTTCTGATATTAAAAAATAATCTTGATTTGTTTAAACGTAGAAATAAGATGAGAATCAGGCTGCATTCCATTTGAAACGCAAGTTACACAACAAAAAAAAGCCACACTGAAAAGTAGTGGAGATGTTGAAAGGTATCCAACCGGCGGCCAGAGGAATGCGGGTTCTAATGAATGCGTTAGTGCAATCTTCCTTCCTGCTGCTGTTGTTGTTGTCGTTCTTATCTAGCTATAGGTAAGTGGGTAGGAAGGTGCAGGTAAGTATGCGATGATGATGATGGTTTCGCAATGCTGCTGGTTGGTAGGTGGTATGCATATGAAGTGTTGCGCGTTGTTTCGTAATACTTAGGCAGGATAGGATTTCTGGTTGAAGGCGTTTTGCGTACCATGACCAGGTACGATTTCGAGCTGAGTATGTGAGTGAACACATGTGGAAATGATCTCCCAAGAAGCTCGTCGTAATTTGAAATAAATTTTCAAAGTCTTTGAAGACCTTTTCAATGCACACAGATGCCTGGAAAATAACTCAGCTGGATGTGAATTTGTATGGCCTATCAGAAATTCAGGGTTCGTCGCCTAATTTCTTCTTCTTTGAAGTCTCCATCGTTTAATTGTTGAGAAAACTCTCAACACATCAATAATTAGGGCTAGCTGCGACTTTAGTTTGAAAATTGAAATTGGCCTGAAGCTACATGCATTTCCTTCTTTTAAGGTTTTTGTTTTTTTTTTTTTAATTACGAAGCAACTTTTTGAAAAAAGGTTTCCTTGCATATTGAATGAAAGATAAAAACATATTTTTTTATTTCCTCCAAAATTTGGAAAAAAAAAATGGTTTCTGGAAAACTGATTAACATTTTCCAACTGAAAAAAAAAATCAGAACATACCTAAATCCTTCCTCTAAATGTACAAGGAAACCGATTTTTAAAATGTTACTCCGTTATTATTAGATAAAAAAAAAAAAAACAAAAAAAAAGATCAAATGCATTCAGTTCTATGCAGTTATAATAGTTCTCATAAAATTGTCAGTAACTTGATGCCCCAATTTTCAGAAAGTCAATGAAAAATCTAAGGGATACCAATGAAATTTTCTGGAAAAAAAAAACATTCCTAAAATTGTGTTGCTTAAATGCTAAGTGATAGTCATACATCATTTCAAAATTGAAGTTCTTCCGGATAAGTTAATTTTAATTCTGGAGTACCTAATGCAAGAACCAATGAAAAAAAAATAAGGTTGCAGCTTCTTGAGAAATGTTGATGTTCGTCATAACGTTCTCTTTTTTTGGTTCCTTCGAAGACAAATTACACACAAAAAATCGTGAATGCTCGAATTTGTTTTAGGGTATTTTTAACAAATTTTTTAGAATAATTGCAATCAAAATGAGCTCTTTGGCGATATCTGGGATCACCTAGGAATGTTTTTAACTAATGTTAAAATATTAATTTTTAACACTATGTAAAACACATTTTTATAAAATTTCTAATTTCTGTTTTCCTAAAACTTTCTTGTAACTTATTTCTGGAAGATTTTTTTAATAAAAAGCTGTCTTTTGGATAACATATGGTGAATTAGTTTCTGGCTGCTACAGAGAATGGCGGAAATGTCACTTAAACGTGTTTGCAAAATTTGCTCATCATAGGGTTTTTTTTGGAATCTAAAAAACTTCAAATTGGCCTCAAATCTTTCCCAATCAAGTTTCAGGTAATTTGGTCGACAAAATCCCTTATGACAAAGAGACAAACCTGCCGATAATACCCTTTGTCACCCTATTTTGATAATTCACCATTCATTTCAATTCACCAAAAAATCATAAGAAACACTTTTGAAATTGAAAAAAAAAAAATAAAAAAAAAATGAAATAAATTAAATAATCCAAGGTTTTTTGGCCAAAATTGTTTGGGAAAATAATTATGTTTTTATCAAATATTTTCAGAAAAATTCATTGAGTGAATTCGGCAGGAAATGTGACTGTTATGTTTGGACAGATTATTGAAAATGTATTGTAAAATAAGCAAGAATTCGAAAAATATTGATTAACTTTTTGACCTGGCTATTTACACATAATTTTTCAAACAAATCTGCCGTGAAATGCTTAAAGAACGAATTGTAGCGGTAATTTCTCAGTGAGTTCTGGTGGATTATGTGCCAGAATACTTTAAGCTTCCGTACGCGCATCACATTGGGAAGAGTTCGCATACGTAGTGCATCGCTTGGTTCAAAAAATGACCCTAATTCACAAGCAGGGTTAAGTTTATATTATTGGGCATTGACTTTTCCTGTTTAAGGTCAATCTAATCGGCTAGTTTTGGATTGCCTACCGTTTTAGCTTACATGCTTATCACATATGGAGCACTATGTTAAGATTTTTGAAACATTTCCCACAGAATCTCCCAAACAAATGAAGCTCGGAATTCCTGAAAAACTAATTGGCAAAAAAAATCTAAAAATATGACAAATTTCTTCATTTTTTCTCATGGAATTTCCGATGTATTTTGTGGAATTCAACGTAACCAGAACCGTCGGCCCTCTGCACCACCATGGGTGCCCAGGACTGAAAAAAAAATTTACCAGTATGGGATAAAATTTTGTGCAAACCTTTCGCCTGGATATTTTCTTTGAGAATTTCAATAACAAAATTTCGGTGCAAATTGCAATTTTTTTTTAAAAAAAAACATTTCTACCAACCGCGCAGCAGTTGACATTTCAGTGTTTTTTCCTAGCTGTGCACTTTGATAACAATATTTCCAATTGATTCGCCAAAACAACTACTTGTGTTAGCAAAAATCATTACAGCTTCCTGCCGAATTAGAAATCGTATGGATTTTTTTTCAGAAACTCAAACGAAATGGTTGAGCTCTATATTCGAGTTATTGAAAAAAAAATGAGATAACAGCTTCTAAAAAAAAATGTATAAAAGTTATTATTATGCTAAATTGGAAAAAACATAAAAATGTTATGCAAAATAGGAAACAAATGTTTTTTTTTAGATTTTTTTTAAAGATTTTCCAGAAAATACCTGTTAAATGTGCTGTTAATGAATCAATAGAAAGGTTGAAAAGAACTCTGATGGAACATTAGACTCTATGTGTGTAAGGATTGTTTTCCGTAATTCGAAAGAAAAAAACATAAATAAAATAAAAATCCTTGAATCAATAGCTTAATGAAAATTCAATAAACGTAATTATCAGTGAATTCAAAGAAACTTCTGAAGAAAATTTCTGGAAAAAATATATCAGTCCATTCTACAGATAATGAAAATTGTTTGTGATATAGGGAAATATTCGAAAAATGATTATCAAGTTTTTAACACATGTTTTGGTGAAAAAAAAACAAAAAAAATGAAATGAATTGTGGAAAAAATTCCTTAAGTATAATATTGAAAGAATATGAAGCAGAACAAAGAACAAGAACACAGTTTAAACTTGATTTCATTCACGAAATCTTCCAATTTAATATAAATAGACGAGTTAAAAAAAGAAAAGAAAATACACGGACACGGTCAATGCTTCCAGTGAGTTTATTCGCTCTTCGAAGGAAGCATGACACCTAGACAACGAAAAACCAGGTAATGCCCAGTGGCACAGCCGTAATCGTTTCCTCATAGCTATGGCGGGAATCGAGCCCGCGCTTTCCAGTACGATGCGACTAAAGGCTTGGTGACACTAGTCACACGGCCACGAAGTCCCACGAAGCTGTTGAAAAATAATTTCAGAATTTTTTCAGGACGTTTTTTAATAGACTGGCTAAAAAACACTGATTTTTTTTCTGAAAATAAAAATATGAATAATGCAATTTAATTTGAAAAATACTTCCTGAAGCATCAAGCTTTTCTAAAAGTCCTCAAAAAATTCTAAAACGACATATTTTTTCTTTTTTCCATCATTCGTTCAATAAGCTTTCCAGAGTTTTTCAATAAGCGTTTACCACAAACTTATTAGAAAATTTTAAAGATCGAAATGATTCTCAAGAAGACTTGTGTATCTGTAGTGCAATGTAAAAAGTAACAAATTTCATAGGGGAGCATTTACACAGATGGTAAAAGTAACGAAAGTAACGAATTTTTGAAAAATGTCTAAAAGAAGTAGAAGAGAAAGTCATCAATAAAGTTTGGCATTAGTCTTTTTAAAATACTGATTTGAAGCCAAGCAGTCTTTCATCTTCAGGGGATTTTTGAAGATGAGAGAAAATATTAGAAAAAACAATTTGTTAATTAAAAAAAAATAAAAAAAATAAGGCAAACCAACTAATTTTCAAAACTTGGAAAAGGTAAATAAAAACTTCTTTAAAACATATGATCAATTTAAAGGAGCCACTCATCGGCAAATTTGTGAGCAGATGATTCAGGCTAAAGAAACTGTTTCGAGACTCTTTTAAGATTTTGAAAAAAAAAATATAAAAAATCAACCGTAAAAATAATCGTAAGAATCAGAGAAAATTTCCAGGAAATAAAGATAGCATAAACTGAAAGGGCATTTAATTATTTTCATTTAAAGTTATTTGTAGCAATTGATACAAAATATATTATAGATTCCAGTGAAACCCTTGGAAGCACTTCCAAGACAATCCCTATTGACAATACTGATGGATTTCTTTTGAAAAGTTTCGCCGGCATTAAATATTTTTCAAAAAACTAACAGTTTTTACATTTTTGTAAGGCTTATTAAGGAAATATTTCCGGTTAAGTTTCTCAAAATATGCAAATGAATCCCAAAGGTAAAGATATGTTAATTATTGAAAACTAACATGAAAAAGTTATGGTGGAAGGAAAAGCACTGAATAAATCTTATAAACAGAAAAAAATTAAAAAAATGCTTTAAATTCTGAAACAGTCTGTTTTACATGAGAGCAATTTTCTGTACTCAAACATTCAAAGACAAACCCTCCGAGCGACGAAAACCACCAAATGCATAGAGAAAGACAGAGAGTCCATAAACTTGCTTACCAGAGCAAGGTCTCTCAGAGAGAAACCACGGTAGAGTGTGCATTTGTCTCTCCTTCCTTGTTCGTTTGTGCTTTTTTCTCGTCCTGATATGTTACATGAATTTTCGAGAAAATTCATCTAGATCTTTATCGACAATGTAAGATTTAGAACACAAGTAATGATTCCGAATTTCTGAATGTTATCATCATCATTGTCAGATTAGCACGACTGCCATCTCCTCTCATTGCAAAAAGGCAGCAGATGAGAGTGGCAATCTCGCGTTTGTCGTGTGTTGATAAACCATTTTATATCCTCGCCGAAGTAAATCTGTTGAAAGGTGGAAGCAGGATTTCTATAAACACTTAATTTTCCTAGTTTTATTTTAATATTCAGCAGCATTGCAGCGCAGGTACTAAAACTGAAGAAAACTTCAACCATTACGTATATCTTTTTTTCTCTGATATCAAATCAGAGAAATGTTGATTTTTATTACATGAACTTTGAAAAATCACTTTTGGCTGATGCAGACACGTACAAGTAATTTCCACTGCTTAAAACTCCTAATGAAACCGCTAGGCTCAGAGCGAGTGAATTTTGCCTTGGAACTGAGAGTACGGCTCCATCTATTTGTCAGCGAGCAAAACAAATAGTGAAACAAGATGCACATTAAAAAGTATCTACTCAGAGTACGAAGGTTAGACACTGAAGTCCAAAAATCGTTTTATTCCATGGCTATTTTTTTTTTATTGGCAGTGAAGTTTTTTGTAGCACATATGAGTATTTCCACCTTCTAAAATATGAAGTATTCATCGATCACTAAGAAAAAGCTACTTTGATTCTGAGTACCACGTAAATTTTTGTAATATTTCAGTAAATTGTTGGTTTTTGGTAGAGTTTTATTTTTAAGAATTCTTGGAGAGTGAGTTCTACCAAGATTTTCCACCATAATCACTGCATGAGCCAGATTCACTTCAATTCACATTTATTCTATCCATGGTTTTTGCTTACAATTTTCAAAAACATTTTTTTTTTATTTTTGAACAAATGAAAGAGCAAAAAAAAGAGCCAATCAAATCACTTAAATCCAAAATCTTCTTCCTCACGCACCTTGATTTTTTTTCCTTCGTTCTTCCGTAACACCTTCACTTTTTATCACCACAATTCTCGATCAGAGTGAGCGCGCTCAACCATATCTTCCAAAAATAGTATCCGAAACCCGCGATCAGCAACACTTAACACATAGTCCAAGAGTCCCCGCCGCGAGTTCACTGAACTCCCCATGGAGCCAAAACATTTCCCAAACCTGCCTGCGCGAAGCGAAAAATCGTCACCGTCACTCACCGTCACCCGATGAGATCCTCTCGAATGAGATTTTGTGCACTCAGTGCGATCCGTGTGCGGGAGCACGATCGCATTCAGAGAGTGAGAGCCATCGGGCTCTCTCACTCTCGTCGCACTCGCGCAGCATTCGGCTCGCTGTCGTGCTGCATTACCGATGCAGCACCACCCGAAGGCAAGTTCATTCACCTCACCCGTGCATGACCCAGTTGTGGCACGAGTTGTTGGTCGTGCTGCGCTCGCTGGTGATCGGGATTGGAGTGTGTGAGTGCGAGGTTTTCACACATTTGATCTAGATTTGATTTGATTGAAAATATGACTTTTTCCAGAGAATGCACAAATAAGAGAGTTTTTTTTTGAATGGCACGCAGTGATTTTTTCATGGAAAAGTTTCTTTGATTTTCATGTTATCTTAAACAGCAAGAAACACGCAACAATTCCCAAAATTGCATTATCCAACGTTTCAACATGATTTGATACTTGTTTCTACCACTAATCTAGAAATTTCCAGCAAAAAACCTAGTTTCTATTGCTCACTCATTCGAGAAAAATCTCCACCACTCTATCAGCACCACCAACACCATCGCAACTGCAGTAAAATAGATCTCGGCCTTCACTACCACCACAGCGCGCGCATCGAATGCACTTCGGCGCCGCGATCAAGTTCAACGACCTCCGTTCGAGTGACCCAGTTTCGGCGCTACCAAGTCACTCACGGCGCCGCACCATCCGTCCAACTAGTGGCGCTCAACTGTAAGCGAGTTTCCGACATCATCGCTCTGCGATGGAATTTTCCACCAAAACAAACCCCCTGTTCAAAAGTTCTAAAGTGAGTAGATGACCTTCCACTAGTTTAGAACTCGACAAAATTCTGACGACGCAATTGGTTTGCCGGACCAGACGATTGTGTCCTTCGTCGAAGCAAAAACAGCGTCACCGCCGCCACTGGTACTCAGTAGCTCCACACAACAACAGCAGAACACCACAGCGAATGACAGCGCAGATTAATTGTGTTCTTGGGCTGACCCTGACAGTGAAACCGCAGAACTCGATCGCGACAAGCATCGTGATCAGAACTCCGGAACAGTCTGGCAGTAGGAAGTGTCGATGGGCGGAGGCGGTCGCGGTACCGAGAGGAGACCTCGGAGGGAGGAAGGTCTTTTGAAGAGCGTGATCGTCGTCGACGCCGCCGAACAACTTACCTTATATTCTAAGCCGCGCTGGTGTAATCCTTTAGCGGCGATCTCCGCCGATTACGAGGCACATGTTAATTGACTGTTTATGATGTGATCGAATGTTGGTTGGCTGCGGTTCTAATTTTTGCGAACGCGTGCTCCTACGATCACGGGATGCTTCCAGAATCTCTTCCACAGCGATCGCTCCAACACTAACACTTGTTCCCGTGGGATCGATTCCACAAACTGCGAACTGCGTTCTACCTTATTCAAATCACTTGGTTTCGATTGTGGGTTTCCGTGCTCACTCACAGACTTCACTTGCACTTGGCGGAAATAAAATATGAGATCATGCAGATCAGTCACTCGACGAATCCCGCAGGTTCTTCTCAGTTTCAATATCTCTGGACTCGGGCACAGATCAGCGCGCAAAGTCGCAATTTATTCCCGGTTTTGCTGTCTCACTCTGGTGCACCGCAAGAACACACTTGCAGATTCGGTCTCACTCACTTGCCATTTAATCCAGAGGGATCACTTGATTCCTGTTAGACTTGTTTTCTCGGAAGTTTTTCCTTGCGTCAATACACTGATTCTGAGCTTTTGGTAACACGTCTTCACGAAGTTCTTCCAGGATTGCTGCGCTTCAGTCGTTGTTCACGGTGGGTTCAATGAAACCTTCTTCTGTTTGCAGACACTTGATCACTCGGTGATCTCAATTTGTTTATCACTTATCATTCACTTAGGATGGATTTTCGTTTGCTTCAGTTGATCTCCTCGGCTCGAAGTTCTGGATTGATGATCGTTGTAATACTTGACAGGTTCGTGTCTTCTTCGACTCAACGCTCGTTCAAATCCTTCTGCTGCAAAATACTTCTTCTGCTTGCCACTGTTAATATGCTAATACTTAAAGGTTTCCACAAGATCACTCGATCTTCAAGTCGTAATATCACTGTGTTTCAAGGTTATCACATCGATTAAGATCATTCCGTAGATTTTTCTGTTTTGGTTGATTCACCAGATCAATAAGGATCACGTTGCTTCTTCGTTCCCCAAACAATCACAAATATTCGATCTCCGTATTCTCGAGTCCCGATCGGTTGTTGCTCCTGTTATTCCCAAAATATTACGATCGAGTACGGCAACAACAAGTCACAAGTACAACCCGATCCCAACTTATGTAACTACGATTCTGCGCCTCCCACTGACTACTGGTGCACGGTGATTCGCGTGTGACTCAACACTGCCACCCAGATCAGTTTGTTAGCCCCGAAAGCTCACAGTTGCCGCGATCGCGATCTTCCCGAACTCACTTGGCGGTTCGTTTTCCTGAGTGCCACCGTCACTACGCTCTCAGAACATCCACTCGAAAGCTCGATCGCGTATCGGAACCACATCGATTCTTCCACCGACAGCAGGGATACGTCCGTCTCGTGTATTGTCTTCGGCGCAACTAAATCGTGGAAGATTCGTCAAATCACTGTTTACTCTCCGGTAACTACACATTTTGACGGTCAAGGTACTTCCCCCACCACCGGCAATGGCCGACACACACACCAACGACCGATTGTGTAACTCCCTAGAACTCTTCCGAAAGCTTCCAGCGCGCATCCAACACAGTCGCATCACTTGCGCACCTGTGTGCCATCCAGGTGCTCAGCACCTCCAGAGAAGCTCACCGTCGTCGTCGTTCGCTTCCTCCTCCATTCATTCGGTTCGATCTAGAACCTACCCACACCAACGCAAACCCACTTCGCTTCTCGCAGTAGAAGGCATAGAAGAAGGAGCGATCACTCACCCTCGCTTCGCCGACCGAGAGCATAGACCCAGTCCCAATCGGCGAGAGAACACGATCATTATGTGTATGTGCGTTCCTCGTCCTTCCCGCACCCACATCCCACCTGAACACAACTCCACCTGAGCCGAAAGGAATAACGGTACCGTCCGACGATCGAAGTTTATGCTTTGCTGCTGCTACTACTGCTGCTGCTGCATTCAGTCGAATCATCTCCTCTCCCTTACCGCCGAACACATCATCGTGGGTAAAGACAAAGCCACAGTCCCAACATCGTATCGCTCACACAGGTAGAATTCTGGCTTTGCGCGTTGCGTGAGGCTGCTGGCACTGAACTTCACACTCCATCCTCCGTCATTCCACCACGCAGAAGAACCCCAACAACAACAACACCGAACGGAGCGAGCGGCCACACAGTCAGTGTGAAGTTCATGGGAATCGTGTGTCGAGGTCAACCTTTCATTCACGGCGCGGCGCGGCGGTGATCACATTCTGCGTGGTCTATCTGCCGCCCGCACTAATACCGCGCGTCGAACGCACAGTCAGTGTTACAAAATCCATTGTTATGCTACGGTTCTTTCACCGTCCGTCGTTGTCGTCGTCGCTGCCGCGACCGTCACTGTCTCCCCGACCGGGTGACGGACGAGGGCTTTTTCCCGTTTGTCGCAGAGGCTTTTTATTCTCTCATATGTGACTGGCTGGGTATTCGATGCGGGCTCTGCGGCTGGCGCTGCGCTGGTGGGGCAAGTGAGGGAAAGGTTAAATGTTGAGCGTTTATTTTTTTGCGAGAGAACGGGTTTGCTGCTTCTAATATTATGTCATTGTTCGGAGGTAGCAGTAGATCTAATTTGATTATGCAATTCGGTTCGGTGCGTCGATTGAGAATGCGATGAATGGGTTGTTGTTATCAGAATACGTTTTATTTTAGAGCTTCAACATTCATTATGTAATCAACAGAATGATAAATTCTTCAGCATGTTTTTCTTTCTTCTTTCAATTACAGTGTTATGTTTTCATTAACAAGCATTACAACAAATTGTATAGAGACATCCTGACCAAATAATGATAGATTTTCTTGCGATGAAATTCGTAAAAATACTTGCTAAGTAATTGTCGACAGCGTTTAAGTGATTATAAAGCACATAGTAGCGTAAAGCAGATTAATTGACCAATAAGTCCCATAGAAGGCACGGTAAAGGCTGGGTATGCTGCGCAATTCAGATCTCATTGTGATCCAGTAGCCTCTGCCCAGCAACTCCTATCCCTACCTCCACGCGGTACCGGCCGGAAACTATGAGCAACCTTAGGGAAGATCGGGTAATCAACCTCGGTGGGAACTTTGGTCGTAGGCTGACAAGGAAGGGGGGGGGTTGCTTCGGTAAACCTGAGCGTCTGTTCTTCAGGAAGAACGGCTCACAACAGCGTCTGATCCCCATGTTAGGGGCGGCTGATCTACGTCCGAGTGCCAGGGAAGGACTCTAAGCTCAACTGTGCACTAAGGTCCTCCTGAAAATAGGGGGTTGGTGTCAGGCCCTACGAGCCAGCCGTAAAAAAAACATTGTAGCGGAAAATCAGCAACAGAATAATACGAACCGAGACCAACGGCAACGACCCCAGCGAACAAAAAGGACTTGCGATTGGAAACTCGGTACGTGGAACTGCCGATCTCTCAACTTCATTGGGAGCACCCGCATACTCGCCGATCTACTGAAGGACCGCGTGTTCGGCATCGTAGCGCTGCAGGAGGTGTGTTGGACAGGATCCATGGTGCGAACGTTTAGAGGTAATCATACCATCTACCAGAGCTGCGGCAACACACGCGAGCTGGGAACAGCTTTCATCGTGATGGGTGATATGCAGAGGCGCTTGATCGGTTGGTGGCCGATCGACGAAAGAATGTGCAGGTTGAGGATCAAGGGCCGAATCTTTTACATCAGCATAATAAACGTGCACAGCCCTCACTCCGGAAGCACTGACGATGACAAAGACGCATTTTACGCGCAGCTGGAACGCGAGTACGACCGCTTCCCAAACCACGACGTCAAGATCATCATAGGGGATCTAATCGCTCAGGTAGGCCAGGAGGAGGAATTCAGACCGACGATTGGTAAGTTCAGCGCCCACCAGCACACGAACGAAAACGGCCTACGACTCATTGATTTCGCCGCCTCCAAAAATATGGCCATACGTAGCACCTTTTTCCAACACAGCCTCCCTTATCGTTACACCTGGAGATCACCACAGCAGACGGAATCTCAAATCGACCACGTTCTGATTGACGGACGGCACTTCTCCGACATTATCGACGTCAGGATTTATCGTGGCGCCAACATCGACTCCGACCACTATCTGGTCAAACTGCGCCCAAAACTCTCCGTCATCAACGATGTACGGTACTGACGACCACCACGGTACAACCTAGAGCGACTGAAACAACCGGATGTCGCCTCAGCATGCGCGCAGAATCTCGAGGCCGCGTTGCCAGACGAGGGCGAGCTCGATGAGGCCCTTCTAGAGGACTGCTGGAGTACAGTGAAGGCAGCCATCAACGACGCAGGCGAGAGCACCATCGGGTACGTGGAACGGAATCGACGGAACGAATGGTTCGACGAAGAGTGAAGAACGGCTTTGGAGGAGAAGAATGCAGCGAGGGCGGTAATGCTGCAGCAAGGGACTCGACAGAACGTGGAACGTTATAAACAGAAGCGGAAACAGCAGACCCGCCTCTTTCGGGAGAAAAAGCGCCGCCTGGAAGAAGCGGAGTGTGAAGAAATGAAACTGCTGTGCCGTTCCCAAGAAACACGAAGTTCTTGCGCAAGCCGAAATAAGCAGCGATGGAGACGGTGGCCTCTTGACCAGTGGTGCTCAGGTTGATGTATACCGCGGGCCAAATTGAGACTTTGTGTCTAAGTCGCGGGCCGCAGGATGAAAATTATCGTGAAGGTGTTCTAATTTTTTTACTAAGGCAATTTTAGTATTGGAAAATCATACATTTCTTCGATAATTTCGATAAGTATCTGTTGCACTTCAATACCTTCAAAGATCTCAGTTTGACCGTTGAAAACATATTGAAAATCAAAAATTCTATATGATTGTGAGTCATTTGTAGTAGCGAATCATTTATTGCTAGTTATGGATGGATTATCTTAACACCATTTTCAAAATTTAGCTTCAAACTACAGAAGAAACTGTAGCTACTACTGTCGCATGGTAGATGATTTATATAACAAACAAAATATTTGCTTATACATAATTATTAAACACCCCCAATTGTATGAATGTTTGACAAAACGAAAGATTTTGTAAAGAGCATTGAATCCACTTCTTAAAAAAAAGGACTTGTAAACTTGTTTTCAATATTACCTCGGTAAGACCGAATGTTTCAAAATAATGATAAAATCTACAGTCAAGATTAACACTAACTAAAATAACTTTTTGCACAACTTTTTCAATCAAATTAACGCGTACAGCACGTATCATGGAAACCGTAATCAGCTACGTACGATAAACCATTTGAAGGCGCTCATGCTGTCACATCAAAGAAATCATGTGAAGGAACGGCGCCAACGCAATGAAGTGTATATAGGGGGAGAGAATACATCAATTTTTCACATCGCCAATGGAAAGACACGCCGGTCTGAAACAACGATCAGAAAACTTGAAATGGAGAATGGTCTATTGGAGGATCCTAACGATATCCAGCGCGCTGTTCATGGCTTTTTTGAAAACCTCTATACGGACACCAATTCAATTGTAGATGATAGTTTCAACCCGGTGCGCACACTACCTGAAGATAATCAATTAAATTTTAGCATCATGGGGCAAATATCATCGGATGAAGTACTACAGGCTGTAAAATGTAGTACTTCTCGCAAGTCGCCTGGCGTCGATGGCCTTCCTAAAGAATTTTTTCTACGAGCTTGGAACATCATTCAGAGAGAATTTACGCTAGTCATCAACGATGTGTTAACAGGGATAGCACCGAAAGAGTTTTTTGATGGTATAATAGTGCTGGTGCGGAAAAAAGGCGGTGGTGACAACATTAAAAGTTATCGGCCGATATCGTTATTAAATTTCGACTACAAACTCTTCGCACGGATCATCAAGCAACGAATGACTCCTCTCCTTCCTCTTGTTCTTTCTGGTCGACAAAAGTGTTCCAATGGACGAAGGAATATTTTTGAAGCGACGGCTAGGATTCTGGATCGGTTATGCGAACTCAACGAACACCGAAGAAGTTCTCTGTTGGTAGCATTTGATTTCGATCATGCATTCGATAGAGTAGACCATAAATTTTTGAAAAACACGATGCAGAAAATGAACTTTTACGGCGGATTGATAGATCTTCTGATGGACTGTTATGGGAAAAGTCATTCGCGAGTATTGGTAAACGGAAAGCTGACTCGAGAAATCAAAATTCGAAGATCTGTGCGGCAGGGCGATCCGCTATCCATGATCCTGTTTGTCATTCATCTACAGCCTCTCCTTGACAAACTAAGTGAATTGCTTCCTGAAGCTATTTTGAATGCATACGCCGACGACCTTTCAATGTTCATTGAAAATGAACAGCAGCTATGTGCAGTACTGGAAGTAATTACAGATTTCGGTAGAGTTTCTGGTTCTCTATTGAACAAAAGCAAATCCAACGCTTTGGTGGTAGGAATGGTACCTTTGTCTGCTGAAGCTGAGTGGCTGCATGTTGGAAACGCAGTGAGTATCCTAGGGGTAACGTTCGCAGAGAATATGAGTGATACTGTAGAGCAAAACTGGAGCAAAGTGTTGCGTGGTTTTCAAATTCGACTTTGGATGAACAACACGAGAAACTTGAATCTGATACAAAAAGTTATTTTGATTAATACCTACATATCCTCAAAACTTTGGTACCTCGTTTCCATACTGCCTCTTTCTAACAAATATGCAGGCAAATTTATTTCGAGAATTGGGTCTTTCTTGTGGTACGGGAAACCATGGACTCGTATTGCTTTTGAGACTCTTGTACTTCCCAAAAAACGAGGCGGGCTAAATCTACATTCACCAGCAATAAAGGCGAAAGCCTTACTTGTGAATAGAACCATGTCAATGGCTGCAGAGCTACCCTTTATGTGGAGCTTTCTGGAACAAAATGCCAACCCGCCAAATATAGGAGTGATACCAAGGAAGTTTAAACACATTCGGATAGTCGCGAGGGAAACGGTATTCCTCCCCGAAATGGTAACCGAAGCAGCATCCTCCGATGCAATCTACCAATTCTACCGGTCTCGGTTGAAGGATCCGAAGTTCGTCAGGGAAAATCCTGGAAGAAATTGGAAAAAGGTTTTCGGAAATCTGCATAGTAAATCGTTAATATCTGATCAGCGTTCCACATGGTTTAGTGTCGGGAACGATTTTCACAAAATCCGGACAATTTGTGTACTTTGCGGACGACATGGACATTATCGCCACAACATTTGGAACGGTGGCAGAGCTGTACATCCGCCTGAAACGCGAAGCAGCAAAGGTCAGATTGGTGGTGAATGCCTCTAAAACAAAGTACGTGCTGGTAGGCGGAACTGAACACGACCGGAACCGTCTGGGCAGTAATGTTACGATAGACGGGGATACCCCAGGGGATACATTCCAGGTGTGGAGGAATTCGTCTACCTCAGATCCTTACTGACGGCTAACAACAACGTGAGTCGTGAAATTCTAAGGCGCATCATCAGCGGAAGTCTGGCTTATTACGGGCTCCAGAAGAAGCTGCGATCTAAACAGATTCACCCACGCGCCAATTGAACCATGCACATACGCTAATAAGACCGGTGGTTCTCTACGGACCGGACACGAGACATGGTCCATGCTCGAGGAGGACCTGCAAGCACTTAGAGTTTTCGAGCGACGCGTGCTAAGGCAGATCTTCGGCGGTGTACAGGAGAACGGTGTGTGGCGGAAAAGAATGAATCGTTATGCAACTTGAATGAGAGGGAATGATAAAAATGGAAAAAGATCTTGTGCATACTCGAACCATGGACACCAGAAGTATTAATTACTCATCTTGCATCCCAAGCAACACACTTGGACGTTAATAAATTGCATAATTTAAATGCAACTACATTGAATGCTGTGTCCTTTGTACCAATCGTCTTATTAACGACTAAATTGCAACGAAAAAAGCGCATGAGGTGGAGTCAATATAAAACATCCATTCGTGTTTGGAACGGTTTCAATTTGCAATCGATTTATAACCGAGATACAACTCATGGTCAACTTACAAATTGTGACCAATTCGACAACTAGTCAGCTAGTCATCACATTCGTCACTGCCAGTGACTATGCGTTAACAGTTTCACCAATGTGCCTAATAATTGTGTGGGTAAAATTTGCCGCAAAAAAGGCTGAACGAGAACGTGATTTTTTGTGCCGCTCCTGATTTATTGGTAAATCATGCATTCTGGCTCAATATTTCCAATGCGCCTCAGTCTACTTATCATTTTGCAAGTGAAAATTTAGACATTTGTAGTAAAAATGTACCCACCATATTGTTTTGACTGAGTTCATTTCTGCAGCTTACCCGTAAATTGCTGAAAATAGGTTTAGGCGGTAAACGCACGGGTATTCAGCATGACCATGCTGAGGGTGACGGGTTCGATTCCCGGTCGGTCCAGGATCTTTTCGTAAAGGAAATTTCCTTGACTTCCTTGGGCATAGAGTATCTTCGTGCCTGCCACACAATATACGCATGCAAAATGGTCATTGGCAGAGGATGCTCTCAGTTAATAACTGTGGAAGCGCTCATAGAACACTAAGCTGAGAAGCAGGCTTTGTCCCAATGTGGATGTTACGCCAAAAAGAGAGAGAGAGAGAGAGGTTTAGAATGTTTGCTTGGTAAATCATTACAAGGACAACATTGCTTCACACGGTAATACATAAACAACCAAAAAATGTTAACACTTGGACGTTAACTTCTCGTCGACAATCAAGGGAATGTCCATTTGTTACGTAAAGAAATTTGATCATTTTTTTAACCTCCCCTCCCCTATTTTATTTATTTTTTTTTTTCGTAGGAAACCCAAAATATTTTAGTACGGAGCATAAGATTTCTCAATCTCACCTCATTATATTACGTAATTTAGGGATAGCCCCCAAATACCTAATGACTATTTCTAAGTTTATCTAAGTATTCTGCTAGAAACTGTGGATGTGTTTGTAGAACTCCTGTTTCATTGTAATGATCAAAAGAAGATGATAAAACTCCCGCACTATATAGCACAGCATTCCGTTTTTTTTAGAATGCTGTGTCTGACACGTTGCCTGATTAGGAATTTAAGTTGGTTCGAAAAAATGTCAAAATTTAAGGTGAATGTATGACGAAGCCACACCTAGAATTTTCACCACCAGCGGGTAACCAATCGATCAACTTTTCAGCGCAAACCGTCATTCGGTTCTTCAGATTTCTGCTCTTGGAAATTTTAAGTTTGGTTTCGTCATATATTCCCCTTAAGGGGACAACAGAATGCTGCAACTTTTCGCCAGATATATTTAGGAAGCTTCAGAACACCACTATCTAGTCCAAATGTAACATGTATTCAAACCACGGGGTCGTCATTGGCAAATCTAGCTTTTTCTTTTTTCTTGCTCACTGTACTAAACACACACGAGAAAAAGAAGGATGGAAAGGGGTTTCGCGGCACCCCTTTACATCCCACCGCTCTTTCACGTGTTTATCAAGGAGAAAGAGTGAGAAAAAAAAGCTAGATACGCCAATGGCAGTCGTTCTGCACTACGTAAATAGTGCAGAATTTAACTACAAATGAAGCATTTCAGCTTAATATAGAGCAACTATGGTATAATAATGAAGCAATTGTTTAAATATGATAAAAAAAACTTGCATTTTTGTTATGAAACAAAAATGTTTTACCTCGAATTATTTTTTAACCACTTTAATTTAATAAAATTATAGAATATGTTGAAAAATGTATGAAGAACATTTAAACATTTAAATTTTTATAGTGCATTTTAATATTTTTATGATTTCAAAAACCTTTTGTCGCACATTTTTCAGCTTCCATCCCTACTGTCAAAATTTTTCGTTATGTTCTAAATTAGTTCCAAGTAAACATGTTTATAACAATCAGAATCAATGTTTTGCTTGTTTTGGTTTGTAATCGGTCGTAACTAAGATTCGTTGAAACAATCAGATTACCTCAGTTACAGATTGGTTTCGCAAGTTTCAACTAACGATGACGTTTATTTACATTGCGCTTGTTGTTATAAATATGTTATTCCTCAGTTTGGCTTTAACAACAGGATTTTAATAGGTTTTAATTTTGTTTCACATGTTTTTATTTTCTGAATCCAAATGAAAACATCCGTTGTTTCATGAAAACTCAGTTGCAACATGTTTGCAACGATGATCATTTCTCTTTTAGTTGCAGGTGCTACTTGGGATACTACACCAAATGCTCTGTGAGAGGGTTCTATAACATTTACCCGAAAACCATTTACCCGAAAGACATTTACCCGAATGACATTTACCCGATTATGACACTTACCCGAAAAATTAAAAAAAAAATGATTTACTTGATCCCCATATGATCTGTCAATATTAAGTATGCTACGGTCCGGTATCGTTTAGCAGGCTTTGGTTAGACCTAATAATCATCAGACTGAGTGAACTCTGGTACAGGACTAACTAGCGGTCACAATGCTATTTTAATCAGAGGGTTTTTTTTATTATTCTGTTCATCTACGGCACCATCCAATTAGCCCGAACGCCAATCCGAATCAATCAGGAGATCGCCCAAAAACACTGTGCTCACTGTGGATAACTTATTAAGAGTTAATGAAACTTAATCAGTTCGAAAAGGGTAACCCTTGGGGTAATCTGTAACAACGTTGTCTTACATGAACAAGAAAGTTTTGCAGAAACCTAAGAATCAAAGGCAATGCATTTAAGAAAACTTTGACGAAGGGAGAGGCTTAAGATTCAAACAATTTGCCTGATATGCAGTGTGTATATCCAATGGCCGAAGACGATGTACGTAACTATTCAAATATGGATCCTGAAGAGCTCAGTATACTTATCGAACTGACCTTTTTTGAAACTAATGTGTTCTTTTAAAATTTGCTTGAACATTTGCTGTTAGCCCTGATCCCAAATCAGATTCAAATAATAAATTTCCCTTATTTTTATCATTGGCTGTTCTTTGGAGCTGTAAAATGCTGTTGCAATATATCTGTTGATTTTTTTTTAAATTCCCCTTCTCAAGATATGGCTGTTCTTTCGAAATTAAAGTTATTGCTATGAAAACCATAAGTATTTTAATCTGAAATGTTCCCTTCTTTCAAATGTTGACTGTTCTTTTCATCATAATTCATTTGTTACGGAAAACTTGCCCCAGACCTTGTCAACGATAAAAAGGAAACCCGTCAATCCATCTTTCTACCTATATCCTTTAGGGAACTAACATACTTATCTATCGGGGTAATGGCTTTTGGGATAATCTACTATTCGAGATTATGATGGCATTCACGCCGCAGCATTTTGCTATCCTATTCTTCGGAAATTTTCCCTTCTTCTCTTCAAAGGTTGTTCTTTCGTGTTGCACTGCTGCATATTTGGTTGGCGTTCGAACTACTAACTTCCCAATAAACATTGTAGCTGTACAATATACGAATAAGCCATTCATAAGCTTATTTTTTTAAATTTTGATTGAATAAGGCTGTTATTCAGCTACCATTGTTAGTTGAGATGATTATGAGTTTTGTCCTTCTTTCGATTATATGATGTTATTTTAAATTACACTCTTACATGTTTGAGTGATGGATTCCAAGTCTACATCCAAGATATTTTCCTTCGTTTAATAATAGAATGTTCTGTTTGGTGAACAATCTGCAAACTTCTCTGTCATTTTTTTTTTTCTAATTATATGTTGATTTTCCGAGGGCTGTTTTCTAACCGTTTCGAGCTATTGACCATTTGTCCTATAAACAGAGACTTCCCCTTCTTAGAATCATAAACTGTTCTTTGCTTATCAAAAGAACAGCTTATGAATCAAAGGAGGGTAAATATCTAGAGTGAATGCTAACAGCGTCAACACAAAAAAATGTAAGCTGCAGTGATTAGTTTTATTCAAGCATATGCCCTGTGAATTCCTATCACGGATCATTTCAGAGAAAATTTGGTAAAATGGCTTCTTGAGCAACTTGATATTCAAATTGTTTTTTTTTTTTTTTTGGATCCACAACACAACATAATACATGTACTTTTTGAATTGAACAAAATAAATGAACTATATAAACACAATATCATAATTTGTGCATAGTATAAACAATTCGGGTAAGTGTCGCATTCGGGTAATTGGTATTCGGGTATATGTTATAGAACCAGCACCTTCAATGTAAGCTGACTGTTTTATCACTTGTAAGGAATATGTAAGCTCCACCTCCACGAATCGATGTCAAACACGAGATATTTGGTGATTTTTATGAAACAAAGCCGAAACTTTACGAAATTCGAAGTTTATATGCAATATTTTTGGGGGGTTAAACCCCTCCCATTACCGACGCTTCATACACTAGGTACCCCTCCGCCTTTTGCTGAAATTGGGAAAAACCCTTGGTGCCACTTCAGTGCACGGGCCTGATTTCTATTGCACACACAGACATCCCCTCAATTTGTCGAGCTGAGTTTTCCAGAAATGCACATTAAAAAATTTCTGAAGGAGCTTTAGATAAATTTTGAAAGGATCATCGGAAGGAATTCAGCGAGAAACTCTGGAAGCATATCGGGAAAACCTCTGGAAGGAATCCCGCGAGGTACTTCGGTAGAGACTCCGCGAAAAACTGCTGTTATTGTTCTGGAAGAAACTCTGACAGGAATCCTAGTCATAACCAGAGAGGCCGGTTTATCAAAAATCTGTATCAATACAGATTTTTCTGTATCACCGTATTTGAGGGTATAGCAGACACCGAGAGTCCTAGAATTCAATAGAAACTAAAAAAGTACTACTTTTTTGACGTTTTGAATTTTGTTTTCTGATATTTATTTTTTTTTAAACATGTGTTAAGGACAGACTTGTTAGAATCCCAATATGGCCGCCACAATGGCCGGCTTTGGCACCTACTCACGATTTTGAGGGCACAAATCTCTTCGTAAACAAAACCAGCGCATCTGAGCTTCTTATTTTAAGCTTATTACAAGTGAGCAAGAACAGAATAATAAAATGCATTGTTGTTTGAAGCTTGCTTCTTGAGATTTGTGTGTCTGAAGTTTTGATGCACTGTTGAACCGGGATTTCAAGACGTATGTCCTTAACCCTCGAGCAATCGCGCTTTCGGCCACTTTCAGCGACACCACGCTAACGTTGTGTACAACAAGCGTGATTTTTTCGTGGTGCGTGTACTCAGTACACGACGCAACCGCTCCCGGGTTAAGGGGCTGTCCATAAACCACGTGATCATATTTTGGGAGATTCCGAACATCACCGCGCACCCCACCACCTCCCCGCGTGGTCTTTCGTTCATAAAAAAAAATGGTTTGGACCGTGGTCTTTGACCGACCCCCCCAACATGCCCACGTGGTTTATGGATGGCCCCTAAAATGTGCAAATTTCCATAAATTCTTTTAAGTTCAAGCATCAATTTATAAAGTTTTCATTAAATTTATTGAACATAATTTCATATTTTATGCTTTCTGGAGAAATCTATATCACGTTTAAAAAATCTGTATTTTTCTGTACTCTGTATCTTGTCCACACCGTGTCCAATAAGTTCTCATACAAAATCAAATTGATTTCATTTCACATCTGTAACATTAGTTTACAAAATAAAACGAAAGTCGTAAACTTCTGTCAACGACTAAAATTTTTGGAGCACAATTTGGCGCTGATTTCGAAACCGTACTTCAAAAAATTTTAAGTAGAACAGTTTTTTTGAATTTTAGCTCAATATTTAGTTTTCTTTCTTTTCTATCTAAAATATGGAATTAACTAAAACTCAAATATCTTGCGTTTTGTTCAACCAATTTTAAATCTTTTCCCATAATTTGAGAGCTGAATAAAATACACTACCCGTCATAAGTACGGACTCACAAAAAGTATAGCAACAATATTGCATCACCCCGACTCACCTCAATATCTCCAAAACCTTATGACTTACAAAGATGCTGTCTTCAGCAAAGTTATTCAGAAGCCCAAAATCAACAACTTTTCTGAAGGTGGCATTTTTGTAGGTATTCTGGTTTTTGAGATATCGAGGTGAGTCAGGGTGATGCAATATTGTTGCTATACTTTTTGTGAGTCCGTACTTATGACAGGTAGTGTACCATTCGATCATCTGAATGCATGTTTTGCGCCAGATTGATTAAATATAAGATATTGACAAGATTTAGGGACTACTTCCTTAAATTTTAACAAAATCCGATCGTTTAATTTAAGTAGGTGGTACTAGCGCTCTAGCGCTGTATATATAAGAGTTAGAATATGACGTCCTTGGTGATAATTATGGGAAAAATAATAATCTACAACTTTGCCGAAAACCATATTTCAATATTAGGTTTCTGAAGTGAGTTATGGACAAATTAGTCAAATGAATGCCAGGGGATCGAAAACATCCTTGTAGAAAATAACGTTATTCTAAACCGTATGCTTTATTGAATCAGTATTATGTGACCCTTGAATACATGCATTCATTTTGAAAATTTGAATAAATAGATGTGAAATAAAATTATATTTTCTAAATTTGTATTTTGTATGAGAACTTATTGGACACGGTGTAAATATGCTAGTTTACATCGGTTGACGAAATAAAATTCCGGTTGTCCTCTTGGCAACTGGAGTTGTCTCCAAATCTCTTCCGACGTCCCTAGATGAGCTGGAATTGAAGGAGGAACAGAACAGCACCCTGATGCTTTGTGTAGTGTAGTGTCTTTTTCATACTTTCTTGAAGATGTTTATGTTTGGTACAAAATTGATCAGCAATGTTTGTGCGGGAGACTAAGCTACTGATTTTTGCATCGTTTGAAGAGTGACTTCAAACTTTTGCACGGGGGTGTGAAACATTTTTCAAGATCTGCACGAAGCCCTTCTTTCGCTCCTCTTTAGTGCCAACTATTTGCCTTCGGGATTTGCTTTCCACTAGAAGCCCTTTCTCGAGGGTGCCACCTATTCCACCAATCATCAGTAGGGCATTCCACAATGCGGTTCGAAACAATAATTTGTACCTTGTTCATGAATGGTGAGCGGCAGACGCAAAGACATAGGTACATTGGTTCAAATGGAATGCTTATTTAAGACGACGAACGGTTTGCAAGCGCGAGCGCACGCGCGCGTTTGCCTGAAGAAGAACGATGCGATGTCTCAGATTGGTTTCGGTTGTTCGTATACTGAAGCATTTCCATTGACAATTATTCACGTTACACATTTGTGTTTTTGTTAGTTAACGGTATTTATCCGGTGGATAGGTGCGTGCATGCTTAAAATAAGATTTAGATTTAATGGACGTATGATGATTGAGGGTTAATCTGGATTAGCTTTATCATTGATTAAGTATATAATAAATCTAAAATATTTTTATAGATTTTGAATGATGTAGACATATGGTCAAATTTCTTTGTTTTAAGATTTGATCTAAATTTGGTAAAAAAAAAGAAACTTTCCCTCTCTGAAATTGTTTCAAACAGGAATCTAACTTAAAACTTACTGTTTTTTTTTCATTGAGGTACCAAAATTTTTACCAAGTCATGTCATTTTTGACTCCATCCATAAAACAAACAAAATCTGAACAAAAAACTGTATAATCACAACAACATTTTCCTGTGACATAATGGGCAACGTGTTTCGTTTAGATCTAAATTGCTTCTAACGGGATAAGCCCGCCACATGCAGTACTTTCAGTCCCCCACATCAAAGTATGTACCCTCTTGAAGCTTAGGCATTATTGAGGGGCGATTGCCTCCAACCAGCGCGTCGTCGCCGTCGTGACATTCGACAACAACAACAGCAACAGTGGAGTATGTGGACTATGTTGAAACAAACCGTTTCCGACTCAACATGCCGAGGAGGGCATTCGAGTTCAAAGAGCTAGTTCTAAACAATGGGGAAAAATAGTCGGTGAGTTTGTTTGTTGGCTGTTCGGGTCTGGGGGGAGACCGCAAGCTTCATGCGCTCTGTTGTTGTGCTCCAGGTTGCGGTCGTTGAATCTGTCAGGTGGAAGGTAATAGCCCCCCTGATTCCAGCTTTTCTAGTCTCGGTCGATGCGTGATAATTGAATGCGGATGAGTTTGCATTCAAAGTACTTGAGGGAGAGCTAAATGCTTTTTTTACACTAACAGCTACTTGCACGAAACTGTGTCAGTTAAGTTGATGTCTAGAGAAGGCGATCATCCTACGCAGATGTCAGTCACAGTCCAATCAGAGATCAATCGATTTACAATCAACTGAGCAATCACGTCCAACTCATCGATATGGATGACGGGGGTTATTAATTTATGTAACTGAACAATTAATTAGAGTCAAGAACCGGGCGCGGGGACATGCAGCTGCTCGATGCATACTAAAACATTGTAGCTATGGAGTCACTCGCAGTCGACTCGTTGATTGAACTGCTCATCAGAGTGGCAGAACAGGAGGTTACGTATGCATACGGTGCGCGTGTCCTAGGTGGTACTGGAACACACAACTCATCCACTATAGATATAGGCAGCTACGCCTACGAACCAGCCATCAACCAACCAACCGAACCACATCGACGTCGACGACGACGACGCTGATGATCTAGGCACTGAGATGGAGGAAAAACGTCAGAACGATTCTCGGCGGCTGTTCCGCATTAGATTCGTATCACATTCGCGGTGCATTCTTAATTGGTTTCGACTGCATGCAGCACCGTGCAGGTATGACCAGCACAGCGTATCGATCGGTCGGTGTACTGATGTGGCGGATGGGATAGGGGTCGTTGCCGATGCTCACCTAGGTACCTACGGTTGTGGGATGGTTCGGAAACTATGGAAAAATGCGCTCTAGAATTCTAATTATGGAGTAGCATGATTCGGTTGGGTGGAATTGCATGACTGACATGGAGGTTTTTCTGGGGAAGCTCTCGCTTCGATAACGTACAGAACATACAAGTTATAAATATTTTAAGTTAGATACAATTGAAATTGAATCTTTTAATTAACTTTTCTTTGAATGAGAATCAACAAAATGTGTTCAATCTCAAGGGTTTAATAAAGGGGAAGGATAGTTGGATCATGTCACATTTGAGACAGTTGGGGACATCTGGAGAGTTGGGGAATCCGCAACTTCCCTCGAGGTGTGAGTTGGTTAAGATCCAACTGTTTCTTTGCTTTTTTGATCTTTTTATGTGTTTATCGAAGTACATTTTCCATCTTTCAATTACCTGATGACATAAGTAGAAGAATAAAAACCGCCCAAGAAAACTCACCTCAATCCCATCAGAGGTTCTTTCGGCATCTACGGAAGTTTTTTTCAGGAAAATTCTTGCAGGAATCACTTGAACAGTTTCAGCAAGAGTTCCTCCAATGATTCCACCAGGTATCTCTTCAGAACAAATTCCTATCCTCACGTTTCTTTGTAAATTTACCCCGGAGTTTCTCCAGGGTTTCTTTCGGGATTTCCAACAAGATGTTTCCTTGTGATTTATTCATAAGAATACTATAAGAAATTACTCATTAGACTATTCTTGGGACCAGGCCGAGGGTTTCTCCAGATATTCCTCCAGTGATTCCTTAAAAAATGCAACTCCAGCAAAAGTTTCTTTAAAGTATCAGACAGGAAAACAGCCAGGGATTTCCGCAGGAGTTCCTTCGATATTTTCTTCAGGGATTCTTGCAGTAATTCTTCTAGGGATTTCTTTCGAATTTTTTTTTTCTAAAAAATCGTTCGGAAACTCTTGCTGGAAGTCCTATACAACACGGTGTTCAATAAGTTCGGATACACCATAGAACTTGAATTAATTTCACATCTGTAATTCAGATTTTCAAAATAAATGTATTTATTGAAAGGTCATATAACACTGATCAAATACAGTATATGGTTTTGAATAACGTCTTTTTCTACAATTTTATGAGCCTTAGATGTATTTGAAGTTTGTTAGCTCTGGCACGCTGGAATAATTTTCGAAAAGTTGCTCATGCTACAGAAGTCTACAACGTTGACTTTCATGTTTACATCTGACTATACTAAATTAAAATAACTAAATTAATAGACAAAAGCTTTACACTGCTATTTCAGTGATGATATGGCGATAAATTTGCAAGTTTAGTCAAAATGTGCTTGTTTCTATGAAAAAGGCATGAATACATTATATAAAGCCAATTTTGGTCAAAATTTGCCACAATAGGGATATAATGAAGTTTTGGAAAAGATTATTTTGAGTTAAACTGAGATATTACGCAGTCTTGCTTTTTTATAAAACAAAAATCATTAAAACAGGTACAGATCAAGATAAAATGACTCCGTATTTCGCCCAATTTGAATCATATTGATTATTTCGTATGTTCATAGTTGATACCACTAATGCTGAGGACAACAACCTAATTTGATTGAACTTAACACCATTACTCAATAAAAACTAGACGAAATACCAATGAAAGACGTGTGAAGCGCCCTGTACCGTCCAGGGGCTGCATTAAACACTACACGGAATGTGATATCTTTCATTTCATTACAGTCCGACACAGTTTTAATAAACTATATTGAAGTATCACAAACCATCACTTATCTTATATTACAACGGTTCACTTTTTCTTATATCATCTTAACATTATCTTCACCGAACTACTAGAGACACTTCCAGCTTCTTTTTGACCCGACTACTACGTCCTACCTACAGCTTTTATTTGGACAGTATCTAGAGGTGTCCCACATGGGAGCTCAAGACTTATCCGATGTGCTGCCTGCGTTAACGTTGTCACCGAACTCTCGACAACTGACTGTTCTCTACGAACTGTCTTCACTGACTCCTGTCTGAAGCCAAAGCCTCCGTATTTATAGCCTAAATTTCCTAGCAATACCCGAACCAGCTTGGGCGTGTCTAAAATTCCTACGATCATTCTCGTCTTGCCGAAGATGTCATGATAATTCCTAACAATGCCCGAACCAACTTGGGCGTATCCAAAACCCTACCAAATGAAAATACTAATAAGTCCAAAACCTAGACCTCTACCTATCCTACTTGTCCTCATCGTGATTAAAATCCTTCTCTTCTTGAAAACATCACGACTCTTCTATCTTGGGCGTATCCCAAGCCCTACCAAGAATATTAATACCAACGAAAAACTTAAATCACCTAACCACGCCTGACTTGGGCGTGTTCGCACAAAACCTACTGAGAATCTTTACACCAAGGCCTACATCTTCTAGCCCCGCCTCACTTGAGCGTATACAAGGCTTGGGTGTGTGAAAGAATTGAACCAACCATCGACGTCATTATCATTCTCCCCATTCTTTGGAATTTGGCACCAAATTCTCCAAAACAAAGCACCCGCTTTGTTATTGAAGTGTACCTTACTTGGGCACAGTGAACCCTAGCCGGCCCCCGGCCGCGGATGTTGGTTGAAATTATACCCCCATATTCTTTTCTTTCAGTTTACTCGAAGTCAAAACAAATCGAGTGCAAAACAAGTCCGGCGCCGTATGCCGCCAATACGGTGTCTCAATTTCAGAACATTCCAGCTAAGGTTCACCTGAGTTCAGAACCTTACCCGGCCAATTCGGCGCCTTGATTTCGAAACAAAAATAAACAATCTTTGTTCCAGCGCGATCAATATGATGTCGCGGTTCCATATCATTCTTTCGGGTTTATTACCCATCGTTGTCCCAAGCGTAATTGAAATTGCATCACACCGACCGGACCTAACGCGGTGCAACACGATCGCACCCGGCCACCACCGGACGATGATGGGTTATAAAAACTAGGTCAGTAACGAATGGTGCGATTTTCGTTGCTTCCAATATGCCGCGCGTGAGGTAGGTAGACCCTACGATGAAAATTGAATCTAAAATCCCCCGGGCAGCTGTTGGGAATGTGGGGTGAAAATGCATTTTTGTTTCAGTTGAATTGACTTTGAATATCGGAAGGCGTGGGAATATTTAGGTCTTTGCACGTGCGTGTCGGCCGAAAGGAACTTGAGACACATTTTCAATTATTACAAAAGGATAAAGGATAGTTTATTTTAAAACATATACTGTATTTGACAGTATTATGTGAGCTTTCAATCAATACATTCACTTTGCAAATCTGAATTACAGATGGGAAATAAATTCATTTTCATTGTGTATTCGAACTTATTGAACACCTTGTAGAGGTTTCTACACGTAATCCTTGTTATACTTCTCCAGAGATACCTTCAAAAATTACTGCAAGAATTATTCCTTGGCATTTGTCAAGAAATACCCATACAAAACACTTAAGAGATTTTTTTGGAAATTCCTCCAGAAGTTCCTCAAAAATTGCTTCATAAATTTCTCAAAGGATTCATTCAGATCTTCCCTCTAATTTTTCAAAAATATATACCGAGATTCTTTCAGAACTTCTTCAGAAATTACTCCACGCTTTATTGTTTGGCATTTCTCCAGATTTTTTCCCAGAAATTATCGTATGACTACCTACGTTAGAGCAAACATACGATGGTTGCTCGCCGCGTGACGTGAAAATCGTTGTCGACGACATGAACGCGCAGGTAGGAAGGGAGGAAATGTACAGACCGGTAATCGGGCGAAACAGCCTGCACACCGTATCGAATGATAACGGCCAGCGATGCGTAAACTTTGCAGCCTCCCGTGGTATGGTAGTCCGAAGCACCTTCTTCCCCCGCAAAGATATCCACAAAGCCACCTGGAGATCACCCGACCATCAAACAGAAAACCAAATCGACCACGTTCTAATCAACGGTAAATTCTTCTCGGATATAACCAATGTCCACACATACCGCAATGCGAATATAGATTTTGATCACTACTTAGTCGCTGTATGCATGCGCTCAAAACTTTCGACAGTTATCACCACGCGTCGAAGTCGAACGCCGCGACTCAACATCGAGCAACTTCGTAACGTAGAAGTGGCTCAAGACTACGCGCAGCAGTTAGCAGTGGCCCTACCAACGGAAGAGCAGCTTGGCGCAGCTACACTTGAAGATGGCTGGAGGGACATCCGATCCGCCATAGGTAGTACCTCGGCTACAGCACTAGGCTTCGCGACTCCGAATCACAGAAACGACTGGTACGACGGCGAATGTGAACAGTTGAAAAACGAGAAGAATGCAGCATGGGCGAGAATGCTGCAACACCGTACGAGAGCGAATGAGGCACGTTACAAACAGGCGCGGAACAGACAGAAATCAGTCTTCCGGATGAAGAAGCGCCAGCAGGAAGAACGAGATCGCGAAGCGATGGAAGAGCTGTATCGCGCTAAGGACACACGAAAGTTCTACGAGAAGCTGAACCGCTCGCGCAGAGGCTTTGTGCCACAAGCCGACATGTGCCGAGATAATCACGGGAATATTCTCACGAGCGATCGTGAGGTGGTCGAGAGGTGGCGGCAACATTACGATGACCACCTCAATGGCGACGTTGCAAGTACCGAAGGTGGCGTGATAACAGATCTAGGAGTATGTGCACAGGACGAAAGACTTCCGGCCCCTGTCCTTCAAGAGATTGAGGAGGAGGTTGGCCGGTTGAAAAACAACAAAGCCGCTGGAGCAGATCAACTACCAAGCGAGCTTCTAAAATACGGTGGAGAAGCACTGGTGAGAACACTACACTGGGTCATTACCAAGATTTGGGAGGAGGAAGTATTACCGGAGGAATGGATGGAAGGTATCGTTTGTCCCATCTACAAAAAGGGCGACTAGTTGGATTGCGGGAACTACCGCGCGATCACACTACTGAGCGCTGCCTACAAGATACTCTCTCAAATTTTATGCCGCCGTCTATCACCGATTGCAAGAGAGTTCGTGGGGCAATATCAGGCTGGATTTATGGGTGAACGCGCTACAACGGACCAGATGTTCGCCATCCGCCAGGTGTTGCAGAAATGCCGCGAATATAACGTGCCCACACATCACTTGTTCATCGATTTCAAAGCGGCGTATGATACAATCGATCGAGAACAGCTATGGCAGATTATGCACGAATACGGATTCCCGGATAAACTGATACGGTTGATCAAGGCGACGATGGATCGAGTGATGTGCGTAGTTCGAGTATCAGGGACACTCTCGAGTCCCTTCGAATCTCGCAGAGGGTTACGGCAAGGTGATGGTCTTTCGTGCTTGCTGTTCAACATTGCTTTGGAGGGTGTAATAAGAAGAGCGGGGATAAACACGAGTGGGACGATTTTCACGAAGTCCGTTCAGCTGCTTGAATTCGCCGATGATATTGATATTATTGCTCGTAAATTTGAGACGATGGCGGAAACGTACATCCGACTAAAGAGTGAAGCCAGACG
This sequence comes from Aedes albopictus, assembly GCF_035046485.1. Taxonomy (NCBI): domain Eukaryota; kingdom Metazoa; phylum Arthropoda; class Insecta; order Diptera; family Culicidae; genus Aedes; species Aedes albopictus. The sequence goes on from NC_085137.1 coordinate 394,172,800, forward strand.
AATCGGATTAGTCATTAATGTGTCGAAGACAAAGTACATGATGGCAAAGGGCTCCAGGGAGGAATCACCGCGCCCGCCACCCCGAATTCATATCGACGGTGATGAAATCGAGGCGGTTGAAGAATTCGTGTACTTGGGCTCACAGGTGACCGCCGACAACGACACCAGCAGAGAAATTCAGAGGCGCATTGTGGCAGGAAATCGTGCTTACTTTGGACTCCGCAGAACTCTACGATCGAACAAAGTTCGCCGTAACACGAAGTTAACCATCTACAAAACGCTGATTAGACCGGTCGTCCTCTATGGGCACGAAACATGGACCCTACGTGCAGAGGACCAACGCGCCCTTGGAGTTTTCGAACGAAAGATGTTGCGTACCATCTACGGCGGAGTGCAGATGGAAGACGGGACTTGGAGAAGGCGAATGAACCACGAACTGCATCAGCTGCTGAGAGAACCAACCATCGTCTATACCGCGAAAATCGGGAGGCTACGGTGGGCGGGTCACGTCATCAGGATGTCGGATAGCAACCCGACTAAAATGGTTCTCGAGAGTCATCCGACCGGTACAAGAAGACGTGGAGCGCAGCGAGCTAGGTGGGTCGACCAAGTGGAGGATGATCTGCGGACCCTACGCAGAGTGCGGAACTGGAGACAAACAGCCATGGACCGAGTGGAATGGAGGCGGCTACTATGTACAGCAGAGGCGACCCCGGCCTTAGCCTGACCGGTAAGGTAAGTTCCTTTAGAAATTCTTTCAGGTATTACTAAAAACTGCTCCTGGGATTTTTGTCTACCAATCCGTTGAGGAATTGTACAAGAAATTCTCCTATAAATTTCTCCAGATGTATCCCCAGGAGTATTTCTAGGGATTCCTTCAGAAAATCCTCCGGAACGTTATTCAGGGGATCTTTAAGAATTCTTCCATTGTCTTAGTTTGTTATTGCTGCTAAATGCTGTTGGATATCGTTCGGATGTTCTTCTTCGATTTTCTTCGGGATTTCTCCAAGGATTTTTTTTTAAATTTTTCTTAACTTTTTTCAAGATTTTTTTTTTCGAAATTACTTTAAAAATCCATCAGAATTTTCTCATGGCATTCTTCCAGGAATTCCTGTTCCATATCAAGGCCTCTTCTCCAATTTTTTAAGAAGTTCCTCTGGGAATCTCCAGAGGTACATATAGGAGTTATTCCAGAGACAACTAGAAAATTGTGCAATTTAATCTACATTTCCCAAAGAAATCCCTAAAGAATCTATAAAGTAGTCCCAGGAGATATTTGTTAAGAAGGAACCGCAGGAGAAATTCAAAAATAAATCCTTGTTGGAATTTGTACAGGAATCTCTGATGGATTTTTGAATTGATAAATAAATGAATCTCTCAAAAAAACCATGAAGAACTATTGAAGAAATCCCTTGCTACCGGCATAATACTACACAAAAGAACACAAAACAACTGAAAGAATTCGTAGAGGAAACCCTACCAATGCATGTAATAAAGAATCTCTGTTTGAACTCTTGCAGGCATCTCTGGAGAAATTCCAGCCGGAATCACTTTGAATCGTCATAACAAAAAAAAAACCTAGGGTTATACCTGCAGGATTTTCTAGATGAATCACTAAAGACATTCCCGGAGACATTTCTGCGCGAACTTTCATTGAAATCCTTAGCTTAGAGGAATTCCTAAAATCTCCAGAAATCTCCAGATGATTTCAGCAACGGATTTCAAGAAACCCCTGGAACATTTTCTTAAAGAATATTATACAGCATTTCTGAAGTAATCCCTGGCAGAATTGTAAAAGAAACCCACGGAATACTTACTTATGAAATTTCTAATTTTTTTTTAAGTTATCTATGGATAAAATACTCTAGAGAAATTCCCGGATGAGCCATTAGAAGAATTCCTGGAATAATCACCAAAGGCATTCCTGGAAGTACCCTAGGAAGACTGCCCTGAAGTATCCCAGTAGAAATGCCATGGGAAATCCCTAGGGGGATTCCTGTAGGTGTCACAGCAGGGATTGCTTGAGGTATCCAGCTGAAATTTATGGAGGAAGCTTCAGAGGAATTCCTGGAGGAGTCCCATGAGAAATTTATGGGGGAATTCTTGGATAAAATGTCTTGTATAAAAATTCCTGGATGAATCACCGGAGGTGCTTTTGCAAGAATTTTAGGAAAAACTCGGGAGGAATTCTTGGAACGATTTTGGGATGTATAATTGTAGAAATTTCAGCAGAAATCCTAGGAGGAAATGCTGGAAGAAACTTATAGGAATTTCAAGAGAAAGCCCGTCAGAAATGGATGAGGGAATCTGCAAAAGATTATTGCGACCATAGCAAATTGCAAATGCTCTAAAGAAAATATAATTTGGTCAAAAAAAAAATTCTCCATCGATTGACATTTTCTCATATTTTTAATCTGGGTATTCACCACTGCTTGACGTGGCACTACTTTTTGGTGTAGAAGTTTACATTCATGGAGATTTTTTTTTTATTCTTAATCACTTAACCTATTTTACAGCTCTTTTGTTCACTAGGGCACTACGTGAGCGATTCCAATTGGCGGCTGCACTAACACTTTGTACGGCGCCTAAACGTATTCTATTATTATCATATTCTACTATATCGAACTGGTTTGCCTATGTGCTGCTTTCACTTCTCTACCAAGGACAGGTAGAATGATGAGCACGATGATGAAATGATGTGTGGATGTTATTCCTTTTCCAGTCCGATTGGGGGTCGTCCATTATGGGTTGCCGTTCGCCGATATCCAATTATCCGGGTCCGTTTGAGTTATGAGAGCTCAGAAGAGGGTTAAGTGCCAGCCACTCTCGGAGGGAAGAAGAACAACTGACGAAGTGCCGGGGCTGGGCTCGATCCCATGACCATCCGCTTATGAAGCGAACGTGTAGCCACTGCGCCACGGGCCCCGGAAATTTTCATTTTGTATCGAGCAATTTATATTTTCTATGATGTAGTTTGTTAATATTTGAGGTGCATTTATCTATTTTCTATGGAACAATTTTATTTTATTATGGAGCATTTGTCTTATTGGGGAGCATTTTAGTATTATTTTTTGTTGGTTCAAAATTTTACTTTAAGTGAGAGAATTTTAGGTTTTACCGGTACATTTTCTGTAAATAATGAAACGTTTTCATTTATTTATGAATAAATTTGCACATTTTGATTGAGCATATGTTTCTTTTCTAAAAAGCATTTTTTATTTTCTATGGAGCGTTTCTTGTTTTTTTTTATTGGTGCAATAAGTTGGCTGCAGAGAGAATCTAAAGAGAAATTCCTTGAAGAAATTCCTAGAGGAATACTTAGAGGACTTCCTATAAAAACCGATAGAGGTGTTCGAGAGAAATCCATGGGAAGGCCCTGAAAGAATCGCAGGAGGAATTTCTAAAGAAATCTTAATATTTCCCGAAGAATGATAGGATAAATTCTTATAGGAATCACTACAAGAATTTCTGGAGGTACCATAGCTAAACAATCTGGAGGAGGAATTAATGGAAGAGCTGCAGGAGAAGTTGTTTGAGGAATCCTCGGAGGAATGACAAAAGGCGGTTCTATGGGAATTTCATGAGGAATTTCTGGAGGAATCGTTGGATATTCTCTGGGAAAATCCCGGGAAGAACAATCAAAGGATTTTTTCGAAAATTCCAGGAAGATTGCCCGGAATGATCTCAGCAAGAAAGCCAGGAGAAAGCTCTACTAGAATCCCTTGTAGAATTTCTGAAGCACCACAGTTAGAGCTTGTGGAGGAGCTCTACCAAGAACAACTGGAAGAATCACAGGAAAAGTTGCTTGAGGAATCGTAGCTGGAATTTCCGGAGGAAGGCCACAAGGAGCTCCTGGATAAAATTCAAGAGAAATTACTGGTGCAATTCCTGGAGATTTATATAAAGGAATTCTTGGAGGATTCACCGGTAGAATCTCAGAAGTATTGACATGATAATCCTAGAAAGAATTTCTGAAGGAATCCCACGTGAAATCTCCTGAAGAGTAAGAATTTCTGGAGGAGTCCTAGGAGGTAGAACCACAGTTGCAATTGCTTGAGGAACCCCAGCTATAATATCTGAATAAAATCTCTGAAGATGTTGTTGGAGGAATCATCGGAGGAACTTCTGGAATAATCACAGGGAGATTGTCTTGAATGGTCTTATCAAGAATTCTTGAATTAATTTCTGCAGAAATTCCAAGAATTCCGGAAGGTATCATAGAAGGAATGTTTAGATATATTCCAGTAGGAACTACTGGAGAAATCTCTACAAGAATTTTCAAAGAAATCCCATCAGGAATGACGGAGGAATCCTAAGAGAAGTCCTTTGAATAAACACCTGAAGGAATACCTACAGTTCTCCTTAGAAGAATCCGTAGAGGTATTCAAGGGAAATCCATGGAAAATCCCTGAAGGAATCACACGAGGCATTTCAGTAGGACTTCAGGAAAGTTTCCCGAAAGTATTGCAGCAAGTTTGCCAGAAGAAATCCCTAGAAGTATTCCTTAAAGTATCAGAGTAAGAATTGCTGGAGGAGTCCCAGCTGGAATTCATTGAGGAAAGCCAATAGGAAAACCTGGAGAAGTCCAATGCGGAATTTCTGGAAAACTTCCTGGATGAATTCTCGGGAGGAAGTCCTGGATAATTTTTTAAAGATATCCCTAGAAGAATCACCGAAGGTATTTCTGGAAAAATTCCAGGAAATTTCCTCTGAAGAATCCCAGCAGGAATGCTTCTGCAGGAATCCCTAGTAGAGTTCCTGAAGGTACAACACTTAGATTTTCTAGAGATTTCTAGCTGGAAAAACCGCAGCAGGAGATGCTTGAGGAATCCCCAGCCAACACGAAATCGTATATGATGTAGAATAGGATGCTAAAGTGGAGGCCATGTGCGTACATGCTTCCATTTAACTGCGTGTAAAGAGAACGCATATCGCCTCCACTTTAGCATCCTATTCAATATCATATGCGAACGTGTGTTTGCTGGGTCACAGCTAGAATTCTCGGAGGAAGGCCAATAGGAGCTCCTGGAAGAATCCCTTGAGGAATTTCTCGAGGAATCTCTGGATAGAATCTCTTGATTCCTGGAAGAACCACTGAAGGAACTTCTGGAGGAATCCCAAGAACATTGTCTCGAATCGTCCCACCATTTATTCCTGGAGAACCCCGAATATAAATTTCTAGAGGAATCCATAGAATAATTCTAAGAAATATCACAGAAAGAATTTCTAGAGAAATCCTAGGAGGAATTGCTGAAGGAATTTCTGTAGAAATATCTAGTGAAACCCCAACAGGACTGCTTGGAGGAATCTTAAGAGAAGTTCTTCGAAGAAATATCTTGAGGAATCCACAATGGGATAACTAGAAGAGAAATCCCTGGTCGAATTAATAGAGGTGTTCCTAGAGGAATTCTTGGATGAGTCCCTGAATGAATCGCAGGAGCAAAGATTTTTGATAACGCAAAAAAGGCTCAGAATTAGGCTGACACAAATTTCGATTTTCTCTTTCTCTCGATTTTCATCCCTCGGAAAGTTTTGAGCGGGACTCATTTTGAGGGGGACACAAATTAATTAATCAAGAAATTTAATACTTTTATAGTAAAATTAGGGTCGCCGAGAAATTTTCCTAAGAAATCCGATGAGTTGAATGATTTTGCCTAATTGTTTGAGTTAGTTTTTCACCAAATACATTTATTATTTATCATCCTCCCGCTTGACGAGTCAGCGAACAAAGTGAGAAATGAAGAAATTGAGATTTTTTCCGGCCTTATGTGTTTTGAAAAACCATGAAATTTGAGGTGTCGCATGGCAGTACGTTGTGTACTTTCGAAAAATGGATCCAGAAGTCACCGGAACCGGTTTCTGGGAAATCCTCTGACGAGCATGTTTGCAATCGCCTTTAATGTACCATTATTTGTAATATGTACCTTATCAAAAAAAGAAAAGGATTTAAACGATGATTCATAAACGCAAGTGACGAACCCGTTACGCCAATCTCGTGATCCAGTCAGCGTCGTTGTTCGGAAAACACAGCGTGTCACAATGTGTCATTCAACTCTCCGTCATAAACCGCAAGCGAAGTGCTCATTTCGCTTATCCATGAAATCATTCTTGGTTCTCTTTTCGACAGTGAAGGTGCTGAGAACACGCCCAGCTTAATGAAATTAAAACAAATCACTTTTCCCTTCTCAGCCCAAAATATCTATGTGGGTAATTAATGAAACTTCGTGCCCGAAAGGGGAACGGAAGAAGAGACCCCTCTTTCCATGATTCGAAATAGAACGTCAAAATCACTCCATCGCTGCTCCCAACTCTACCCTGGGCTGATAACTGTAAAGCAGTGAAAATCCAGGTTCTCCAGCTGAAGTCGCGTTCGCTCGCGAAAGACAATTCCCGTCGTATTGGTGATAGGTAGCTAGAGTGTGAAAGAGAGTCCCCTCATCATCGTCATCGTCGTCAGCTTATTTTCTGCGGGAGCGATAGCAATAGCACTGATTAAACGGTACATTTATACAATTTAGCAAGCTTCACTCCTTCCGTCACTTTGGTCGTAAACATTGCGCTGGTTGCCGCGTTGTTAGAGTTTACACTCGCTTCCCGGGTCCCAGTTGTGGTGGTAGACAACACCAACAACTGGGAAGCCGGGAGACTCCAACTAGAGATAGGCTACGAGCAGCCGAGCCATCGCCGGACGGGCCGGAGCCGGAGTGGAGTTCGTTGAACTTGTGGCTGATTTACCTCGTTTTATTTTCCTCCTCCGGCTGGTTGCTCATTCGATGCGTTGTTGGTTCGACTGGCTGCCTGCCTGCCCGGCATACTCAGCTCTCTCGGTGGGTTCGTTTTGTCACATTTTCGCGGTCAGGTAGAGAGAGAAAAAGAGCCATTCGTCCGTCACCTCTTAATGAGGAGGAGGTGTGACATGCGGTTTGGTTAAAATTTATGTTTGACCGGCCTCTCGATAATTTCTGATTTATTGTGTTATTTCATGATAATTGTTCTGTGCCACTGCGCGGTTAATGAAAATGGAAGGGTGGAAAATTTTAGTGCTATGTTGCGTGAAGTGATGTCTCTGAAACATAAACATGAACATTTATTAATGACAAAGCAGGAATTCGGTGGTACCGCATTGCTTAATTCATGGTATTATTCACCGTTCATATGTATGAAAAGGAAAAAAGACAAGTAATAACAAACATTTGAATAAATAGCCCAATCATTTGAAATGTGTTTTTTCTATACTTTTTAGATAGTGTAGGGACTTAAATGTTCCAAAAATCAAAATAAATGTGTTTGCGCAATTCAGTATCATAATTTCTATTTTATATTACTCATTTCTGTATCATAATGCTCAATTTTTCCGAACTGGCCCAAGGTGTGTCTGAAACCGTTATTAACAAATTAAAATACCCATCAAAGCAGTACCCACCATTCGAAAGATATAGTATCCAGGTATCATCTCTGAAATTTTCGGAAATGTTTCATCGAGAGAATTGATAGTTTCAGCGATTTGAAATTTTAGGGCGATTTTCAATTAAATTCTCTTTGAACTATTAATATTCAATAGTGGTTGTGTCACGATCGTGGCCATCAACCTGTCCCTCATAAATTTGGAATTCAACATTCGCAACGTTTGGTATTCGAGTATTCTTACTGAAAATTTGAGAACAGTTTATCTACGAAATCAAAAGTTATCGTGAATTGAAATTATGCTCCAAATCCATAGATTTTTACAGTATGTATAGCAATTAAATAGTTACTATTTACTACAAATAACCAAAACCAATACAAATGCCCACTATTGTAGTCAATCACAGCATTCAACAGCTGATTGAAACATGATTTAGATGTCTGGAGCGTACAATATCTCTCCCATGTTTCTGAAAAATAGCTGGGAACCCATTCAGTAGCTTGCTCTCTAAACACACCAAGAGATTTCTCAGTGTATTCTCAGAACTGCTTAACGTGGAACCGCTAAATATGAAACTTTGAGAAATTCGGAAAATTAAAGGTCTCCCATATTGTTCCAAACCTAGTCTTCAACGTGGTATAGTCTGGATCCAATTTATCGATGAAACACGCTCTGTAGATGTCTTAGTAGAGTTTTAATGCCTGAAATATAATTATAATTAAACCTTCATAAATTATTAAACGCTTATATTTAAAAGGTCGTGTATTTTAGGACCTCCTTCAAGAACCATCAAAGCGTCCATTAAATTGTGACATGCTTTTCCTGTGAAGTCATAAGTTCGTTCCTGATGTCTCACAACAGCTATCATGGACCACAACTGTACCTTTTCAGGACTTGCTTTTTTGGCGACTTTGTGCAATGCGTTCCAAAAGTTATGTGCATGTTGGGGAGTGGCAGTCAATATCAATTCCTGATCCATACCGTTAACTAGGGGCTCATTTACACAACAAACATGGAGTTTCGCTTACAAACTTAGATGTTTTCGCGTGCAAGAATGATGACAAGGCTACTTCACCATGCCGAGAGGCTAATAAAAATCACCCAACAATTTGCTTTAATTGTTGACTCGCTTCTACACATTACAAAAATGCTGCTTTCCCTTCTCAATTTCTGGTAAGTATTGTTACAGATCTGCTAAACGTCCCTTGACCATTAATATACCACATTGATTGCATAGTTTGTATCTATTTCCTAAAAGTTTTATTTTAGCGGTTCCACATTAAGCAGTTCTGAGAATACACTGAGAAATCTCTTGGTGTGTTTTGAGAGCAAGCTCTTGAATGGGTTCCCAGCGATTTTGCCGAAACATGGGAGAGATATTGTACGTCCAAGACATCCAAATCCTATTTCATCCAACTATTGAATGCTGTGATTGACTACAACAGCGGGCATTCGAACTTGTTTTGGTTATTTGTAGTAAATGATAACCGTTTTTTGCCATAAATACTGTAAAAACCTATGGATTTGGATTATAAATTCAATTCACGATAACTTTTGATTTCGTAGATAAACTGTTCTCAAATTTTCAGTAAGAATACTTGAATACCATATGTTTCGAATGTTGAATTCCAAATTTATGGGGGGCAGGTTGATGGACACGATCGTGATACAACCACGATTGAATATTAATAGTTCAAAGAGAATTTCATTGAAAAAAATCGCCCAAAAATTTCAAATCGCTCAAACTATTAATTCCCCCGATGAAACATTTCCAAAATTTCAGAGATGATACCTGGATACTATATCTTTCGAATGGTGGGTACCGCTTAGATGGATATTTTATTTGGTTAAAAACGGTTTTAGACTCACCGTGGACCCAGTATGCAACTGGAATGAGTTGCATAATGAAAAATAGTTGGATAATGATCATTATGCAACTCATTTGAGTTTTATTATGAAAATTGTACAACCCAAATGAGTTGTATCATCAAAAAAACATTGCATAACATTTTGTATGTAACTCGTTGCAAAACTCGATTTTTTCATCATTTTGCAACTAGTTGTATAAATAACTATTTCTTAATGCTTAACCCGTAAACACTCGAGACGACCTTGTTTTGGTAGAAATGCCATATATTCTTTGTTTTTTTACCCTGGTCTTTAGTGGTGGGAATAGTTAAAAATTCATGGAATCGTGCGATTCTCTTAAGAGCTCCGTAAAGTCACCCAACATGCGGTGTCAACATCCAGTTGCTTCAGTAGCACCAAATTATACCGAGGCGACCGTCGGTACTGTACGTTGTTAATCACGGAGAGTTTTTGGCGCATTTTTACCGAGTCGGTGTAAGCGCCACGATAGGTCCTGACGTCGATAATGTCGGAGAAGTGCCGTCCTTCAATCAGGACGTGGTCGATTTGGGATTCCGTCTGCTGTGGTGATCTCCAGGTGTAACGATAAGAGAGGCTGTGCTGGAAATAGTTGCTACGTATGGCCATGTTCTTAGCGAAATCAATTAGTCGTAGGCAGTTTTCGTTCGTCAGCTGGTGGGCGCTAAACTTTCCAACTTGTCAGTCTAAATTCCACCTCCTGGCCTACCTGAGTGAGTCTCCTATGATGATCTTGATGTCGTGTTTTGGGCAGCTATCGTACTTCCGTTCGAATTGCGCGTAGAATCCGTTCTTGTCATCATCAGTGCTCCGGAGTGTGGGCTTTGCAGGTTTATTATGCTGAAGTTGAAGAATCGTGCCTTGATCCTCAACCTGCACATTCTTTCGTCGATCGGCCACTAACCGATCACGCGCCTCTGCATATCACCCATCACGATGAAAGCTGTTCCCAGCTCGCGTGTGTTGCCGCAGCTCTGGTAGATGGTATGGTACCTCTAAACGTTCGCACCGTTGATTCTGTCCAACACACCTCCTGCAGCGCTACAATGCCGAATCCGCGGTCCTTCAGTACATCTTAGCTTGAAAATGGCTCTTTCAGTCTTGACAAAATTCAAGTACAGCTACTTAATCTTATCCGACGACGGTCTTATTCAGGACCTTCCTTGACCGAAACGTCGGACAAGATTAAATAGTTGTGTTTGAATTTTGTCAAGACTGAAAGAGCCATTTTCAACCTAAAATCTATCACAGTCGAATCCAAAACTTCAGTACATCGGCAAGCATGCGGGTGCTCTCGATGAAATTTGAGAAACGCACTACCGAGTTCCTATTCGCAAGCCTTTTTTGTTTGGAAGGGTCGTTGCCGTTGGTCTAGGTTTGTATTCTCCTGGTGATTTTTCGGTGCTTGGTTTTTTACGGCCGGCTCGCAGGGCCTAACACCAAACCTCATGTTTGCTGTACGGAGGGACCCAGTAAGTTTACCCAAACAAACCCTCTTCCCTGTCAGCATACGACCAAAGTCTCCACCGGTGTTGGTTACCCGAACTTCCCTAAGGTTGCTCATATCCCGGCCGGTACCCCTTAGTGGTAGGGATTGGAGTTGCATGGCTGAAGGCTGAAGGACCTCACAAGAGGTATGAATGGCATTGCCAGCCGTTACCGTGCCACAAATCTGCCTACTACTCGTCCGTGCTAGGGGACGATTTGCGTGTCTTGTACTCAGTGGTGTCATCGTGGTTACTCCAAGTTACTCACTGAGTAACCAGCTCTTGAAGTAACAAAAAATGTTTTTTGCAATTTCTCATCGTAATAGGCTGTTTTACCTCACGCAAATCTGACAGGAAAAGGCCTACTTTCTCACACCAAATTAACAGTGCTGTAATGATTCATTACAGCACTGATTTGCGTTGCGTAATGAACCATTACAGCACTGTTTTCAGTTTTGATCAACTTCTTTATGCTTTCTGGATGCAGTTTTGAAAAATTGTGACAACTGCACTGTATAACCTGCTATGATCAGATTTTCTTAAACATGGCTATGAGCATCAATATACAGTTTGATGAAAAATTTTGTTCAAGTGGTAATATACGAATTTGCAAAAAACGTTGTACGCAACTCAGTGCAGAACTCGATTTTTAAAGCACTCGTCGTAATTATCCAACTCGGCAAGCCTCGTTGGATAAATGTACAACTCGTGCTGTAAAAATCATCATTCTGCACCTTGTTGCGTTAACTACTATTTCAACTCACAGTATGAGCGCTCTCGCAAAAATAAGAAACATATATAACAAAATAGCTTCTTTAAGAAATTCCTAATAGTGAAATTAGGAATTGTTTCCGCCCTACTGTAGATAAAAACGTCTAAGTGATATTTTCGATAGTTTTGCACCCTGTCCAGGGTCGTGTACAGAAAAGGTGTATTTTCAGTAAAAGGTGGAGGGGCGTCTAATATATGGAACTAAGGTACTGGGAGGGGTTTATCCCCCACACGGTGTCAAAATTTCGATTATTATCGAACTTTCATGTAGGTACCTCGGATTTTTCTTCATATAATGTTAGAATTTCGGCTATAATGTATGAATGCAAAATTTGAAAATATTCTATCGGGGAAAATTTGAGTTAGATGAGTTTTTCATTATTTTCCATACTAAAAATCAATAATTACTATTTTAGCCCAAAAAACGTCCCATACAAAATGTATGGAAAAACTTTCGCCGATGAAATATTTTCTAGTTTTCCGATTTTGAATATATAGCCAAAATACTATTAATTTTCGAAGAAAAATCCGAGGTACATGAATGTTCGATAATAATCGAAATTTTGACACCGTGCCCCAAAACTCTTCCTTGGGTACGAGCTTGGAAAGCCTCTTATAGGCGCCAACTTGTGACGTACTTGGGAAGGGGGAGAAGCTCTCCAAGGTTGGGCAAATTGAAACTTTTTTCAGCCTAACGCTCTAATTTTCACTTAAATATGACAAGTTGGAACGTATGCACCCTCATATGTAAGAAAAAAAAATGCTTTATTTTCAGCGCCCCCTTTGGTGTAAAAAAAGTTTTTGATTATTAAGCTATGTTAGCGCTCCCATTCCTTATCGAGTAAAAAAAGGAAATTTATAATTTTTGAAGGGCGGAAGAGTCTCTTATAGTATCTATAGGGCCTGTCCATAAATTATGTAGACTCTAAGGAGGGGACGGGGGGTCTGGCCAAAGTCTACGCGCCATACAAATTTCGAAAATTTTGTATGGACAAAAGTCTACGAGGGGGGTGGGGTTCTGAGATGACCAAAAAATTATCTACGTAGTCTATGGAAAGCGGCATAGTGATTGCTTATGTGATTTTTTGACGGAATTATTTGCGGCATCATAAATATAAGAGAAGTTCTCTGTGTCGTTTTTCAAAATATGGTGCTTCCCGAATTTGGAAGAAGAATCACCTTTTCCGTACTAGGGAATTCGTATTCCACCCTCCTGAATATAATAAACAACCTTTATCAGTTTACTAATATGTATATCTTTATCGTCTAAATATAGAGTGAATATTATAATTTTTCAGTCTCCAGACGTAATAGGGTAAAGTAAGTTGTCCTTGTGAGTTTTACCCTTTTTTGTGCTCATACGAGCAATAACAAAGTTCTGTGATATGGGGATTTCTTACATGGATTCCTTCAGAAATATTTCTAAATAAAACAAATGCTTCGGAGATTCTTTCAGAAATTCTTTCCGAGATTTCTTCAGAAATCTATTCACGAATTACCTCACAAACTCCTCAATAAACTCACTAAAAAATCTTCAAGGAGATTTTTAAGAAATTCAGCAATTGAAATGAACCCATCTCGGGCTGAAAATCTCATGAATAATAAATAAAAAATAAATAAATTCTGCCAGGAATGACTGTGGAAATGTTTTTAGATATCATTCAGGAATCGATCAACCTACTCAGCATATCAAAAAAACATAGGCGCTATCAAGGGCGCCATCGTAAACGGCCTTTAACATGGTGACAGCAGAGGAGTTATGTCAAACACACAACGCAACGGTGACACTATCTGTTCAATTTATCGCGGCCATTTTATTGTTTTTCATGATCTATTATTCTATTGATTCCTTTAGAAAACTCATAGAATTTTCTCCAAAGTTGAAGATTTCCTTAGAAATTGATTTTGGAGCTTAAGAAAACTTCCAATACTTTCGATACTCCTCCATAGACTTCTTCAGAAAATCCTCCAGGTTTTTTTTTCGGAGAGCTAACATTCCTTTCAAAATTTTCGTTAGAGGAACCCTCAGAAATGTATTCAAAAATTACTGTAGAGAAGGTTTCCTTAAAATTCCTATTGTTTCACGTTGGGACATCTCAATCAATGGCATCGTGTACGTTTTGGGTCAAAATTGACTGCAGAAAATGGGATGAATATTCCTAGCTTTTAGCAAAACTTTGTACGTGATTTTTTTCTTCAGGAAATCGCCCATGGATCCCTTCAAAAATGTTTTCAGTGACTCCAACTTCCTCCACAAATTTCTCCAAGGATAATTTTGGCAACTCGTCCACAGACGTTATCAGAAATTGTTACAAATATTTATTTAGAAAATCTCAAGAAATTCTTTTAGAAATTTTCGTCGAGATTCTTTAGAAAATTCCAAATAAGATTACTACATAAATTTGTTCAAGGACTCCAAATCCAAGGTAAACTTTTATGGATGTCTTCGAAAATTAATCCATGGAATCCTTTTGAAATTACTCGTTGAATTCGTTCTTAAAATCTACAAAGGCTTCTTTCCGAATTTCTTATTATTATTATTATTATTATTATTATTATTATTATTATTATTATTATTATTATTATTATTATTATTATTATTATTATTATTATTATTATTATAGAGTTTTGGCACTTCTCAGCAAAAATTGCTGGAAACTTTCACCTACCCCGGGCAATCGGAATGCCAAAGGGGATTAGGCTCTGTGGATCTCATTAGCCGGTTTTTTAGCTTATCCTAATGAGTCTGCTTTTGGATGTACTTTCAGTTGTGATGATTCAGGAACCGCCTAACTATACTACATGTTCCAAGAATCACCGCTTTCAGGATGCTGTTCAGGTCCTTCTTCAATTCCAGCTCGTCTACTAGGGACCTCAGGAGAGATTTAGGGACAACTCCGGTTGCCGAGAGGACAACCGGAACTATACGGACGTCCTCCAGGTGCCACATCTGCTTCAACTCCTCCGCTAGGTCGTGGTACTTGGTTATCTTGCCGGAGAACGTTGATTGGACATTATGGTCTAACGGTACAGCGATGTCGATGAGAGTTACTCGCTTCATCCTTTTGTCGAAAACCACAATGTCAGGCCGGTTGGCACGAATGAGGACGTCCGTAATGATCTCGCGATCCCAGTACAGCTTTATGCAACTATTTTCCAGAACCGGGTCCGGCTGGTACTTGTAGTAGGGTACAAATCTGTCGACCAAGTTGTGCTTTAAAGCAAGCTGTTGGTGTACAATCTTGGCAACTTCGTTGTGACGATCGAGGTAAGCTGATCCAGCTAACACTGAACAGCCTGCAACGACATGCTCGATCGTTTCTCCTACTGAATTACACTTCCTGCAACGGTCCTCCACGTCCTCGTGCAATATGTACCGCCGATAGTTCTTCGTCGCAATTACCCGGTCCTGGATGGCTACCATGAAACCTTCTGTTTCTGAGAAGAGGTCACCCCGCACCAGCCACGCGTTTGACGCCGCCTTATCGATGTGCTCGAGTTCCAGTTGATGGGGGTGCGTCCCATGCAACTCCTTTTGCTTCCACGTTACGATCATCTCGTCGACGGTCTTGATGTCGCAGTTCAGCTGATAATCCTCCTGCGCCAGATGCAGGGCGCTGTAACCGTGGTCAGCTTCACATACAGTGCGGTACATTTCGTGACGGTTCTGGCTTTCTACGAAATATGCCCGCAGCTGCTGGATCTGGGAGACACACAGTGCCTGGATATCGGTGACGCCTCTTCCTCCTACTGCGCGTGGCAGGGTGACTCTCTCAATGGACGACTTTGGATGGCGCATGCGGTGCTTGGTGAACGCCACTCGTACTGCTCGTTCTAACGCCTCGAGGTCAGTCTTGGTCCACTTTACCACCCCAAAGCTGTAGGTCAACAGGGGCACAGCAAACGTGTTGATCGCCTTCACCTTGTTGCCGGCTGACAGAAAGCTCCTCAGAACACAGTTGACACGATGCAAGAACTTGTCCTGCAGTTCCTTCTTGATCGCTGTGTGGCGAATACCTCTAAGTTGCAGGAAGCCGAGGTACTTGTACACTTCGCCTTCAACCATATTCCGAATCTCCTCCTGTTCGTTGACGCGGAAACAGCTGGCGTCCACTACTTGACCCCGGCGAAGATGGACTGACCGACATTTGTCAATTCCAAACTCCATCCGGATGTCGTTGCTGAACACCGTCACAAGCTGCAACAG
Source organism: Aedes albopictus (assembly GCF_035046485.1). Lineage (NCBI taxonomy): Eukaryota > Metazoa > Arthropoda > Insecta > Diptera > Culicidae > Aedes > Aedes albopictus. Next base: position 394,188,557 of record NC_085137.1, read on the forward strand.
TTGATGCAGCCTCTGTACTGATTCCGCAAACAGCTTCAGGTCGTCCATAAAGAAGGTGTGGGTTATTCTTGTACTCCTTCCCCCACTTTTCAGTTGGTAGCCATAGTTGCATTGGTTGAGTGCTCTGCTGAGGGGGTTCATTGCAAGGCAGAACCATAGCGGACTGAAGGTATCGCCTTGAAATATCCCCCTCCTGATGCTGAGAGTTCTGGACCGCAACACAGCTGTTCCGTCGGTGATTTGTAGGGACGTGCTCCACATCCCCATCGCGTGTTGCATCAGCCTGATGATGTTCCCGTCTACCTTGTACAACTGCAGCACCTTAAGAAGGTACGAGTGCGGCACTGAGTCATACGCCTTCTTGTAGTCGATGTACGCCATGCTCAGGTTCCTCTGCTTATCGGTGGCTTGACCCACAATGACTGCATCTATAATGACCTGATCTTTGCAGCCTTGCGTGTTTTTGCGACACCCTTTTTGTTCTTCGGTCATCACGTTGTTGGCATCGCAGTGGGTTTGTATCCTCCTCGCTATCACCGACGACAGCACTTTGTACAGACTCGAAAGACACGTTATTGGTCTGTACTTTGCTGGGTCAGCTGTGTTTTGGTCCTTCGGCAGAAGATAAGTGATACCCCTGGTAATGAACTCTGGTAGCTGCGTGGGGTCTTCTAGCACCATGTTGAAGCATTCCGCCATCCGCCCGTGGATCGTCGTGAGCTTTTTATACCAAAAATTGTGCACGAAATCGGGTCCTGGTGCAGCCCAATTTCTGGTATACCGGGTAGCCTCGCGTACATCCTGAGCGGTTACTACGACCGCGGTCATGTCTCCAACTCCATTACACTGTCGCTCTTCTTCTGCCAACCACATCCCATCGTCGCTGTGCTGGACAGGGTTCTCCCATAGATTGGCCCAGAACTGTGTGACTTCGCCAATCTCCGGAAGGCCTTCTCCATAGTCAGGCTTGTCGTTTCGGATGCAGTTGTAGAACTCTCTTTCGTTAATGTTGAACATCCGGTTTTGTTCCTTCCGCTTCGAACATTCTCCATAACGCCGCAATCGTTTCGCAAGAGCACTCAACCGCTGTACATGGGTGTCGAGGATCTCCGTAATGTTGACTTCTGTGAGATCTCGGAGTTCTGCGGGCTTCACAATTTCAGCAACATAACGAACTAGCCTCGTTGATCGATTCCCCTGCTTGTACTGTGTTAATCGACCAATCTTGGTCCGCAATGTGGCGATCCGGTTCTCCAAACGTCGCATCCACGCGGGTTTCTGTGTGCTGGGGCGTGTGCGACCTTCACCGTCGCCTTGCGGGCGCGTCCGCAGTCCCAGCGTCTTGACAACAGCCACCGCAGCTGAATACACCGTAAACTGCAGATCCTCAAGGTGCTGTACGGCCTCCAAGTACTGTGGCAAAATATCCTGGTTTAGGATGCTTACTGCACTTGTTAACCGATAGGAATTCCGCAGCTTTGGTATTCGGTGCCGGGACATGGGGTCTGTCCCACGGAACTGCGTGACTGCTGTGGCCATGTGGAGCGCTCGATCTTGTCCTCTCCTCTCCCAATTCCCTCTGCGCTTCCAGCTTGATGCACTCCACTTCTGCAGCTGTGAGCATATTATGAGACATAATTGCTCGCTGTCGTGTGTACAGCTTGTTCAAGTCAAGCTGGTTCGCAAAGCGAGGGAATCTCTCGTTGAACATTTCCAGCATCCCTGATCTGCCGGACATGTCCGTCTCCATCCTCGTGCAGACAAAATAGCAGCGAATCACGTACATATTCATCTCCCTCGTCCACATGATCCGCTGCCGTCGGCCGCCTGCTAACGTGAGTGACTGACGTCGATCAGCCACAGCAACATTGGCAGGTGCAGCATGGCCTTGGTGATTGCTATTGCTGCCGTTTCTGCTCTGCGTTCGTGGTACGGGCTGTGCCCGTTGACTGGAAGGCCGCTCTTGCACCAGTTCCTCTTCCAGCCGCTGGCCGCTCGCTCTGTCCCCCGTTCCAGGACCAGCTCCAGTAGGGGCTCCCTCCTCGGGCGATCGCATTCTTCTATTTCGTCTAGCTCGTGTCTCCATATGGGTGTGCTTTCATTCCCGGAAGCTACGGGTTCTGCATTGGCATTTACTCCAAGTACAGTGCTAAATAGCTTGGCTCAAGCGCCGCTGCTCGCCGAGGGTGGTTTTTCATGGTCGCCCAGGAGATATTTTACCTTGAGCTCCCACTCCTCAAATGGTGGTTTTTCATGGACGCCCAGGAGTTATTTTACCTGAGCTCCCACCTACTTATTATTATTATTATTATTATTATTATTATTATTATTATTATTATTATTATTATTATTATTATTATTATTATTATTATTATTATTATTATTATTATTATTATTATTATTATTATTATTATTATTATTATTATTATTATTATTATTATTATTATTATTATTATTATTATTATTATTATTATTATTATTATTATTATTATTATTATTATTATTATTATTATTATTATTATTATTATTATTATTATTATTATTATTATTATTATTATTATTATTATTATTATTATTATTATTATTATTATTATTATTATTATTATTATTATTATTATTATTATTATTATTATTATTATTATTATTATTATTATTATTATTATTATTATTATTATTATTATTATTATTATTATTATTATTATTATTATTATTATTATTATTATTATTATTATTATTATTATTATTATTATTATTATTATTATTATTATTATTATTATTATTATTATTATTATTATTATTATTATTATTATTATTATTATTATTATTATTATTATTATTATTATTATTATTATTATTATTATTATTATTATTATTATTATTATTATTATAGAGTTTTGGCACTTCTCAGCAAAAATTGCTGGAAACTTTCACCTACCCCGGGCAATCGGAATGCCAAAGGGGATTAGGCTCTGTGGATCTCATTAGCCGGTTTTTTAGCTTATCCTAATGAGTCTGCTTTTGGATGTACTTTCAGTTGTGATGATTCAGGAACCGCCTAACTATACTACAGGTTCCAAGAATCACCGCTTTCAGGATGCTGTTCAGGTCCTTCTTCAATTCCAGCTCGTCTAGGGACCTCAGGAGAGATTTAGGGACAACTCCGGTTGCCGAGAGGACAACCGGAACTATACGGACGTCCTCCAGGTGCCACATCTGCTTCAACTCCTCCGCTAGGTCGTGGTACTTGGTTATCTTGCCGGAGAACGTTGATTGGACATTATGGTCTAACGGTACAGCGATGTCGATGAGAGTTACTCGCTTCATCCTTTTGTCGAAAACCACAATGTCAGGCCGGTTGGCACGAATGAGGACGTCCGTAATGATCTCGCGATCCCAGTACAGCTTTATGCAACTATTTTCCAGAACCGGGTCCGGCTGGTACTTGTAGTAGGGTACAAATCTGTCGACCAAGTTGTGCTTTAAAGCAAGCTGTTGGTGCACAATCTTGGCAACTTCGTTGTGACGATCGAGGTAAGCTGATCCAGCTAACACTGAACAGCCTGCAACGACATGCTCGATCGTTTCTCCTACTGAATTACACTTCCTACAACGGTCCTCCACGTCCTCGTGCAATATGTACCGCCGATAGTTCTTCGTCGCAATTACCCGGTCCTGGATGGCTACCATGAAACCTTCTGTTTCTGAGAACAGGTCACCCCGCACCAGCCACGCGTTTGACGCCGCCTTATCGATGTGCTCGAGTTCCAGTTGATGGGGGTGCGTCCCATGCAACTCCTTTTGCTTCCACGTTACGATCATCTCGTCGACGGTCTTGATGTCGCAGTTCAGCTGATAATCCTCCTGCGCCAGATGCAGGGCGCTGTAACCGTGGTCAGCTTCACATACAGTGCGGTACATTTCGTGACGGTTCTGGCTTTCTACGAAATATGCCCGCAGCTGCTGGATCTGGGAGACACATAGTGCCTGGATATCGGTGACGCCTCTTCCTCCTACTGCGCGTGGCAGGGTGACTCTCTCAATGGACGACTTTGGATGGCGCATGCGGTGCTTGGTGAACGCCACTCGTACTGCTCGTTCTAACGCCTCGAGGTCAGTCTTGGTCCACTTTACCACCCCAAAGCTGTAGGTCAACAGGGGCACAGCAAACGTGTTGATCGCCTTCACCTTGTTGCCGGCTGACAGAAAGCTCCTCAGAACACAGTTGACACGATGCAAGAACTTGTCCTGCAGTTCCTTCTTGATCGCTGTGTGGCGAATACCTCTAAGTTGCAGGAAGCCGAGGTACTTGTACACTTCGCCTTCAACCATATTCCGAATCTCCTCCTGTTCGTTGACGCGGAAACAGCTGGCGTTCACTACTTGACCCCGGCGAAGATGGACTGACCGACATTTGTCAATTCCAAACTCCATCCGGATGTCGTTGCTGAACACCGTCACAAGCTGCAACAGTTGATGCAGCCTCTGTACTGATTCCGCAAACAGCTTCAGGTCGTCCATAAAGAAGGTGTGGGTTATTCTTGTACTCCTTCCCCCACTTTTCAGTTGGTAGCCATAGTTGCATTGGTTGAGTGCTCTGCTGAGGGGGTTCATTGCAAGGCAGAACCATAGCGGACTGAAGGTATCGCCTTGAAATATACCCCTCCTGATGCTGAGAGTTCTGGACCGCAACACAGCTGTTCCGTCGGTGATTTGTAGGGACGTGCTCCACATCCCCATCGCGTGTTGCATCAGCCTGATGACGTTCCCGTCTACCTTGTACAACTGCAGCACCTTAAGAAGGTACGAGTGCGGCACTGAGTCGTACGCCTTCTTGTAGTCGATGTACGCCATGCTCAGGTTCCTCTGCTTATCGGTGGCTTGACCCACAATGACTGCATCTATAATGACCTGATCTTTGCAGCCTTGCGTGTTTTTGCGACACCCTTTTTGTTCTTCGGTCATCACGTTGTTGGCATCGCAGTGGGTTTGTATCCTCCTCGCTATCACGGACGACAGCACTTTGTACAGACTCGAAAGACACGTTATTGGTCTGTACTTTGCTGGGTCAGCTGTGTTTTGGTCCTTCGGCAGAAGATAAGTGATACCCCTGGTAATGAACTCTGGTAGCTGCGTGGGGTCTTCTAGCACCATGTTGAAGCATTCCGCCATCCGCCCGTGGATCGTCGTGAGCTTTTTATACCAAAAATTGTGCACGAAATCGGGTCCTGGTGCAGCCCAATTTCTGGTATACCGTGTAGCCTCGCGTATATCCTGAGCGGTTACTACGACCGCGGTCATGTCTCCAACTCCATTACACTGTCGCTCTTCTTCTGCCAACCACATCCCATCGTTGCTGTGCTGGACAGGGTTCTCCCATAGATTGGCCCAGAACTGTGTGACTTCGCCAATCTCCGGAAGGCCTTCTCCATAGTCAGGCTTGTCGTTTCGGATGCAGTTGTAGAACTCTCTTTCGTTAATGTTGAACATCCGGTTTTGTTCCTTCCGCTTCGAACATTCTCCATAACGCCGCAGTCGTTTCGCAAGAGCACTCAACCGCTGTACATGGGTGTCGAGGATCTCCGTAATGTTGACTTCTGTGAGATCTCGGAGTTCTGCGGGCTTCACAATTTCAGCAACATAACGAACTAGCCTCGTTGATCGATTCCCCTGCTTGTACTGTGTTAATCGACCAATCTTGGTCCGCAATGTGGCGATCCGGTTCTCCAAACGTCGCATCCACGCGGGTTTCTGTGTGCTGGGGCGTGTGCGACCTTCACCGTCGCCTTGCGGGCGCGTCCGCAGTCCCAGCGTCTTGACAACAGCCACCGCAGCTGAATACACCGTAAACTGCAGATCCTCAAGGTGCTGTACGGTCTCCAAGTACTGTGGCAAAATATCCTGGTTTAGGATGCTTACTGCACTTGTTAACCGATAGGAATTCCGCAGCTTTGGTATTCGGTGCCGGGACATGGGGTCTGTCCCACGGAACTGCGTGACTGCTGTGGCCATGTGGAGCGCTAGTTCGTCTCGTAGTTGCTGTCGTTGCATATCCGCTGTTGGTCCTGGAGCAGTGGGTGCAGTCGTATCACGACTCTCACTCGCGTTCGATGCATCCAGCCCGTCAGAACTCCTTCTCGACGTATCGCTTGATCTTGTCCTCTCCTCTCCCAATTCCCTCTGCGCTTCCAGCTTGATGCACTCCACTTCTGCAGCTGTGAGCATATTATGAGACATAATTGCTCGCTGTCGTGTGTACAGCTTGTTCAAGTCAAGCTGGTTCGCAAAGCGAGGGAATCTCTCGTTGAACATTTCCAGCATCCCTGATCTGCCGGACGTGTCCGTCTCCATCCTCGTGCAGACAAAATAGCAGCGAATCACGTACATATTCATCTCCCTCGTCCACATGATCCGCTGCCGTCGGCCGCCTGCTAACGTGAGTGACTGACGTCGATCAGCCACAGCAACATTGACAGGTGCAGCATGGCCTTGGTGATTGCTATTGCTGCCGTTTCTGCTCTGCGTTCGTGGTACGGGCTGTGCCCGTTGACTGGAAGGCCGCTCTTGCACCACTTCCTCTTCCAGCCGCTGGCCGCTCGCTCTGTCCCCCGTTCCAGGACCAGCTCCAGTAGGGGCTCCCTCCTCGGGCGATCGCATTCTTCTATTTCGTCTAGCTCGTGTCTCCATATGGGTGTGCTTTCATTCCCGGAAGCTACGGGTTCTGCATTGGCATTTACTCCAAGTACAGTGCTAAATAGCTTGGCTCAAGCGCCGCTGCTCGCCGAGGGTGGTTTTTCATGGTCGCCCAGGAGATATTTTACCTTGAGCTCCCACTCCTCAAATGGTGGTTTTTCATGGACGCCCAGGAGTTATTATTATTATTATTATTATTATTATTATTATTATTATTATTATTATTATTATTATTATTATTATTATTATTATTATTATTATTATTATTATTATTATTATTATTATTATTATTATTATTATTATTATTATTATTATTATTATTATTATTATTATTATTATTATTATTATTATTATTATTATTATTATTATTATTATTATTATTATTATTATTATTATTATTATTATTATTATTATTATTATTATTATTATTATTATTATTATTATTATTATTATTAGCTTTATTAAGGAGATTTTCAGCCCGCGGTAACTTTTTCAAAGATTCATGATTTCTTCCGATGGGTTCTTTAGAAAATTGTACAGGTATTCTTTAAGAAACTCGTTCAGGTATTTCTTCAGGAAGACCAGCAGAGATTTGTTCGGGAATTGCTCTAGGGATTCCATTGCAAATTCCCTCATTAAAGTATCCAGAAATTTCTTCACAGATTCATTCAGAAAATCCTGCAGGAATTCCTCCAGAAATTTCTGCAGGAGTTCATTATAAGATTCCTTAAGAAATCCACCAGATATTCTTCCCTGTATTATCACAGGAATTTATCCGGAACTAGCTGTCCCGGCAAACTTTGTCTTGCCGTCTTGTGGTGGTTTGACAACTGTTGAGCTCAAAATAGCACCGCACTCTAGATTGGTTTTATTTCAATCATGTCAAATTTCTTCCCAACTCATGAAAAATCAGTAATTTAACAATTTTCCAACTTTTTCAATAGATTTTCGTAACTTCTTAAGCATATAAACACAGCCACCACGAATACGTACCGAACCGTGCGAGAGTCATGCTGATCGGTTCATCCGTTCTTGAAGCTGCTAGTACACAGGGTCAAATATTTGTCCAAAAAGAAACCAATGCTCAAACATCTTGTTTGACTCGATCGAATTTTCATTAGTGTCAAACTGATGTTGTTTCTTGAGTTCTTTCCTTGTCAAATATTTGACCCTGTGTACTACTGGCCTGAGTTTTGTTGCCTCAAAGGAACTTCAAACTCATTTTTATATATATATAGATTTCGTCTTGGGATAACTTAAATAACTTCTTCATGGATCCTTTATGAAATTTATGTGTGGAAGAGTGGAGCCTCGTAGCCGTGCGGTTAGGGTCACCAAGCTTATAACCGCACCATGCTATGGGGTGAGGGTTCGATTCCCGCTTCGGGCGTTGAAACTTTTCGTGAGAATAGTTTCTTCCCCGTTTCCACTGGTGCATGCTCCGTTGTCCTGTACAGCCGAAAGCTGAAGACGTTGTCCGTGTCTTATTTCCACAGATTTTTTTTTCGAGAATTCGTTCACTGATTTCTCCAGGAATACTTCCATAAAATCTTCAATGAATTCTATTATTCATTTCCCGGGTAGTTTCTCCAGCTACTTATTTTTTTCAGTAACTTCTTCAGGAAAAAAGGAAAGCTTTCATTGAAGAAATATTTTTATCTCCAGAAATTTCTTTAAAATTTTGAGCATTTCTTCGGGAGGTTTGGCAAGGGATTTCTTCAATAGTTCTTCCATGGAGTTTTTGCTCAGATGTTCTTCTAGCGTTTGTACGCAAGTTCTTCAAGAAATTATATTAAAATTACTGGAGGATTGTTTAAAGAATCCTGCTGAATGAATTTTCTTTAAAAAAAATTCGGGGATGCCTTTGAAAACTCCTAAACAAATTTTGTAATTTTTTTTAGAGGGATTCCTAAAAAATCTTGAAGCAATTTATGATATTATTTCTGAAACAACTTCTAGAGAACTTCAGTGATAAAACTCAGGAGAATACATGGGTGCCTTAAGATAGGCACTTCATTCATAGAAAAAAAGTAATGAGAAACGTCTAAAGAAACTCTGCAAGTAATTACAAGGAAAAAAAACTTGAGAAATTTCTGGAGGAATTCCTGGAGAAATTTATAAAGAAATTTTTGAAGGAATCTTTCAAAACATGCCTGCAGAAATCACAATCAAAGGTGCTAGTGGAACCATTGGAAAAATCCTTTGAAAAGTTTGTGAGGGATCACTGAAGGATTTTTTAAAGAAATCCTTGGAAGACCTCCTGAAGGAATTCTCAGAAAAATTTCTTATGCAATTTCTGAAGGGATTTAAGAAAGTTAAGCTAAGAAATAGATTTTAAAGAAATTTCTGCAGAAGTTGTTGAGAGAATCTTCAAAAAAAAATCTGAAATAATTCCAAAAGGAAGTTCTGAATAAATCCAAATTTATACCTGAATACCTGAAAGAACTATTGGTGAAACCTGAGGAGAAACTCTTTTAAAATTCATAAATAGAAAGAAATTAAAAAAAAAAACTGGTAAAATTTTCAGAAGAATCTTTTGAGAATTTTCTAGGGGAGTTTTCAAATAAACGTCCAAGAAAATCGATTAAATTAAGCAATACCTCTCGAGAAATTCAAGTAAACATAACTGAAAATTTTCTTGATAAATTTCTGAATTCATAGAGAAAACCCCTAAGCTGTTATTATGATAAAATTTCCGAATCTGTAAAAAAATGCCCTGCATTTGCATATTTTTAAGAAATGTTTGGAGAAATTCCTGGAGAAATTCCTGGAGAAATTTTCTAGAAGAAGTTCTTGAGAAATGTGTATTTCCTAGAAAAATTCTGAAAATTTTTCAAAATGAATTCCTTCAGAAATGTTAAACATTCAAGAATAAAACATGAATTTATGTAGCACTTCTTGAGAGAACATCCAATGTAATTTTTTGAAAAAACCTAGGTGGAATTTCAAAAGGAATTTCTGAGGAAAAGTTTCAAGATGAGGCTTTAACCATTTATGAGAAACTCCTAAACAAGTCCCAAGGTAAATTCCTTGGGGAATCCCCGAAAGAATCCCTGGAGGAATTTCTGGAGAAATTCTAAGAAATCTAATGAAGAAATACTAAAAGGAATCTTTAGAGGAATTATTGCTTAAATTATTTAAAAAAAATCGGCAATAATCCTCTTTTTGTAAACATTCCATAAATCTTTTAAAAATCCTGAAAGAGTATTCAAAGGAATTTCTGGTGAAGTCCTTGAAGGTAATACAAAGGATAATACTAAATTATTTTTTCTTCAATTTTAAGGATGATTTTTTGTTAAACTCCAGCAATAATGTCCCTTCCACGCTAATTACGGAAAAAATAGTAAAATAATTTGGCATTGAGTAGTTTTCCCAGAATAACTCTAAATTGGGTGCAATACTGAATCATGTTCTTGGGGGTGTACCAGTCAGTGTAAGGAGCGCTGAAATTTGAAAACCTTGAGTAACCAGCTCTGATTTTAGTATGACAGCACTGCTTGTACTTGTGCATTTCCCGAAACGGCATGAGCACTACAAATGCTAATTAAATACAAGGGACGGATTCACAAACCAGAGTATAATATTTAACATTCTGTTCTATTGCCACAGTTGTAGCAGAAGTGGTACTTGAATGAGCGTTGGTGCTGGGATCCACCGCTCGGAATTCTCCAGGTCCTATCTAATGAAACTCCCTGAGGAATTCCTAAATCAGAGCGTTAATGATTAATCATAAATTTAATCATGATTAATGATTAATGATTAAGATTAATCAAAAATCAGTAATCATAATCACCAAAATTTCTCATTTAATCATTAATCAATAATCTCAATCACACTGATTTCGCAATTTAATCATTAATCAGTAATCATAATCATAGCAAAAAAAAAATAATCAATCATTAATCATTCATCATCAAAAATTTTTCACCATATAAAATATATGATCCAATTTGAATTGGTTCAAATGCTGTTCTTCTTGATTATTTTTTCAATAATCTCCCAGACAGAGTTACCTTTTACTTTTGGAACTTCAAAAATATTTTAAACAATAATTATATTTTAATCATTTCCTGTTTTTTGTGATTGATTAATCATGATTAATCATGATTTTCAATCAATGAGCCATTTTTAATCATTAATCATAATCAATAATCACAGATACAATCAATTTTAATCATTAATCATAATCATTAATCATCCCAAAAATCAAATTAATCATTAATCATAATCAATAATCACCGAAATTTGAATTTTAATCACCAATGATTAATCATGATTAAAATATTTGTTAATCATGAACGCTCTGTCCTAAATACCTGAATGAGGAATTAATTTAAAAAAAAACTATTCCGGTAACCAAAATTTAACAAATTCCGAATTCCGAAAGTTTCATTATTTATGAAGTAACATACATTCACAATCATTGTCATCCACGTCGTCAACCGGGAATGTTCTTTAACCATCTCGTTCGTCACCGTTCCATGTTGTTCCACAAAACAACGGAGTTCAACGAACTCCACGCTCAGCCTTCATCCATGGAGCGGCCGGCGCACGGTGCGGCGGTGGTGGCCCCGAAGAAGTGACACAATTTCTCCTCTTTCTTTTCTGGCCGTGCTTCTGTGCTGCTCCTCTTTCGATTCGGAGCCGAGCAGCGGTAATCGTAGTGATTCATAATAGTGCGGTTCCAGCTCAGCTTATGGCTGATGTTCAACTCAACCGTGCTGCTGCTGGATGGTGGTAGTGATAGTGGCGATACACCAATATTTGCTGACAATAACTCATTGCTCCGCGGCCAGCTCAGACAATTCGCGGAAACCCTGGTGCATCACTTGCAACATTGTTGTTTTGCGTTCAACGGTAAGGTGGTTATCACTCTTATCACTCAATCCTCTCTCGTGGCGAGATCCATTTCTCCGAGTGAGTTCATTGTTCGTTTAATTTTATTTGTTTTCCCTGTAACCGAGTGGCCGTAAAACTTTTCCTCTTAGCCCAAAAATTACCGATTCCCCATCGTATTGGATCGAAGCTGTGTGATACGTCTGACTGATCGCGAGAGCGCCGCCCGCCATGGAAATCCGATCGCTCGCGAATCATAGTGGAGAGGCAGGCTTCTTCCTCGACTGGTTATTGCTGCTGTTGTTGTTCCGAAAAGTTGGCCTACACTTTCTTCTCACCTAGTTTTACCCACAGACACACTGAGCAACGCTTGTTTACGATTTGGACGAACTGGACGGGAAAAATGTGAGCTCATAAATTACTAATCAGTGGGAAAGCCGTCAAGGCTGATTTTATGGATCGTTCGATTTTTATTGTTTTTCTTTCTTTGCAGCCATTTGTTCTGATCAAACATTGATGGTGAACAGTTAGATTGCCTTCCAAATGTAATCGATTAGCTATCTTGGAATTGGTTTTGAATAAGCATTGGATCAGTGTGCCGAATTCCAACTCCCTCCGCCCTAATCGTATGGCAATCATCCCATCCGCCATACGCTTTGACCTTTCTCCGTAGGCCAGATGCCTCCAACTCTTCACCATCTCTAATGTAACACAAATCGTAATCGTTAGTCTGCAGAAGCAGCATAACCTATTACGCGAACATTGACGCTCGGGGCCCCATTTCGCGGTTAAGGTCTTCTTTGTCTTCGAGGCTTCATTGGTGCATCGCTACCACCGCCGCCACAGCAGCAGCGCATTTGTATGTATGTTTTTCGCGGTGATCGCGAGCTGTTCTCTTCGTCATGATCGTCGTCGTCTTCGGTCCACTCCGTTCGAGGTTACTCTAGGCCATTGAACCAGTTACCTAGTGTGGTGGTTGTAGGTATCTCTCGACTTCGCGCCATGGTCAGCCATTTCTCTTGGTGCGAAGCCTTTCTCCCGCCGCGTGATTACGGTGCCACCGCTCTCTTTCTATAGCTCGGTAACCACGCGTCTCCATTTCAAGTAAAACCCGGCTATTACTCAGATTGCGGAGGCTAGGTGTAGGGAGGTATTACCATAATCTTTCTCCAGCGCAGCACAAGTCGTCGTCGTTGCTCTTTCGGTCGGTCGGTGGTATTTGCCCGCTGGTGGATTTCTTCTTTCTCCATATCTCTGTGCTATTGGAACCGGTTTTTGGGGGTTGAGCACGGCGGCGGTGGATGTGCCACAAAGGCTCGCACAGCTGGTGGACGAGGTGTCGAAAGAGATTTGCCTTATTTGTCCGCGCCGGTCGCAAACTGGTTGGCGAAAATTAAGTCATGCTGGGAACGTGGGTTGTGGGTTATGGCGTAACTTTGAACTTTGCATTATGGTGGAGCTGAGTAATTTTCTCGGCTGAGTTCATTAAACGGTCTGAATATTTTCCCAGAATATTTATTTGATGAAATAAGATTTTTTCCGGAGAAGACTTCAGCCTTGTTCATGCTGGTATTCCCGAGAAAAAAAAACTTTTTTTTTTAGTAATCGTGGCTTTTCAGGATATTTTCTTGAAAAAATTTCTAGGACAATTTACTGCAGGATTGAATGAGAATTTTCATAAATTGTGTCTGAATACAATTTGGTTTAAATATTGAAGCAAATACTAGTCACATGAGAGAAAAATAAACACAAATTAGAAAATTATCTGAGCCTAGATCTGAGCAGGTTCTGAAGATATGCCAAGTTAAACAAAACCTGACAATTTCAACATATCAAATAAAACATGCTACATTACTTTTGAACTCTAAACCAGTCGCCATCTTGGATTTTAATTTACCATTTTTTTTTTTATTTTTAGGACAGGGCTACATTAATTTAAAATGTGCATGATTTGAAATACGATTCAAAATGCGGGAGTTTTGTGCATAAATTAAGCCATAATAAATCAAATGATGCAACTTAGTTCTCGAGAAAAGATTTTGCTCCTAAGGGCTTGAGATGAGACCAAGGGTTTCAGAAAAATCAAAAAAATGCAGGTTTCAAGGGATTTTAGCGTAATTTAAGCTGATTTCATGCAGTTTCATATGAGCCTCAAAGGAATTCCAGAGACTTTTGTGGGTGCGGGTGTATGAGGTTTGTTTTAGAGGTGTTAAAGTCCTTTCGAAAGCGTAACAAGAGATTTGAAGTACATGTCAGAGGGATTTAGTAATCTCTTTGGTCGTAACTGAAACCCCCCGAAACACCCTTTAAAAATCCCCTTAACGCTTTGGAGCCGGATTTTTTTTGCCTTCGCTGCCGCAACCTTACTGGCCTTGAACATGTTTCTTATGCTCGGTTTAATCGCCGGGCTCATATTGGCCCCTAAAGGTCCAAAGGAGTAAAACCCTTAAAACGCTTATAAATTCCCGTGAGACCTCTTGAAATGCCCCTGATGCCCACTGGAATCTCCCTGAGGTACCCTGAGACACCCTAATAAGTTCCTACCCAAGTAACATTTTGATGACCAATTAGTAGAGGTTTCGAGAGCTGTCATAGAACCTTATACCTTTTATTTTGGTTTTATGATGGTTCTTAAAACCTCTTCTAGTCTGTTTGGCTAAAAAATGATATCCTGAAACGTTTCGAGACATCCTGGGGCCTCCTAGAACCCATGAAACTCCTCTTAGACCTCATGGAACTGCCTTAAACTTCTTGAGGCCTCTTGAAACGCCTCTGGTACATCCTAAAACGCTACTGGGACCCCCTGAAATCTCTACGACATCCCCTAAAGCACCGTAATACGTTCCTGGGATCTCCAGGAGTTTGTAGTACACTATGTAGGCATGGGGTGCGTCTCGCCAATACGAAAAAATCTTAATTGGGAATCATTGCCCACATAGAGAAACCTTGTGAATTTCAGCAGCCGATAGTTTTATTGCAAATTTATCCTTCTTTTTTTGTTGGCTGTACTTTCGAATTTACGAAGGTATTTATTGGTCTTTTTGTTTATTTATTTTGTTCGGGAATTTTCCCTTTTAGTGGTGTCATCGAGGTTACTCCTAGCAGTGATCCAAAATGTACTGTCAAAAACTGTAGTTTGCATGATAATCGTCGGTGTATGGTCTTGACTATCATGCAACAAAAACATTCACGTATGAGCAGATGAAATATTCATGGGTGACTGTGACATTTTTCTAATCACGGCAAAAAAGTAGTGGATTGGCAAATTGAGTGAACTAATGAAATCCCAGTGGTTCCAAAAACTGGGAACGGGACATGCGTATAACTCAGGAACCGGATGTATGAAGAAGCGGAGACAATGATTTTCGGATTGTGCGTTCCGAGCGTCATACCCAACAATAGAGCAGTGTAACAAAGATCAGTGACTCCCAACTGAATAGATACGGCCCACGTCTAATAAATCAAAAATACTCATGCCATATAAATATTTTCAGACCTGGCTAATTGAGTTGATGTTGAAGCCCGATATCCTAGGCCATTTTGGAATTAATGATGGCGCTAGGGGTATTGGGGACAACATAGGGACACTACTGGGGGTTTCCGAAGTCCTCAAAAGCACATCCGTAACGACTCTGAAATTCACAGAAATTGCGCTGAAACTTCTTGGAATGCCTCCGAAATCTCCCTAAAACCCCCTGGAACCCCATGTAACGCACCTGAGACCCTCCGAAATCCCCGAAAACGCCATATAACGCCTCCGTAACCTTTCTGAAATCCGCGGAAAATCCTCTGATCCTTCCCTCTGAACTACCCCCGCCCAACCCCCACAGATCCCATTTAACGCCCCTGAAACCCTCAACCTCGAGTTATTCGCATGTTTCTTTCGCAATTTTTGGAATCACTGGAACTCCAGCTCTTTATTGTAAAACTGTCTTTTCGTACACTTATCATCTTGATTTGTGTTACAATCATGGTGCCATATGCCACATTCATGGCAAACTACATTCATGCATCGAAGGCAGCATGAATATAGTGTGTGACGGTAGTATGCAATATCAGCCATGACGATATAGGCATTGCGACAATAATAATAAAAAATGTACTATACGGTTTACTGACTCCAAGTTACTCACTGAGGAACTAACTTTTGAGGACAAACAAATAAACATAACCCCTTTTATGAACGTCCTGGCATATATAAGAAGAACAACTCAGCCTTTTTTTTCTTAATTATTTGCTGTGCTTACATATGTGTAAGAAAATAGTTTCTGAGCGAAATCAGGCGTTGTTTCCGCGCTACTGCATATGAGAATATCGCGTATATAAGGGAGGGGTATTTCGTACTTCAGTAAAAGCGGAAAGGCGCCGACTAAATGGAACATGGTTTATGAGATAGGTTTAACCCACAGAAACCCGATCTTTGAGTAGGAGCTAGGTGCCCTCATATATGTAAAATATGTAAAAAATGTTTTGCTCTAACATACTTGTTTGAAGAATCTTTTTGTGATATTGAAGATTTCTTCAAAAATTACTTGTGAGATTTTTCCATAAATTTGTTCAGGGATTCCAAAGCCAAGGAAATCTTCTATGGATTTCTTCCAAAATTAATCCATGGATTCCTTCAGGAATTACTCCATGAAAGGATTTCTTTAGAAATTCTTTCAAAAGCTTACTAATAAACTCTTCAGAAAATTTTCCAGTTATTCTATTCTATTTATTCTATTCTAGTGCTTGCACAGCCAGTATTGAAAAGCATCCTGGAAATATCAAAATTTCTTCCGATATTTTCTTGTCAGCATTAATATTTGCAGCATATCATAGATATGCTATGATATGGTACAAATATTAAAATGGTCAGGCCCACTGTACAGACTAATGGGTTGGAAGATAATTCAAAAACATAAGTCAATCGGGTTATCCACTTATAAATGACATGATTGACAAACCTTTTTGAATTGAATGAAGGAAGAAACGGGGACAACCGTACCAACCGTTTCGTTTAAGCGTAATGGTATTTGAACGTAAAATCGTTGGGAGTTGTGCTGCTAAGAAGGTTGCACACTCCGTTTTAGTTGGCGTCTCTTCTCCTGGGATGGGACACAGGCATTTCTCCTTGTGTCCTGGCTTCAAAGCCTAGGCTTAAGCGCCATTATTCGCTCTCTGAAACGAAAAAAAAGGATGATCCCTTACCCGAATAAAAAAATAAAATAAAAATAAGCCCACATAATAAGCACAACAAAAACACGAAATTGTTACAAATATGTCATTATATCATAAAAATTTGAAATCATACACAGATAAAAATAATGAGATTTACACGACATGTAAACTTCATTTTAGTCATGTAAACTTAATGGTATGATTGGTTACTTGATATATCATGTAAATTTGTGTTATATGTCATGTAAACACACAGAGTCATGTTGAATTATTTATTTATTCTCAATCAGTAACATAAAACTATTGTCTCTTTTAATTGTTACATAAGCAAAACAAGCGTAGAAAGATGCGTCAGTTCATTGTTACAATTACAAATTCATTATACTTATCCAAAATTCAATTATAATCTAATTATTGAAGTGCTCAATACATTTCCTCCTAAAAGTTAATGAAGAGTTTTCCAAGGTAATATCATTGGGTAAAGAATTCCAGTGAGAAATGCCTCTTACGAAGAATGAATCGCCATACAGCGACGAATTATGACGTGGAATAGCATATTTTTTCGCGCGTAAACTTCTTAGCGGCATTAGTTTTATATGTAAATAACCAGGAGCAGAAGTTCTCGCAAGCTTGAATAAAAATAGACAGCTTCTCAATTGGGTAAATCTATTAAATCTCGCGCTCAGTATCATACGTCCCAAAAAAATGACCACGTGGTTTATGGACAGCCCCTTACCAGTCAAGTGTTTCCAACGATATTGAGGCGCATGGTTATTGATGTCTACGCTATCCATATTAGGGGTCATTCAAATATGACGACCATCGTTTTGCGAAGAGGGACACACTCCATAAACGGATTGCTTTAGAAACTCTTTCAAAAGTTCACTAATAATTTGGGTAATTTTTCAGTTTACCAGTGATATGTTCAGGAAATGTTCTAGGTCTAGTTCTAGGTATTCCATTGAAAATTCCCACATGAATGTATCCAGAAGCTCTTCAGGGATTTATCCAGAAAATCAGTACTACAGCAATACTTTTTCAGTGATTAAGGTATGAATTCTTCCAGCGATTCCTTCAGGACTTCCTAGAGATATTCCTCCACGGGGCTGTCCATAAACCACGTGGTCATGAGGGGGGGGGGGGGGGTTTCGGCCAATAACCATTTTGTATGGACAAATAAAAAAAATTGTATGGACAAATGACCACGCGGGGGGGGGGTGTTGGGGTGGTTGAAAAGTCCCAAAAAAATGACCACGTGGTTTATGGACAGCCCCCACGATTTACCCCAGATTTTTTCCCAGCATTACCCCTATGTACAATAATTTTTGCACGGATTTTAAAGAAATTTCTTAAAAATATACCCTAGAAATTGCTACGGAAATTCCGTTACAAATATGTGATGGTTTTTTTTTTCGTTTTTTTTCGGTGTTTATGTCCATAGAATTCTTTAAAATTTTGAGGATTTCAGCAAGCAATTTCTTCAAAAGTTATTTCTTGGAGTTTTTATTTTTCAGATTGTCCTAGAAAAAAAAAAAACATTAACAAATCTTACAGGGTTTGCTTTGGGAAATCTTCCCAGATTTTCTTTAAGATTTTTTTGAGAATTGCCTTCAGTCATTCCTGCAAAAAATCCTGGGATTTTTCAGAAGTTCTTCCAAAACCTACTCTAAAATTCACTAAATCCTTTTGAATATTTCAAGAAGAAGTTATTTTTAAGACATTCCTGAACATTCTTGAAAAAAAATACCGTAGTAATTTCTAAATGCATTCCGGCAAGAATGCCTGGGACATATACTTGAAAAAAACACCTTACCTTTTTACTTATCTGAGAAAAAAAATACTTGAATAGTTTTTGAAAGGATTCCCGGAAAAATTCTCAATATACTTCTGCGTCATTCCTCGAGGATTTTCCGAAGAAATTATTGGAAGATATCTTTACAGGAATGCTCAGAGAAAAAGTATACCGAAAGAACTTCCTGGGAGAATTTTTAGAGAACTACTAAAGAAATGAAAAAAAGTAAATTTTTGAAGGAATCCGCAAAAAATACCGATGAGAGCTACAGAATCATATGGAGGTATTCATAAAAAATCTTGATTTTTTTTAGTGCTAATGAAGAGATTCTAGGGTAAGTTTTACAGCAATTGATGAGAGCAATTGTTGAGAAATGATTGAAAAAAAATCTGGTGTGCAACAAAAACAAATGCCCGAGTAAATCCCTATGCAACCTCTGGAGAAATCCAAGGCATAATTTCTGAAAAAATCTGGAAAAAATACTGAAAACTTTAGGGAAATTTCTTAAACAATCACCAAATGTTTGTGAAACCCATCTCCTGGAATTGCATCTTTTGAAGAAATGTTCGGATACATTTCTGAAGACACAACTGTAATGATTTATAGATTTTTTTTCGGAAAGATCCCACAGAAATTCTTCTGGAATAAAACTGACAATATTGCTGGGGAAATTCTTTCAAAAGAACTTTTGTTGCAATCCTTGAAGGAATTGCCTATAGAGTCCCTTTAAAAATCCCAGGATTCATTTCGGGCGGAATTTCTGGGGAAACCCGTGTATCAGTTTCAAGATGTTTTTTTTTGTTTTTGAAAAAATCTTAAAAAAACTCCTGAAGTAACCCTAGGAAAATTCCTGGGGAAAATCCTGAAAGAATCTCCGGAAGAATCCCTGGGGAAATTCATGAATAGGAATACATTCTTAAGAAATCTAAGAGTAATATTTAAGAATAATTCTTGCTAAAATCCTTCTAAGGAATCTTGCGAGAATCTTTTTTTTTTCAGTAAACATTTCAGAAAGTTTTTAGTGGATCCTAAAAGAATCCCTACGGGAATTTCTTGCGGTGCGTCTGGAAGTAATCGTAGAAAATTCCTGCAAGTCCTTTTCGATAGAATTACAGAAACAAACCATGAAACAATAATGCATGCTGTTTTTTTTTCGGAATAATCATTCATTATGCGCAACATTGAAGTAATTTCCTTGGAGGCGTACCAGTAAAGCGGCGCTGAAATTCAGAAGGCTTAAGTAACCAGCTCGGATTTTACCATGACAGTATTGCATAGAATGTACTTTTATGTGTTCACTCAAAGATTAGTCCTTCCTCAGTTTATATTGTGCTGTTCTTCAGCATTATTTTAACATTGTAATGATAAGAATTTCAAACAATAATGTCACATTCTATCGTGACGTTGACGCCTTTTTGGTAAGATGTTCCACTTTCCACTATAACTCATAAATATCACTATTGAGAAGTTATAAAGTATTCGGTTTAGTCACGGTTAAGGTCAGGAATACTAACCCATTTTTACTTATTTCCAGATCCATCTCGGCCAGAACCAAACCGAGACCTATCACTTTTAACAAGGTTTGAAATGTTATAAGGGCCAAAGTTTTTCTTTCAATTGCTAAAATATGTTGTTCCATAGTTGGAAGCAGTTAGGACTAGGGTTCAATTGGAAGATCTTTCACCGTAACGCAACTCTTAAAGGTGATCTACCCACGCTGCGCTACGGGCTCCGTTAAAGATCGAACATCTTTTAATCCCTCTCAACAATTCATTTCTCAGCACAGGTCAGCTGACACAAACAATCGTTAGGGTTTACATGTTTTCTCATTTTATGCATTCAATATTTGAGCATACCGAAAATATGTGCACATAATTACATGTTGAATGTCTGCTCAGTAATGCTTCCTATGCTATAGTTGGTATGCACATCGAGAATACGAAAGTACTAAGCAAGATGGTTTCCTTGGTTTCCTTGGAAATGATATTTCATGTTACACTATGAATTGAACAGGTTTTCTCTATGTAGTGGGAAAATGTTGTCACAAATGTACACTAGAAGTTCTTTGATATAGGGAAGTTGGTTGGGATACTGTTCATGTAGCATAACCAGTTGCACTGGAACATCCATTTAGAAAGTCGGAGGTACACAAATAGTATTTTTATGTAGTGACTTAGAGATTGAAAAATGAAGTCATGTGTAGTTTCAGGTAGGCTTAGGGGAGTTTCAGGAGTTCCGAATTCATTTCAAGACATCAAGGCTCTCGGGGGCTTCGGGCCTTTGAAGAATTTTGGGGGAGTTTCAAAACGTTTTCACAATTTTTACGGAGTATCCAGTGGTTCATGGGCGTTTTAGATGAGTTTCAACGAGCTTCACTGACTATCAGGTGAGCGTCAGGGGGTCTTAGGAGGATTTCAGAGACGTTTAAAGTCGTTTAAATCCTGGAGCAATTGCGTCTCCGGCCACCACAGCGACGCCACTTTTACGTTTTGTACTGTATGTTTTTTTTTTTTTTCATGGCGCGTGTGCCGGGTTGGTCATAAATGGGCTTTTTGCGTTTTAAGGGACTGTATAGGCCGATTTCAAGACAGCTCAGGCTCTGGACTTCAGGAGATTTCAAAGAAGTCAAAAAGAGTTTCAAGGCATTTCAGGAAGTTTCAGAAGAGCTTAAATACAATTCAGAATGACTACGCTTGTGGATTCGATGATCTTTATTCCAAGTAATTCTTGGAGATCCCCAGGCAGACAATGAAGACCCCACTTGATATCACATAGATCACCGATTGCGCTTGTAGATCCACTACTTTATAATTCAGGGAGTTCTCAGATACTCTTAGACAGTCATTGAACTCCTATCTCGATACTACATGGATCGTCATAATGTAGCGATTGGTCACAAGTTATGCATGTTATTCCTATGATCTATGCTCAAGAAAGATTATATGGGTACCTGAAATGGTACGAATTATTGTATTCTTCTTCAGGAAAATTGAGTTAACATGGACCTTTATGTATAAATACTTAGTGCAGCAAAGAAAAATATTGGCACAAGTGCAGATCTAATGATCTACTCTTAGAGTGTTGTCACGTTTTGATTACTTGATCTCTGCCTTGGTTATACTAATTCAGCAATTATATGGATGAGTGTCTTGACTATTCCGATAATATAGACTGTTTCAGAAATTATAAATACACTTTGTTTATTAAATTAAATGGACAGTTGCAATGATGTTTACCAACTTTTTTCAGAGCATAGCATATTGTACTCCATATTTTTATATTTCCTTTCAATTGTCTTGATATTTTAAAGAACAGTCGAGTTCTCCAACAAATAACTTAATTTTTCAAATTTACATTTGCACAAAGGTGTTTTTTTAATGATTTCAACATTTTTTATCACTAAATACCAAAAATTATCTAAATTTTTATCACATTCGCTTTCTCAACAAGTTGTCTAAGGAATGCCTTGATCAAAATTTGGAAAAAATCGATAAAGGCATTTCCACAACATTTTTTCGGAGATCAAGTTTCTCATTTTTTAAGGTTTTCTACGGAACATAAGAACTACCATACAGTTTCTTAGTTTTCCTGAACGCATTTAACCTAAACTAACTTATTTTTTCAGCTCATTTGATCCTTCAGATGACAAAGCTTGTCATACCATAAAAACGAATGCAGTAAACAGTAATTAAGACATTCGTTTGCTTAACGTTTGTTGCTATTGGTGTTGTTGAGAAATTTGAAACAAAAATTTTTGTTTTGAGTAGGCCCGTAATGGTGGTTCTTGATCAAATATTCCAGTAAAAATTACTTTTACCAATCGAGAAATGTCTTTTTTATCGATACAGCAATTTTTATTGTGTTTGGAAATTAAATATTTTACCTGTGAGATTTTTTTCTTTTCTACTATGCTACATTTTCTGACCACTTTGTGCAACTTCAAATTTTGATCATCTTGTTTACAGAGCCCTATTTTTTAACTTTTACCAGAAACATCAACAAAATTGGTATTATTTGCTTCGTTAGCGTGTTTACTATAAGAGCTAGAAGAAACTTTTTTGGATATTGTGCTCAAATTGAAATGGCAGGTTATCGTTAGTGTATTTATAATTTCTGAAACAGTCTATATTTGTCAAAACTTGCAATATGATGAGACGCTTGTCCAAAAGGCGAACTGTAATGCCCAAATGTTAACAGATTTAGCTGATATCACTGCTTTTTCGCATCATTTGTCATGAAATGGGCACAAATGTACATGTTTAATCTGTAATTCTTTCACTCTATACAGCGTTGCAACTGTCATATTAATTTTAGTATTGATGTAAATGTTGTGCCGGTCTCTAAATGATTACTGAGGTAGTCGATGATAGACCAATGCGGCTGCCAGTACACTGTGAATACCAATGAAACTGTGCCGACATCCGACAATTGCTACAAGACGCAGCGATGAGATTTTCCTCTTCCCCATAGGTATATGTAGGACTGCCGGTGCTGCAACTGCTCTACTAGTCGAATCGCCGCCGCGGTGGTGCACATTGTCTGCACTGGAGGGTGAGAGAAAACCCTCGGTGCGCACGTCATACTTTCGAAATGATTACGTTACATTCTGCGCTGGGTCTGAAACAGATAGGTGTCGATGAACTCGCTGCCGTCGTCAGCGGACTCTGCCGCTATGGGAGCCGTCCGTCGACGTGTAGTCGTCGGTCGGTTGGAAAATCTTAATTGTGTTTTATTCATTTATGATGTCGCATACTCACGGGACCGATTCCCATGTGGAAGTCATCCAACCACGGGAGATGCTTCCGGTATGGTTGATGACTGCGGCCCAAATCATTATTGAGTGAATGTGAAGAATTGGAAAATCTTCTAAAGTCGCACCATAGGTAATAGCCATCGATGACTAAGCTGGAATAGAGAAATACAGAGCAAAGACTTTAAAGATCCGACCGCCCCAGGCCTAGGTTCCTACGCCCAAATTGCAAAATCCCGGACCAGAAACGACGGGAAAGCAAAACACAAAAAAATACTCCCAAAACGAGGAGAGTTCAATGACTCCCGCTGACCAGCGATGATCCACATTCGGACCAGCGGCCCAGGTTTCGTACGCTGGCTGCAAGATAGACGAGCTCCCGCAAAATAGCCTAGAGCTAGCTAGCACTGTGCCACTCACTCGGGAAGTCACCGCTGCTGCGCGGACGCGGTCTGTGGCCAAAGTAGAACAAAAAACTTCAACTAAGCCACGAACTTGATTTCGATTGCCTGGCCGCCGTACCGACGAAGACGGGCTAGACCGACCACGATGGAGTGAGTTGTTTGCGTTGGTGTGATCGGTGGGAGGGATTGGGTTTTTGGATTTCCGAAAATTTCCACTCACCTTTCCACCACGGTTGGATCGCGGTCCCGGATTGAATTGACTTTCGGCCTTTTCTTTCGTTTTGTTTTATTTTTCAAGATTTAATAAATTGGAGACCAATCGCAATCGGAATCCAAGGTGAATGCCAGTAGCCCACAAATGGTTAAATACGACCTGAGTCATGGTCGTTGACCTTGTCTTGGTGGCTAGGAGTCCTTCTGCGAAAAGATTTGTTTGGGATTGTTTTGGCAAAAGGGAAACTGATTCGAGCTCTTTCTTGAGAATTAATATGCGAAGCTCTAGTAGAACCGAAAACAAACTCAAAACGAGTTATTTTATGCCTTTCGATTTCCAGCAATCTCATACATGTTTAATAGTTATCTATACTTCATGAGCTAGTCCACATTTTTATGATCATGCGCATTTTTGTACAATATTTAATAAATTAGTTTCAATAAAAACTATGAAAACACTCAAAGAACACTTTACCTGCAAAAAAGGATATTTTTATCTCAGTGGCGCAACACATCATGTGTAAAAAAAGCTCTCCTGAAGCATTCCAGAAATTTTCGCAAAACAAACTTTCCTGAAGTTGAATATCATTAGAAGCCATGCAGGAAACCCCCTAGGGGCTGTCCATAAACCACGTGGCCAGGGGGGGGGGGGGTTTCGGCCAATGATCATTTTGTATGGACAAATTAAAAAATTTGTATGGACAAATGACCACGCGGGGGGGGGGGGGGGGGAGATGTTGAAAAGTTCCAAAAAAATGACCACGTGGTTTATGGACAGCCCCTAAGGCCTAAGGTTTTGCCTTTCTCGTACACCAAGGTGTACCGAAAGGCTATATGTTCACTCCAAAAATGAAATTTTGATAGAACCCCTGGAGGCCCAAGTCTTATATACCGACTCAGCTCGACGAGTTGAGATGATGTCTGTGTGTATGTATGTGTGTGTGTATGTATGTGTGTGCGTGTGTATGTGTGTATGTGTACAAAAATGTCACCTCACTTTTGGATAGTAAATATCATCCGATTTCAACGCTTTTGTTTTCAATCGACGCGAAATATTGTCCCATTGTTTCCTATTGAAAATGGTTTGAATTGGTCCAGCCGTTCCGGAGTTATTGCCATTTAGGTGTTCCGGACCGGTACCCCAGGAAGGTACCAGATATGAAATTGCAACAAACCCATGCATGCGACCCATCTAACCACGGTATTTTCGATTATCTGACGAACGGTAAGCAGGAAAATAGTCGCAGATTATATCTGAACCGGTAGTGTTCCCGAACCGGTTCTGGGTGTCCCGCCGGAAGTGCCCAAATATAAAAGTGAACCAAACCCATGCATGCGACACATCAAATTGCAGGTTTTTGTATAAGGGGCCGTTCATAAATCACGTAGACTTTTTGGGGGGAGGGGGGGGTCTGGCCAAAGTCCATGCTCCATACAAATTTCAAAAATTTTGTATGGACAAAAGTCTACGAGGGGGGAGGGGGGGGTCTGAGATAGCCAAATTTCAGTCTACGTGGTCTATGAACAGCCCCTAACCTGATGAACGGTAGACAGGAAAATAGTCTCGGACCATATCTAAACCGGTAGCATACCGGAACCGATTCCGGGTGTCCCACTGTAAGTGGCCAAATGCAAAAGTGAAACAATCCCATGCATACGACACATCAAATCACCGCTTTTTATGTAACCTGATGAATTGTTAACAGGAAAATAGTCTCAGACCATATCTGATCCGGTAGTGTTCCAGAACCGGTTCCGGGTATCCCGCCGGAAGTGACCAAATATAAAAGTGAACCAAACCCATGCATGCGACCAGAGGCGTCTCGTCGGCGTGTTCAACCGGTTCATTGCACAGGTATTCAATTTGGAAGAAAATAAAATAGGAATTGTTTCACCATCCCAGTATTTGTCATTTTAATTTAACCTAAATGATATGGATTAAATGTTATATTAACACAGAAACTTAAAAAAAATGTTTTTACAAGACTTCAATACATTGCATCTCCGTTAGAACAAAAAATCTGGTGCGTACCACCCATCCCACCACTATAAGACTGTCGCCCAACTACCCACCGTGAAACGGCTGAGAATCAAAACAAGCACACTGCACCGTAGTTCAACTTTTTCTGTTGAACAAGCTCCCATATATGAACGCCCCAACACACTGCAATAGGTCGGATGTTCGTATACGGCTGGAGGTGTAAATGTGTGAGATCAACCCGTTCTACAGGAGAATTTGAACAACGTTTGCTGGGAGTCTCTCGTGCGCGTTTTTGTTTGACGCTAAAAATGATTCGCATAGGATTGAGTTTAAACTCATTCAAACCGCACATGACAATGCTTCCGCAGAAAACGGATTTCAGAAGAAAATAGTTTAATTACGTGAATGTCGTCATGCTCTTATCCCAAAATCAAAAAGCGCTCTATGATTACAACTAAATTCTAGCAGAACCATTTTTGGTAAACCAACATACCGCTGTGTGAGCCACTTTCACCGTGTTGCGCCAAAAAGCGCGGTTAACTTGCATGCAACTTGCATGCAGCTTGGCGTCGGTGTCTCTCATCGTGTTCAACCCACCGGCTTGAACGAGAGAGAAAAAACGAAGAAAAAAGAGAGACTTTCTCACCGTCACCATTGCATGCTTTCAATGCGCGTGGCTTGCGCACCACCCAACCATGCGTACCTACTTGCTACTGAAGCTGAATGTGCTTTCATTTGGCGTTTATTGCGTACATTATTCAGTGTCAAAATGCAATTCTTATTAAACTTTTCCTAGCCGCGCTGGGTTGTGTTGATCAACATAGGGTATGTGTGCCATCAGTAATCTCACGCTCCCATATTCATCCTAAAACTTATTTTAATCGGCTTTAACATTGAACCAAATTAACCCAGATGATCGTAAGGATTAGATTGATTAAGATCCATTTCAGAATCTTTCTCACTATCTGGAAAAGTAGTTTTATTGCATGTTTCGTTAATCATGTCAGACGGACATTCAAGCACCACAACATGGTGGCCATGTGAAGGATTTATTGTTTGACGAAAGCTTTCTTCCAGTAGTGGAATGGGAAATAAACCCAAACTCCAAGTATGTACCATGTTAAACTTAAACGACTGACGTCTGTAATCAAACGGCCACGAATTTGTTTTGGCTCCAACAAATCTACGATTATTCAGAAGAAAAGTGCACCACTTTCAGTTTTGGAATGCATATAATATGTAATTCTCATCTCTCATACCTGTTCTTTAACATAAATGTACCAAATTCCAATTTTGAATTTATCCTCAATGTTGAACAGGTCCCCTATTAGACCACGCGTCGCCTCTGCATGCGACACATAAAATCGCAGCTTTTTCTATAACCTGATGAACGATAAATAGAAAAATAGTCGCAGACTATATCTGTACCGGTAGTGTTGCAGAACCGGTTCCGGATGTCTCACCGGAAGTGACCAAATATAAAAGTGAAACAAACCCATGCATGCGACACATCAAATCACCGCTCTTTCTGTAACCTGATGAATGGTAAACAGGAAAATAGTCGCAGACCATATCTGATCCGATAGAGTTCCGGAACTGGTTCCGGGTATCCCGGTGGAAGTGGCCAAATATAAAAGTGAACCAAACCCTTGCATGCGACACATCAAATCGCCGTTTTTCCTATAACCTGAGGAACGGTAGGCAGGAAAATAGTCTCAGATCATATCTGAACCGGTAGCATCCCGGAACCGGTTCCTGGTGTCCCGCCCGAAGTGGCCTAATTCATACATGCGACACATCAAATCATGGCCTTTCCGATAACTTGTACGATCAGCAAGAAAATAAGCTATGCCCACATTAGAAACTATTTATAGTGTTCCGGAATCGAATTGAGGTATCTCGCTGAAAGTAGCCGAATGTAAAGGAGAACCAAAAAAATATTCGCGACACATCAAATGGCCTTGAAGGTATCCTGATGAATGGTTACCAAGAAAAAATATCTCAGATCATGCTTGGGAAAACTAGTAGTGTACCGGAATTGGTTCCCGGTGTCCCTCTGGATATGGTCAAATGTAGAAGGGAACCCAACTCCATGCATGCGCTTCATCAAACCGCGGTTTTTTCGATAAGCTGATGAAAGGTTTTCAAGAAAACCAGCTCAGATTACGTTAGAGACCACCGGTAGTGTTCCACAACCGGTTTCAGGTGTCCCGCCGGAATTGGTCAAATGTAAAAATGAACCATGTAAATTTTCCGGAACCAGTTAAGGGTGTCCCACTGTAAGTGGACATACATAAAAGTGAATCAAACCCATGCTTGCGGT
Organism: Aedes albopictus; assembly: GCF_035046485.1. Lineage (NCBI taxonomy): Eukaryota > Metazoa > Arthropoda > Insecta > Diptera > Culicidae > Aedes > Aedes albopictus. The sequence continues at coordinate 394,216,706 of NC_085137.1, forward strand.
ACATCAAATCGCTTTTTTGTCAGTAACCTGATGCATGGATGATAAGAAAATAGGCACAGTCCGCAGAAGTTACTACCGGTAGTATTTTTAGTTCCAGGTAACCTGATTAACAGTTTTCATAAACTCAGATCATGCAGATGAATGCAAGCGATAGATATGTGTAAGAGAACCAAAAACCTAAAAAAACTAAAGCGATCTCATCAAATCACACCATTTTAGATTCCTGAGACGTAAATTTACAGTAGGATGGATCAACGTTGTATGGAAAAATTAAAATTTAAGCGCATCAGCCCGGAACATTCTTTTAAATCTTTGATTGCATCTAAAATTACTACGCAAAATTTTGATACGGCTGGAGGGCGAGCTCTGTAATGTGGTTGATATTTGAATGTGATATAGCATTGGCAATTCAAATTACTACATTACAAATTCTACATGAATTTTGCAACCAATGATAATAAAATATAGCATAAAATGTGTAGATAAAACTTTGTCAAAGTGTTCTGTGGAAAAAGTTTAATCCTGGCTAGTAATTGTCATCTTGGTATGAATCAGCCTCCAGTGAAGGTGGTCAAGTAGTCAACTGAAAGGACTGATACTTTCAGCTCTGCCCATACGTTGAATATAATGTCGGAATAAGTGCCCCAATTCGATGATGACCTTGATAAAATTCTTGATTTTCAGAAATTCAGAAATTCGTAGGTGGTACAGTCCCAGATCGCTGTTATGAGCATTTCCCCCTTCTCGTCCATTACCAAAGAACAGAGATTTGGGGCTGATCACTGACTCTAAGGCAAGATTGATTGCGTCGACGGAAAGATCATGAGTACATATTCGACGAGAAAGGCACTATCACCACTAGGTGGATAAATCTGTTTTTTTTTCTTTCAAGCTATGTAACTTTTTGTTTGCTCATTCGTTTATTTAAAGGCACACGAGCATAACTGAGCCGGAATCATTTGTACGTTTTCCCTATCTCATACGCAAAGTTTACTAGAAAGGCTATATGTTCACTACTAAAATGACTTTTTGATAGGAAGCCCGGAGGGTCAAGTCACATATACCAATCAACTAAGCTCGACGAGTTGAGGTGATTTCTGTGTGTGTGTGTATGTGTGTTTGTGTGTGTGTGTGTGTGTGTGTGTGTGTGTGTGTGTGTGTGTGTGTGTGTGTGTGTGTGTGTGTGTGTGTGTGTGTTTGTGTTTGTGTGTGTGTGTGTGTGTGTGTGTTTGTGTGTGTGTGTGTGTGTGTGTGTGTGTGTGTGTGTGTGTGTGTGTGTGTGTGTGTGTGTGTGTGTGTGTGTGTGTGTGTGTGTGTGTGTGTGTGTGTGTGTGTATGTGTGTGTACAAAAACTGGAAAGGCTATATGTTCACTTCAAAAATGACTTTTTGATAGAAGGCCCGGAGGGTCGAGTCACATATACCAATCGACTCAGGTCGACGACTTGAGGTGAAGTCTGTGTGTGTATGTGTGTGTACAAAATAAACTCACAACACTTTTAAGCAGTAAACCTCAACCGATTTTAATGACCGATGGATCATTCGACGCGGAATCTGGTCCCATTGTTTCCTATTGAAAATGGTTCGGATCGGTCCAGCGGTTCCGGAGTTATGGCCATTTAGGAGTTCCGGACCGGTACCCCAGGAAGGTATTAGATATGAAAACGCTCCAAACCCATCGATGCGACACATCAAACTACGGCATTTTCGTTGACTTGATGAACGGTTAGCAAAAAAATGGTCTCAGGCCATATCTGAATCGGTAGTGTCCCGGAACCGGTTCCAGATGTCCCGTCGGAAGTGGCCAAACATAAAAGTGTATTAAACCCATGCATTCGACATATAAAACCGCGACTTTTTCAATAACCTGATGAACAGTAAGCAGGAAAACATTCTCAGACCATATCTGAACCGATAGTGCTCCGGAACAGGTTCCAGATGTCCCGCCGGAGGTGGCCAAGTTTAAAAGTTACCCAAACCTATGCATGCGACATATCAAATAGTGGCTTTTTTTGATATCCTGATGAACAGTAAGCAGGAAAATATGTTCAGAATATATCAGAACTGGTAGTGATCCGGAACCGGTTCCCGGTGTCCCACCGGAAATGGCCAAACATAAAAGTGATCTAAACCATGCATGCTACACATCAAATTTTTAATATTTTAGGTATCTTAAATTGGCAAAAAAAAAGTTTCCGGACATATTTGGGACAACCGGTAGTCCCAATGTATCGTTTCGATTACATTTGATGGTGATTTACACAGATATTGTCCTATTTGATTGTCGTGGAGTGTTTTTGGTGGGAATCGTAGCCATAAACGAAGGTAATTTTGAAGATGTTTCTTGATCGGCTTAATATTCAATACCCACGAAATAACTGACTGTGTGAAGAGGAAGAGCGTATATGAAAATGTTTGTTTTGAATATTGAGTGCAGATATAATCAAATTCGTGCTGTTTTCAGTCAATGACTTTGAACATTATGCTCGCCGGAACTGGCGAAATGTACAAATGAACCACATCCATGCATTCGGTACATCAATTTGCGACTTTTCAGGAAAACTGATTACAATTTGCATGAAAATAGTCTAAGACAACATCAGGGGCAATCGGTAAGTGGTAAAATATGAAATCGAACTAACCCAGTCAACCAGTGATCGTATTAAATGTTGCATAAGATGTTAAAGCTGAGGCGATATGCGTGCTTTTTACATGCGCCTAAATAGAGGTATGCACGAATATGGCCTCCACTTTATCATCTTATGCAACATTTCATACGATTGTTGGTTGTCTAGGAAACCCTTTTAATTCGATAAACTAACTCTATTTTATGTTTTGTTTTGATTGTAGGATTCGTTTTTGAATACAAATCCTACAGGTACTGGTGATCGAACGACTGTAAGGTTTAATCTTATGATTTTCGGCAACGCAGTCTTTATTGAATTAAACGAAATTTAAGCTATCTGCCCGACGTTTCGACACTGGACATGGACTGGAGATGACACCAATCCAGTGTCGAAACGTCGGGCAGATAGCTTAAATTTCGTTTAATTCAATAAAGACTGCGTTGCCGAAAATCATAAGATCCTACAGGTACTGTGGTGGTACGAAATCATAGTTTGTTCATTTCACGATTGTTGGCTTCCGAAGTTCACTGCTGTTGATCACCAAACTGAACTTCCGGAAATAACAGCTGCACGAGGAGCCGCTGCGGGTGTTCGACAGTACATCAAATATCAGTTTTTCTGTTAACACGATGATCGATTCGTGAGAACATAGCCTCAGACCAAACGGTAGTGTCTCGGAACCGGTTCTGGGTGTCCCACTGGAAGTGGTTAAATGTAAAAATGATCTATACCCATGCATGAGATAAAACAAGTCGTAGTTTTAAGGAAACCATATGAATTTTAGCAAAAAAATAGTCTCAGACTATATTTGGAAGACCCGGTAGAGGTCCGGAACATGTTCCGGTACTGCATCGATAGTAACCAAATATACCATGCAACACATCACATCACACCTTTTTTAATATCCTGAGGAACGGTTAACTAGAAAATAGGCTCATACCACATTAGAGACTACTGGCAGGGTTGCACAATCAGCGTTTGGTGCTTCACCAGAACTACGAAAGTGAATAAAATCAATGCAAGCAATAAAAATGTGTAAGAGAACAAAATCTTGACGAGTTCAATCCACATGCAAACAGACGTCTCACTGTATTCACTTACCTATCGTTCTTGTTTTCAACTGTTCTTAAAATATAGCCTAAAATGTGCAGAAAAAACTTTTGTGATTGTGTAAAAAGTTATATCTTAGCTTGTTATTGATACTGATCAGTCTCCAGTGCTAGTGAAGGTGCTCAAGCAGTCAGTTGTGAAGTCTGATATTATTCAGCTCTGCTTATACGTTGAACATAACGCCGGACTATGTGCCATCAAAAGTTTTCAATTCAATGATGGCTTTGAAAAAAATATCAGGATTCAGGAACACTTTGACTTACGTCGGGGCTGCAAAACGGTGAGTCGATAAGGAGAGCGTCCAACATAGCTCTGGTCCTCACAAGTTCCTACCTCATGCTTCCACGGGTCAAGCGATGACAAAGACCGCCAGCTAAGAGTTGTGTGCTTAACTGGTAGTGCAGCCTGGACACTGTTGTCCTTCTGACTTCAGCTAGATTGAGGAGGTACGATTCGAGCGTTTGTTCACCAAGGAGGTGCGGCTCAAACAGCGTCTGTTCTGGCATCCAGCGGCTGAGTAAGAAACGCTGCACCACGCCCAGCTAGATCCAAGGTGGTAGCCCCATCAGCGTGGTTGTCCTAGTGTTGGTTGGGACCAGAGTTGATGTACACGTGCTGCAGTCCCATGTACGGGAGCCACATTGCAAGCTAGCTCCCAGGAGCACTGTACATTTTGAGACGGAAAGTTGTGCGCCTCATTTTTCTCAAGATGTGTCTCATGAGCTTCGTCTCATGCGCTGATTAAATTAGAAAATTTCACGACAAAAACTTCCTAAACGAACGAGAATTGAAATCTTAACCTTTGCATTGAGAGTCCCTAGTCTTATCGCATAGACCAACTAGACACTTGAGTAGTGTACGGAAAAAAGTTGTTGTTGAGGTTCTTCGTTACCAAGAAGTTGTTTTTCACCTTAGATACCAACAGCTCACGCAGCGCATGAGACGAGCTCCCCGGGAGCTATGAGCCTAGCTCGCACCCACCAGATTTTCGTGAGCCTCCTAGCAGCGCAGCACACTGCGATTTTGAAGAGCTGGGAGACAATTTGGTGTGAGGCTCGCTGTCACATTTATGTACACATGAGCAATGGGAAACTCTGGTTGGGACGTTAAACAGAACTGGCACGATGGCCCTCCGGCAAGACAGGAGTGTTGGCGTAGGCCCAATAAGCCACCCGTAAAAATCCCCATTGCGAATAACATAGGAGAAAATACGACTCGATACAATCGGCAAAGACCCACGCGACGAATTAAGGACTACGATTGGAAACTTGGAACATGGAATTGCAAGTCACTAGGTTTCGCAGGATGTGACAGGATAGTCTACGACGACCTACATCCCCGCAACTTCGACATCGTGGCGTTGCAGGAACTTTGTTGGACTGGACAGAAAGTGTGGAAAAGCGGGCATCGAGTGGCTACCTTCTACCAAAGCTGTGGCACCACCAATGAACTGGGAACAAGATTTATAGTGTTGGGCAAGATGCGACAACGTGTGATCAGGTGGCAGCTGATCAACGCAAGGATGTGCATGTTGAGAGTTAAGGGCCGTTTCTTCAACTACAGCATCATCAACGTCCACTGCCCACACGAAGGGAGACCCGATGACGAGAAAGAAGCGATCTACGCGCAGTTAGAGCAAACATACGATGGTTGCTCGCCGCGTGACGTGAAAATCGTTGTCGGCGACATGAACGCGCAGGTAGGAAGGGAGGAAATGTACAGACCGGTAATCGGGCGAAACAGCCTGCACGCCGTATCGAATGACAACGGCCAGCGATGCGTAAACTTTGCAGCCTCCCGTGGTATGGTAGTCCGAAGCACCTTCTTCCCCCGCAAAGATATCCACAAAGTCACCTGGAGATCACCCGACCATCAAACAGAAAACCAAATCGACCACGTTCTAATCGACGGTAAATTCTTCTCAGATATAACCAACGTCCGCACATACCGCAGTGCGAATATAGATTCGGATCACTACTTAGTCGCTGTATGCATGCGCTCAAAACTTTCGACAGTTATCACCACGTGTCGAAGTCGAACACCGCGGCTCAACATCGAGCAACTTCGTAACGTAGAAGTGGCTGAAGACTACGCGCAGCAGTTAGCAGTGGCCCTACCAACGGAAGAGCAGCTTGGCGCAGCTACACTTGCAGATGGCTGGAGGGACATCCGATCCGCCATAGGTAGTACCTCGGCTACAGCACTAGGCTTCGCGACTCCCAATCACAGAAACGACTGGTACGACGGCGAATGTGAACAGTTGAAAAACGAGAAGAATGCAGCATGGGCGAGAATGCTGCAACACCGTACGAGAGCGAATGAGGCATGTTACAAACAGGCGCGGAACAGGCAGAACTCAGTCTTCCGGATGAAGAAGCGCCAGCAGGAAGAACGAGATCGCGAAGCGATGGGAGAGCTGTACCGCGCTACGGACACACGAAAATTCTACGAGAAGCTGAACCACTCGTGCAGAGGCGTTGTGCCACAAGCCGACATGTTCCGAGATAATCACGGGAATATTCTCACGAGCGAGCGTGAGGTGGCGGCGGCATTACGATGAGCACCTCAATGGCGACGTTGCAAGTACCGAAAATGGAGTGGAAACAGATCTAAGAGTACGTGTGCAGGACGAAAGATTTCCAGGCCACTAACCTCTATGAGATTGAGAAGGAGGTTGACCGGTTGAAAGACAACAAAGCCGCTGGAGCAGATCAACTATCAAGCGAGCTTCCAAAATACGGTGGGGAAGCACTAGTGAGAGCACTACCTGGGTCATTACCAAGATTTGGGAGGGTATTACCGTAGGAGTGGACGGAAGGTATCGTATGTCCCATCTACAAAAAAGGGCGACAAGTTGAATTGCGGGAACTTTTGCCCGATTACACTACTGAGCACTACTGAGCGCTACCTACAAGATACTTTCTCAAGCCGCCGTCTATTACCGATTGCAAGAGAGTTCATGGGGCAATATCAGGCTGAATTTATGGGTCAACGCGCTACAACGGACCAGATGATCGCCATCCGCCAGGTGTTGCAGAAATGCCGCGAATACAACGTGCCCACACATTACTTGTTCCTCAATTTCAAATCCGCATGGTATAGTTTTCAGATTTTACAGTCGAAAGATTAACCTAAACGTTATTTTCAACTCTGATCCGACGTTTCGGGCCTTCATTGGTTCTTTTGGGCAGCACTTTTTTTGTACCAGTAAAACCACAAAAACGATCCTTAAACAAATACGAAACGATCCATAACATATATTTGCATGTTCCACAGAATTGAACTGAAAATCCCTAAAAAAGCAGTAATGATCCATACAAAAGTGCAATATGATCCATAGTTTATGCGAAAAGAGCAATAAAATTGCTTACAAGACCCCATGAAATGATATTTTTTATGGATCGTTGCGCATTTGTTTATGGATCATTTGGTTTGTTTTATATGCAAAAGGATGTTTTCCCGTTCTTTTGCATATGATACAATCGATCAAGACCAGCTATGGCAGATTATGCACGGATACGGATTCCCTGATAAACTGATAAGACTGATTAAGGCGACGATGGATCGAGTGAAGTGCGTAGTTCGAGTATCAGGGAGACTCTTGCTCGAGTCCCTTCGAATCTCACAGAGAGGATAAACACGTTCAGTTGCTTGGTTTCGCGATGATATTGATATTATAGCACGCAAATTTGAGACGATGGCAGAAACGTACTTCTGACTGAAGAATGAAGCCAGGCGAATTGGATTAGGCGTTAATGTCTCGAAGACAAAGAACATTATGGTACAGTGTTCCAGAGAGGAATAACCGCACCTGCCACCCCGAATTTCACTTGGGCTGTTGACGAAATCGTGTACTTGGACTTACTGGCGACCGCCGATAATGACGTCAGTAGAGAAGTTCAGAGATGCATTATGGCAGAAAATCGAGAAAGCTCGGACTCCGCAGAACTCTACGATCGAACAAAGTTCACCGTCACATTATCTACAATACCGTCAATATGTCGATTAGACCAGTAGCCCTCGAGATATGGACTCTTCATGTAAAGGAAAAACGCGTCCTTGGAGTTTCCGAACGTAAGGTGTTGCGTACCATCTACGGCGGAGTGCAGATAAAAGACGGGACTTGGAGAAGGCGAATGAACAACAAGCTGCATCAGCTGCTGAGAGAACCAACCATCGTCCATACCGCGAAAATCGGGAGGCTACGGTGGATGTTTCACGTCATCAGGATGTCGGATAGCAACCCGACTAAAATGGTTCTGGAGAGTCATCCGACAGGTACAAGAAGACGTGGAGTACAGCGAGCTAGGTGGGTCGACCAAGTGGAAAACGATCTTAAAACCCTACGCAGAGTGCGGAACTAGAGACACAAAGCCATGGACCGAGTGGAATGGAGACGGCTACTATATCCACTGTGGTGTGGAGAACTGACACTGAGGAAGATTACAAGTGGTAGTCGAAAAACGCGTATCTGTCAAAGGATAAGCAACATAGGGATGAATTAAAAAGTACGAAACTGATTACACTCATTTGAAGTCATTTTTTTGAGTTAACATATAGCCCTTCATTACACTTTGGTGTACGAGAAAGGCAAAAAAGAAATTCCCTCAAGCAATTTCTTGAAACTCCTGTATACAATTGTGTTGATTTTTTTTTTGTACACTCTGAAAATCAACTGGCTCCATTTTTAGACAAAATACTAGTTTTAATAAGTTTTAATGTTAAATCAAATTGGGAACTCTTACACGCTACACCATATGACTCCATGGATACTATTTTTTTATAGAGGCAACTCTATTTCAGTCGCTTCCTCAGTTGGTGTGTTTTATGCTCACCACTAACCTCGGCGTAGACAACGAGTGGCGGGAAGCTGGCGGGTGGAATCATAGTGCTATTTGACGATCACAATCGAGCAGGGCCACGGTAGCTGGCGACGGTGGTGTTGGCTGCGTTCAGAGCTGCAATGCATCAGGTATCGACCACAAAGGGTTCCAGCTACCGCGCAAGAGGAGTGATAGACAACCGCATTGCAATCAAGTAACCAACAGCCGAAGAGAAAGAAGCTCTTCTCTAAACCAAGTCCCTTAGGGTGCCGGCGGCGGCGGCGGCGACCGACTCTCACACTACCCATAGATGGGTGTAGGCAATTGCAGCAGCAATGAAACAGCAGCCAACATTGCTGGCTGACTATTGTAATGCCCTATTTACCGTTGTTTTCCCTTGCGAAGGGCCGGCGACTTACCGTGGCACCCTTTTGCTGACGTTTGAAGGTGTTGAACCGTGTAGTAATGGTTTGTTGTGTTGTATGATCACCAACCAAAAAGTGCGGTAATGTTTAGTCAGTGTGGAACTTTTTTGGGCAATTAATACCGATAGAGTGAAAAGTTTATGTCTTTGCTTCAACGCCCTCCTCTTCTTTCCTCCTTTCCTTTCCTCTTCTTGGTATAGCGTCCCAACTGGAACAAAGCCTGTTTCTCTGCTCTAGTGTTCTATGAGCATTTCTACGATAATTACCGGAGAGCTTTCTCTGTCAATGACGATTTTGCATGTGTATATCGTGTGGCAGGCACGAAGATACTCTATGCTCAAGGATGTCAAGGAAGATTCCATTACAAAAAGTTCCTGGACCGACCGGAAATCGAATCCGTCACCCTAAGCATAATCCATGGCATAATCTTACTGAATGACAGCGCGTTTATCGCCGCAGAAATCTGTTTCATCACCATGCTTTTCTAAATTTGGGTGTCATTCCGAAAAGTTCATTCAATTACATATCGTGACAGTATCTCCTAGTAGTACAAGCATCACGATCGACCAACCAATTGAAATTGTATTGGTCTAATAGGTAGGCGGTTGCCCATCAACCACGTCTTCAATTTTTTAAAGGATATTCCAACCTTCCCCCTCCCCTCTTCTTTCTCGTGGTCTTTGGTTCATACAAAACAAATGTATAAACCATGATAAGGAAATGCCTGAACAAAACAACACACAAAGGAAAATTTCAGCAGTGCAAGAATCTTCCATTTTTTTCCCTATTCCATTGAAAACATAAAAATTACATAGCTTAATCTTCACTATTTCATCTCTTTGCTGAATCCCCCAACCACCCACCAGCCATACCTCACAACGCGCGCGCAAAAACCACCCGCCCATCAATCCCATCCAAACTGGATTTCCACATCGACTTCTCGGCTCACAGCGCAGCACTTCGCTTCGGGGCGGATGGCGTTCATCTCCTACATTCCGCATTATTATACAACCAGGCAACCACCCGGCTGCGCAACCTCACCATGGCAATGGAACAATTTTTCAAGTTCGCGGCCAACAGCGAAGGTCTCTCTTGCTCAGTTCGCTTTACACAGCCTTTACCTACCGAATCCTCTCTTTCAGCTGGTTACAAAGCCAGAAAGCTCCAACACCCCAACACAAACACACACCTACTTGGGGAAACGATCGATATGGTCACAGTAATGACGCCAGTTGAGAACCTTCCCCTCAATCGGTCACGATCACCAGCCAGTGGATTGAGTTCCCCAACTCTTTCGTAATAGTGACTCATCACCGCAACTGGTGGGTTCGCATCGCGCAGCGACCGAGCATAACCACGACTACGGCGGAGAAGACGATAAGTAATGCGCAACCGAAACTGGTTTTCGCGCAATTGCCATCGTTACACTGGGAAAAGCTCGTTCGGATTGCGCACACTCACGTAATACCTGTCAGTGATCGCGTTCCTTCCGCCGCGCTTCAGGTCTCCGCCTGGTGCCCTGCCATTCGCGAAGTAAGGTACGAATGTATTGATTTGAGATGGACACTAGTTCGGCTCCAGTGGTCAAAAATCGGAAACCTTGTGTGCAAACAAGCAATAGTGACACAATAAGCATTGAAGAGCTGTTTTTTTATTGTTTCCTGGAAATTCCTCTAGGTGTTTAATCAAAATTATTATTTCAGGGAATCCTTTGGAAAATTTTTAGGAGATACCTTCAGAAATCCTACCGGAGGTTATATAAAAATTCTTCCAAAAAATCATTCAGATATTCCTACACGGACTCCTCAGGATTGTTAAAATATGAATTTATTTAAAAAATTTCTTCAGAGTTTCGGAAATTCTTGCAGGTATTCCTCAAGAATTCCAAAATTGAGGCTTCCTTCAGGAATTTCAGAAAAAAAAAGTTTCAGAAAATCTTCCATAATCTTTTTTTAGCAATTCTTCCTGAGATTCCTTCAAGAAATAGTCAATTGAATCTATCGGCAGCCTATTTATTGCACCCATAAACAAATAAAAACGCTCCATAGGAAATCAAAAAGCGCTCCATAAAGAATGAACATATGTTCCATAAAAATGTGCAATGTTCCCCATAAATAATTGAAAACGTTCCATACTTTATAAAAAATGTACCGGAAAAACATAAAATTTTCTTATTAAAAGTGAAACTTTGCACCAATAAATAATACTGAAATGTTCCATAATAAAATACAAATGCTTCATAGAAAAATGCAAATGCTCCATAAAAAATAAAATTGTACCCATAGAAAATTGAATACAGCTCCATAGAAAAATTAAATAGCACCATAAAGAATTGAAATTGCACCATAGAAAATAGATGAATTCTCCATAAGTATTATTATTATCAAACTGCACCACAAAAAATATGAATTGCTCCATGAAAAATCGAAAATGCTCCATAGATAGCATATTCTCATAATTTAATTCGACAGGGCTGAATTGCTTTACATTGCTCTGCTTTAGTGGTGCAAATGTTTTTAGATATGGAGAATTTTCATTTTCTTATGGAGCGAGTTATATTTTATGTGGTGCAGTTTGATAATACTTATGGATCATTTGTCTACTTTCTATGGTACAATCTAAATTTTTTATGATGCAATTTAATTTTTCTATGGGGCAATATTCAATTTTCTATGGGTACAATTTTAATTTTTCATGGAACATTTGCATTTTTCTATGGAGCATTTGTATTTTACTATGGAGTTTTCAAGTATTATTTATTGGTGTAAAATTTCACTTTCAATGAGAAAATTTTATGTTTTACCGGTACATTTTTGATAATGTGTGGAGCGTTTTCAATTATTTATGGGTAACATTGCATATTTTCATGGAACATATGTGCATTCTTTATGGAGCGCTTTTTGATTTTCTATGGAGCATTTGCAATTTGTTATGGTTGCAATAACCTTTTGCCGAATCTATCAGACTCCCTAAAGAAATCCTCAAAGGATTATTTTCAAGAAACCATGCATCAACTCCTTAAAAAAATAGTCCAGGATTTTTTTTAGAAAATCTCGTTCGGATCGCTACAGAAATTCCTCCATGGTTTTCTTCAAAAAATTTTCCAAAAATTTCTTTAAAAATTCCTCTATAAATTTTACCAGGATTTCTCTTGAAAACTTCTTATTGACTGAGCATTAGCATTAGCATTAAGCGAGTCGCACAAATTCGTAGGTGGTACAGTCCTAGACCGCTGTTATGAGGGTTGCCTCCTTCCCGTCCGAACCAGAGCACAAAGATTTGGGACTAATCTCTGACTCTTAAACAAGACTGACGCAATCCTCCAATGGTCGAGCACTGTCCTGGCCACGTCCTTGCGACTGCTGAGGAATGGGAAAATTTGGTTATTTTTGGACACCTATGAAAAATGTAGACAACTCTACGATCTCTCAGGCCTAGGTGTCACGGGAATTTGGGTGTTGTTAGTGGAAGGGTAAACTCCAAAGGATACACTTGGTTAACGTTCAGGCACACCATTGTTAGACTGCTTCGAATCAGTTGTCTGCCCAATTCATCCTGGTTTCCTTGTCATCTTGTTGGCATTTGGTTGAATTACTAGATTCTTCGGTTGATAATCTGAAATATAAAATAATATTAACATCGTACGTCAAATAAGCTACATATTAGTGATACGCTCGCCACAGTTACATATTTTTAAAATATTATTTATATCGTACGATACATTTACCTGAATCCTGCTGAAATAAAATGTTAATTAGCAGTACATTGAAACACAAATACTACAAAACACAAGGAAAAGAGCATCAAACTTTGATCTTGGAATATTTAAAAATACGATAGATATCAAGATCAAAATTTTATTTGATTTGGTAGATCTTACACCGCAACGCACCATTCTAAGGTGATCTACCCACGTTACGGGGTATAATTATCGAACTGTCAAGTTCTAGTCTAGAAAACTTCTTATTGACTTTCTCAGAAATTCCTCCATAGTTTCTTCAGAGTCCTTTAGGTTGTCCATAGATATGGGCAGTCAGCTTAGGTAAGCATAGTTTCTTCAAAGTCCTTCAGAAATTCATCAAACTTCTTGTCGTTTATTCTTCCAGGGATTACTTTAGAAATTTCACCAAGGATTATTTCAGAAATGTATCATATGATTCCGGCAATTCCATGAATTCAAAAAGTTTTTCATGCATTGCTTTAAAAATTCCCTCAGGTATTCCTTTACAACACTCTCCAGGGATTTCTTCAGTAATGTTTACGGACTTTTTCAGAGATAATGTCAGAAATTCTACCAGCAGTTTCTTCAGTCAATCTTGCAGAAATTTTTCCATGGATTCCTGCAAAAACTGATACAAAGGTTCGTTCAAGAGTTCCTCCGTGTATTAGTCAACGCATGTTTTTTTTTTTTCAGAAATTCCTCCAGGATTTCTTCCGAGATTATAGGAATTTCTCTACGGATTTTTTTTTTGTTTTGAAATTTAATCAGAAAGCTTTCCAGAAATATTTCCTAATAAAAAAGAAATTCTTTTACAAATTTCTCTAGTTATTCTCTAAATTTATTCATGAAGATTTTTTTCTTCTAGGGATCTTTCCTGAAATTTCTCCAGAAAAAATCTTCAGGAATTTCGACAAAAATGTCATGAGAAATTCGTCTGAAGGTTTTCTTTCAGAAATTTCTGTAAAAACATCTTCGATGAGTTCCTTCTGAAGTTTTTTTTCTATTTCTTTTATTTGAAAGGCTCAAGCGCTATTAAGCATAACAGAGCCGAAAACTAATTGCAATGTTACAAAATAAGTTAAAATAATTACCAAACAATAAAAACATTACGATATATAAATTACTGCTTGCGAGAGCCCTTTTAAGGTGGAGACTGTACCTGCTCAACCACTGATTGAGCTTCTCGCTGACGTGATGAATATCGTCTGTATTTCTCCTGTCTTCTCTATATTTCCGCTTAACACTTCTCCCATTCTTGGTGTTCTTGGATTTCGGGTTGTTCTTCCGCTTTTTTCCCTCAGAAACTGCATCAGCATCAGACAAGACCTGAGCGTAGGTGCATGCCACCCTTTCCGATACCGTTGTTCTCCTTTTTCCTTGTTGGGATTCTCGTTGTGGGCAGGTATTCTTCCGATGACCCTCCAAATGACACAAAAAACACTTGTTCCTGAGCTCCTCATAAAACACTTTCGCTTTCCAGCTGAGTACGTCCAGTGTTGGAGGAATATTTTCCTCGACCTCCGTAAACAATCCTCGTACGCCAGTAAACAAATGATCCATACCAAGATCCGGCGGAAATTTTTCCCGAACCAGACGTAGGGCATTTACGACTTTGCTTAGGACCACCAACAGGACCGCCAACAGGACTTCCAGTGGGATTTCGAAGATCTTTACATGCTGGATAATGATACCAGTGGGTAGCATCCGGATATATTGAGATTTGCCATTGGCACACTTAAATTTCAACACTCCATCGTTTGCTGCTGTGTTCTTGAAATTGATTCGCAGACTTCGGTCATCTCCCATCTTGTAGACAGCTTCCATTTCTGTCACACTTGAATCAAAGCTCTTCAGAAATTCTGCAATTTCCGCCTATGTCGGCCGCGGTGCGGACAGGGAAAAAAAAATTAAATAAGTTTTTAATCATTCCTTCACTTATTTTGTTGGACAATGAAGAATTCTTGAAAAAATCATTGACGAAAATTCTTGAGAAATTCCTGAAGGAATCCCTTCAAAAAACTTTCTGTTATAATTTTAAAGAATCCTAGAAGAAATTCTTGAAAATTTTCTGGAGTGATTCTTGTACAAAAACTTCTGGGAAAGTACCTGGAGAAACTCCTTAAGATACCTCCTTAATTCCACGAAAAAAAAATAATGTAAAACTCTTGGGGAGCTATGAAAGTTATTTCCACGAAAAAATGCATAAGATATATTTTGGAGGAGTCCTGCGGATATTCGTAGAGAAATTTCTGAAGGAATCTTTTGAAATGTTTGCCATTATTCCTGTAGAAATTTCAGACCCAGAATCTGGTGGAATTCCTGTATAAATCCATCAATAAATATCAGAGGGATCCCTGGAAGAATTTCTGAAGGAATTCTCAGAAGAACTTCTGGAAATATCTCTGGAGGAATTCATTGAGAAATTTATATACAATTTCTTCATTGATAACTACATAAAAATCTCAGAAGAATAGTTCCTGAAAGAAATCTTGCAGAAACAATAAACATCCTGGAAAAATATCTTAGAGAACTTCTGAATGAATTTCTGAAAAAAAAACATGATTTTTTTGAAAAAAATGTTTGAAAAAATACCTGGAAGAAGAGGACAACCCTCTGCGAAGTATTCATAGAATGATGATAATTTCTTTGAAGAATTCCAAGGAATAGTTAGTTCTGTAGGAATAAATGAGATAATCTTTGAAGAAATTTCTTAAGCAGCACCGGAAAAAAATAAAAGATTACCTGATATGAGGTCTGAATAAACTCTATGCATTCCCATGGAAGGATGCCTGGAGGAACTTTTTTTTTTCTTGAGAAAGAATCTCTTGAGATTTTGATAGTGAAAATTCCAAATACATGCCTGAGGGAATATCTGAAGATATGGATTAAGACGTAGGTAAACTCTAAAAAAAAAATCAGAAATATTTCCTGAAAAGGTTTCAGAAGAAAATCTGCATTTCTAAAGGAAACCTCTAGAGGAATTTTTGAATGCATCTCTGAAACAATCTCCGCATTTCTGTCAAATTATTTTCTTGGAAAATTCTTGAGAAATTTCCTGAAGAATTCTGATGGGATTTTTTTTACAGAAATTTTTATTTTATTTTTTTTCTTTTTTTATCTGTATTAACAAGATTTTTAGCCCTAGGCTAGTTCATCTTGGGACCCACGCTTTACTTCCCTTTCGAAGGAAGAACTCACATTTTTGCGAGTTTGTCGGGAGTGGGATTCGATCCCAGGTCCTCGGCGTGATAGTCAAGTGTTCTAACCATCACACCAGGTCCGCTCCACTGACAGAAATTTTTGAAGAACACATGCACAAAATTCCGTAGCAATCCGTGAAGGAATTTCCTAAATAATCGCTAAAGGAATCCCAGGAAAATTTCTGAACGAATCCTGCTTGAATCATTCTACAAAATCATGTAAATATCCTCTTTCTATAAAAGTTCTTTAAAAAATTGAAAAATCTTGAAAGTATTTCTAAAGAAATTTCAGGCGGTATCTCGGGAGGTAATCATGAAGAAAATTCTTAAGCAGTACAGGGGAAGGAATAAATTATAAAATATTTTTTGGACGAATCTTTTGAAGAATGGTGTGAATTGGTGTGAAGAATTAGCATTAAGTTAAAATTCACAAATAAAAAAAAAAAAAAAAAATTTGAAGAATTTAATGCTGAACTCATAGAAGGAATACAAAAATGCCCCTCCCGTGGAATTCGTGGAAGTCATTCCTATGAGAGTTTATCAGTATTGAGGGCGCTGGGATTTGGAAATCTTGAGTAACCAGATCTGATTTTACCATGACAAAACTTGGCCGTCATCTAATTATGCGAAATTGCTAGAGAGCGTGTGTTCCAAGGAGGATCAGTGTCAATCAAACGAAATTGTTTTGGTAGCGCGGCTGGGCATAGAATCCATGACCATCCTCATACAAAGAGAACGTGTGATCCTTGCGACCACGATGTCGTGCCATCCTGGGAACATGGTTGGGAGAAATTCGGGGAAGAACTCCTGGGGAAATCCCGGGAAGATAACCGGATAATATAATTCGTAAATTAAGAAGAAATAAGAGATAATCTCAAAACGCAGTTGCACGACAACAACTAAAGGTGCCATTAGACTGTTTGTCATTGCAGCAAATATTTGGCCAAACAAGCCCAACAAATGACCAACACAACGTGAATCATGGCAACCTTTGATAAATGTCGGACTACAATGACAAATATATTTGCCGTCTAATGGGGTCTTAAGAACTGTACTAGAATCACCTAAAGGTTGTTCGTCAGGAGCAGGGATGCCATATATACAGAATTATCTGTATTGTACAGATTTTTGAGCATCTGTATAGATTGCTTTTCATATGAACTACAGATTAATTCTTGTATAGGATGCAAATGTTTCAACAGAATTTTGTATGGAATAAATATTTTTGAACATGCGATACAAAAAATCATCTGGCATCCCTGGTCCGGAGGCTCCAGTCCTTATCTCTTCAGATTTCGGCTTGCGACACGAAGCATTTGCGGGATGCGTTGCGGCAGTAGAATGTTTTTTTATCTGTATTAACGAGATTTTTAGCCCTAGGCTAGTTCATCTCGGCACCCACGCTTTACTTCTTTTCCGAAGGAAGAACTCACATTTTGTGAGTTTGTCGGGAGTGGGATTCGATCCCAGGTCCTCGGCGTGATAGTCAAGTGTTCTAACCATCCAACCAGGTCTGCTCTACAGTAGAATTTTCGTGTTTCTTATGAATGGCACACCAGTTCCATTACCTCTTACTCCACTTCTTCTGGGCAGTGCTTTTTCTACCAGAGGAAGCGGATCTGCTGCCCCCATTACTGTCTGTATCGCTCCGCATTCTGTCAGGTTACATGCTGCAGCATTACTGCTCACGCTGCGTTTTATCCTTCAAAACCGCTCTGCTCTCCTCGGCGACTCCGTTCCACGTACCCGATAGCATTCTCGTTTTTTATGGCTGCTATGACAGTACTTCAGCAGTCCTTCAGAGGAGCCTTATCGAGCACACCTTTGTCCGGCGACGTTACCTCGAGATTTTGCATATATGTGGCAACGACATCCGGTTGCTTCAGTCGCTTAAAACCGAAACCGTGGCGGCCGCCGGTACTGTTAATGACAGAGAATTTAGGGCTTGGTTTGACCATCACCAGGTAGTTGTCAGAGTCGATGTTACCGCTGGAAGGTGGTCGATATCGATTCCGATTGCTGTGATGATCTCCATGTGTTACTTGTCCGACATCGTCCTGTCGAAGGGCAACGTCGAACCCAAAATCGGTCGACTTTAAAGGTAAATTAATACACTTTTATTTATTTTTTTTCTGTAAGAACTATATAAGTGTTGTGTCCTGTTTCGCGCCGCGTTCTTTGTGTGTTGTTGAGGTTCTTACGTAAGCACAAACCTCAAGAAATTGAAGTAGCTGTTTAAACAAAGTAACTTCTTCTTGAATGTTTGACCTGCCGCGATCCCACTGTGCAGCGCAAAGAGCCCCTCAGCTGATGTTGGAGCTTTCTGCTCCACACTTGCACACACCTACGTGGGTTTCGTATCTCCAAGAGCGACTGTACTAGTTTGAGTCCACGCGAGTACTTGCTCTACCTATAGCTTGGATCTTTGTGGGGTCCTCCTGGATGAAGCAGTACACCTATGCTAGTGTTGCGTTGCGAATCTACTCGCAGCAGGGCCGGTTCTTCACTCACCGTACCAGTTCGGTTCGATCCCGGTGAATGTATGTTAGGCCAATGACCGCTGCCGCTGTTGTTGGTTGCTGCTGCTGCGCATCGAACTTGTTTTCTTCGTGGGTTTGGTTTTTTGCATTCTTTTGGAAGGGGTTTTCTGCGCGAGGCAGTTCTGCGGTTGATCTTCGGTGGTTGTTGTTGGTTCTTTATCTCTCTCTATCGTCGTCGTTAATATATTTAATTCTTTCTTTTCTCTGTTTCTTTTTTCTTGGGATCGAAACGAGGTGTGAATTACAGAAGCTTTGGGCATTGCATTTTGCGTTTGACGAGATAATTTTATCACTTTTGTTGCTTCTTGGCAGGAGCTTTGGGTTTAAATGAATATTAGATAATATGTTTTATTGCACTCGAAATAACATTTGGGAGGATAAAATTCGATGAAGATTTATCTGCTCTTCACAGATTCTTTTCATAATAAGCCTTCCATTTCACAGTGTTTTATTTCGCCGATTTCGCGATCAAAATTGAATATCTTCAAATGATTTTAGGTACATGTTGTCTTTGAAGAAGTTTTTTGATGAAGAAGGGCGCATATTTTGCCAAAATCAGTTTGATGTCAGTTGAGTTCAGTATAACTCTTGACTGGTATTTTATTAATTTTTCAAACCTTCTACAAAGTTATCGCAAATGACAAAATACATGTTTTTGTAGAAGGAATCAAGATTATATCTCTTATAGGAAAAAAGTTATTACAGATTTTCTCCTTATTTTAGGTTAACTTCAACCTTAAAAATCTCCATTCTAAGCAAAATTACGCAGCTGAAATTTTGACAGCCGATTCTTCTATGTTTTTACCATCATGGAATGGTAATAACTTTTGTACACTTCAGGAAATATGGCCTTTTTTTCCTGAACAAACGTCTGATATTTCTCATTTTTCAGCTTAAAACTTTTTCCATTTCCCTCAACCTTTGTCAAATAATAGTCAATGATATTCTATCTTATGGATCTATGACATTTCGTCGAAAGACATTTGGTCGAATGACGTTTGGTCGAATGACATTTGGTCGAAAGTACATTTGGTCGAACGGACGTTTGGTCGAATGGACATTTGGTCGAATGGGCATTTGGTCGAAACCAGAGCATTCATGATTAACAAAAATTTTAATCATGATTAATCATTGATGATTAAAGTTTTTATTTAAGTGATTATTGATTATGATTAATGATTAATTTGATTTTGAGGATGATTAAAGATTATGATTAATGATTAAATTTGGTTTTATCTGTGATTATTGATTATGATTAATGATTAAAAATTGCTCATGGATTAAAAATCATGATTAATCATGATTAATCAATCACAAAAACTGGAAGTGATTGAATATATTTGTTGTTAAAAATATTTTTGAGGTTTCAAAAGTAAAAGGTAACTCATTTGAACCAACTTTAATTGAATAATATATTTTATATGATGAATCATTTTTCGGTGATGAATGATTAATGATTGATTAACTTATTTTCTTATGATTATGATTACTGATTAATGATTAAATTGCGAAATCAGTGTGATTAAGATTAATGATTAATGATTAAACGAGAAATTTTTGTGATTATGATTAATGATTTTTGATTAATCTTAATCACTAATCATTAATCATGATTAAATTTATGATTAATCATTAACGCTCTGGTCGAAACCCATATTATGGAGTAGGAAACATATGCCATTTAGTCGAACGGACAATTCGTCGAATGGACATCTGGTCGAAAGGCACTAACTGATGAAAAGACACTAAACCAGTCGATGACAAACACCGCTAGATAAGAGTTATGTGCTTAGCAGGTAGGTAGTGCAAACCGCGCTCTGTTGTATTTCCGACTTCAACTTGAGGAGGTACGTTCCGAATACTCAATAGGGAGGTGCGTACCCAAGGTGGTAGCCCCTTGAGCGCTATGTAGGCAGAGCAGCCCCGGTAAGGAAGCCTGCTTTAAGCCGTCACCTACCAGAAAAAGCAAAACTCTCTCTCTCTCTCTCTTCTTGGCGTAACGTCATCATTGGGACAAAGCCTGCTTCTCAGCTTAGTGTTCTATGAGCACTTCCACAGTTTTTAACTGAGAGCTTCCTCTGCCAATGACCATTTTGCATGCGTATATCGTGTGGCAGGCACGATGATACTCTATGCCCAAGGAAGTCAAGGAAATTTCCTTTACGAAAAGATCCTGGACCGACCGGGAATCGAACCTGTCACCCTCAGCATGGTCATGCTGAATACCCGTGCGTTTACCGCCTCGGCTATATGGGCCCAAAGCAAAACTAGAGAAAACGGATTGATTTAACGGCAACAGACCAGGCAACGATTTAAGGATAACGATTGGAAAATCACCTGGCTCGTGAACTGCAGAATGCCGACGTTAATTAGGCTACTTTTCGGAGATCAGCGGAAAAAAACTTTCGTTGAACCATTCGCTGCTAGAGCAATGCAAACCAGCAGTACCTATTTACTTCGTAGGTGAGAATGCCGAAAACACACCTAGCGATACCCGAGTGATGATACTTGCTAGCAGATTGATACTACCATAAGAGCACGGGGGTGAATCTTCGTCACGAAAAGCACTGCTCGTTTGATAGCTCAACACTAGCGAACCTGGTGGTGGAAGTCAAGCTTTTTTATACAGCGAGCATAGGGAGACGACGTAGCACGCTTTGATGATTTTTTTATTTCCCCATGGAAATTCATTCCAATCAAGTTCTCCAAGTGACAATTTCACGACTTCCACCTCGAAACTTCAAATTTGTTCGAAGATACACATCTGTTCTGTGATAAGAGGATAACATGGAAAAAGTGACGCATTTAAACGCGTTCAAGTTTAAACTCGGCACGCTGCGATCAGAAATATTTGAAAATTCTTCAGCTGGAAGTTGGAACGCAAGCGAGCTCTAAATTGAACGCAAATACATAATTAGGTAGATTCGCAAAATGCCTGCATGATACCCTGGTATCATCACAACTGAAATGGTTAAATATCCGCCATTTTTTTGAAAGATTTGAATAATCTTGGGATCTTCAGAAACTTATCTTTTATTGGGAGCATATCCGAGTGAACCGGTTTGATTACCGTGGTTTTCGGAAAATCCGGATTTTCAGGAGCATGTTCGGCATGTCAGCTACAATAACCATCAAAGATCATAAACCAATAGTCTTGTCCAATCAGTCTTGATGGGCTATTCCAGAAAAAAATCTCAAAAAGTCATGGCTATCAATAACACTTTCTTACACCTCAACCCCACAATGTATATTTATATTTACGGATTGTCTGAAACTCCGGGTGACTGGACCAGTTTATTCGCATAACATATCGATAGAGGAAACACATATGAGTTCGGAGCTGAATCGGTATCTGAACGGGCGCTCTTGAACAGTAAGCTCTGACACGCAAGTTAAATTACTACTTACTACTGCGTTTCAATCAAAACATTGAAAGCATTTATATTATTTTCGACTCATGTTCAGTTCAAGTGCAACACTACATGAAAGAACAGCCTATGTTTAAAAGAAGGAAAAATATCAGATGAAAAATCTGCAGCTTCAACATATGAACATAGTAAAATCAGGAAACTTGAACAAAACCCCAGAAAGTAAAATTACTGATGAAAAAAATCAGCAGTTGGTACATGACGCAATAAAATTAGTAAACTTGAAAGACCAGCCTATGTTTGTAAGAAGAAAAATATCTGAAAAAAGGCATCAGCTAATGAAGAACAGCTTGTGTTAAAAGGAAAAAAAATCTCCTGAAACATTCAACAGTTGGTACAGCACGCTGAACGTGCATTACGCCACCGTGGTGCGAAAAACCTAACATCCTAGGAGGGTTAATAAACGTGAAAGAATAGCCTATGTTTTAAAGAAGGAAAAATACATGAGAAAAAAACAGCAGCTATGACATTCAAACATAGTACAAATACGAAACTTGAAAGAATAGCCTAAGCTCAAAAGAAGGAAAAATCATCGATAAAAAAAATCATAACCATAATATCCATTGTCAGCACAAATAACAAACTTGAAAGAACAGCATATGGGTCATTCCATATGAAGTGACCGAGAAAAAGTGGAAACGTGTTATCGACCATCACGGATTTTGACCAAATTTTGTTGGAATGTTTGTTCAAATGGAGGAAGAAAAAATCCAAATTTTGGTGCCGATTGGATCACCCCTCGGCCCGTGGCAGCACCCCTCGTCTTTGCCAATACAAGAAAAATCCAAGTTTTCCCTTCCTTTTCTTAATTTATAGCTTTGAAACTATAACATATAAACATTTGTGACCTTCGGCTTTTTTGAAGAAAATTGTTGGAGGAATCCAGGAAAAATATTATTTTTTGGATACAGTGTTGCCAAATATGTTATTTTTCAATTTTAAAATTTTAAATCGATTTTTCGTCGAATGAGTATATTTTGATTTCAAAAATTTTGATTCAATCGTGTTTATCAGACATTTTCCAGTCGAAAAAGCTTAACTCCCCGAGGTCTTTTTGGCCGTTCCATAGATACAGCGTATTTAAGCTTGAAAACCGTTTTTCTCTAATATAAAAAATAAGTCCAATTTACAAGTTTCGCTAAGAAAACATTATTCGATGCAATTTAAGGTTATTTGGGCAAATTTAGAACAAGGAGAATAGAAAACTATGTAAAAATAATAATATGACAGTGTTGCCAGTTTATCAATTATGGATTTTTAAGAATGGATAACAATGAATTGATAAAGTTTAAAATATATGTATTCTAATGCTTATTTCAAATGAAATTCTACCTATGTAAGCATTAAGGTTGACGAAAGTGTTGCCAGACGATTTAATTTTATTGTAAAAATCTACATGAGAACTTTTGTATTAAATCGAATTATAAAGCAAGAATCATAAATAACTTTTTTACAATTTTATTGCTATTGGTAACACTGATCCTTGATAGTTTTCGTTTGGTGTGCAACTTTTTATTCTTCGAACAAACCTAGTAGGGCAGTGGTAAATTCAAATGTTAACTGAAATTTATTCATGGTTCAGAATTACGCAAATTGATTCCGACTGTTCTTGGTGTATTTTTAGGATTTTTAGCTTTTCAGTCCGAAAAACAACCTTGTGTTCTCATACTCCGACGCTTCGTATCGGATCTTGAGCAAGACCCGATACGGATCGAAACGTTGGAGTAAGAGAACATAAGATTGTTTTTGATCTCACAATCGGACTGAAAAGCCAAAAAATCCTAAAAATAAGTTCAGAATTACGAAAAACCATTCTGGATGACATGTTATGCCTTAACGTACAAGTTGCTATTCAGTTTTTTTTCCTGTTTTTTACATTATTTTGAACTTGTACGGGGAAAGGAAAGATTCCAAAAGTGAGTTCAGTTAACTTCATTAACTCGCATGCATGTGGAGCGGACCTGGTGTGATGGTTAGAACACTTGACTATCACGCGGAGGACCTGGGATCGAATCCCACTCCCGACAAACTCACAAAATAGTGAGTTCTTCCTTCGGAAGGAAAAAAAGCGTGGGTCCCGAGATGAACTAGCCTAGGGCTAAAAATCTTGTTAATACAGATAAAAAACTCGCATACAGACAGAGTACTTTGAATAGAAGTTCTTTTTACCCAACAGCCAGTTCAAATTACTCAACTATCAATACTATGTCACTTATTCATTTTTAACCAATCTTAATGTTGTTTAGGTGCCTGGATAATTACACCTTGTACGCACTCCCGGGTTGCTAGTCTTTTAAATGTGCCATCTAATCCTTCGCTTGGTCCTTTTTCATGTGCGAAACAATGCAACTCTACGAGAACTCAAAAATCCTTCTTGTGAAACTTTTACATTTAAACTAACTTTTGAGCTCTTTTTGCATCCTTGAGTAATTTGAACTGGCGGTTGGGTAAAAAGAACTTCTACTCAAAGTATTCTGTCTGTATGCGAGTTAATGAAGTTAACTGACCTCACTTTTAGGAACTTTCCTTTCCCCGTACAAGTTCAAAACAATGGATAAACAAAAAAAATGAATAGAAACTTGTACGTTAAGGCACAACATGCCATCCAGAATGGTTTTTCGTAATTCTGAACTTATTTTTAGGAGTTTTTGGCTTTTCAGTCCGATTGTGAGATCAAAAACAATCTTATGTTCTCTTACTCCAACATTTCGATCCTTATCTGATCTTTCTCAAGATCCGATACGAAGCGTCGGAGTATGAGAACATAAGGTTGTTTTTGATCTCACAAAAGGACTGAAAATCTAAAAATCCTAAAAATACACCAAGAACAGTCGGAATCAATTAGCGTAATTCTGAACCATGAATAAATTTTAGTGAACATTTGAGTTTACCACTGCCCTTATTAAAGGTTTGTTCGAAGAATAATAAGTTGCACACCAAACGAAAACTATCAAGGTTTAGTGTTGCCAATAGCAATAAAATTGTAAAAAAGGAATTTATGATTCTTGCTTGATAATTTGATTTAATGCAAAAGTTCTCATGTAGATTTTTACAATAAAATTAAATCGTCTGGCAACACTTTCGTCAACCTTAATGTTTACATAGGTAGAATTTCAATTGAAATAAGGATTAGAATACATATATTTTAAACTTTATCAATTTCGTGTTATCTATTCTAATAAATGCATAATTGATAAACTGGCAACACTGTCATATTATTATTTTTACACAGTTTTCTATTCTCCTTGGTCTATCTCAGCCCGAATCACCTTTACATTGCATCGAATAATGTTTTCTTAGCGAAACTTGTAAATTGGACTTATTTTATATATTAGAGAAAAACGGTTTTCAAGCTTAAAAACGCTGTATCTCTGGAACGGCCAAAAAGACCTCGGGGAGTTAAGCTTTTTCGACTGGAAAATGTCTGATAAACACGATGGAATCAAAATTTTTGAAATCAAAATATACTCATTCGACGAAAAATCGATTTAAAATTTTAAAATTGAAAAATAACATATTTGGCAACACTGTATCCAAAAAGTAATATTTTTCCTGGATTCCTCCAACAATTTTCTTCAAAAAAGCCGAAGGTCATAAATGTGTATATGTTATAGTTTCAAAGCTATAAATTAAGAAAAGGAAGGGAAAACTTGGATTTTTCTTGTATTGGCAAAGACGAGGGGTGCTGCCACGGGCCGAGGGGTGATCCGATCGGCACCAAAATTTGGATTTTTTCTTCCTCCATTTGAACAAACATTCCAACAAAATTTGGTCAAAATCCGTGATGGTCGATAACACGCGATGTGTACACTTGGTGTGGAATGACCCATATGTTGAAAAGAGGGAGAAACCTTTGATTGAAAAGCCACCCAAGTAATCAGTAAGCATTTAATATAGCATTCCTTCAGCATTATAGTAGCCTTTACGACAAGGCGTTTAATGCTAATTAGCCGTATATGCGCATATAGTGCTACCTTACAGCAGGTTTTGGCAAAATAACGGGCTGTCTCAGTGCTATCCCTTCAGGAACGTCGTGACGAAATGTCAAAGAAGCGTAATGCCTCGTCGAGCAAAAAAAAAAACCAAAAATAGATTGACGTCTGCTTCTCGTTCTCTCAGCCTGCTTCCCGCTTCATCGTCCTTCCATATTCCAGCTGGTGTTAGGTGGTACTTTTTTGCTGATTTTTGTAGTGATGTAGGTTGGTTTGAACTTACGATCCGGAGATTGATGAATCATATCTGCTTCTGATTTTGTTGCTCCTGATCTACGATGCTAAAGCTGTTCCGGTGGCGTGCGTTGATTTAATCGCCAATATAAAGAATGATTCGATAACAGCTTCAGATTTAAAATCAAAAACTTGTTTTCATTGAAATGTTTCATTGTGGTAGAGGATTACGATCCCTTCTTTTAAATATCTGTGGAATATGATTCTTTCTTCCCTCTTTCAAACAGTCCTATGATCCACCAATGCATCCACCTATTCGGCACACATTGTCCGACGAAATGATAAATAATTGGTGATTTTTTTATGGACAAATTCCCAAACCAATCCAGCTGCAGTAATTCTTTGGTGCTTTTGGATGAATAGAGAAAAATGAAGAAACAAATAAGATGCACAAATTTGTAAACAGAAGCATAGGCTCTGTAAGAGAGAGACAATATGTGTTGCCAAATGCGTAACATATCTTCCAACCTTTTTGCTCCTAGCATTTAAAGAGCAGTTGAAAAGCATTCTGATAGCTCCCAAGTGAAAACACTTCAAGCAGTTGAAATGCTTATTAACAGTCAAAAGAATTGCTTGAGCAGCACAGCTTATGCTAACTCAAGGCAGTTATGCATTCAAACTGCTTATGTAGGGCAGCAAGCAGTTTAAATGCATAATACGGGTTGAAACACGGCTTATTCAAATGCTTAGTGGTTACCTGGGTAATAGGTGCTACACAAAAACGCAATGAAATGATGAAACTTGAAAGAAGAGCCAATATCAAAGATAAGGAGAAATCTTCGATGGAAAATCAACTACTTCACCAATGCCAACGAAAACTACATTGCAAAACAAATTACCATAATAACAAACACCCTTGAATGAAATATTTGCTGTTCAATGTTTGATATTATTAACATGATTAAATTGCTATATGACTTAACGTCCATTCGACCAAACATACTTTCAACCGAATAAGTTCAGTAACAAATAAATTCAGATGTAGAAATCTATAATATTTTTTCCACTTAAATCTCTTTTCATCGGTTAGTGTCTTTCGACCAGATGTCCATTCGACGAATTGTCCTTTCGACTAAATGTCATATGCTTCTTCTTCCACAAAATGGGTTTCGACCAAATGTCCATTCGACCAAATGTCCTTTCGACCAAACGTACTTTCGACCAAATGTCATTCGACCAAACGTCATTCGACCAAATGTCATTCGACCAAATGTCCTAAAGCCCTATCTTATAATTGAGTGTTGTGATATTCCGATCTTTATATGAAACTGAAAGTTGGTATCTGCAAACATTATGTATGTAGTAAAGAGTTAATAACTTTTGTTTTTATACAACATTTATAATTTTCTTTTCGATTTCTATTCTATTCTTCATCTTCGCTACCCGAATTTTCATGATCCGCCTCAACATCAAACAAAAGAGCTTTCGCGTCATCGTTTAGTGGGTTGATTGGTTTCTTCGGCCATCCACGTGCTTCAGTTACTATTGGATCCGAAGATAGAAGCAGCCAGTGAAGCAGGTCCATGTTAGCACTTTGTCGTGAGATTTTCCTTGTGTTGTTCTCTCGGTACCTAAAACATGTAGTGTAATTACGAAATATTTAGAACAATGTTTTTAAAGTTACTTTTTCCACTCTTTATTGTTAGCTTCCTGTGCCTCCTCGGATAGTTGTCCGATTGGTACAAGAAAGTTCTCCATGACCTGTGATCCATGTATAAGAACCTTATGCACGCTTGCTGGCAGGTAGTACCACGGATATAGTTTGATGCACAGCTTTGCCGTTTCTTCACAGAATAAGCTGTTTTACGAGATGTTCTACCAGTGGGCCGCTCGTTGTTATTATTTACATTTGATGTTTTTGTTTTCGCGAAAAGTAGCATAACATGTGGTGAGCGCCAATCAGATTTTTGTTGGCAGAGATGTTTTGGTGTCTAATGTGGCATGTATCAATCTCCCGAGCTGTATGACGTCACTAGCAGATGAAAAAACATTCCCACGGTCTATGGATATTAATTATAGTGGGTGGATTGACGCATTTTTGCAGATAAATTAACCTCGTTTATTGGATGGGCCTGTATCACATGTTATGCTAGCGAAAATGTAAATAAATGGGCCCACCGGTTGGACTTCAAAACTGGTAAACATTCAAAAAACAGCTGATTTGAAACGTCTCATAAAATGCCTTATGCATCGAACGCAGAAGTATTAACTTCTCGCCCTGATGCCATTACCTGCAGAATTGTTCCGCATCTCTGAGTCCGGTAATGCTTGCCACTTTTTCGAAGTTTTTGAAGAAATTCCGTGCCACATTCCCAGTATTTGATGTTCCGCTTCCTCCTGATCTCGGTTTGTCGATATGCATCCCCAATTCGAACCGGAAAAGCACGTTCTCCCAGTGAGCCAAAAAGAGAAAGGTGATCAAACGTCAGATACCTTTATGTGATAATATACTGACTGAAAAGGTCTAAGTGTGAGATACAATCGCGAGTGTCTTTTTTTTTATTTCTCATTTGTCATACAATAGGACTGGTAGGACAGGTGCAGGAGATGTGCCTGTTTTTATCTTGCATGTGAATGGTTAATCAATAATATTGTAGTGGTTTTACCGCTCATTGATGTTGCATGCACAGATTTGATGAAAATCACAGTGGGAGAAGAAAAAACAAGGTTCTTTAGCTGAAAAAATGAAAAATATCAGACATTGGTTTAGTTAAAAAAGGCTGTGTTTCCTGAAGTGTACAAAAGTTATTACCGTTACGTGATAGGAAAAACATAGAAGAATCAGCTGTCAAAATTTCAGCTGCGTAATTTTGCGTAGAATGGAGATTTTTAAGGTTGAAGTTGACCTAAAATAAGGAGAATATCTGTAATAACTTTTTTCCTATAAGAGATGGAATCTTGATTCCTTCTACATAAACATGTATTTTGTCATTTGTGATAACTTTGTAGAAGGTTTGAAAAATTAATAAAATACCAGTCAAGAGTTATACTGAAAAAACAGGTTTTAAGGGGTTTTTATACTAAATTCTTTGTATCTCAAAATTTTGAAGACATAGGACATTGGTGTCTTTGGCAAAGTTTTTTGTATTTTGGTTCTCTACAACTTTGCCGAAGTCACCTTGGCTCTAAAAGTGAGTTTAGAAAAAATAAATTTTCTAACTCACTTTTAGGTGGATTAATCATCAAACTGATTTTGGCAAAATATGCGCCCTTTTTCATCAAAAAACTTCTCCGAAGACAACATGTACCAAAAATCATTAGTTTTGAAGATATTCAATTTTGATCGCGAAATCGGCGAAATAAAACACTGTGCATTTGGAGGCTCTTGAGTAATATTTTCATATTAAATAGATTTAAGGAAGTTGTTGCGCTCATCTTTAAATTACTTCAGCAATTTTATTAGTGATGTATGTACATATTTAATCTGTGTAAAGCTCCGATAAGAGAGCTATGAGAGCTTCCTTGGCAAGTCGATGTGCTATACAGGAAAGAGATCTTTAGTTGAACTGATACAGTGGAAATAGGCCTTCCAAATGTTCCTGTTGTTAAAGAAAAGTTTTATTTAAGATTCAACAAAAAAATTGCATCTTTTACATATAACTTACGACTTTTAAAGTTTTGTTCAAAATGTCATGAGTTTCAACCTTAATTATTATTGAGGAAAGTACGTTGATTCCATTGCACTCCATAATTGCCTCATTTCTTATTTTCCAGCTAATATTCGTATTGCTTCATGCATCATTACAAAGTCATTCCGGTTTAGGCTTTTGTGATTCTGCCATTCATGACTTTGTCAAATAATGACTCTTTCTTTTACCGTTATAATGCAACCCATACACGACATCCATCATGAGAGCACAGCAATTACCAATTCCAGTTCCACTCAATAATAGGTTCTCCATAAAATCATGTCCCTTGCGTAACTTTCTTCTTGACCCTCGAGGGGGCCATCATAACATCATAATACCTGCAATACCAACATAACCCGTTTGCAGAAACCAGGTGTCGTACGATCCGCGTCCAGCATCCACTTGTTTGAACCTCATCGAATCCTGCGACCTTTCACTGCCCATCCGCCCCGTTTTCCGTTGTTTCCTTCTAAACATTTCTTCTTGCGGCGCGGGTCGCCAGCAGCAGGTCCTTTCTCCTTCGAAAACCGGCAATTATTTACGGCCGAAACTGCGCTACCCACGGTCATTATCAACCCCGTAATCATTTCTCCTTCACTCCCAATCTTTCATCGCTGCACTTTTGATGAATTTGACTTTTTAATTTTCGTCAACTCGAGTCCCGGCCAACTCGTTTATTGCGTTCTGTGAATTTTCCGCTTATCACTAGCATAGCAACCGAGGAAGCTTCCACCATCGAAGCTCCTGTGGTCCCTCTCTCATCGTGGCTGGTTTTCCTCCGGTACGATGTTCGGTTTCTGGTTGGAGCCGAACTAGGGGAAAGTGATTCAAAGTGCTACAAAGTTAGAGAGCAGTTTGTTCTGTTCGATGACTAGAGTTTCTCCAAGTATTTCTCGTGGAATGTTTATTTTAGGATCACTTGCAAGATTACTTCCATATTTCTTCCAACATTTCTCTAGGAATTTGGATTTTTTCATGGGAACTTTTTTAGTATTTCCAATAAATCTCAGAAATTTATTTTCAAATCATTCCGAGTTATTTTATATTTCCGGAAATCTACCGTGATCTCTTCCTTAATTCAATTCTAGATTCCTTCCAGCGTTTTGCAAGGTACTACTTCCAGAATTTCTCCGAGAAAACTCATCTACGTTTCTTCAAAGAGTCCCTTCCGGTATTTCTTGCATAGATCTTCCCGGACATTCACTCAGTGCTTTTTTCGACGTTTCTTCCAGAGTTTCTTCTAAAGTTCCCGCTGAGCCTGGTATTTCTCTAGTGCTGATCTTCCCACAAAAAGTTTTCACAGAGATATTTCTGAGATTTTTTTCTGAACACTTCCTGGCTAAGATTCCTTTGAGAGCTCCATTTGCCTCCTGGTTTTTTTTTATTATCGTACAAATTGGGACAACGCGTCTCAGATTTTCATGAAAGTTTTTCCACATGCAGGGCTCATGGATATACGAATGAAATAAAATTGAGAAAAAATCAAATCGCCTATTTTTCCGGAAAACTCAGTTTGATTTTTTGTGATTTCCCTGACACTACTTACTTTGAAAAATCATAACTCAAGAACGAAATAAAAGCAAGTTTTCTCTGGAATCCTAAAACAAAATATGAACTGGAAAAAGTTTTCCACTAAAATTTCCACCATTGAAAAAAATCGTAAAAAAACCAGAAAAACTAAGATCGAACTCGAAAATTTTCAAAAACTATAACTTTATAAGCTTTAATCGTCGACATTTTTGGAATGCACTTTTTTTTCGTTTTTGAGTTATGGCCTATTTTGTGAAAATGTCTAAATAAGCCTTTCCTTTGAAAAATCATTACTTAAGAACGAAGCATAGTGGTAATGTTCAAATCGAATCAGTTTTTAAGACATTGCTTGCCGTTTTGAAAAAGAAATAATGGAAACCCATGAAGATGAGCGAAAATATATAACGCCAAACAATTTTTCGACTGGGCTATGTCGCAAAAGGTGAAAGACCAATTTAAAAAAATATTGAGAATTTATCTATGCAATTGGAAATGATTATTCAGAGGCTGAAAAATTACTCCAGGAAAGATTTCCTAACCTTGTTGCAATTCATTCACTTTTACCAAAAGACGAACGAAGCCTTTCTTCGAATGAATTCTCAGATACACATGCAAACCAAGAAAATACAAACGAAAATCTTTTGGTGGTAGCAACCAAAGGCAATCTCTCCGGTTGGAAAAATAGATAGTATTAGGACTAAAATGTATGTAAGTTATATACTGAATAGTTGAATAAATAATTTAAAAAATAAAAAAAAAATCTTATTGGTTCCATAGAAAAGAAAGAATCCCTTTTTAGTATAAAGGAAAATTGAGGCAGAAACAGTTTTTTCAGATTTTCTCAACGGTTGAATATTTCATGAAAAATATAATCCATTCCGACTTATACTTCATTAAACACAATTCCATATATATTTCAGTTTTTTAAGAAAATTTGCAATTGCTTTGATAAAAAAAAACTTTGTTTTTCTGATGCTTCGGTTGAAATATGGGTTCTAAAGAAAAGGCTTATTATATGGTCATTTTCCAGAAAATTGGTCATCATTCAGGAACGAAAAAAAAACTGCACCCTAAAAGTTACTGGAATAGAAGCTTATAATGTTTATAACTCAAAACTATTTTATTAAAAAAATCCGCGAGTTGTGGATGATTTTTGTTTTTGCATTTCTTTATGAATTTTGAATTTTGAAAACTATGAGGAAACCTTTTTCCAGTTCTTATTTTTTTTTATTCCTGAAAAAAATTGCTTTCATTTTCATAAATAAAAAGATTTGTTCCTAAGATGCTTCGTGCTTGAGTTATGATTTTTCAAACAAAAGGCTTATATGGCACACTAGGACATTTTCACAAAATTGGCCATAACTCATAACTGAGTTGGCTATAATTTCTGAAAGAATTGCTAGAGAGTCTTATGAAGGTTTGAAAAATAAATTTCTAAAGTAACTTCTGAAGTCATACGTGAAACATACTCTGATAGAATCTCTAGAGGAATTTAAAAAAAAATCCGTAGGCAACTTTGAAAAGAGTTCTTGCTGAATTCAAAGAAAATTTCTGGAGGAATTTCTAGAGGAATTTCTGAAGCAATCCTTGAATGAATTTCTGGGGCATTTCATTAAATAGATCTTTGTAATAATATGAGCGTGAACGTCGGCAACATCATGTGCTCGGAAAACGTTTACACTGAATATCGTCAAAAAATAACATATGTTAGTAAAATTTCGGCAAAATATTGTCTGTACCTCAGCAAACAAGCAAAAAAGTTTGCTCAGCGCTCGGAAAAAATTGTGTATCGATTGTCGCATTTATTTTATTATTCCTTGTGAGGTATACATACTTACCTCACAAGGAATAATAAAACTAAAGAAATCCGAAGTATTGATTTTGAAATCACCGGAGGAATTTCTGTACCCTTTAAAAATTGCGAGTAAAACTAAGTGTTTTCAGAGAATGAATCCTATAAGATTTTCTAAAGAAATGCACGGAAGAAATTCTGGAAAAAAAATCCATGGGGTTTTTCCACGCAAGGTCTGCTGTCCGATAGCTTCTACGACTAAATCGACGGAGTGAATGGAACCCGGATAGGTCACTGGTTCGCGGGAAGAAATACGATGATTTTGAATTTTCGGTTGATGTGAAAACAACTTGACTTCGTCAATTCATATCTTAACGGCAAGTTTCCGTAACTGGACGGGTCTGAGAAAAGGTGATAGTAGTGTAGAATTGGCTCCACCCCACTACCCCGAACGCCATTACCCCGAACGCCACTACCCCGAATAGGCCACTACCCCGAAAGCCACTACCCCGAATGGGCCCAGAATCATCCAGAAGATCAAAAAAGAGATGAGTTCGCAGTGTCCAACCGTGTACTGTTGCAGACCCAAGTAACAATTCCAGTGCTGATTGGTTTTGATTGATTTTTATTAAGGTTTTATTACAGCAATAATTAAATCTCACAGTTTTATGACTGATTTTATGAAAACCATAGATAAAATATTTTATAATACTTGAAGATATCCATAAAGACAGATTTCAATAGTAAACAAAACTTTCCGATATGTAAACCATCTGGCAATCATTATTACCACAATAAAACTGTTAAAACTCAACAGATGGCGATCCGTTCGATTAGTAACGACATCTGTTGGTGGAAAAGCAGAACTACGACATTGCTAGGTTTATTGCGGTCATCATAAAAGTAAACTTGCTTTCGTTTTATTTTCGCTGATTATGGTCGTCGCCATATTGAAGAATTAGCTTACGTGCATGGAAAATAGTAAATTTTGCCTCAACTAGCAATGAATTGATAGTTTGCCACCATTTTCATAGCATGCTCACATAAATAAACTCTCTCTGCTGAGTTTTCTTGTGATTCGAGATAGTTTTACTAAATTCACAAATTGATTTATTTCATTCCAAGATGATAATATTCACTATTTCCGAAGCGCATTAATTTTATGTTTCTGCAACCCCAATATTCACGGTAAATTCGAATGCGCATAAGCCTAACAGCACAATAACTACTAAAATATAACTTTGAAATGATCGCTTTCTACTTACGAATGATGTATCCTCCTGAACTTAACGTGCCATCGAAGAAGCTTCTCTGCATTTTGAGCTGTCATAGTTTTTGTTGAAAAAAAAAACAACAACAATCGAGAGGTTTTAAAACAGGTTTATAGCTACTCTTAATGCGGTTTGCAAAACCTCTCCGAGAGTGGTCCACTTAGCCGGAAGACGCTCTTAAAGAGGTTACCAAGAGGTTTTGATGTATGATTCAGTTTTATTGCAAGTTTTATAAAATTGGTCATGAAGATCTCTTGTAGAGCCGAACAAAACTTAAAATGTTACTTGGGGAGTTGTTTGGCAGCCTGTTAATTTATCTATAGAAATTTTTCCTTCTTTTAATCAGAGGCTGTTCTTTCGAGTTTGAGTGTTACATAGTTTATTTGCAGACGAACTACTGATCCCACAGTAGATTTGTTCTTCTTTGAATAATAGGCTGTTCATTCAAATTAAGTTTTAGAAAACTAACTGGCGGCTAAAGTGGTCAGATATTTTTTTTTCTCCTGAGAATAGACTGTTCTTCCGAGGCCTGCTTTTCAGTCGATCTATAAGTCATTGGGTCTAATGAGGTGGTTCAATGTTCATGACTATGCTGGAGTGTAGAGGTTCAGTTGACATATAAACTCATTATCTTGATTGAGTCTATCAGTATGCATTGGCTGTGGCCCAACTATGATGAATTGAAACGATTTATAACACCAAATGCTTATAAAACCAAAAAGCTCTTAGAGCTCAACAAGAGAGCTCTATGTACATACACTGGCCTAGTAACTGGACACTGCCCGAGCAGGTATCACTTGAAAAATATTGGCCATATTAAGAGTGATACCTGTCGTTTCTGTAATGCGGAACGTGAAACCTCGGAACATCTGCTTTGCAGTTGTGGTGCTTTATATACGCGCAGGCAAAGATTTCTAAATAGTGGTTGCCTGCAATCCAGTGAGATCTGGTCTGCAGAACCTGGAAAGGTCTTGGAGTTTATTAATTCCATTGCACCTCACTGGCAGTAGCTGATTACTTGACACATGGTTATTAGCTGGCTAGATGCGAATATCAAAACGGGACATGCCACAGAAGTTCATTTTATTGGACGCAGTGGCTTAATTTCCCCAACAGGGGAGGGGAAAAAATGATGAATTGACTGCATACTATTTTTCAGAATGCCCCATTTATTCGAAAAAAAATATTTACAAGAAAACCTGAGATCATTATATTTATTAAACTAATAAATTTCTGGGTATCTCAAATAAAGCTAAATCAATCAATCAACTTCTGGGTATAGGCTATTTTTTCGAGGCCAATTTTACAATCGGTATTATTTCGATCTAGCCTTATGATCATTTGACATAGTGATAGTTTGTACAAATGTCTTTTCGGCCTAATGTGCCAGTATTGACAGTCAGTATTTAACGGACATTCGCTGACAGTTATATTTCTTGCAAGATCAGCTCTAACACGCATTCACTTGCGTGTGCAGCTTTTTCTTTTTTCTCGCTCATTCTCTTTGATACACTCAAGAAAGAGCGAAAAAAGAGGAGGCAAAATGCTTCCTCTTTTATCTGTTTCTTTTTCGTGTTTGTTTATGAGAGTGAGTGAGAAAAAAGAAAAGTTGCGCACGCTAAAGTACGCATAACTCCTTTATGTTGTTTTAAGGTTGTTCTTTCAAATAGTATCTTCTGGTATTGAAGCTGTCAGTAATGTTATTAAATTATTCCTTCTTTCAAATTGGCTTCTCTTTCAATATCCTTTACGAAAAATATATGTAAACCATCATCAGAATAACCCATTTAAAAATATGATTTCGGGGTAATGGCGTTCGGGGTAGTGGCCTATTCGGGGTAATGGGGTAGAATCGTAGAATTGGCTAAATGTTAAAATACACGTTAATGAAAACAAAAACAAAAAAAAGAAGGTGATAGCTGGTTCCTGAATTGAATTTAGGGAGTCTAACAGTAGGGTAAATCGTGTAGTTTGGCACAAGTTGGTGTCGTGTAGTTTGGTTAAGTTGGTGTAATGAGGAACAGTTTGATGACAATCTTATTCATTTGAAACTTGTAAATACCTTGATTTATTATGGTGGGTGTATTATTAGATTCCTTCGAGTATTTTTTAGAGAAGTCTCTCTAAGGGTGTTTTAAACAATCCCTGAAGGAACTTTTGAAGCAATCCACGCATGATTGTATATACAGTCATTGCACAATTTATGGGTCACTCTGTCACAATTATTAGTCAGTCAGTTCTCCATGCTATTCAAATGGAATTGACCCATAATTGTGGCTGACCCATGATTGTGCTATGACTGTATAAAAAAACTTAAGGTATCCATATCGAAACTTGCAAAGGAATCCTCAAGCAATTATTAAGTAATTTTTTGGAAGATTTTCTAAAAAATCATTAAATACTTCTTAGGAAATTTCAAAGTTTTTTTTTAAGTAGTCCCTGGACGAGTCTTGAGGAATTTCTGAAAAAAAAACATGGAAGAATTCCTAAGTAAGTCATGCAAGATTTTTCGGATGAATGTGAAATTACTGAAGGGATCCGTAGTATATAGAGAAAAACCGCTAGAGGAATTCCTAAAGCAATCGATGAAAGAAATTTCAAAATCAATCCTCGAAAGATTTTTAGAAAGAATCCAAGAGAAAAATACTGTGGGAATTCATTTTGGAATTTTTCGATGAATTTTTGAAGTAATTCCAGAGAAATTTCTGAAGGAATCTTTGGAAGATTTTCTGTAAAAGTAATCAAAAGATTTTTTTTTGGAATGGATTTTTAAATCCCTGGATTCTTTTTGTTTCTAGAAAGTTCGTTATAAATTCATGCAAGATTTTTTGTAACGAGCCTTCGTAAAATTTCTGAAAGAAACTCTAATGTAGAAAGAATCCCTAGAGGAAATCCTTAAGCATTTGATGAAGAAACTTTCTAAATGAATCCGTTGAAGTGTTGTTGTTTTTTTTTTTAAATTTATAACATTTTCGAAGCAATCCCTGGAAAATTACTGAAGGAGTCCTTGAATGATTCTATACAAAACATTCGATATATTTTTTCAATGAATCTCAGGAGGATTTCCTACAAGAACGTCTGTTTTTTTTTTGGTAGGAAGTTTTTTGGAAGAAATTTCAGAATAGTTTTTTAAAGAACTTCTGCGGCAATGCTTGGATGAATCTGTGAATGGATTCTCTAAGAATTTCTATCTGGAAAAATCCATGAAATAATGTCTGAAGAAAACTAAGCAGGACTTCTTGAACTCCTTTCAACATTTTCTAAAAGTGGCTCCGTGGTGTGCGGCTAGGGTCACCAAGCTCTTAGTCGCATCGTGCTGAGGAGCGCGGGTTCGATTCCCGCCGCAGCTGTCAGGAAAAGTTTTCGGCTGTGCCACTAGGCGTTGCATGCTAGTCCGTTGTCTAGTGTCGTGCTTCCTTAAAAGAGCAAAAAGGTCACAGGAAGCATTGAACATTCTTTTTTTTTAAAGAATTCTCTGAAATATTTTGTGAGTAATCCCCAAAGCAATGTATTTCCCCGAAGAAAATTCTCAAACAAATCATGGGATTTTTTTTAATTCGTGAAGGAATTCCTGGAGAAAATTCCTGGAATTTGTCTTTTGGAGAAAACTTTTTGTAAGATTTTTGAACAACCACAGAACCCTGAAGAAATCTCTGAGGAATTTTCTAAATCAATAATTTGAGTTTTTTTTATATTAGTTTAGGAAAAAAAAATGTTCAATATTTGAAGGAATCTCTAGGTGAATTTCATAGAATATTTCATTTCATTGGAGGAACTTTCGAAGAAACCCTTCGAAGTAGTTCTATTCAAAAATAATATATAACTCACAAAGGCAGCTGTTACTGACTAACTGATGATTACTTTATTTGACCTTTAGAGGCACGCAAAAGTTCAACATAAGTTTGGTTAAGTTTTGATTGAACTTTGCGCTAAAGTTCAAACAAAGTTTTTTTTTTCTGAATCTATTTTCGACTTTAATGTCGCTTTGAAGAGAAGTCAAAACCTTGTACATGTACTTCCAAGCTCATAACAAATGCATGCATAACTTTTGGAGAATTAAGTTCAACGAAACCGGAATTGAACCAAACTTGAACTTCTGAGTTCGTTCTTCAAGCGAAATCTGAACTTTTGATTGCTTGGGAAGAACTCATCCTGAGACAAACGTGGAGATAAAAGACAATTACACCGTCTTCGACCTTGCGGCCATTACAGACTGAATATTACAACATTAGACAACGGACAACACATATAACTTCCAGTGGCCCAGTGGAGAATTTTCTGTTCGACGAAAATTTTTCCCCGACTGGAGCGGGAATCGAACCCACACTCCGAGGCTTACGAGACACCTTAACGACTGACACCGCTAACCGCTCGGCCACGAAACCCACAAACGTGGAGATGCAGCGATTCTCGGTCTCTATAACAACTTTTGTCTTACTAACATTCCTTCCCATCCTCGATGACCGTAAGGACGTGGCCGGCGCCGTTATTGACCTCAATATAGTTGAAAGTTCTCGAGCTGTGTATATTGATAATACTGTGCTAGTTCCAAGCCCCATTCATTGGTTCTCTGTGCAATTTTGATTACTCCGGTCAATCACGTAGTAGTAACTACGAATTGTGCGGTCTTCTATGCTCATGCTCATCACGCAAATATTTGATGTTGAGTCGCTCAACCCTATGCATATTAGCGTGGGGCACAAAAAGTCATTTTACTCCTGTACACTTTTTGAGTGCCATTTTGGCCCCATATCAACTGTGCAAAATTTCAGCTCGATCGGAGAAACTATATTTTAGCGCCAGCCGTTTTAAGTTTTCATACGATTTATTATGGGGAAAATCACTTTTTCAACGAAAAATCTCCACGGGTTGCCCTTTAGCCCGTAAAAATAAATAGATGAATGAAATCTGTTGGAAATTTAACGAGGAATTATAAAAAAGTTATGGGCTGAAAACCAAATAGCTTGGCAACGACGTTTAATACGTAAGGAATAACAATAAATAACAAAATCTCGTAATTTTATCGATCAGTTAAGGCTTAATAACTTTTTTCATGAACGACGCATCGCCTTGCGGTCTTCGGAGGTCTAATTTCTTGTGATATTTTCTACAAAAATCATTCATTGACTAATTTTTAGGGATCAAGGGGTGACCCCAAGCGATTTTTCTTTGTAGAAGTAACGAGCGCTAAAATATAGTTTTTCCGATCGAACTGAAATTTTGCACAGATTATCTCTCTCTCTCTCTCTTCTTGGCGTAACGTCCTCACTGGGACAAAGCCTGCTTCTCAGCTTAGTGTTCTATGAGCACTTCCACAGTTATTAACTGAGAGCTTCCTCTGCCAATGACCATTTTGCATGTGTATATCGTGTGGCAGGCACGAAGATACTCTATGCCCAAGGAAGTCAAGGAAATTTCCTTTACGAAAAGATCCACAGATTATATGGGACCCAAATGGAACTCAAAAGTATACAGGAGTTGGAGTTTTTCCCTTTTTTTATATTTTCCCATGTAAACCGTGTCCCAGGCTAAGTTGCCTATATGCAGGTGTTTGTGATATGCTCCTAAAACTGATCCCTTTTCTATTCTTCAAATTTCTTTTAAATTCTCAATAAAGACGAAATTGACCATCTTTATTGAAAAAGGATGGCTGCGTCATCCATCGTCCGACGAAAAGATAAAAAAACGCAAGGTGTGGTACTTCGAACCACTTTCCCCTTTTTGAAATGACGATGAAAAGCTCCCCATCTCTCTCGCAAAGAGCGAAGGAAAGCTTTCCATCCCCATCGCCGATCGTTCGCGAAGAGATTCTTGCAATGTGCGCTTCGCACTTCTTTCGCATCATCGAGAATTGGTCGGTCATTGACCTCGGTCCGATGTGGGGAAGCTCCCGATTTTGTTTCCTTTTTTCTCGATGACGTGACGCGTGGTGTGTGTGGTTGTATGGGTCCATGCGGTAAGTGGCGCTCTCGCTTGATGTTAGCAGCGCGGCGATGATATGGAGCCCAGTGGGAGGCGGGGTGTCACTTTTGGGGAGAATTACGATCGCGCATTCATTTCGTAGGGATCGCGGTTTCGCTGCTGATCGACACGACGGGCGGACGGACGCCCAGTTCATGTGCGTGATGGTGCTTCAGCAAGTATTCCGTTTATGAGGACGTGTATCGCGCAAAAGGAAGCAAGGAGGATTCAATTAAACGTACATTTAAATTTATGATGATGAAAGAGAGCGAAACGGCCGGTTGCGACCTGTGGCAGAAAATATTTATGCGGGTTGCGACCGGATGGGTGAAGGCGGAAGGGTTTAATTGTTAAGGTCAATAAAGTTCAGTGACTGCGATCAGGGCGATGATGGCGACATGCAACAGGTGCGTGAAAGAAAGAAGTATTTTGGATCAGTTAGGGAGAAGAGATGTAATGATATCTTACTTAGTAGGTAATTGGAATTCGATGTGTTCGAATTGTTAAGCTAATTGTGGAAACGACCGACTGATAGGCAGAATCTATCCCTCTACAATTGGTTTTTTCGGTCCGGAAAACTATGAGCGGGGTGATTCTATTACATCCGACGTTTCGGCCCTTGGTTTGGGCCTTCTTCAGGGAGGTTATAGGGGTACCGCTACTTGTATGTCGCCGGTTGCTTGGCGTAGCGTTGTCGGATTTGGCAGATTTAGTCTTGTGTTGGCTATTTGTGGGTAGATGGTGAGGGTGTAGTTATCTAAACTTGGATTTACCACTGCGCCGAACACTAACATGGCGTCTAGACACTGTATACTCCACCAGTAGACAGTATACAGTGTCTAGAGTATACAGTGTCTAGACGCCATGTTAGTGTTCAGACCGAAAAAGCCAATTGTAGAGGGATAAATTCTGCCGAATTGTTAAGGGTTCCAATGGGAAAATAAGAATTAAAGAATTAAAACTTTAAGTAACAGAGAAACATACAAAAATCGACTGAACAGGATCATTGCATTCGTTACGGAGTACGAGATATATGATGTAAGCATTTGTGCTTAAATTAGAACAAAAATCTATTCCAAATCTCCAGCATTGCATGGGCAATCGAAAAAAAAATCCTGCCCAATGAATTTTTGTCTTCACGTTTTCGAGCTCGCTGGAAATGATCATCAGCTTATCTAGTTTAAAAATG
Source organism: Aedes albopictus (assembly GCF_035046485.1). Taxonomy (NCBI): domain Eukaryota; kingdom Metazoa; phylum Arthropoda; class Insecta; order Diptera; family Culicidae; genus Aedes; species Aedes albopictus. The sequence goes on from NC_085137.1 coordinate 394,258,177, forward strand.
CTGTAAATTAGTGGTATCCCTTCACCTAAGCTATTCCAGATCAGCAATGGAACTTGGAAAACATGTTTCAGGCTCGAAATATATAGGGTATCGTACCATTTGGGCAGGTGTACCTATTTTGGGCACTTGCCGCTATAACTAAGTCAATTTGAAACCGATTGATTTAAATTTTTGTACAGAGTTAGATACTGTACGTGCCTAACTCTGGACAAAGTTTCAAATCAATCGGTTTGAAATTGACTTAGTTATAGCGGCAAGTGCCCAAAATAGGTACACCTGCCCAAATGGTACAAGACCCTACCTAGTATTGTGTTGAATATCCAAGGATAAATTTGTCCGTCTCCTCATCAGGATATTTCTCGCTTGACATCCATACTGCGAATCTCTTTTGCAAACTGCGCTGAAGGTTTTGCAGGAGTTTTCCCAGCAGTTCCTTTAAAAGTTCTACAGTTTTTCTAACAACTTTGCTGTCTATTTCTCGAGAATGTTCTCAAAAGGTTCCTACAGAAATCTGACTAAAAACTTAAATGGAATTTCTTCGGGAATTGTTCTAGGAATTCTTTTTGAAGAAATCAAGAAAACTCTGGGATGTATCAAGGGATCCCTGATGGGGTTCTTCAATGCACCCATCTGGAATTGTTTTAAGAGCTGTACTAGAGTTTCTTCAGGAAGCTCTTTTAAGGGCTGCAAGAGTTTATCTTCCAGAAGTTCTCCAAAGAATAAATCGATGAGCACTCCAAGGGGTTTCTCTCTCTCTTCGTAAGAGAGATTTGCTGCCTGAGGCCATTTCTCCAAGACTTTCCCAAATAGTTTCTCCAGAAGTTTCTTCGGAAATTCTAGTATTGCTAAAGAAAGTCGAGAGACTTCCTACCAAATTATACAGAAATTTCAAAAAATATTCTGGTGTTCCTAAAAGATTACCAGGTTTCACGCAAAAAAGTTTTAAAGGAATTTCTTTATTTTCACTTAAAATTTCTCAAAATTACGCGACCGCGTAAATTAAAATTCCATACAATTATTTTTATCATCGTCTTACTTTTGCATGATTCGTCGAGAAATTGTGAGATTTTTCTACGCGGTTTTTTAAATTTTGAACAGAGTTTTTACTCTGCGTAAAAAAAACCTTACTGTTCTCCGTAGTTGCGCTCCAAAAACAGCTGATATATGCCATTGGCTGGAGGTATATAAATTAAAAAAAAAAAAAAAAAACATAAAAAGAGGAAATTTTGTCAGTCAGTCAGTGCTGCTATGAGGGAATTCAGGAGCTTTAGGAGAAGCTAGATATTTCAGGAGCGTTAGATAACATTCCAAGGGTGATGATGATTAACCTGGGCTTGTTAGGGGAATATCTGTAAATAAAAAGAAAATCGCGTTAAGTACTGTTCCTTTGAATTCCACTAAGAATTTGCATCCTTTGACAGATACGTATTTCGACCCCAACTGTAAGGTCGTCTTCAGTGTCTTGTACTTGAGTCGAGTCAAGTACAAGACACTGAAGACGACCTTACAGTTGAGGTCGAAATACGTATCTGTCAAAGGATGCAAATTCTTAGTGGAATTCAAAGGAATAGTACTTAACGCGATTTTCTTTTTATTTATTCCAAGGGTGTTTCAAGGGTTTTGAGGTGTATGTAAGTAAGTTTCTGGAGCCCTTCAAGGACATTCCAAGGGGTTTCAGAGGGGTTTCCCAAAAATCCTCTGAAACTTCACGAACGCCTCAGAAATCACCGTAAAACCACTTCGGACTGCATGTAACACACCTGACATCCACTGAAACTACCGAAAACGCTCACGTAACGCCTTCAAAACCCGTACAAAATCCATTGAAACGCTTTGCACTCCCAAGTAACATTTCGATGATCAATTCATCTTGTGGAGATTATGTGAACCGTCATAAAACCTTATTTCTTTTATTTATGTTTTATGATGGCTTTAAGAACCTCTTCTAGATCATGTAACTAAAAAATGATACTTGGGATGCTTTTGAAAACTCCCTCAGACCCAGAAAGGTTCCTGAAACCTGCTCCGAAAATAAATGTCCCTACATTCTCATACTTCTGGTTCTCAAGCTACCCACATTACCCTTTCGCTGTTTCGGTTCGGAACCACTGTAACTTCAGGTGTGCTTTGCGAAACTGTATTTAAATCAATATTCATGCATCGAATGCAACACGGATATAGTGTGAGTGACGGCCTTGATGACGGTAATATATGCAACATTAGCCACAACGGTTCATTTGGAGAATTTCTTGGCTTTTCAGTCCCATTGTGAGATCAAAAACGCCTTATGTTCTCTTACTCCGACGTTTCGATCCGTATCGGATCTTTATCAAGGAATCGAGTTTTTGGTCGTTTTTTTGTCATGTAGATTTTTCAATATTTCAACTGTCATTCGATATTCTAGCTTCCCGTCCGTTTTTATCCAGAAAACCGTAACTTAAATAACTAGTGATCGGGATTCAGACCTTTTTCGCTACTGTAAATCTACGTTTTGGAAATCGAAAATCGAATGACAGTTGAAAGATTGAAAAATCTACATGACGAAAAACGACCAAAAACTTGATTCCTTGATAAACATCGGATACGGATCAAAACATCAAAGTAAGGGAACATAAGGTTTTTTTTGATCTCACAGACACACATCTCACACGGATTGAAAAGCCAAGAAATTCTCCAAAGAATACACCAAGAACAGTCATAATTAATCAACGAACATAACGGTTTATCATTAAGACTATAGTGGTAAAAAATACTGTACGGCCCATTACCTGAAACCCCAAGGGGTCCCCTACAACACCGCTAAGCCTCCCTGAAACCCCGTAAAACGCCCCTGAGACCCATGTAGCCTCCTGGAACCACTTGGGACCCTTGAGACGCAATTTAAACTTCCTTGAAGGCTCCTGAGACCTCCTGGTTCCCCCTGGTAGCCTTTGAAATGCCTTTGAACCCCCTGAAACGCCCTTGAGGCCTCTTGTAACTCCTCTGAGAACCCCTGGAACCCCTTCAAGCCTCCTGAGAGGACCCGAGCAACTCCTTAAGCGCCTTCCAGACCTCCTGAATCTCTCTGCGACCCCCTTCAAACGTCCCTGAATTTACCTGGTACCCCACTGAAACCCCTTGGGATCCTCTGATATGCCATGCAATCTATCTCTGCTCTCCCCTATAAACGGTTCCTAACCGCCGGAACTTATGTCGAAACTTCTTTTGGAATTCCAGAAGGTCAAATCTGGAAGAAGCTTCTGGAGGGATTTCTGATGAAACTAATAAAAGAATCACTGAGAATCACACTTATAGAGAATCTTCTCGAGGAATTTCTGATGGAACACAACAAAATCTCGAGAGGATTTTTTATTTTAAACCTTTCAATTGACTCCCAAAAGAATCTCGGAAGTAAATTCTGAAGCACGTTTTGAAAAAGTTCGACGAAGAGATTCAAGTGGGATTTCTGTAATAACTTTTTTTCAGAAAGAACTCATGAAATAGTTTGTGAATGGAACGTTATGCATTGAGGGGGTTATTATAATAAGTGAATGTACACCAAATGGTTTCCATTGGATCGTAGGGTTGGAGCTCAAGTTTATGAAATTTTAAAAAATAAGAAAAATATGAGATAGCAAAACTCATTTCAGGAAAAATGGAAAAATTAAAAAAAGAATCAAACATTTTGTAAGTGAACCGTTTTAAGTAAACAGTTCTTTTGTCCAAGAAATTAACGTACGCACTCCTTAATAAAACCTTCCTTGGATTCCTTGCTATATTGCTGCATGGATTTTTCGATATTTTTTGTTTCTTCCACGGAATGCATCAGAAATTTTCTAGAATTTCCTTCAGAAGTTCTTCATGAAAAATTTCCTTTGTTTTCCCAAATCTCCATATATTCCATATATTAGGAAGCCGTACGAGAATTCTTTCAGGAAATTATCCACGGATTCCTTCAGAAGTGCTTTTATGGCTTACTTAAGAAACTCAAATTTTCGAAATTTCTCTAGGAATTTCTTTCAAAGTATTTTTTCCATGGATTCCTTAACCCTTAGGTCGCGCGCTTGCTCGTTGTGTACATCACGAGCGCGATGCAGTTTCGATTGCTTGATGGTACGCGTTCTGAAAGGTTAAAAGAATTTCCTTAAGATACCTTATTCTTTTATTGCACTCATTCCTAAATTTGTCGAAGATTCCTTTTGAAAAATCAACCTTCTACTGATTCCTTCTAAAATTGCTCCATGTTTTTCTATAGACATTTTTCTAGGAATTAGGCATAGAAATTAGGATATAGGCCTTAAAAATCACCAACGTTTCTATCAGAAACTTCACCAGTGGTTTCTTCAAAAATTCTCCAAGGGATTTTTTAGAAAATTTCTTCAGGGCTTCCATTAGATATTCCGTCAGGAATTTCACCAAGAATTCTTCCAGATAGATTGCTAACTGAGGTTTTTTTCTGAAACTTTACCAAAAATTACTCTTTAAATTCAAATAAAATCATAATTCTCTACAGGGATTCCTTCAGAAATTCTTTCAAAGACTTTTTACAGGGGTTTCTTCTGAAACCTTCCAGAGATTCCTTCCGAAACTCGTAAAGCTATTTCTTTAAGAAATCCACCAGACTGTTTGTTTGTTGTGTTTGTTTAGACTGAACAACTTCCTTCAGGAACACTGCAACCAGTGCTGTCATGGTAAAACGAGAGCTGGTTACTCAAGATTCCAAAATCTCAGCGCCCCTATACTAGTGAGCTACAGGAAAGACTTCCAATAACTGAAATTTTTCCCGACTTTTTTTCTGTAATTATTGCGGGAGGGGCATTCTTGCAGGTATTCCTTCTGTGAGGTTAGCAATAACTCTTCCAAAGATTCCTCCAAAATATATTTTAGAATTTGTTCCTTCTTCTGTACTGCTCACGCAATTTCTCCATGGTTACTTCCAGAAATACCACCAGAAATTCCTTTAGGGATTCTTTCAAGATTTATTGAAATTTTTCCGGATTTTTTATAGCAAGAAGATTTTGCTGGATTTCCTAGAATGATTCAAGCATTGTTCGTTCAGAAATACTTCCTGCGCATACTTTAGCAATTATTAAGGAAATTTTTCTTTAAGGATTGCTACGAAAGTTCGTGCATGTATTATTTCATGTGTTTCTTCAAGCATTTCTGTAAGAATTTTCTATCAGAATAGTTCTGGAAATTTCCCAAGAATTTTAGTAATTTCTCCAAGGTTTCTCAAGGAGTTCCTTCAAGAATTTCTTCAAAAGATGCCATTCCACGAAAATCATTTTGACAGAGATGCGGAGATTATTTCAGAGATTCATTTGGTGATTCCTCTAGCGAATCTTGTATGGTACTTTTGCAGGATTTATTGTTGAAATTTCTTCGGACTTCCTTTAAGCCTTATTCCATATATTCAAAGATTTCCTCAGGCATTTAATTGGAATTTTCACAAGAATATTCTCAAGAGATCGTGAAAGTTCCTCAAAAGGGTTCCCCAGAAATTCCTCAATGTATTCTTTCAGGGATTGCTTAACGTTTATTGAGAACTCACTTCAGGCATTCTTTCATATTTTTCTCCGGTGATGCTTTAGACATTTCTCCAGAAATTCTCTCAGCAATTCTTACAGAAATTACTTCGGAATTTATTCCTTGGGATTTCTCAAAGATTTTATCAAGAAATCCTTCTTTGAATACCTTTAGAGGGTTCGCCAGCTATTCCAGGAATTCTTTCAAAGATTGTTTCAAAAAAAAATATTTTATCTAAAAATGATTCAGAAATTCTATAACTTTGGTCTTCAGGATGTTTTTTGATTCTTCAGGACTTCCTTCAGGAACTTTTCTCTAGAGATTAGTATGTAACTATCCACGAAGAAATTGTATAAGAAATTCTTCTTTGAATTCCTCCAAATTCGTTCAGGGATCCCTCAGAAATTTATTGATGGATTTATACAAGAATTCCATCAGTACGTTTTTCTGCAATTCTGCAGGAATTTTGGCAAACAATTTTTTAAAGATTCCTTCAAAAAATTACCTACGAATATTTGCAGGATTTCACTCAGAAATGGCCGGGGTTCTGCTAAACCGAACTAAGCGCCAAAAACTTTATTCCGAGATAATTAAGCTTAAAGTTCAACCACTCACAATAAACAACTTTTTCGCACACATTTAACTTACAAGCCTTTATTAACCATCAGAGATGAAGAAAACATGTAAATTGTTTAAAATCATTGATATAATACCATTTAATTTCTCAGTACTTTGCACTCAGTTCACTCTGGCTGAACAAAAACATTGGAATATGGTTTATAGTTCAGTGTGGCTGGCTGTGTTTCTTAGTTTCATAGAAAACCATTCGGATTGTAAAAAAAAACTCGAATTTTCATCGTCTATGAAATTCAAATCGATATCACTCACAATTCTTTACATGAATCAGAGAGGACGCGTATATTATGGTAGCATGGAGGTTTCAAAATAGTTTGAAATATGAACGGCGGAAGCCCCGGAAGCCCTCCTAGCTCAGCCCTTCCCACCTATGTTTTTTTATAGGCGGTGCATGTGCAGGCACGGAGCAAGAGTGATTATGTAAAATGATGTCCTTGCATGTCCTGAGATCCTGAGATGTGAAAATGGAGCAATTTGTGTACTTCAAATTTATACTGGTCGAAGAAAACCATGAAAATGATCTGCCAAAGTGAACTAAGACAAAAAAAATTCGAAAATATTAAAGTGATTTGAACTTGGGTCCTTCAAGTGATAACCAAGCACGTTACCTCTAGGTCATTTTACTTAGCTGAAGGTCAGTCGTTAAGTCTGAATCAAGTTCTAAACATTCTTTTCTAGCATGGTTTTTGTGAAAACGCCATTTTTCGATCAGCCAAAGCGAACCAAGTGTTTGATTTTTTTTCAAGCTTTATTACTCTTATTAGCCTTGTTGTTCAATAACGGCTTCTGTGTTAAATTATCAGTATGAAGTGTGTCGACATAACGCAGGTATTTAAGACCAGTTGATTTTTGTATTGTTGAGAATAAATAGATTCTAAAGTACAGTGGATTTGGTTCGGTCTGGCTGAATGTGATTTGGAAAAATGGCGATCAGCACCATCGAAACATAGTTGTATCCTCCAACATCCGTACTTCTAATAACGTGTTCAATTCTCCTACAGATTGTTACTATGAGTCGGTTGGAAGTCAGAAATTTGACGGCGATGAGCATAACTTGAAATGTTCTTCATCTGGACCAACACTAAAACATTTCGCTGATTCTATGGAATGGTTTACAGTTCACTCTGGTTGAATGCAATTTTATTTTTTGTATGTTCTGCCAAACAAAAATTTTGAATTTACTCCACGAAGAGCTGTCAGAATTACTGCATTTTTACATGGAAGGAGGATCATCAATTTCTTCATCCAATGGTAAAGAAAACTCAATTTTTCAAAAAATGGTCTTTGGTTCGGTTTAGCAGAACCCCGACCAAATATCTTAATCAATTTTTCCTAGAAATTACTTTCAGAGTTCCTCAAGAAGTTTCTCATAATTTATGGAAATAAAGAAGTATCTTAAGAAGATTCTTCATGTTCTATACTAGGAGATATTGTCCAAGAACCGCTCCAGATATTTTTAATGGAATTCTTCTCCCTTTAGCTTTGAAGAAGACTCTGAAGATAATTTTGAATGATTCCCTGAGGAAAAATCAATAGAAATTCGGGCGGGAATTTCTGAAAGAATCTCCGAATGAAGTTTATTTTAAAAATCTCAGGAAGTACTTTCGAATGGTGGAGATCCAGGAATATCTCAAAAAAAAACCCTGGTAAATTTTTGAAGGATTCCCAGAAGGAAGTTTTGAAAAACTTCTTAGGGAAATACCTGGAGAAATTCATCGGAAAAGCCTTGGGCGGACTTTCTAGAAAAGTTAATTGAGTTTTCTTTAAAGATTTTCTGAAGAAATTTTTAAGATTTTTTGAAGGAATCGCTGAAAGCATTTCTGAAAGTATTTCTGAAGCTATTTGTGGACATATTTCAGAAAAAAAGCTTGTGGAAATACTAAAAAAAACGCCTAGATAAGCTTCTTTAAAGATCATTTGAAAAACTGTAGATATTTCTAAAGGAATTCGTGTTGAAATTCTCAGGATACATTTCGATAACACATTCGTAGAGAAATTCTTAAAGTTATCCTTAAAAAATGCCTGGAGAATTTATGGAGGAATACATGGAGAAATATTTGGAGCAAATCCTGTAAAAATCCATGTACAAACTCCTGGAGGAATTCCTGCAGGGTTTTCTGAAACCTTCTAAAAAATCCATGGAGTAATTTTGAAAGCAATTCATGGAAGATTTATTGATGGAATCCTTAGACATTTTTATAAAGGTAATTCAGAAAGGATCTTTCAGCAAAAAAATGGAAGGAATTCCTAAAGGAGTCTGTGGAAGATTTTTCTAGAGAAATCTGTGGGTAAATTTCTGGATGAATTCTGAACTTTTGATTTTCTGGAGGAATCGCTGAAACCGTTTCTGAGGAAATCCGAGGATGATTTCTTGAAAAAATCCAGAATTTTGAGACAATTGAAGGATGAAAGTTTTCTAGATGAGTTCTTGGAGAAATTTTTGGTCAATCCTCTAGAGTTAATTCTAAATGAAATTCTAGAGCAATTTCTGTAGAAGTCTATGGCAAATTTTCTAAAAAAAACTTTCAAATAAATCCGTAAAAGACATTCTGAAAAATAAAATTAAAAAGGTTTTCTAAAGAAATCTATGGAGAAGTTTTGGGATGAACCCAAAGAGAAATTGCAGATTTTTTTTAAATTAAATTCTCGGAAAAATTTTCTGAAGGAATCACTTAGGGAATTTCTGAAATATTTTTTAAAGGAACCGAAGGAGTAATGTCTGAAGTTATCTATTAATTGTTTTCCAAATGCATGCTTTGATAAATTTCTGGAGAAATCTCTCAAATAATTTTTGAAAAAAAAAACATGGCAATATTTCTGAAGCAGTCTCTACAAGATTTTCTAAAAAAAACCTTTTGAGGAACACTGGAGAAATAGCTAATGAAATATCTGAACAAATTCCTGTTAGAAACTCCAGGATGCTTGGAGAAAAAAATAGGTATGAATCTTTGATAGGTCATTGTAAGTTATTTCCGGCGAATTCCGGGGAGTAATCCATGGGCAGTCATACTGATAGGGTATTAATTTTGTTTTTTTTTTATCTTAAAAGCTGGTTACTCACTGAGTAACTTGGAGTAACCTCGATGACACCACTGACTACAACCAAATTGATTTCTACCGCACAATTAATGATTAAACTAAGGAATTTTATATTTTTTGACAATCTCCTTAGTCAAGTGAAGTGTTGAAAAATATAAAAAATGTTCAAATTTGTCATCAGTATTGTGATAAAAATATATTATTGATCAAGAAAGGGTGGACGTAAAATAACTTTTAAGAAAATACATGGAAGAAAGTCCTCCAGCATTTCCTCTATGTGAAAAGCAAAGAATTTCTCCACGGGTTCTTTAAGAAATTTCCTAGGAATTATTTTGTAATATCAAAAATAGTTTTCCATATGGATCTTTACAGAAGCTCAGTAAGGCTTTTCTGCAGGTATTTCTGAATGAATTTCTTCAGAAACATATCAACAGATTGCTTCACAGAATACTCCCAGATTTTCGATGAAGAATTTAACATGAATTTATCAAATAATTAATCAATATTTTTTTCTATAAATCCCGTCAAGGGTTTCCCAAGGAGTTTCTCCAGGAACTCTTCCAACAATTTCCCAGGGGTTTCTTCAGCAGTTCTTCCATGGCGTTTTTAAGAAGTTCCTCTAACATTCCTTTAAAAATGGTACTGAGATTCCTTTAGAAATTTCGTGCATCTAGGAATTATCAGAGGAATTTCTCATGCTATTTTTGAATCTAATCTACAAAAATGAAAAAAAAAACAGGCAGATATCAAAAAAACAATCTTCGAGGAACTATTTTAAGAACCACTGAAGATATTTCAAAAATGTGAATGTTTCCAACAGAATTTTTTGAAAAAAAAAACAAGCAAGAACAGGAGTACCTCCTGTAGCAGAGATCCCAGATATACAGTTTTTTTCTGTATTATACAGGTTTTTGACCCTCTATACAGGCAAAATGCAGATTTTCCAAATGTGATACAGAATTCTCCAGAAAACATAAACTGTACGGAAATTTAACGAAAACTTTATAAATTGCTGCTTAAGCTAAGAAAAATTTATGAAAATTTGTGCATTTTTACAAACGTTTTAGCAAATCAAATACCGGTAAAAATTAAAAACCGTCCAAAAGTTGCACAATTGTATTAGTTACTATCGAATTTTTGGATTTTTGGTGTCTGCTCAAATACGGCGATACAGAAAAATCTGTATTGATACAGATTTTTGATAAAATAATATGGCATCTCTGCTCGGCAGATACATTATGAAGAATTTCTTGAAAATAGCCTTTGAAAAATCTAAAACAACTCCGAAAAAATGTTCGGAGAAATCACTGTATAATTCGGTCTGGATGACTTCTGGGCAATCTTTCGAAGAAACCTTGTGGAAATTCTGGAGAAACTTCTGAAAGTTCCTGAAAATATTAAAAAAAAACTTTGGATAAAATCCAGGAGAAACCGCTGGAGAAATGCTGGAAGAAGTTCTTGAACATTTTATTAGAATTCCTGGAGAAATCCCGAAGAAAAGCTCCAGGAGGAAATTCTGATTATATTCCTGGAATCATTCCTTCATAAATGTTCTGAACTTCTAAAGCAATCCTTGAAGGGATTTCCTAAAGAATGCCTAATGGAATTTCTGAACGAATTTTTGAATAAACGAATTTTTGAATCCGAAGGCCTAGAGGAGTTTCTGTAAGAAAATCTTCAGGAATGCACAGAAGAACATGAAATGGAATGCATTTAACCTGGAGGAATCTTTAGAGGAATATCCACGTGGTTTATGAACAGCCCTTTTAGTCACTTCTAAGGGAATTCCACCGAGGACTCCTGGGTGGACTTGACAAGAATTTTTTGAAGAAACGAACACAACGCTGGAGATCGTTTTTGGTCCGTATCACTCAAATTCTTCACGTGCTTGCAGGTCCTCCTCGAGCATGCTCACACAAGCCTCACAATTGTACCGCCTTGTGTGTAGATAATATCTTGATTTAAATATTTGTTCTGAAACAAACTACTCAACGCTAGTGTAATGTGCACAACTGCACAATCAAGGTTTCAAAGCTCCCATTTCAGAATGGGTATTTGTGTTTTTGGAATTACCGGCAAAACAAACATTCAAAAGAAAGATGTGTCATAAAACTAGTCGTGTATCCTTGGATCCTCCTCTCTATAACTACGACGATATATAGCAAAACAAACATTCGAATGAGAAAAAAACTGTTATGTTTGGTTTTTCTTACTTCAGAAAAAACGGATGGTGCAGATCCTTGAAACTGTAAAATTTCTATTTTTTTTTCTCCCGTTTTCAAGTACACACCCTTACATTATGCTTCAATGAGTTTTACAGCACTCGCAACGTGAGGATCCATGGCACCAAACGAATGCCCTTTCTCCTCTCCTTTCGTTGGTCCTTTCGCCGATGAACCCGAAACAGGAAAGGCTTCCAATATCACTGCCGAAAGTGCCCACACGGCAGCATGCAGCAGAGCTCATAAATCGATAACGGCACCCACTCCCTTCGTACTCCGATGCACATCTTGTTCTCATCGGGCCCATCTCGAGGATCTTTGAATAATTCAAACGGGACGAAAGAACCGGTATCCTTCCGTAGCAATTAGGTACCGTTGCTGGTTTATGATCAGTAATTTTCGAAGAAATTCGATAACCGGCAAACGGTTGTTACATCACAGGGAACGGGATTTTTTCTTCTGTTTAGCTCTACCCGAACGCAGGACCCTCAGCTGCGCGTAAAAAACTCCCAATTAGCAAAAAAAAAAGGTTTGGTTTCAAGGATCCGAAACTGCTACCTGGTGTGCATAAATTACAATTGCACTTTTTTTAAGGGAAAACCGAAGAAAAGTAAAAAGAACATAAGTTACGAACATCGTTCGATTTTGGCCTTCAATTTCTGCACGCTTGGCGGTGGTGGTCGTTCCCATCACAATTCAAGGCTACCATCATCAGGGAACATGGAACATGGAACAACCTTCCGTGATGGGCACACTCTACTAAGCAGACAAATTTTCACTTGTGCGGATGGACTAATTTTCATTGCCGAGTGATCTAGTTCGCTTCTTGGCGTTGCACGGTTGTATGTTTTCGCACAGTTTTGTGGTCAAAAACCGTTCTTATTCCTTAAATTCTTTTTGTTCTTGGTCCTTGTTTTTGTATAGTCCCAACTGGGGCAAAGCCTGATTTTCTGCTTTGTGTTCTATGAGCACTTCCACAGTTATTAACATAGAGTTTCTTCTATCAATGACTATTTTATTTGTGTATCTCGTGTGACACAAGCACGAAGATAATCTATGCCCAAGAAAGTTAAGGAAATTTCCATTTCCATTACATTCCAGGACCGACCGGGAATTGGAACCATCGCTATCAGCGTGGGCATGCTGAATATCAGCGCCTTTACAGCTGTGACTTGTTCCTAAAACAGGCATTATTCCAAGTTGAGACTAACGCATGAGCGAAATAAGAGTATGGATATCAGTGTCGCAACAAAATTGTTACATTAAAAAGGTCTCACAAAAAATGTGGTCGATTTGAGTAATATAACGACTTAATATACCATAGTGCATCTTTCCCTGTTATCATAATTTCATATGCAAGTATAAAGCACATTGAACTTAATTTCCGTCTGAGCCAACACCAAGGCAGAAAACCATGGACTCGGACAATAATGTGTTTATGTGCAATTCTGCAAAACACCCCCTAAGAAAAAGTGATCCAAATGAAAGCGCAAATCTCATCAAGTACACGATACACCAGCAGCCCATCGCGCCATGTGCAGTGCATGTGCGGATCTGGCACCGAGTCCGAGAGTGATTCGTCTGGCTAGTGTGGCTGGCTGCCGCAACCAACTCCGCCGTGTTATATCTATTTACCTACGTTACTGGAAGTAACTAGATTATGCTCTGCAGTGCGGATGCAGCAATTATGCCAAGTAGCCAAGTGTAAAATTGGCTGTGTGCTTTATGCTGGCTGTCGGTCGGTGGCTGCTTGGCTGTTGCTTTTGCTGAATGTGTACTAAGCTGGTGACGCATCGTTGAAGGTCACTACTTCCAGGTGGTTCATTCATCTTTCTACCAACAACATGGATGAGGAGTTGCTTTGAGAATCATGTATTCTGGATCTAGAACGAGACTTGGGTGAGATCCATGAGCGATGAAATTTATTAGTTGATCAATCATTTAGACAGAGTTGAACACATTTCTCTTTCTGAATTGTTTCTCCAAAAAATGTCATCCAGGACTTATTGTTCTAACTCCAGTATGAGAATGAAATACTAAAGGCTGTCCACGTTAAATTTCGGACACATAAAACTGCAAAATCTGGGAAGCAGAGGTGCCAGATTATTTTTATCAAAAATCTGTATCAACACAGATTTTTCTGTATCGCCGTATTTGAGAGTACAGCAGTCACAAAGAGTCCTAGATTTGAATAGAAACTTATAAAAATGTACTACTTTTTGACGGTTTTTAATTTTTTCTGGTATTTATTTTCCTAAAACATGTGTAAAAATATCACGTTATTTATGGTCTGTTTCGGCCTGGGCAGTCTTGGGAAACAGCAAAAACGGATTTGCCTTTTTATCCGACGGTTTCGGTTTTTATTAAACCTTTTTCAAGGATTATAGGCTCATTTTTGGTACTGTTCATGGGTGTAATTGTAAAACTGTCAACCTAGATTGAGGAAAAAAGTCGACGAAAAAGCGTAGGCGAAAAGTGACTAAAACCCACAGCAAAAAGCAAAAACGAGCTTTTATACCGGTCGTACAAACTTTAAAATAGTACAGTGAGTCGCTCAAATATCGATACGAACCGCACAGAAGTAGGCGCCATTTGCATAAATGACGAACATACATGGACAATTACACCCATGAACAGTACAAAAAAACGAGCCTATAATCCTTGAAAAAGGTTTAATAAAAACCGAAACCGTCGGATAAAAAGGCAAATCCGTTTTTGCTGTTTCCCAAGACTGCCCAGGCCGAAACAGACCATAAATCACGTGATATTAGGTCCACAGTCGCAAAACAATTCTTGTCATGTGTAAAAATGTACAAATTTTCATAAATTCTTTAAAGTTTAAGAAAATAACTACAAATTTAATGTTTCCTTGGATAAATCTGTATCACATTTAAAAAATCTGTATTTTTCTGTACTCTGTATCTTGTCTGTATAGAAGGTAAAAGCAGAGCAGAGCAGAGCAGAGCAGAGCAGAGCAGAGCAGAGCAGAGCAGAGCAGAGCAGAGCAGAGCAGAGCAGAGCAGAGCAGAGCAGAGCAGAGCAGAGCAGAGCAGAGCAGAGCAGAGCAGAGCAGAGCAGAGCAGAGCAGAGCAGAGCAGAGCAGAGCAGAGCAGAGCAGAGCAGAGCAGAGCAGAGCAGAGCAGAGCAGAGCAGAGCAGAGCAGAGCAGAGCAGAGCAGAGCAGAGCAGAGCAGAGCAGAGCAGAGCAGAGCAGAGCAGAGCAGAGCAGAGCAGAGCAGAGCAGAGCAGAGCAGAGCAGAGCAGAGCAGAGCAGAGCAGAGCAGAGCAGAGCAGAGCAGAGCAGAGCAGAGCAGAGCAGAGCAGAGCAGAGCAGAGCAGAGCAGAGCAGAGCAGAGCAGAGCAGAGCAGAGCAGAGCAGAGCAGAGCAGAGCAGAGCAGAGCAGAGCAGAGCAGAGCAGAGCAGAGCAGAGCAGAGCAGAGCAGAGCAGAGCAGAGCAGAGCAGAGCAGAGCAGAGCAGAGCAGAGCAGAGCAGAGCAGAGCAGAGCAGAGCAGAGCAGAGCAGAGCAGAGCAGAGCAGAGCAGAGCAGAGCAGAGCAGAGCAGAGCAGTTATATTTCACGTGTTACACCGATTATATAAATAATATGAATTGAAATATTTTGGTTGAATTGAATTCAGCTAATTTATAAATTAGTGTTTGATACCAAATTGATTGACTGACTTGTCTTTATTTCAGAGACCTTCAGCCCTTGGCTGGGTCGTCTTCTCTTGATACCAAATTGGCCACGAGGCAGTAGACGATGTGCAGAAATGAAATAGATCATTATGGGTCGGTGTTTACATGGATGGGAATGAGATAAAAACTCTATTTTCCAGGACTTTTAGATTTGTCTATTTATGACAAACTGATTGATTGATTTGTCTTTATTATAGAGACTTTCAGCCCTTGGCTTTAGATAAAAATATATGCAAATCACTTCTTCAAATATTCTTCCCGTCTGTTGCATACAACATCTGCGATTATGGATTTTCCAAAATTCATTTTATTTATTAATTGCTTAAGAAACTCTAATACCTTTAGAAATGGAACTCCGAAGATAATTCCTCTTGAAACTTCTTCAAACCTTCCATGCTTGAAATGTTACTACCCAGCTAACACAAAGTCTTATATGATGTTGAATAGGATGCTACAGTGGAGGCCATATGCGTGCATGCTCCCATTTAACCACGTGTAAAGTGTGCGTATATCGCCTCCACTTTAGCATCCTATTCAACATCATATGCGATCATGTGTTGACTGGGTAGGGTTTTCCCTATAAAATAAAATAAAAATTTAAGTGAAAATAGGGCTCTTTACATCAATTTGCCTACTTTAATAACAGAGTTGGTATTCAATGTTTAGATAAATGTGACAAAATGAGTCTTATTACATATATGTAAGCATGTTAAAAGTAACCGTTGAAGATATACATAGAGCTTTGTTCATTGTGTAAGAGTACACAAAATTCATTCGATTATGTTGATCATTTGAATCAAAATAAACTGATTATTTCAATCACAAAGCTTCTCGATCCACAGGACATAAAGTGTTTACTGCTTACTGTTTCATACATGAATCATTGATTCTTCCTTCCAAAAAAAACTGGTTTTTAATCGACGCTACAGAATTCAGTCCAACAACAAATTTGACTATCAAAACCGGATCACGAATGCACCTTCACTTGACTAGCTCCTATCCAGAGAAAACAAGGAATTCTATCATAAAAGGGATAAAAGCAATTAGAATCGGGGAGAAAGAACAGGATTTCATTTGAGAGAAGGAATCAAGGAAAGAAAAAAAAACCGGTTGTGTTTTATCCAGTTTAGAGCTCCTCACTATTCCTAGGCAATCAAAAAAAAAAACTTCTGGAACCTCACATTACACAGTTTCAAATAACTATAAAATGAGAAGGTAAATTAGGGATGTGTGATGCTAGAGCCAGTCGAATCCTCATTTAAGAGGGTTGCGTCATCCAGCAGCCTGGTCTGCAGGCAGGTTGGATAAAAAAAGGCTGAATAATCGTCACGAACCACAAACTCGAGATCACAGGATCAAATCAAAATGTTTCAAGGGGTCTCTCAATGGCAAAATGGTTGAAATTTTGAAGCAGTTCTAGTTTCCTATTAGGAGCCCCTTGCGCACCGCGACCGTAGAAAATAAACACCTTTCACGCACCTGAATCGAAAGACCGAAATGAAAAAAAAAAAAAAAACGATAACCTTTCCCAACTAGGAACTGTTTTGCCGCGGGAATCTCGGTAAAATGAAAAGCGAATGTTGGATTTGATAGAAGATGATGACGAAACGGGCTGAGATTGGTTTGTAGTTGGCTGCCAATGCTGGATCAGGAGCCCGAGATAAAAATTTAAACGCATCCTTAAAAAAATAAAAATAAAAAAATCCTTGCACAATCATGACACAGTTTACCATTGTTCGAAATAATGCTTATCTTAACAATTATAAATATTAGAAACTTTAAATAGAGTTATAGAGTCTATTATTTATAGCTAATAAATGACGTTTGAGAGAACATTCATAAAAAGGATTCAAGTTATAAAAACTAAATGATCTGAAGACCTATTTAATTTTTTTTTTTCACTCAATGGTTTTAATTTTGATGATTACACGACTGACAATGGTAATTATATGTATAAAGGATAGAAAACATGATTGCAACAGACAAAATGTTCATTTTTTTTAGTAAACTAGGTAGCTGTATCTTTTCGTAAGATGCATGGATTTTTTTTCTTCAAAATTATCACTTTCTGTTAATCAATTAGCTATATTTGTTTTGTTGTATTTAATATTCTAAATTTCATCAAATTTCGTTTCAATTTTAATATTTTTATATTATTTTATAATTTTAATAATTATTACGTTACAGCGTTATATTATGTTTTATGTCATCATAATGAAAAAAATAATAAAAAATAAATACATTTTTTTTTTCTATCGAAGTGCCACTTTTCAATCCTACCACCTCATGCCAGGGAAGCCCAAAAGCTACACCAGCCCATGTTGTGCGGTGGTGAGAGGATAACGGTACCTGCTCCAAACAGCCGGAGGTTTCGTTCTTACTCTTCACCACAACATTCTGGGGTAAGGTTTCGTTCTTGCCGCCGTGCGCGGTGTTCTTCCCTCTCTTGCAGCAGTTCCAGCGATACAGCACTCGACGGTGCTCTCCTCAAGTGCTATCCTCTGTCGATCGCTGCCTGCCCAAGAACATTGCACACACGGACGACCTATAACCGAGAAAGGAAAAGACAAGAATCCAGAATCAGGTAAATTTATCACATTAGTCCGAAGAATGGTACAGTGAGTGCTGCTTGCGGCGATGCGATGGTGCGGCGGTGTCTTCGTCGTCGTTGATTATGACGATGATGATGATGATGGGCAGAGGAGGTTGTAATGTTGGTTTTGTTCATTTGTGGATAAAGGTTGCGTGTCAGCCTAATGGCGTTAGAATTTGTTCTCTCTTTTGTCGGGATTAGGTTTGCGAGCGATTTACTTGATCTGGGACCTAACGGGACTTGGTGGGAGGGTTCACGTGGGAGTTTGTGACAGATTTTCGACGCAATGTGTCAGAAGGACTAATTGTCTTAGCAAATGATTGATAGCTTATAGAAATTATTTTGGGCGATTAGCTGAATTTTTTTTACTAATTGCCTATTTTGTACCATTAAGTATCTGTTGTTATGCGGTGTACGGAAAACTTTTAGCGTCCAAAATGACTGTGCAAAATGTGGGTGCGATTGATTGCGTCCTCGCGCTCCACACTGCGTTTAAAATGTTTATTGGATTTAGATTAGGAAAACTTTTTTTTTTAATTTTTAAGGACTAAATTGAAAGAACTCCATCCTGGGCGATTGCTATCCTTCGCCTTAATCTGTGGAAAAGTCCCAGTCAACACATAATCGCATATGGGTCATTCCACACCAAGTATACACCGCGTGTTATCGACCATCACGGATTTTGACCAAATTTTGTTGGAATGTTTGTTTAAATGAAGGAAGATAAACTCCAAATTTTGGTGCCGATCGAATCACCCCTTGGCCCATGGCAGCACCCCTCGTCTTTGCCAATACAAGAAACATCCAAGTTTTCCCTTCCTTTTCTTAATTTATAGCTTTGAAACTATAACATATACACATTTGTGACCTTCGGCTTTTTTGAACAAAATTGTTGGAGGAATCCAGGAAAAATATTATTTTTTCGATACAGTGTTGCCAAATATGTTATTTTTCAATTTTTAAATTTAAAATCGATTTTTCATCGAATGAGTATATTTTGATATCAAAAATTTTGATTCCATCGTATTTACAGGCATTTTCCTATCGATAAAGCTTAACTCCCCGAGGTTTTTTTTTTTGCCGTTCCAGAGATACAGCGTTTTTAAGCTTGAAAACATTTTTTCTCTAATATATAAATTAAGTCCAATTTACAAGTTTCGCTAAGAAAACATTATTCGATGCAATTTAAAGGGTGATTTGGGCTGATTTAGACCAAAGAATAGAAAACAATGTTAACATAATTATATGACAGTGTTGCCAGTTTATCAATTATGGATTTATTAGAATGGATCACAATAAATTGCTAGTTTAAAATTTATGTATTATAATCTTTATTTCAATTGAAATTTCACCTATGTAAACATTAAGGTTGACGAAAATCGTTAAGCATCCTATTCAACATCGACTTCGTGTTAGCTGAGGTGTAACCGACCCACCCACACTTTTGCTCCCGAATTTCTGTCGCTATCGGCTTTTGATGATATCGACGATGGAGCTTCACGTTGTAGTTCCAATTGTGAGGCCATCATGCGCGAATTATATACCGCAGGCATCTATTGATGAAGACCTGCAGCCGTTTAGTGTTCTCCAATGATACACACCAGGTTTCACTAAATTGCAGCAGCACAGATTTCACGTTCGAGGTGAAAATTCAGATCCAATCTGGTTGTTTTTTTCCATACGTTTCTTAAACTCGCAAAAGCAGCCCTCGCCTTCTTGATCCGTGCACCTATATCGATCTTGGTGCCGCCATCGGCCGCCATTTGGCTACCAAGATATTGGAAGCTTTCAGCCCAGCTACCGTAAAGCTGGAAGGGTTGACCGTATTTACATCCAACGATTTGGTCTTGTTGACGTTGATGGTAAGAACTGCCGATGAGGAGCGATTAGCAAGATCATCGAGTTTGCTCTGCATATCAGAGCGCCGTCGAGCTAATAGAGCAACGTCATCAACCAGTTCAAAGTCATTGAGATGCTCCTAGGTAATGGGCTGCCACAGCAACCTACGGTTTGGTTCACGACCCAATTGCACCTACCAGAATCTAGTTGATTACGATGAGGAACACTAGCGGTAATAATGTACATTCTTGCCTCATTCTAGCAACGACCCGGATGGGATAGGACAAGGACAAGACACCGTTGTGCAGTACTCGGCACGAAAATTCCATGAACTGTGTTTCAATGAGGCCAATGATTTTCTCAGGGAGACGCTTGCGCTTGAGGACTGCCCACATATTTCCGTGATTGAGACGGTCGAAAGCTTTTTCGTAATCAATGAACACCAGGTAGAGATACTCTTAGAATTCATTGATTTGCTCCAGGATGATACGGAGCGATGGTCCACACGGATCGTCCGGCACGGAATCCTACTTGGTGCCGTTGGAGAGTTGCATCAATCTTCGCCTGTATCCGGTTAAGGATCACTTTGCAGAGGACTTTGAGACCCCTTGAAACGTCTTTGATACCTCCTGGTACCTTTTGAACCTCCTTCGAACTACCAAAAAACTCCCGGGACGCCCCTGACACCCCCTGCAACAGCTCTGAGATCCCTTGGAGGTCCTTAACATCCTATTACACCTTGAAATGTCCTTAAGACCCTCTGAAACGCCCCTGAAAATCACGGGATTCCCCTGTTCTGAGATCCCCAGAAACGCCCCAAAAACTTCTTTAAACAACCCTGAGACCTTCCTGTATCTCTGAAGCCCCCTGGGACCCCCTTGAAATGCCCCCCCCCCCTGGACAGTGTTAGTAAAAACTCACATTATCAAATCGCATGAATTCCTGTACGTTTCTCGACTCGCCAAACTCACCGGCGAAAAAGTCATGCATGAGTTACCTCGTGTTTTTACTCATTGCTTTTTTTTCTATGTATTTAACCCTCATCCAGCCAACGTACATTTTCCAGCTTCGGAAAAATGGTCATAACTTTTTTGGTTTTCGATGAAATTTTCACGACTTCCCGAAAAACTCTTCTAGTTTATGATGCCGGGGACATGGGTGCCTGGTCCACATGGTTCCGGAGTTATTCCGGATTGTCTTGGGGTACCAAAATTGGCCACATACTTTACGCAGTCTCAAGATCCCGATGAGGTAGAATTATAGTGTCTTCTGCGAATTTGTTCAGCAGGTTAAGAACTAACAGGCAACGGCGACTTTGGTTCGCGATTCAGCCACTAGGCGGCGCCATTGTCAAAAATATTCAAACCCTTATATCTCAGGAACCTGATAAGATAGAATGATGCAGTCTTGGGCAAAATTCTTCAGCAAGCTCAGAACTATCTGACAGTAAAGTCTTTGTTTTGGGATTTATCCGCTAGGTGGCGCATTATGTCTGAAAAATTCGAACACGTATATCTCGATACCCTAATGAGGAGCATGCCGTTTTCGGCAAAGTTGTTCAGCAGGCTAAGCACTATCTGGCACTGGCGTCTTTGGTTCGAGAATCGTCTGATAGCACTAGTTTACAGCATTTTTGAACTCGGTAAGCTGATGATCATTTTTGGTGTAGAATCATGCCCTGAGTTCGAAAACGCGAAGGTAAAAAATTACTGTAGAGCGGAAATTTTTTCGACTTCCATACAAGGTTGATGATTTGAAATCGATTTTTGTTCTATTTTTAAGCAAAGTCGCTCACTTCAAACATCTCATTCTCCGTAATCAATGCTCCGATTGAGCTGAAATTTTTACTGTAACTCGCCTACATATGATATGTCAAATAAACGTCAAGAAAGAATTTTTAGGTTGTTTTTTTGTTATTGAAAAAAATACATTTCTTCAAAAAATTTTGGGAATTTGCCAAAATTTAAGAAGATCGTCCCTAAAACTCGCCAATATCTTGAATTTCATCAATCTGATGCAAAACCTGTATTCAGATGATCGAATGGTATTGTATTCAGCTTTCAATTAATGGAAAAAGATTTGAAATTGGTGGAACAAAACGCAATATATTTGAATTTTAGTAAATTACATATTTTGAAAAGTTACAGAACTCGATATTGAGCTAAAACTCAAAAACTGTTCTACTTTAATTTTTTTGAAGGTCGGTTTCAAAATCAGCACTAAATTGTGCTTCAAAAATTTTGGTCGTTGACAAAAGTTCACGACTTTCGTTTTGTTTTGTAAACTTGTGATAGGTGGTGCCAGGGTCAAAAATCTTGAAATTCCTATATCTCAGAATCCTGATAAGATAGAATGATGCCGTCTTCAACAAAGTTCTTCAGCAAGCTAAAAACTTGAGCCTTTGATTCGTGATTTACTCGCTAGGTTATTCGCTACACCGTCTTTGACCCCCTGCAGACAAATGTTGTCACCCTACAATATTGCTTCTTTTGCTCCGTTTTTTTCTTCCGATAATGCCTCCTGAAATTTCTACAGGAACTCTTCTGGGAATTTTTCCAGGGATTTCTCCGGGAATTCCACCGGGAATTCATCCAAGAATTCCACTTGGAATTCCTCAAGAACCTCCTCAAGAATTTCCTCAAGAACCTCCTCAAGAATTTCCTCATGAAATCTTCCGTGAATTCTTCTAGGACATCCTCCAGAAGATCCTCCGGGAAATCCCCAAGGAAATCATCCAGGAATTCCTCCGGGGATTCCTACGAAAATTGTCCCAGGATTTCATCTAGGACTCCCATTAGGAACTCCTTCAGGAATTCCTTCGACAATTTCTGCAGGAATTCGTCTGGTAATTTCTCCAGAAATTCCACTGGGGATTCCCCGAAGGAAATTCATGGAAAAATCTCTGGAGGAATCCCCTGAGAGAATTCCTGGAGGAATCCCCGGGAGAATTCCTGGAGAAATACCCGAAAGAATTCCTGGAAATAATCCTGGAAAAAAGTCCTGGAGAAATTACTGAAGGAATCACCGGAGGAATTGATGATGGGAGTCTAAGAAGAATTCCCGGAGAAATTCTTCGAGGGATGCGTGAAGAAATTCCTTCGAGGGAGTCGTGAAGAAATTCCTAGTGGAATTCCAGAAAAAAAAATTGGAAGGATTTCCTGAAGAAATTCCTAGTGAATTTCCAGACATTACCGGAAGAATTCTTGGAGAAATGCCCGGCGGAATTCCCGGAGAAAACAAGAGAGGAATTCCTAGAGAAACTCCCAGTGATTTTTTTTTAAAAGGAAGTTTTCTTGACGAAAGTCCCTTGGGAATTTCTGGAAGATTTTTTGGAGGTTTTCCCGGACAATTTCTTGATGAAATTTCCGAAGCGATTCCTGGCGGATTTCATGAAGAATTTCCCGAAGGAATTCCCGGAGACATTCCCGGAGATATTCCTGGAGGAACTCCTAGATAAATTCTCGGAGAAATCCAGCCTGGAGAAATGCTTGCGAAGGTTTCCCGTTTCGCTCTATTTCTTGATTTTACTTCAAGTAAAAGTTTCAATTTTCATTCATAGAGCATAAATTGAATCTTCCAATAATATCTGATCGTTATCGCAACATAATCATTTTTGTAAGCAAAGGTAGATTCGCTCTGTATAAGACACTGATTGTTTCTTCACATTTTTTAGTCGTTTCACTCTTGAGTTTACTTCACAATTTTCTTCCCGAGCTTCGTGTACTCATGTATCGGGCTTATAATTCTGTGCAGCAGAAGTATACCGGCTAAATTAGGCCAGAAACGTCCTGTCGAATGAGCATAGAAAATTAACAAAAATGTTAACCGTTGGCTTTAAATACAAAACAAATCGTGTGCTGCAACTAATGCGATCCATATCGCTTTCCTCCTTTAAGGCGAAACTGGAACCATTTCCTCACTTTTTGGTTTTTGATTTTTTATAAAATAACGAAGCCATATTTTCAAAATCGGTTTTCGTACACATGTAGAGTATAGATCAAGGTATCTTCTGATCTTTTTTCGTGGAGGAACATGTTTTTCGTTTTTGCAGAAACCATTTTTGAATGAAATTTCACAAAAAAATGGTTTCTGCAAAAATGGAAAACTTTTTCCACCACAAAAAAATTCAGAAGATACCTTGATCCATACCCGACATGTGTACGAAAACCGATTTTGAAAATATTGCTTCGTTATTTAATTAAAAATCGAAAACCAAAAAAATGAGAAAATACTTCCAGTTTCGCCTTAATGCAGTGCAAAAGGGACCCGTTTAATCAGATGGAAATTAATGTTTGGTTTATTCGATAGGTAAATAGGATGCAGCAGTGGCAGATTGTAGGCGTGGTGCACCCTCGAAGCCCAAATCGGAACCAAACGGGTTAAGCAGATGCCGTAACTGTGATTGGAAACCCATCCTGGCTTCCTTATGTGGCAACCAGCTGCCGCCAAATAGCGTGCTCTTAGTGGCTGTATGCTAAGCAAAGAAGGAAATCGATGGCAGATCGAATGGTAATTAAAGTTCATTTCTTGGTCTGTTAGGGGAACCCTTTTTTGGCTTCATCCTAACTGCGGCATTTCCTGCTTGATAAACCGTTATTGATTCCTACAAGGAATAAATTTTGAGTATCGAGGATGGCTGCTTAGGTTTAAGTTCTATGTCCGATTCTTTCAAACTGCTCTCGTTATAGGAACAAACCGCTTCTCTGCCATGGACAGGATGATAGGGGCCGAGCGACACGCCATCGCCAGGTAAAGCAATCATCATCAAACAAAATGCTCCATTACTGAACAAACTTGGAAAAGCCGGAGGCGGCGGTATTGCATCCATCCCGTTAAACTATGATGACGGCGCGCGCAGGTATAGGAAAAACTTCCAACAAACATGAGGAATCAATGTTTCCCTAACGTTGATCGTCACCATCGTCATCACTCGTCGTACCTACCAGACGACAGAGGATGCGGGTGCGGGTGGATATTGCATCGCGCTAGCAAAATACGATAATTGCGCAAAAGGTGCATCACTCGCGGCGAACACTGAAAATGCGTTCCCGAGAACTCCAAACACCAATCGCAATCGTCGTCGTCACGGAGGATGCAGCTATTTGCAGTGCCGCGCGAAAATAGGTCATTTACAGTTATGATGATGTAATATGACGATAAAAGGAGTAGTCGTCGCCTCCCGCACATTTCGATGGGTTGGGATCTTGTGGCATTTTTGCAGTTGCAGCTACCTATCCGGCTGCTTCTATAAGAGCAGTTGCGGGTTCTTCGCCAGGGCTAAAGAAATGATGCAGGTATTAGATTGCGATTATGTCTAAAGTAAACGGTTTTGTGTCGATATCCGCTGCTCTAGAATGATGGGAGAAATTGAGGCAGGTTTATGTTTTTTTGTGGATTTCTTCAATCTGGAAATTGATCAATCAGTCTCAATGTTCAGATCACATCTTTATTGTGTTGAGAGAAAGAACTAAAACTACATGAAAAAAAAAATCAAAATAATTCAACGGTAAAGGTGTTCCTTCAAGATTGAGGATAAAGATGCTTCAAACTTGGACACAAAAGAATAACAGCTTCTTCACATATAACACAAGCATTAAGAAGTGTTCTTCGTTATGTTACATAAAAAAGGAAACGTATTGTTCTGTATCACATCAACTGTATCAATCGTTTATCAAATTGTTAGTTAACATTAAATTCCCAAAATTATGTTTCAAAAGGTAACTATTATAGGCATCGAAGCATTCCCAGCTCAAAACACAAAAAAAGGCAATTTATGACTCGATACTTTTTTATTATTCTCAACCACTTAACCTAATTTCCAGCTCTTTTGTCCACTAGGAATGGGTCATTACAATAACTAAAACGGCCGCCATTAAATCAAGAGATAGCACCACCGTGGCTAACGTTTCTAAATACCAAGGTAAGATAATCCAACTAATATTCATTTATTAGTGAGAAAAGGAAAAAAGCAAAAAATAATAATTATGAAATTTGCGCAGATTTGTATGGGCACATCACTATTTAGCAAACTTTTTAAAGAAATTAAGCTCTCACATCTTAGAAGCAATTATTTAATTGCATCTCACTGGATTAAAAGTGACCTAAATGCAATAAAATAGGAAATATCACCATTTGAAAATCGGTGACAATTTTTTTAATTGGTTTCAAACATAGTTTAACTGCATTTATAAACATCCAAACTAATGAAACTTCACAAATTTTGCAGAAATAATGACATTTTAGAGTAAAAACACCAACTTTTCATAATTATCGCAGATGTGATGGTTAGTCTCGTTATTGACATTTGCGGAAATCTCTTACCTTGGTTTTTAGATACGTTGCATCGTAGCCTTGTGTGTTTGACGTAACTAAACTGCTGTCACTGTGTTATAGTCCATATACGGTGAATCTTTTGTTTTGATGCGGTGAGTAGTGGAAAAGTTGGCTTCAGTGATTGATTGGCAGCTGCACTTACAGTTTTGTACAGCGCGTTAATGTATTCTATCATACTACTATATCGAACTGATTGCTTTTCGCACTGTTTTCACTTTCTATCCTATCATTGTAGAATGATGAGCACGAGGTTGTTGATGTGTGGCTGTCGGTTGTTCCTTTTCCAGTCCGATTAGGGGTCTATTATAGGTAGCCGTTCTCCGATGTCCAAGTATGCGGGTCTGTTTGAGCCATGGGCTCAGAAGAGGGTCAGTGTCAGCTGCTCTCAGAGAGAAAGAACAACCAATGAAAGTGCCGAGTCTGGCATCGAACCCATGGCCATCTGCTTATGAAACTTCATAAGCTGGACTTCATGAATCATTTACTTTTGCATCAATACATATCCATTTTTCCTCACCTAATGTTTGAAACAGGAGTATTTTTCAATACAATTTTCCGGAAACCTTTCGACGCCGGAGTGCCAGGAAAGGACTTCAAACTATGGCCTTTCAGAATATAAGGCGTTTGTGTCCGGCCCTACGAGCCGCCGTAAACAAATCACTGTATCGGAAAATTGGCGACATAGTCTATCGATACAACAGAACAACATCAACGGTAACGTCCCCAGAGTACAACAAGAACTTCCGATTGGAAACTCGGTACTTGGAACTGCCGGTCTCTCAACTTCATTGGGAACACCCGCAATCTCGTCGATCTACTGGATGATCGCGGGCTTAGCATCGTAACACTGCAGGAGGTGTGTTGGAGAGGATCCATGGTGAAAATGTTTGGTGATCATCATACCATTTACCAGAGTTGCGGCAACGCACGTGAGCTGGAAACAGCTTTTATCGTGATGGGTGACTTGCACAGACGCATGATGGGTTGAAGGTCCATCGATGAAAGAACATGCAGGTTGAGGATCAAGTGCCGATTCTTCAACTTTGGCATAATAAACGTGCACAGCTCTCACTCCGGAAGCACTAATGACGTTTCATTTTTCGTTTCATTTATTTAGTTCACATCAAATTCATGATAATACTGAATCAACAATTTGCCGCCATAATACTCGATTTGCAGCTGCAGCTCTCCATCCTCGGTCACGCCCAACACTCGCCAGATCACGCTCCACCTGGTCCGCCCATCGTGCTCTCTGCGCTCCACGCCTTCTTGTACCAACCGGATGGTTAGCAAACACCAACTTTGCAGGGTTGTTGTCCGGCATTTGCAACATGCCCTGCCCACCGTATCCTTCCAGCTATGGCCACTTTCTGGATACTGTGTTCGCCGTAAAGTGCAGCGAGCTCGTGGTTCATCCTTCTCCGCCACACACCGTTCTCCTGCACACCGCCGAAGATCGTCCTTAGCACCCGTCGCTCGAAAACTCCGAGTGCTTGCAGGTCCTCCTCGAGCATCGTCCATGTCTCGTGTCCGTAGAGAACCACCGGTCTTATTAACGTCTTGTACATGGTACATTTGGTGCGGGGGTGAATCTTTTTTGACCGCAGTTTCTTCTGGAGCCCATAGTAGGCACGACTTCCACTGATGATGCGCTTCCGTATTTCACGGCTCACGTTATTGTCAGCCGTTAGCAAGGAACCGAGGTAGACGAATTCTTCTACCACCTCGAAAGTATCCCCGTCTATCGTAACATTGCTGCCAAGGCATGTCCTGTCTCGCTCAGTCCCACCTACCAGCATGTACTTTGTCTTAGCCGCATTCACCACCAGTCCGACCTTTGCTGCTTCACGTTTCAGGCGGGTGTACTGTTCTGCTACCGTTCCAAACGTTCTGGCAATAATATCCATGTCATCCGCAAAACAGACAAATTGGCTGGATTTCGTGAAGATCGTACCCCGGCTGTTGAGCCCGGCTCGTCGCTAACACCTTCCAGGGCGATGTTGAATAGTAGGCAGGAAAGTCCATCACCTTGTCGTAGTCCCCGTCGAGATTCAAATGAACTGGATAGCTCACCCGAAATCCTTACGCTGTTCTGCACACCGTCCATCGTTGCTCTTATCAGTCTAGTCAGCTTCCCGGGAAAGATGTTCTCGTCCATAATTTTCCATGGCTCTGTGCGGTCGATACTGTCGTATACCGCTTTGAAGTCGATGAGCAGGTGATGCGTTGGGACCTGATATTCACGGCATTTCTGGAGGATTTGCCGTACGGTGAAGATCTGGTCCGTTGTCGACCGGCCGTCGATGAAACCGGCTTGGTAACTTCCCACGAGCTTATTTACTTTAGGTGAAAGACGACGGAAGATGATCTGGGATAGCACTTTGTAGGCGGCATTCAAAACGGTGATCGCTCGAAAGTTCTCACACATTAACTTGTCGCCTTTCTTGTGGATGGGACAGATTATCCCTTCCTTCCACTCCTCCGGTAGCTGTTCAGTTTCCCAGATCTTGACTACTAACTGGTGCAGACAGGTGGCCAACTTTTCCGGGCCCATCTTGATGAGTTCTGCTGCGATACCGTCCTTACCAGCCGCTTTGTTGTTTTAGAGCTGGTGGATGGCATCCTGAACTTCCCTCAGCGTGGGAGTTGGTTCGATCCCGTCCTCTGCTGCACCAACATAGTCATTTCCTCCGCTGCCTTGGTCCTCCGTGCCTACATTCTCTTTGCCATTCAGGTGCTCGTCGAAGTGCTGCTTCCACCTTTCGATCACCTCACGTTTGTCCGTCAGGAGGCTCCCTTCCTTATCCCTGCATATTTCGGCTTGCGGCATGTAGCCTTCGCGGGATGCGTTGAGCTTCTGGTAGAACTTGCGTGTTTCCTGTGAACGGCACAGCAGTTCCATTTCCTCGCACTCCGCTTCTTCCAGGCGGCGCTTTTTCTCCCGGAAGAGACGGGTCTGCTGCTTCCGCTTCTGTCTGTATCGCTCCACATTCTGTCGGGTTCCATGCTGCAGCATTACCGCCCGCGCTGCATCCTTCTCCTCCAGAACCGCTCCGCACTCCTCGCCGAATAAGAGACGAACCAGCCAAGGGCTGAAAGTCTCTCAAATAAAGATAAATCAATCAATCAATCCTCGTCGAACCAATCGTTTTGTCGACTCCGTTCTACGTACCCGATAGTGCTCTCGGATGCGTTGTTGATGGCTGCTTTCAATGTACTCCAGCAGTCCTCTAGAGGGGCCACATCGAGCACACCCTCGTCCGGCAACGCTGCCTCGAGATTCTACGCGTATGCGGTGGCGACATCCGGTTGCTTCAGTCGCTCTAGATCGTACCGGGGCGGCCGCCGGTAATGTACATTGTTATTAACGGAGAGTTCTGGGCGCAGTTTAACCATCCCCAGGTAGTGATCGGAGTCTATATTAGCGCCACGATAGGTCCTGACGTCGATAATGTCGGAGAAGTGCCGTCCATCAATCAGAACGTGGTCGATTTGCGATTCCGTTTGTTGTGGTGATCTCCAGATGTAACGATACGGGAGGCTGTGCTGGAAGAAGGTGCTACGAATGGCCATGTTCTTGGAGGCGGCGAAATCGATGAGGCGTAGGCCATTTTCGTTCGTCAGCTGGTGGGCGCTGAACTTTACAATCGTCGGTCTGAATTCCTCGTCCTGGCCTGGTGCGTTTAGATCCCTTATGATGATCTTGACGTCGTGGTTTGGGCAGCGGTCGTACTCGCGTTCGAGCTGCGCGTAAAATGCGTCTTTGTCATCATCAGTGCTTCCGGAGTGAGGGCTGTGCACGTTTATTATGCTAATGTTGAAGAATCGGCCCTTGATCCTCAACCTGCACATTCTTTCGTCGATCAGCCACCAACCGATCACGCGCCTCTGCATGTCGCCCATCACTATAAAAGCTGTTCCCAGCTCACGTGTGTTGCCGCAACTCTGGTAGATGGTATGATTACCTCTAAACGTTCGCACCATAGATCCTGTCAAACACACCTCCTGCAGCGCTACGATTCCAAACCCGCGGTCCTTCAGTATATCGGCCAGTATGCGGGTGCTCCCGATGAAGTTGAGAGATCTGCAGTTCCACGTACTGAGCTTCCAATCGCAAGTCCCTTTTCGTCGCTGTGGTCAGCACTAATGACGACAAATAGGCATTTTACGCGAGGCTTGAAAGCATGTACGACCGCGGCCCAAGCCACGACATCAATATCATCAAAGGAGACCTATACGCTCAGGTAGGCCAGGAGGAGGAATTCAGACCGACTACATTCTGCCGGACTACATCCCTGCAAAGTTGGTGTTTGCTACTGATCCGGTTGGCACAAGAAGGCGTGGAGCACAGAGAGCGCGATGGGCGGGTCAGGTGGAGCGTGACTTGGCGAGCATCGGGCGTGACCGAGGATGGAGATAGAGAACGGCAGCCACATACTCTTGAAGGGACAAACGGGGACTTCAAAAAGGAAACTCGCGGTTGAACAAATAACGGAACAGAAGATTTGTTGAAGATCGTTTGAACTGCACAAAGTGCGAATACGGAATGATCATGTTTATGAATGAGTGTAATCAGTTTTGTACCTTTTAATTCCGCCCTATGTTGCTTATCCTTTGACAGATACGCGTATTTCGACTACCACTTGTAATCTTCCTCAGTGTCAGTTCATTCATCATTCATCATTCATAGAGGGTATTCTGCTTAGAGGGTTCGAAAAGTCGGTACATGATCATGTTTGTTAATTTTCACAAACAGGTAATGTACGTTGCTAGGGTTACCTAGCAACTACACGTCTCAGGAGAGCACCGGCTGATTGCCTACTACTCCAACACCCCCTCTAAATCGGCCAGTCCTACTACGTCCTGGTAGCTTTACTACGCTGGTTACGACGGAAGTTGCCCGATAGCCGCCGATCCTATCATCAACACGTTGGACATCTTGTGAACGGATCGTCTTCCTCGATTCCAGGGTTTCTCTTCCTTGAGGCAACTTGATGAACGTCGGTATTTGCTTTCTGCCAGCACCAGGTCGTCGCCTCGCTGCCATCCACATAAATTGGCCATCACATTCGTGTCCTTCGTCAACCGATACAGGCGCATCTGCGGAAACCAATTCGCCAGAAATTTGTCTATATTCAAAATAATCTTTACACTTACCGATGAACAGGCGCTCTCGTCCGCTGGGCCTCGACGGCAATTCACTTGGAATGTTGCGTCTTTCTGTTCGTGAAGGGAGCGCGTCTTCTTGCTCGCCGTTGGCTTGATCGGGATCATGTCCTCGTTGGCTGTTTCCTCCCTCTTGTTCGAGCTACCAGGGAAAAGACAACGCACCAAACTTAACGTTTTGTGTAACCGTTCGTTTGACTGGACTCCGCTTTCCATGACCAACTGGATCCACGGCCCGTCTTGAAACAGACCTCGCGAATAGGACCGAACGGGTAGCCTCATCGTCTGTGATCCGGCCAAGCTGGTGTACGGATCCACGCACTTCAGGAACATTTCTCCTCAGCAACCGGTTGGCCCTCACGCTTGTTCCATTTGATGATTCATTGCGGCCCTCCTCCGTGAATATTTTTGCATCGGTTTCTTCTAATAACAGGACGATCTCATAGAAACTTCCTCGAAGATGCCCAGTGGCTAGGAGCTTGCCATCCTTCTTCAAAGTGGCCACGCTTCCAGAAAACAGCACTTCGATTCCGGCCCTGATCAACTTCTTCACCGACATCAGGTTTCCACGCAACTCCGGAACGTAGAGTACGTCCTTGATGTTGAAGAGTACCGCCTTGTTGCTGGTTGCGTTGATTTGTCCAATCTGCTTGGCAACCATAACTTCTCCTTTCTTGGCTACTTGGATGTCCACTTCACTTGTAATTTTCTTCAAAATGGCAAACACGGTCTTGTCGCACACGGCGTGGTCGCTGCATCCGGAATCCAGCTTGAAAACGACGCGTCTTGGCCTGTTCCTCTCAACGTTAGCATCTGCCATGAAGCTGACGGCACCCAACCTTGCTGAGCCGCCTTCCCGTTGATTACAATCCCTTTTCATGTGTCCGCGACGTCCACATTTGCGACACTTACCGTCGACCTTCTGGAACTTTTCAGAATCACCAGAAAATGCTGACCCCC
Source organism: Aedes albopictus (assembly GCF_035046485.1). NCBI lineage: Eukaryota > Metazoa > Arthropoda > Insecta > Diptera > Culicidae > Aedes > Aedes albopictus. The sequence goes on from NC_085137.1 coordinate 394,290,166, forward strand.
TCTCGATCGCTTCAACGGAATCCCCCTCTCGATCGGAACGCTTCCTTTCTTCAGCCAAAATACGCTGCTTGACGAGGTCCAGATTTAAATCTTCCTCTGCGACGTTCTCCAGGGCCGTGACCAGGGGATCAAAAGGGCTAAAATATAAAAGACTCATAAGAAAGTGATCATTCTTCATCAATAATTCCAAAAGTCCCAGTGAAGAAACAGGGGTGTAAGCAGTAATAAATTACAAAAGTTCCATAAACAAATAAAAAACCCTAATTAATTCACCTAGTGGTGATGGTGCCTTTCTCGTGCTTTTAAGTATCCTTTCAACAAAACTCAAGCGACATGTTGATGATATTGACATAAATACAAAATAAAAACTGCTTGCTAAATCAACTCAATATGGATACATTTTATATTAGCACTACATCCAATATTCAGAAAACATAAGACAACGATCCAAAATTCAAACCAAACAAGTGTCATGAAGCCGAAAAAATTTGAAACGTCATTTTAGATTTTTCGGTCATTATTTTTTGACTCCGGGTATCTACCCCAACTAAACTAAACGCCATCTTGAACATTGAGGCACCATCTTGGATGTTCTGGTATTCATTTTTGGACTCCGTACCTAAAATTACATGAAATAATCGCCGTATTGAATTTTGGCATGTCGTCTATGATTTTCTGGTGACCAGTTTTGGACGAAGACTGGCATTCTTCCCCATTCCAATTATAGTCATATTGCAGACCTTGTGGAACAGCGCACAGCTTGGGTTTTCTGATCACAGATGTTGAATTCTGGACATGTTTCCATACAACATATGCCCATAATGCAAGAATTCAAAATCCTAAAAAAGGCGCTAACTTGAATACGGGGCATTATCTTGGATACTCTGGTGGACTTCGAACATATTTCCCATACCAAATACACTTATTTTACATAGTTTTAGAGCTCAAAATTCCTTTAAACAGCCGCCATCTTCTGTTCAAGGTTGACACGATAAAATTCTTATTTTTCCATTCAACGTTGACCCATCCTGCTATAAATTTACACCTTAGGAATCTGAAATGGTGCGATTTGATGAAACCTATTCGTCACTGTTGTTCATGCCGAATGTTTATCAGGCCATTAAACAAAGCCACGATTTCATTTTTCACATGAACGTTGGTTCTGCTACACAACAGCTAGTCTTATGTGATCTAAAGCTATTTTCTTGTTAACCGTTTATTGGATTATCAAAAAATCTGCGATCTGATGTGTCGTATCCGCATGTATGGGTTTGGTTCATTTTTATATATGGCAATTTTCGGTGGGATACCCGGATCTGATCCCATGACACTAACGGTTGTCCCAAATCTGGTCTGAGATTATTTTATTGATAATTCTTCACCTTTACCCAACCACCGCGATTTGATATATCGCATGTATGGGTTTGATTCACCTTTACTTTTAACTATAGCACAGAGAACAGACATCCAGGCTAGAACAAATTTCATTCGGAAGGTTGTGTAAGGAATGGCAAGGATTTGAATCTTTACTTGAGTAAGGTTGCAAACCAATACACGATGACAGCACTAACGCCACCAAACACCATATTGCCACAGTCAGTGGTGAGTTGAAACATTTCAAGTGGTGAATTAAATTAGTATGGGAAATTAACTGATTGCAGCGCCACGCTATTGCCACTTGTGTTGCCGATTTCAAATGACCGTTAAATTCCTTACACAGTTTCGGAACTGGACTTGGATGTCTGTTCTCTGTGACTATAGATAGTAGAGTAAACATAGATCCGCGGACACCGCTGACTAAAATGTTTCAAGCGTGTAAGCAGTAATTTTCAAGAGTTGAATATGACGTCATGCGCTCCATTGATGTTGTCCAAATCGTGACGCCATGCTCGTTTGGATACAGATTTTGACATTCATCAACACGGATCTATGTTTACTCTACTATCTATATTTTTAACCACTTTCGAAGCCACAGCCGAACCCGCAACACTACCGGGAATCTAATGTGGTCTGACCCTTTTTTCCATCAGGTTGTCGTGGTTTGATGTACCGCATCCATGGGTTTGGTTAAATTTTACATTTTACTACCCGGATCTGATTCCGAGTAAATACCGGCTGAACCAAATATGGTCTGACACTATTGTCTTGTTAACTGTTCATCGGTTAACCGAAAACGCTGCAAATTGAAGGTGTCACATGCAGGGTTTGACCATTTCGACGGGACTCTCGGAACCAATTCCGGAACACTACCAGTTGTCTCTAGTGTGATCTAAGGCTATTTTCTTGCTAAGTGTTCATCAGGTTATCGCAAAAGCCACGATTTGATGTGTCACATATGTACCTGGATTTGATTTACTTTTACATTTGGCCTCTTCCGGCCACTCAAAACCGATTCCGAAACACTTGCTGGCCGTTCATTAGGTAATCAAAAAAGCCGCTATTTGATGTGACGCATGTATGGGTATGTTGGGCTCTTTCAGATTTGACCACTTCTGCGGGAGCCCCGGAACCGGTTCCGGAACACTACTGGTTCAGATATGGTCTGAGATAATTTTCCTGCTCATTGTCCATCAGGTCATCGAAAGTGCCTTGGTTTGATGTGTCGCATGCATGGGTTTGGTTCAATTGTATATTTGGCCACTTCCAGCGGGACGCCTAGATCCGGTTCCGGAACACTATCGGTTCAGATATTGTCTGAGACTGTTTTCCTGCTTATCGCTCATCAGGTTATCTAAACTGCCGTGGTTTGATGTGTCGCATGCATGGGTTTGGTTCAATTGTATATTTGGCCACTTCCAGCGGGACGCCTAGATCCGGTTCCGGAACACTACCGGTTCAGATATTGTCTGAGACTGTTTTCCTGCTTATCGCTCATCAGGTTATCTAAACTGCCGTGGTTTGATGTGTCGCATGCATGGGTTTGGTTCAATTGTATTTTTGGCTACTTCCAGTGGGACGCCTAGAACCGGTTCTGGAACACTACCGGTTCAAATATGGTCTGAGATGATTTTCCTGCTCATTGTCCATCAGGTCATCAAAAATGCCGTGGTTTGATGTGTCGCATGCATGGGTTTGGTTCAATTGTATATTTGGCCACTTCCAGCGGGACGCCTAGATCCGGTTCCGGAACACTACCGGTTCAAATATGGTCTGAGATGATTATCCTGCTCATTGTCCATCAGGTAATCGAAAATGCCGTGGTTTGATGTGTCGCATGCATGGGTTTGGTTCAATTGTATATTTGGCCACTTCCAGCGGTGTGCCTAGAACCGGTTCCGGAACACTACCGGTTCAGATATAGTCTGAGACTATTTTCCTGCTTACCGCTCATCACGTTATTGAATATGCCGTGGTTTGATATGTCGCATGCATAGGTTTGATGCATTTTCATATCTGGTCCCTTCCTGGGGTACCGTTCCGGAACACCTAAATGGCCATATCTCCGGAACGGCTGGACCGATCCGAACCATTTTCAATAGGAAACAATGGGACCCGATTCCGCGTCGAATGAACCGTCGGTCATTGAAATCGGTTGAGGTTTACTGCCAAAAAGTGATGTGAGTTTTTTTGTACACACTCACACATACGCACACACATACGCACACACATACACACACACACACATACACACACACAGACATCACCTCAATTCGTCGAGCTGAGTTGATTGGTATATATGAGTCGACCCTCCGGGGCTTCTATAAAAAGTCATTTTTGGAGTGAACATATAGCCTTTCCGGTACACTTAGTGTACGAGAAAGGCAAAAATGTATAAATAAATCAAAAGTTTCCATAAATAATTGATTTTTGAGCAATTAAAAAAATCAAATATACAATGAATAAATCAACTGTTGCAATAAAAAAAGTCATTTTTCCCACCAAATAACTTCAAATTTTCCATAAATAAATCCGATTTTTCTATAATATATTAGAAAATTCACAATAAAAAAATATCGAAAATGCAATAAATAATTCAAAAAGCGCAATAAACGAAAAAATAAATTAACAATAAATGTCAAAAAACGAGCAATAAACGTTAATTTATTCATTGCATTTTCGACTTTTTTAATTGCTCGAAAATCAATTATTTATGGAAACTTTTGATTTATTTATGCATTTTTTTATTTGTTTATGGAACTTTTGTAATTTATTACTGCTTACACCCCTGTTTGCTCACTGGCACTTCTCGAATTATTTATGGGAAATTTTGTATTTATTATGGAACGTTTAATTGTCTGCCGGATCAAAAGAGTCTGGCAAGGTCAAGAAGAGCTGCGACACCAGATCACTTTCTGCCAAAATTGCTCCGGCCGTCTTCAATTTCCTCACGAGACCGTCAAACTCCAATAGATGCACCCGCATATCTCCGCCTTCCTTCATCCGCAAACGAGCCAACTGCTTCCGGACGATAGTTTGGCTCGCTACCGACTTCTTCGCATAAGCTGTCTCCAAACTGGTCCACATTTCCTTCGTGGTGGCCTTTTCCCGGACGATTTCGAGGCACTCGTCCGACAGGCAACGCCTTGAAGATCCGATCCATCTCTTAAAACTTCGCCTTCTCTGCTTCCGCTGTTGGTGCCACCTTGATCAGCACATCCGCTACGCCCTTCGCTTCCAGAAACAGGCGCACACGGTAGCTCCAGTTTTGAAAATCTTCTCCGCTTCCACGCAGCAACGGGATGTTGCACGTCAGGTCCTTCGCGCTGGTGCCCATAACCTCTTGAAGGGACAAACGGGGACTTCAAAAAGGAAACTCGCGGTTGAACAAATAACGGAACAGAAGGTTTATTGAAGAGCGTTTGAACTGCACGAAGTGCGAATACGGAATGATCATGTTTGTTAATTTTCACAAACAGGTAATGTACGTTGCTAGGGTTACCTAGCAACTACACGTCTCAGGAGAGCACCGGCTGATTGCCTACTACTCCAACACAAACCGAGTATTGTGGCGTACTATTGTTGATTATGTCTTGTCTTAAATGTGATGTTGAACATATAAATGTATGTATGTAGTCAGATTTGCTGAACCCCGGTCAATATAATCTTCAGACACATTCCACGCACTTCTACGCCAAGGGTGTGAAATTTCAAAGTGATTGTTTTGAACCAAGCTTTCCAGCAAATGAAAAAGGGTAGGTTCAATCTTAGGAAAATCATTTGTTTTACTTAAAATTTGACTGGTAACGTGTTTAAATAGCTAGGTGAAGTAATAGCATTTTATGCAATAAAAATGAAATATTTCATTGATAATTCTCAAGTATGCCTGCTTGCATGTTAAAGTTCGAAAACATTATACCTATTTTTTGTTAATGTAGTATAATAATGTATTTTTTATACACCAAAAGGTAACTTTTCATACAAATGGGTTTTGACAAGTTTTAAGCACTTTTTGCAATAGCCGCAATTTAATGGTGTCCCGTTACGAAAATAGCACATTTGTTATAATAACGAATTTATTACGAACTTTAGAAAAATAATTTTCTGGATTCTCTTAGTATTCGTGGAGACCTTTCTTCCAACATATGGGTTACCTTGATCGACGCGTTATCCTAGGCGTTACAATGGGTACGTAGAGATGGTGTCCCGTTACGAAAATTTTAAAGACTTTCATAAGTGGATAAATAAGTTTCGTTTGATCAAATATTTACCCCAAAAGACGTTATCATGATGAAATGATATTATAGGGTGTATATATTTTCATTATCCTTCTTGGTGTAACACCCCTACTGGAACAAAGCCCGTTTCTCAGCTCACGAAAACTACGTAAACAAAGGACAGGTATTTTGGTGAATCAGTATAATAACTAATATTTTATGAAGTTTTGTGGTGACAACATACTCTTTAAATGCTATAACCTTTTTAACATGTACTATGAATTACCACCATGATGATAAAAAGGTTTATAGAATCACACAACATTCAAAACTTGAAGATCCTGAAGTGATGGTTGGCATTTCTTCTTTACCCCATTAATCACCGTATAACTCACTTTTATGACGACAAACATATTTTGAAGCTTATGTTCTTATTGAAAACTAAAAAAAATGTAAAATGCATCACGAAAATGGCGTTGCATTACTTTTTGTGACAACATAAATTAGTAACCATTGATTGAAAGTCTAGTGACCTCCCTCTTGTCATTTTGATTGTCAACCTTTTTTTCTTCTCGAAATCCTTGTATCGTCACTGGTTGTCGTTAGTTAAATATCAACGGAAAGCCCCCATAATCCCATCCCTTCTAAAAAACATTGTTCTGATTGATTGATTGATTTATCTTTATTTGAGAGACTTTCAGCCCTTGGCTGGTTCGTCTCTAAAACATTGTTCTCTCTAACCTTGACCAAACGGCGAGTTTTACGGTTCCCCAAAACTAACATAGTATAAAGGAAAAATCCCCTAAAAATGTAAAATTTATTTCAAAGGAAATTGGCTCCTTTAATCCCAAGGCGCATGAGCCTTCAAATAAAGGTTTAAAGTGCGACATATGCTTGAAAAGATTGTTCTGAATGAATGTACTGTAGATATGTATCATTTCATCTTCTTCGGATCATTATAATGTAGAATGTGGAAAAACCGCGAAGATAGATACTCCGCACAACCATAGTTTTGAAGATACAATTAACCTTCACTTACCCGACCCCCGATAACACATTTTCAAAATACTGGCATTTCGTCAATTTTCCTCCGATTTTTTTTAAGTCCCCCTTGATCGATCATAAATTGATGCTTATTTATTACACTCAAGTGGCCATATAGTATCCGGAACAATTCCGGATATATTCCGGATTGTACTGTGGTCAGGGGGTGGGGAAAGGATCTGTTGGCTAAAAGTGATTATTTCGTGTGTGTTATTGTGTTTTAGAGGCCCCAGTAGAACCTGCTCCAGGTGTTACGGAGCGGCCATATCAGTTGATACATACTTAAGTCATTTGTTTCTATCCCATTCTTTTGAAATCATGAAGATTGATATGTCGCTCCGTATGTTTTGGTTGGAAACCAGAAATGTCCCCGATGACACCCCCGCGGAACCTGTGCTACATGTTCCGGGGTGGCCGCATTAGGTGATACATACTTCATTCTGTCGTTTCGGACACAGTCATTCGAAATCATGAAGATTGATATGTCGCACGGCATGTTTAGGTTGAAAACCAGAAATGTCCCCAATGAGGCCCCGCAGAACCTGTCACGTGGATCCGGATGGGCCAACTTATTCAAATCTGGTTAAAGCAGTTGTGTTTCACTGTTTGGCTGAAAATCGATGGTTCAAACATAACAACACACAAAATAATCACTTTTGGCCATTTTGACAACCCCCTGACCCCAGCACAATCCGGAATATCGCCGTAATGGTTCCGGATATTGCATGGCCACTTGAGTATAATAAACTAGCACCAATTTACGACCAATTGAGGGCGACTTCAAAAAAATCGGATGAAATTTAACGGAATGCCAGCATTTTGAAAATAAGTTGTCGGTATCGGGTACGTATAGGTTAAATAAACCTCGAAACAGGTTACCCAGGGCCCATTCCGATGGCCACCATAAGGCCAGAGCGGGTTTGAAGGCCTATTTGTGTCCTGCCGGACAGCTACCATCTGTCTGAAAAACATTGCCGAACACACCAACATTCTTTTTAGCAAAGCATTTGATCTACAACTAGATGTCTTTAGCCGTAACGGGACACCATTTGCAAAACACTATTTTCACGCGAGCGTAACGCTGCGCTCCCAAAACTAAATCAAGAATATTTCCAAAACTATACATTTCTCAGTAAAACTCGCTTCGGCAATCTTGTTCACATCAATCCGAAGAAGAAATGTCTAGAAGACTCGTTTATTCAAAACTTCATAACAGAGCTGATATACGCATTTCAGTTTGAAAATTTTAAAAACAAGATTTCTGCGATGGTGTCCCGTTACGAAATGTAACATGTTATATCATGTAAATTGGAACCAAAACCCCATAAAACAAGTATTGTACCAGAAAGAACATCTAATAGGCTTGTTATTAAACCTGTTAAACCATATGGTCATGAACATTATATTCGATTGCAGACGTCATTTGTTCACGAAAGTTAGTTCCTCGCGGTGTCCCGTTACGCTGGAATGTGTCTTCAACTCAAACTGTAGTGTAAAAAAGATTAGGTTTGTAGTTGAAATGTTTCATCATTCAGTACTGATTAAGTGTCTCATAGAACGACAAAACAAACAGTTCCCTGCCTTTCTCATAAACAACTATTGAGTCACATTTTCCGCCTAGCCTCTAAGCTCAGAAAGATCAAATGCCATCGTTCGTGCAGAACGGGCCAATAAAAAAGTACCGTAGGTACCGATCATAAAACCAATATTCCACGCCGCTTCGTCACATAGAACACCGTTAGGCAGAGCCAGAACAAAACAGATAAAACAACCAACCAAACGAGTGTCATAAAAACTGAAAGGCTCCATAATTTTAACTTTTAAATTACTTTCTTTCGCAAACTACCTACCTACTGACTGCCGCCCGTTCGTGTTCTTTCGCCATCTTTTACCTTATTCTTCGCGAGCATTTTTTTCTGCTTTCTGCTGCTTAGCATGAAGACAACGACAAAATTGGAGAAATGTTCTTCACCTCTTTGGCTTCATTCTTACCGCGCGCGGTACCTGTTGCGCCTTGCCAGTTCGACGACTGTGGGACAAGTTCCGGGATTGGACTCGCTGGGCTGGGACCCACACGTTTGGCACCGCGTTCTCGGCGAAAGGTACCTAATAACCGGTGTTAACGCGCTGGCGCTGCTGCTGCTCGCTGGCGACGAAGTCGATGATCTGGATGGGACCACAGGCGGGCGCGTAGGGTCCCGTGTTCGAAGGGATTTGATTGGCACTGTGCCGCAACGTTGCGTCGTCGTGATGTTCGTTCCCCGAGGCGTCATCATTCGAGCGAGCGAGGTGGCCAATTTTATGCAAACCTTGTTTCCCGCTTCAAATGGTTTTCCGTAATTGATACGTTACAGGGATTTTTCATGGCTGGTTTGGGATGTTTGACGGGGGATCTGGATTGCGTGATTGATACTTACTCGCTGTCATAAACATAAATTACGCAAGGCTTCATCAAGTATCGTAATCAGAGACCGATTATTATCTGGAGCGAGCGTGTGACCAAAATGGCAAGATCGTTGAATTCGAAAGGTCGCAAGTGATCGTTAGCAATTTGATTATATTTTCGGTGGTCGTGATGAACAACGTTAGTTTGAAACGGATTTCTTAATTAGAGCTGAGTTTCGCCAGTAAAGTGCAATTATTGAACAACTTCTGTTTTTTTTTTCATATAGTGTAGGTAATCAAAATTTGAACCAAATTTCGGCTTTCTGAAGCAGTGCAAATTTTAAGTGATTTTTTCTCTCACATGGAAATAATTTTCTACGGCAAAATCGTATGTACATGAAAGCCACGGGTATAAGCTTTCTGTTAAATGGTAAAAAGATTGTATTGGCACCGAATTTCATTGAAATATTTGATTTTTCATCAACAATGATTTTAATCTTAATTTGAACCAATTTTAATCTTAATTTGAACTACTGGCGGCAGCAGCTCGAGCAACTCACAAAACAGCCAATTCCATGCCAAACAATTAAAAATCACATAAATCTGCTAATTCTCATACCTATTTTTCATTAGGCAGTGGAATCTCAACTCAAAATGTTCGAAATTCTTTAGGAATTTGGAAACTAAATTTGGAAGTTTTCATCCCCCAAGAGAGCGATTCCAAGCAACAGCATCAAAATTAAGGAAATTTTTTAATTCATGATTTTCTATTGAACTGAAACTTTGCACAGTTTTTCAGTTCCATCTAAATCGCCATTATTCGATATCAAATTTTTATTTTGAATCACGACTAACTTTTCGAAAGGGTGTATGTGAAAATGGTTCAATAATATTCAAAAATCTGTACAGCCAAAATGGTTCGTTCGATTGCTATGATTTTTTCAGCAAAGTTAGATAACTAAATGGTGATTCCTATGAAAATATACACTGTGAAAAAAACATCTTTTTTAACATTAAAAATATCATTTTTGTCACAAAAACTCAAATATCTCAAAACCCTATCTTTTTACCAACGCAATTTTTTTAGGGAAGACGGTCCATTGTATTAGCAATCTACCATAAAAATTTGGTGATGGTAAACTAATAAACAAAAAAGTTATAACATTTCAAACATTTCACAATTTTCACATTTGGTAAATATTTTTTTCTGTGTAAATTATTTCGGTCAGAAATCGCAGTTTGATGCTGATTTTATTGTTCAGCAAAGTTAGATAACTAAATGGTGATTCCTAAGAAAATATACACTGTGGAAAAAAATCTTTTTTAACATTAAAAACCCGGATTGATCCACCTAGTGGTGATAGTGCCTTTCTCGTCGAATATGTACGCATGACGTTTCCGTTGACGTGAGCTGAAATGTTCCAGAATCATGAGAATACTTTACTTAGAATTTTATCAGAGCCATCATTGCATCATTGAATTGACTTTAAACTTATTGATGGCACATATTCCGACGTTATGTTCAACGTATAGTCAGAGCTAGAAAATATCAGACCTCTCAGTTGACAGCTTGACCTCCTTCACTATCACTAGAGGCCGATCAACACTAAGACGATACAACTTTTTCACAAACACAGATACCTTAACGATTTTCGACAAAGAATTTTCTACGCACTTCTACAAACGCTACATTTTATTATCATGCATGTAAAATTTGACAAAAACATGCAAGTAACTGAAATTTTTCATACTGAATCCCATTCAACTTTCAACCACATTACAGTGCGTGAGGGAGCAACCAGTCATTTCAGACGCGAAAGAGAATTGAAAAAGTTTGTTCGGAGTTATTACGATTAAATTTAAATTTTCATATACAAAGTTGACCCATCCTTCTGCATTATTACATCTCAGGAATCTGAAATGGTGTGATTGGATGAGATCGTCTTAGTTTTGTCAAGATATCTATCGCTTGCTTTAATTTTTCTCACTTTTGAATTCCGACGAAGCACCCAACGCTAGTTTTGGAATACTACCGGTAGTTTCTTATGTGGTCTGAGACTATTTTCTTGCTAACCGTTCATCAGGTTACCTAAGGAGCCGCGATTTGATGCGTCGCATGCATGTGTTTGGTTCACTTAAATATTTGGCGGTGGAGCGGGCCTGGTTTGATGGTTGGAACACAAGGCTATCATGCCAAGGGCCTGGGATCGAATCCCACTCCCGACATATTCACAAAATGTAGGTTCTTCCTTCGGAAGGGAAGGGTCCCGAGATGAACTAGCTTCGAGTTAAAAATCTCGTTAATAAAGATAAAAAAAATAATAATTGGTCTCTTCCGGAGGGAACCCGAAACCAGTTCCGGAACACCACCGGTTGTCTCAAATATGGTCTAAAACTATTTTTTACTAACCATTCATCAAGTCGCCTAAGGAGCCGCGATTTAAAGTGTCGCATGCCTGGGTTTGCTTCACTGTTATATTTGGCCACTTCCGGCGGGACCTCCGGAACCGGTTTTGGAACACCGGTAGTTTCTTATGTGATCTGAGACCATTTTCTTGCTAACCGTTCATCAGGTTATCGCAAAAGGCGCGATTTGACGTGTCGCTTGCATGGGTTTGTTTCATTTTTATATTTGTCCACTTCCGGCGGGACGCCCGGAACCGGTTCAAGAACACTACCGGTTCAGATATTATCTGAGACTATTTTCATGTTAACCGTTCATCAGGTTATTGAAAAAGCTGCGATTTGATGAGTCGCATGTATGGGTTTGGTTCACTTTTATATTTGGCCACTTCTGGTGGGACCTTTGGAACCGGTTCCGGAACATTACCGGTTCAGATATGGTCTGAGACTATTTTCTTGCTTTCCGTTCACCATATTATCGAAAATGTCGTGGTTTGATGTGTCGCATGCGTGGGTTTGTTGCATTTTCATATCTAGCCCCTTCCTGGGGTACCGATCCGGAACGCCTAAATGGCCATATTTCCGGAACGGCTGGACCGATCCGAACCATTTTCAATACCAAACAATGGGACCAGATTCCGCGTCGAATGAACCGTCGGTCATTAAAATCGGTTGAGATTTACTGCCGAAAAGTGACGTGAGTTCGTTTGTACACATACACACACACATACACACACACATACACACACATACACACACACAGACATCACCTCAATTCGTCGAGCTGAGTTGATTGGTATATGTGACTCGAATCTCCGGGCCTCCTATCAAAAAGTCATTTTTGGAGTGAACATATAGCCTTTCCAGTACACTTAGTGTACGAGAAAGGCAAAAATATCATTTTTGTCACAAAAACTCAAATATTTCAAAACCCTATCTTTTTACCAACGCAATTTTTTTAGGGAAAACGGTCCATTGTATTAGCAATCTACCATAAAAATTTGGTGATGATAAACTAATAAACAAAAAAGTTATGACAATTCAAACATTTCACAATTTTCACATTTAGTAATAATTTTTTTTTAGTGTAAATTAGGCTAATACAAATTTCGATTTTCTCTTATGTCACCGCCCCCTCGGAAAATTTTGGTCGGAATTCAACATTTTGAGGGGGGCACAAATAAAATGTTCAAGAAAATCAACAAATTTAAGGTGTAATTCGAGTTCCACAGAAACTTTCTTAATAAATCCGATGAGTTTATCTATGTTGCCTAATTGTTTGGATATTTTTCCATCGAATACATTTATTATTTATCATCCTCCCCCTTAACGAGTCAACGAGCGCTGTGACAAAAGAAGAAAATGAGATTTGTTCCTGCCTTTATTTCGGCCGGAAATCGCAGCTTGATGCTGATTTTATTGTTAATGGCCTTGCGTGAGTAAAACAAGCTGTTTTTATTATGTATTATGTATATTATATGTACAGTAATGTTCCGATTTTATCACGCCCTCCGCGCATTAGTCGTTTATTCATTATTTGCTGTTACATTTGAGGACAAGTTTTCCCTCTTCTTCAAAATGAATGTTGAAAGCGTGTTTTGCAACGTTAAAAATATTGAAATGGGTATAGATGTTGAAGTATATATCAAAGCATTTTTGAAAAGGGGCGTGATTAATTGTTTAAACTGATGTCGCTGATGGTACGGTGACATGACTCTCTGCACTTAGCACTTCTGGCAATTTCTCAGTTGTTGTCGTTTTCGAACTTCCTACGCCCTGCTTTACCGATGATATACAGATGGCTCGTTTGTCAAAGTCTAGACGGCAGGACGTGCAAATGCGTAAATTTGGATTCAATTTGGGCATAACCAGTCTCTTTCAGATTATCTATGGTGCTTTCGGTGAGATTTCGTAACTCCTTTGATCATTTTTTTTTCATCAAACGGTCTACAAGAGAGAGTTGAGTTGAAGACCTTTGAGAAAGCGACTGTTCATGTTGTTCGTTAGATTATAATAAACAAAATCACTTATTAGTTTTAACTGACTAGTTTGGTGTTGTTTGCTCGGCTGAAGAAAAAATTTACTATTTAATATCCATAGCGGTAGTATTTTTTTTTTGCTTTTTCGTGAGCATTGTCATGGTATGTATACAGACAAACAAACGTAACACTGACGAAATTTTCATTGACCACGCCTTTAACGATCATTTTGAATCTTGGTTGTGGCTTTCATAACCAGTGGTTTGGAGATGAACCAGCCGCGGGCTGAAAATCTCCTTAATAAAGCTAATAATAATAATAATTCATAACCAGAAGAGTGCCCATCATTTTTCTTTGCGTTTGACGTTTCACACTAGCGCCTTCTGATGACGATATTGCACATCGCAGTATTTCGTGAAACATTTCCACCAGGTGGGGGTAGTGTGAACTGGGCGATGGATTTTCACGTGGTAGGTAACTCTCATGCATTTGTTGTTGTTGAAGTTACTCGCATTCTTCCGATCATAAAGTCTGTTCTCTAAGAGGTATTTTTTTGAAGATAAACTAGACGTATACGCGTATATAAAACTTTTATTATACAGCTTTTGTCTTAAAAATAAGTTTAATTTCATTTTTCTTATAATCAACAGCTTTTCAACACTATCAAGGGATTTTTTCACCAGTCACGTACAATAAAAAGTATGACACTCTCAATATTTTTGATCAAAACACTGGATCGCGTCTAAGTTTCAAATAGATACTATAGAAATTATGAATAATCAAACAAAAGTATCATGAAAACAACTTGTTTAATTCAGGCGGTAGCCTTTACAATAAAATCAGCATCAAAAAATAATTCTCAAAATAATTTACACAGAAAAAAAATTTTTTTGTTACTAAATGTAAAAATTGTGAAATGTTTGAAATGTCATAACTTTTTTGTTTATCAGTTTACCATCACCAAAATTTTATGGTAGATAGCTGATATAAAGGGCCATTTCCCCTAAAAAATTAACGTTGGTAAAAAGATAGGGTTTTGAGATATTTGAGTTTTTGTGACAAAAATCATATTTTTTTTAAGTAAAAAAATAAATTTTTTACAGTGTATATTTTCTAAGGAATCATCATTTAGTTATCTAACTTTGCTGAAAAATTCATAACAATCGAAAAATCCGTTTTTGCTGTACAGCTTTTAGAATATTTTTGAGCTGTTTTAGCATACACCCTTCTGAAAAGTTAGTCGTGAGTGAATATGAAGGTTTGATATCGAAAAATGACGATTTAGATGAAATTGAAAAACTGTGCAAAGTTTCAGATATTTTTGAAATGGTCGCTCAGGATCGACTGACATGACTCCGTGGAATTCCTCAAGAGTAAACAAAGCAACCACTAGCGCAATCTACAGGCCAACACTGGAAGCTCACCCCCGTTTACTAGTTCAAATTTAGATTACAAATGGTTCAACTTAAGATAACATTCTCCAAGTAAGAACAGGGATGCCAGTTGTGAAGACATGTCTTCAAATTGAAGACATTTGAAGTTCTGTGAAGACATTTATTTTTGTGAAGACATATAGAAGACATTTCAAATTTTGTGAAGACTTTGAAGACTTTTAAAAGCAGAAAAATAATATTTATTAATGTTGTTTAAACAAATATTTGAAATCTTGGAACACTTCCGGATGAAATGCGTTTCAATTTTTGTAGATAAAATTTTGAACATTGAAAAATAAAATTTTGAACATTTAAACCTTAAACTTCCTATTTTTTCGGTCATCCTCATATTGGCGGACATTTTGAAGTAGTTTTAGTTAAAATACGTATCAAATTAGATGACCACCATTTCATTTCATTCCATTTTAGGAAGCATGCTGAACTATATAATTAATTTCTCATCGGCAACTGTTTTTAAAAAAATAAATTGCTATCAACAAAATTCCTCTGGAAATTCGAATGAGTATTCTAATTTTTCAAAAACTTCAAAAACAGAGGTTCCTTCCAAAATATAACCAAGGTTTTTTTTTTCGGAAATTCTCCCCAGAACTTCGTTTGAATTTTAGACAGAGCTTCATCCAGAATTTTCCGCAGACTCGTCCGAAGATTTGCCCAAGCCTTTTAAGATTACTCCAGTAGTCCCACGGGAATCTCTCTAGAAGTTCCATGAGAATTTTTTCAGGATTTTATCAGAAATGCCTTCAAAAGTTTCTCAGGAATTCTTCTAGATGATCCTTGGATATTCCACCTGTAGTACCTCAAGAATTCTTCCAGTTCCATGGGAATTCCTCCAGGAGTTTGCCGATTTTTTTTTCAGCTGTTCCTCGGGAATTCCTCCAGGAGTTGCTCGGGAATTCTTCCATGAGTTCCTCGAGTAATAAGGATTTCTCGAAGGTCTCGGAAATTCCTCCAGGACTTCCTCGGGAATTCATTCTTGAGTTCCAAGGGAATTTCTCCTGGAGTTTCTCCCGGAATTCCTTCCGCAGTTCCTCGAGAATTCCTTTAGGTGTTCCTCGAGAATTATTTTGGCAGTTCCTCGCTAATTACTATTGCAGTTCCTCGGAAATTCTTCCAGGAGTTCCTTGTGAATTCCTCCAGGAGTTCCTTGTGAATTTCTCCAAAAGTTCCTAAAGAAGACCTTTAAGAATTCCTCGAGAATTTCTTCAAGGAGTTCTTTGGGAATTCCTCTGCAAGTTCCTCGGGAATTCCTTAAGGGGTTCCTCAGTTAATCCTCCAAGAGTTCCTCGGAAATTCTCCCAGAAGTTTCTCAGGAATTCCACCAGGAGTTTCTCGAGAATTCATCTAGGAATTACTCGGGAATTCCTCCAGGAGTTCCTCGGGAATCCATTCTGGAGTTTCAAGGGAATTTCTCCGGGAGTTCCTCGGGAATTTCTTCAGAACTTCCTCGAGATTTATTTTAGGAGTTCCTTGGGAATTCCTTCGGGAGTTCCTCGGTAATTCTTCCAGACGTTCCTCAAAAATTCTTCCAGCAGTTCCTCGGGAAGTCCTACATAAATTCTTCAGAAATTTCTCCAGCAGTTCCTCGGGAATCCTTCCAGGAGTTCCCAGAAAATTCCTTCATGTATTCCTCGTGAATTTCTCCTGGCGTTTTTTTAGATTCCTGGAATTTCTTCAAGGAGCTCCGCGGGAATTCTTTTGGAGCTGCATGGGAACTCCTCTATAAGTTCCTCGGCAATTCCTTTCCTTAAAGAGTTCCTCGAAAATTCTCCCAGAAGTTCCTCAGGAATTCCACCAGAATTTCCTCAGGAATTCCACAAGGAGTTTCTTGGTAATTCACTCTGGAGTTCCAAGGGAATTTCTCCAGGAGTTCCTAAAAAAATACTTCAAAAGTTCTTCGAGAATTTCTTTAGGTGTTCCTTGAGAAATTTTTTAAGAGTTGCTCGAAATTTTTTCCAGGAGTTCCTTGGGAAGTTCTACATGAATTCTTCGGGATTTTTTCCAGGAGTTTGCCAACAACTTTTTCGGGAGTTCCTCAGAAATTCCTTGAGAATTCCTCTATGAGATCGTCTAGAACTCCCATAGGAATTGCTAAAAAATTCCTTGGAAAATTGCTCCATGTATTCCTCTGAATTCTTCTAGGAGTTCCTCAGGCATTCCTCCTGAAGTTCATCGGATTTTTTTCCAGGAGGTTTTTGGGGACTCCTCTAGGAGTTACTCGGGAATTCCTCCAGAGTTGTTCGGGAATTTCTTCTTCAGTTGCTCGGAAATTCTTCAAGAAATTCTCGGGTATGCCTCTAGGAGAATACCTCTAGGAGTTTCGGAAATTCCTCCAGGAGTTTCTCGATAATTCTCAAAAAAAGTTTTTTTCGGGATTTTCCTCCAAAAGTTCATTGAGAATCCCTCTAGCATTGCAACGGGAATTCTTCCAGAAGATTCTCGGGAAATGTTTCAGGAGTTTATCTGGATATACCTATGAATACCTCCAGGAAATCGTCGGGAATTCCCAGAAAACTCCTGGAATAGGTTTTCTGGGAACCGAAAAAAAACCTCGAAAAACTATGAAGAACTGCTCGTGAAATTCTTGGAAGGATTCCCGAGAAACATGTAACTCCTCAGAATATTCCCGAGGAATTCCCAAGGAACTCCTGGAGGTTTTCCGAGAAACTTTTTGAGGAATTCCTGAAAAAAAAATGTCGATGAACTTCTGGAGAAATTCCCGAGGAACTCATGCAAGAATTCCCGAAGAACTTCTGGAAGGAATTTACCGAGGATCTCCTATAAAAACTCTGAAGGATCTCTTGAAGGAATTCATGAGGATCCTTGAATGAATTCTAAAGGAACTCCTGGAGGAATTGTTGAGGATCTTTTTGAGAAATTCTCGTCAATTTCCTCCATGGATCTCCTGAGGAAAATTTCCGAGAAACTCCTGGAGGATTTTTCGATGATCGTCTGAAGGAGTTCTCGAGGATCTCCTGGAGGGATTCTCGTGGAACTCCTGGAAGAATTACCGAGTAGCTCCAGGAGAAATTTTCAGGGAACTCGACCTCCTAGAGGAATTCCCGAGAAACTCATGTAGAATTTTCCGAGGAACTCCTGGAGGAATTGCCAAGGAATTCCCGATAAACTTCCGGAAAAATCCCGAGGAACTCCGACAGAAATTTCCAAGGAACTTCTGTCTGTAAGAATTGCCGAGCACTTCCTGGAGGATCTCCGAGGGTCTCCTAGATGAACTCTCGAAAAACTCCTGAAGGATTTTTCGAGGATGTTCTGAAGGAGTTCTCGAGGATCTCCTGATGGACTTCCTAAAGAGCTCCTAAAAGGAATCCCAGATGAACTCCTAGACAAGTTCCCGAAGATCTCGTGGAGGAATTTCCTAAGAGCTCCTTGAGAAATTCCCGAAGAACTCCTGGAGGAATTCCCGAGGAAGTCCTGGAGAAATTGCCAATGAACTCCTGTAGAATTTTCCGAGGAACTCCTGGAGGAACTTGTAGAAGAATTCATGGGAGAATTCTCGGGAAACTCAACGCCTGAAGAAATTCTTGGGAAACTTATGAAACTCATTCAGATGGAACTTCTAGACGATTTTTCGAAGAATTTCTGGCACAATTTTTGAAGATCTCCTGGAGAAATTCCTGAGGATCTTTTGGAAGAACTGCCGATCATCTGCATGAGGATTTGCTGAGGATCTTCTGCAGGAATTTGCGAGGAACTCCTGGGAGAATTCTTGAGAACCACTTGGGGGAATTTCAGAGGATGATCTGGGGTAATTCCCGAGAAACTCTACGATGAATTCCCAGGGATTTTCTGAAGGTATTCGCGAGGACTTTCTGGGAGAATTTACGAAGGAATTTATGGAGAAATTACTGGATTTTTTGTGTAACTCGTGAATATAAATCCGAGGAACTTGTTAAGGAATTTTCGGGAAAACCCCTTAAATTTGCCATGAAAATTCTGGAGAGAAGCATGTATTATTGCTGGATGACCTCATGGTATTCCTTCATATAAACCTAAGTGAGAACATGGCATAAATTTTGACTTCAAACATTATTTTATTCTAAAGCCACAATATGGGGTGTGAAGACATTTTAGCGTGCCTTCTTGTGAAGACATTTGAAAATTTCACCTGGCATCCCTGAGTAAGAATCACATAAATTTGATAATTTTATGACAAACTAGCTGGCCCGGCAAACTTTGTCTTGCCAAGATGTGGTGGTTTGACAACTATTGAGGTCATTCTTGCATCGCACTCTAGATTGGTTTCATTTCGATCGTGTTGATTTTCTTCCCAGCTCATCAAAAATCAGCTTTATTTGAATTGTTTTACTTTTATAGTCGATTTTCGTAACTTTTTGCACATATAAACACAGCCACCACGAATACGAATTGAACCGTTCAAGAGTTATGCCGATTTGTTCAGTCGATCGTGAGTTTTGTTGCCTCAAAGGAACATCAAACTCATTTTTATATATATAGATAATGCGGAATATTATTCGGTTGGTCAATTCTACGATAAATAAGCTTTCATTTGACGTATTCACTAATTGCGTGTGATGCAATGCACGAGCTGTATAGGTGCACCGAAAATGTGCTTTCTCTGGGGGGAAATAGCTGAAATCACAGTGATTTTTCAATTGCTTATTTTCGATGGCAAAAACGCTTTTTTCAATGCTTTTAAAGTTTATGTTATCAGATTATATTACGGAAAGCTGTTTAACATCTATTTCGGGACAATATTTGCCCAAAAAGTACGTCATTTCAATGAATTTCAAAATAGTTCAAATTAAGATTACATTTTGACTAGTTCAAATTTTGATTTCTTACCCTATTATGTCCCAATTGATACAGCGCCCGCTTAGAGATCTTTGAACCCGTTCTAAAACAAAGATCAATTTTTGCCAATCACCATTGAGGCATTCATATGTCGTGTGAAAGGCATGAAGATAAGTAACGATAAGTAGTATCTGTTACGAGATTTCACAGATGCAGTAACAAGACTCCCCCTTGAGGGCATCCACAAACACTCGTTATCCTAATCGCCGCTTGACGCAATGTCGAGAAGAGATATCGGTATTTGAGCATCACCAAATTGCATCCAGTTGCATGTGAGATAAATTGTATCATATCACCATCGTTGAAACACAAGGAATACACGTTGCATCCACTTCCATGGGCGTAGCCACAGGGGGGGGGGGGGGTGCAGAGTTTGTGGAAGAAGAAGAAATAAGGTATTCTAATAGTTTATGATTTTATCCAAAATTATCAAACTAAGTTTTTTTCCTCGAAACCCACATACAATTTCGTCAAGTACTTCTATGAGCACCCCTTCAATTTTTTTTATAGAATTTTACCACATCGTGGATTCCGCAAGATATTCATTCAAGAATTTCTCTAGGAACGTTATCAGAAATTCTTCCGGGCATTTCTCCTGCATATCTTGAGAGTGATTTTTCCAGTGTTTTTTTTCGAGGTTTTTTAGGAATTTCTCCCGGCTTTCATTTATTTCTTTTATCCAGATTTCTGCAGGTATTCCTTTACAGATTTTTTAAAGGGATTTCTCCATATATTCCTACAAGAGTTCTGCTAGAGATTGTTCCAATAATTTTATCTGGAATTATTCGATGTATATCTGGATGATTTTTTCCACAAATTCTCATAAAAAAATTACCAGAGAGTGTTATAAAATTATCCCAGAAAATCCTCCAAATTTGGTAAATACATACAATTGTTCGGGAAGATTCCTACAGAAATTCTTCCAAGAATTCGTTTAGAAAGCTTTCCTGGAATTTCCTAAGAAATTCCACATGGGATTGCTTTCGGGATTTTTCCTAGGGTTTCTTCATAAAATCCTCCAGGGATTCACTCGAGAAAATTTTCTAGGATTCTTTTAGGAACAACTTTAGTGATTTTTTCCACGAACTTTTTTGCGGATTCATTCAAGATTTTTGTAATGAATTTCTTCAGCACATCCTTCCGGATTAGTTTTTCGGAAAATCCGCCTAGGATTCCTTTAGAAATTTCTCCTGGGATTCCTCCAGCAATTCTTCGAGGGATTCCTTCGGAAATTCTTTCAGAAGTTGCTTCGAAGATAACTCAAAAAAATCTTCCGGGGATTTCTGAAAGTATTCCTCCCTCGATTTCTCCAAGAATTCTTTTAGAGATTTCTCCAGGAATTTTTAAGGCATGTCGCCAGGAATTTCTCCAGAAATTCCTCCAGGCATTCCTCCTGAGGTTCCTCCTTCAGAGATTCCTTAAGTAATTACTCTAGGGAATCCTCTAGGGCCTAGGCATTTATCCAGGAATTATTTCAAGGATTCCTTGAGGGATGCTACAAACTATTTCCTCTGGGATCCACCGGGAATCCCTCCAGGATTTTGGCCAGAAATTTCTCCAGGGATTCTTCCAAGCATTCCTTCAGGCATTCCCCCGAAGATTTATCCAGGGATTTCTCTATGGTTTCCTCCAGGGCATTCTTCAGTGATGCCTGCAGGAGCTTCCCCAGGAATTCGTCCCAGAATTAATTGAAGAATTCCTCCATGAATTCTTCCAGAGATTCCACCTGAGATATCTCCAGAAATTCATTCAGAGATTCCGACACATATCCTACAGGATTTCTTTCAAGTTTTCCTCCAGGAGATTTTTTAGGGATTCGTCCAGGATTTCCTCAAGGTATTTATGTCGGAATTCCACCAGGAGGAATTCCTCAAACCATTCCTTCAAAATTTCATCCATGGTTTCCCCCACAGACTTCTCCAGAAATTACACCAATATTTTTTTTTCAAAAATTCCAGCAACAATCCATTAAGCAATTTCTTCAGTAATTCCTTCAGGAATACCTTCAGGTATTCTTGCAGGATTTCCTCGAGGAATGCAACTAGGGAATCCTCCAAGAATTCCTCCAGAAACTCCTCCTGGAATTCCTACAAGAATTCCTTCAGGAGTTCCTCCAGCTATACCTTACTGCATTCCAAAAGAAATTCCTACAGCGATTTCTCCACGAATTTTCCTCAACGAACTCTTATTAGGATTCCTTCAGGAATTGTCCAAGAATTCCTTTTGCGATTTCTTCAGTTCTTCCTCTAATGATTCCTCCAGAAATTCCTGCAAAGATTCCCTCAGGAATTCCTCCAGAAAATCCTCCAGTGCGTCCTCCGAGATTTTTTGCATGGAGCCCTACAGGAATTTTTATTGAGATACTAGCTGACACGGCAAACTTTGTATTGCCCCTTTTCAATTGTGTTGTGGATCTTTCACTACGACACTTGAAATTGGTTTAGTTCTGATGGTTTTTAATATCTTCTGTTCCGGAAGAATCTTTAGTGGAATCCCTGAAGGTGTTCCTAGTAAATTCCTCGAAGAATTGCTGGTAAATTACTGGTAAACCCTGGTGAAATTACTGGCGGAATCCCTTGAACCAATATCTGGAGGAATCGCTGCAGGAATCCCTGGATTCTTGGAATAATGTGTGTATAAGCTCCGGAAGGATGATTTTCTGGATAAATTGCCGTTGAAATTTCTGAACGAATTATTGGATTAATTTCTGCAAGAATTCCTGGGATAATTTCCGCAGGAGTTCCTGGGGTCATTCCTGGTGGAATTCTTAAAGGTATTCCTGGAAAGGTCCCAGAATCAACCCCTAAAGAAATGCCTGGAGGAATCCCTATGAAAATCCCGGGGGAACTCCCGGAGGAATGCGAAGAGGTATTCCTAAAAAAATTCCTGGAGGAATTCCAAGAGCGATCCCTGGAGGATTCCCTAGATTAGCTCTTGAAGGAATGCCTGGACACATGCCTGTGCGAATTCCTGGAGGAATTTCTAGAGAAATTCCTTGAGAATTCTTCAGAGGAACTCCTGGAGGAATTTCCCGATGATTTTCTAGATGAATCGCTGGAAAACTGGTTGGTAGAATCCCTGGAGGAATCCTTTAAAGAGTTTCTGGAGAAATTCCTTGAGGAATCCCCTATGGAATTTCTACAGAAATTTCATGAGATATTTCTAGAAAATACCTGGAAGAATCACTGCAGAAATTCCATTAGGAATTTCTGGAGGAATTCCTGGAAAAATTCTTGGAGGAATATCTGGATGATTTATTGGAGGAATCATCGAAGGAATTCCTGGAGGAATCTCTGAAAGAATCTTTAGAGGAATCTCTAAAGGAATTTCTGCTAAATACCTTGACCAATTCCTGAAGGAATTCCTGGAAGAAATTCTGGTTAGTTTCCTGGAGGGATACCTTCAACTAATTCCTGGAGAAATCTCTGGATAAATACTTTGAGGATTACCTGGAGGAGAAATTTCTGGAAAAAATCCTCAAGGAAACCCCGAAAGAATTCCCGGAGGAATCCCTGGAAGATCTTATGTAGGAATTACTGGAGAAATTCTTGAAACAATTTCAAAAAGGAATCCCAGGAGGATTTTCTGGATCAATTCCTGGATCAATTCTTGGGGTAACTCCTTGAGGTATTCTTAATGGTCATCCTGGAGGAAATGCCTGGATGAAATCAAGAATTCCTGAAGTAAATTCTGCAGGAATTCCTGAGTTAATATCTGGTGGAATTCTGTAAGGTATTCGTGGAGGAGTCCCAGAATTAAATCCTGAAGGAATGCCTGGTTGAATCCCTGGAAGAATGCCTATAGAAATCGCTGGATGAATGCCTGGTGGTATTTCTAAAAGAATTCCTTAAGGAATTCCAGAACGAATTCGTGGCGGAATTCCAAGAGCAATCCCTAGAGGAACTCCTGAAGGAATGCCTGGAGGAGCTCCTGAAGGCATTCCAGTAGACATACCTGAGAGAATTTCTGGAGAAATCTCTAGAGAAATTCCTTGAGCTAACTTCTAAGGAACTTCTGGAGGAATCTCTAGAGAATCACTGGAGAACTTCCAGGCAGAATCCCTGGAGGAATTCTTGAACAAATCCCTGAAAGAATTCCTGGAGAAGTTCCTGGATGAACCCCTGGTGGAATCTATAGAGGAATTGCTCGAGGTATATCTAGAGGAATACCTGGAGGAATTTCTAGAGGAATCTCTATAGCGGACTTTATAGAGGAATTCCTGGACGAATCCCTGTAGGATTTTTTAGACGAATCCCTGAAGGAATTCACAGAGGAATCCTGAAACAACTCTTGAAAGAATTTCTGGAGGAATCCCATGAAGAGTGCTTGGAGTTATTTTTGAAATAATTCCAAAAGCTGTTCCAGAAAAAATCGCAGAAGGAATTTCCGGGCGAATTTCTGAAGAAATCCCATGAAGAATTCCTTAGGGAATCACAGGAGAGTTTTCTTAGCGAATTCCTGGAAGATTCTGTAGGAATCAATGGATAAAAAAAATCTGAAGAATTCCATGTCTGCAATAAAGGATATTTTTGAACAAAATGTTTAAGTAATTTCTGGATAATTTTTGAATAATCGCTATTAAAACGTTCTGAAAGAATTTCTGCTAGACATTGGAGCAATCTCTAGTGAAATTCTGGAAGAAATCTCTGAAGGAATACCTGCAGAAATACTTAAAAGGATCTCTGGTTAAACTCTCTAAGGAAACCGCGCAAACAACACTGGAACAATCACTAAAGGAACCACTAAAGATGTCTAAATCCCCTCTTTAGGAAAATCCCCAGAGAAATGTCTGGTGAAATCCTTAGATCACCGAGTGTTCTGCCTTGCTAATATTAGCAGAGGAATCGGCCTATCCAGCAATTGCGACGCTTGTTCGCTACTATTAAGCCTTCAGTACACGCTTTGCCAAGTGTGCAAATTTTTCCGCACGCATAATCCAACAGGCCAACAGCGGTCTCCACATTGACAAAACATTGGAAATGTCAAACGTATGCTTTGCTGTTGGTTGATGCGTGTGGAAAAGTTTGCACACTTGGCAAAGTGTGTACTGAAAGCTTTAGGATGCCGCCGGGGATCCGAGACCTAGACCCTCCACGTCAGACGCGCCAACTTGGTCAAATTACACGGCGCAACATTTTTTTGTCTCAAGAGCAAACTTATGTGTCTCCGAAGGATTTTGGGCCGCTGAACCCAAATCCGGGCTCAGATTTGCTCTAACACGTCACAATTTTGAGCTATACCTCAATTTATAGGGCAAAATATGCGATTTTGGGCTTTTTTGACTGCAAGCCATTTAGCAAGGAAATATTTTATTTAAGCAATCAAAAGGTTAATTGGCCAACTAACATCTAAATTAACGACTCATGCAAAATATTTCGTTTTACCGTCTCAGGTTTTACCTAATCAAATTTGATAGATTTAAGCATTTTATGTTAGTATGAAAACTTGCATGCAACTTTTGGAGGATGACTTGTATGGGAAATATCGTACCTATCATAAATCGCTTAAAACTATCAAATTTGATTTGGTAAAACGAAATATTTTGCATGAGTCGTTAATTTAGATGTTAATTGACCAATTAACCTTTTGATTGCTTAAAAAAAATAATTCCTTACTTAATGGCTTGCAGTCAAAAAACCCCAAAATCGCATATTTTGCCCTATAAATTGAGGTATAGCTCAAAATTGTGACGTGTTAGAGCAAATCTGAGCCCGGATTCGGATTCAGCGGCCCAAAATCCTTCGGAGACACATAAGTTTGCTCTTGAGACAGACAAAAAGTTATTTTTTGTTACGCTGTGTTATTGGGGGGGCAAAGCCTGGTTTTTCAGATTTTTTGTATGGGAAAATCGAAAAATCAATAAAAATCGTCAAATATTGGGGGGGCAAAACCATGCTTGCCCCCCCCCTAAGTTGGCGCCTATGCTCCACGTAGATACCCGTGCAATCGCTGCCTGAGCAAGCGGTATCGGAACCAAGACCTCTGTCCCGTCGAACGGTCATGGGTGTCACCAGCTACCACCAATCAAACCCGACACCGCCTCCCCCCCCCCCCCCCCCACCACCCATTCACCGATCAAGGGATCGACCAATTGTTATCGACACGTGAGCAGTCGCCCGGCAGGCCATCCACCTGTACACCACCAGAAACACATGAATAAACCGAAGGAAGTTACGAATTTACCATTTTTGTTGGATTCCCACATCCGAAAGCTCCAGCATCCAGAAAACGCCCTGGGACCTGGGCGTCAAAAGAAGCCTTGCGAGCCCACCTCGTAAGCTGCCTTTGGTTGGCTAGACCAGCACAGGGTGTCTACTACCTGGAAAAACCTGGAAAACCTGGAATTATCAGGGAATTTCTTTCGACCTGGAAAAATCCTGGAATTATCAGGGAATTCTTGTGGCAATCAGGGAATTTTTATGTTTATCACTTCAGAACAAATTTTCAGTTAGAAATCCCCCAAAGCGAAAAAAATTTCGGCTGCGCCGCTACTAATTGCTAGATCGTTAAGTATTATTCATCAGATATTTGTTGCATGAATAATTCATGTGCAGTGAGTTTTTAATATTGTACAATATTCTGTCTTATTTGTTTAAAGTGGAAAGTCTCCGGTCAGAGGGACAATAAGAAGTACAAATACTTTTTTTTTTCTGAAATTCAGAAACACTTTCTACTTGTTTTGTTGTTTCGAAGACCTTTTTAGTCATGTTTAGAAAGATTAAAGAAAATGTTGCAAAGTAGAAAGAAAACTTGAAAATGCTTTAATCTTTGAAAATTAAAAACTAAACCAAAAACATATTCGAAGATACGGTAGTCAGCCACATACGGAAAAATACCGCCACAAACAAAATAATATTCAAACTCTTAATTTTCATTTTTGAAGAAATTCCAGAACAAATCGTGCACATCATTAGATTATTAGACAGACTCCTGGAGAAAATGCATTGAACAGTTTATTGAGGTTTGCCGAACAAACTTGCAACTGCCTGTAGATATTGTTAGAAAATACCTAAAGAAACTTAAAGATGTACCTATTTCAGCACAATTCCTGAAAATTCCTAAAAAAAGCTATGGGAGCTCGTGGAAGAATTTTTAAATATTTCATATGAAGATATATGAGAAATTTTTGGAACAATTCATGATTGATTCGAAACAAAAACGTCTAAAAGAATATTCTCTCTTAGTTACTTCTGAGTTCCCCACATGTTTTCACGAAATCGCGCGAGAGAAATCTGAGAAGCTAAACGTCATATGTTTCTTGGAGGATTTCAATAACGGTAGTTGCAGTTTCCAACAACATTCAAGAAAATTTGGCTTAGGAACTTCTCGGAAGATTTTCTGCTAGATGGACAAGCATATATTTTATTAGAATATGGTGTAATTTCTTGTTGTTTTCCTAGCAATATTGTCAGAATATTTTAAAAATTACTCCAGATTTTTTTTTAAGAAATGCTTAGACAAAATGTTCTTTATGCAAAAGATCCCCTAAAGTAAGATTATTTGAAGAATTCAATCAGAATCTCATTTCTAGCTTCCGTCCTAAATGTTGGTAGAATGTTGTCCTTAAACGACATTATAGTTTGCACTAGAAATATCCCAAAAAAAAGTGTTTATCAAGACGTCCTATGAATTTCTAGAAATTCGGAATCATATTTCTGTAAGTTTCTTGAACCTGAAATTATTTTCAAAAACCTGGAAAAATCCTGGAAATATCAGGGAATTTCATTTCCATAATTGAGTAGACACCCTGCAGCAGCTTGGGCCTTAGGCACGTCCCCTTCTGGGCCGGCGCGATTCACTCCCGGGGTCAAAAGTTGTTTCAGTGCTTAATAGCTCACCCCGCTCACCCATTCAAATACGCCCTGGAACCCGGGCTTAGAAACAGTCCTTTCATGCCTACCTTGGAAGTCACTGTTGGCTGGTTCATTAATTGGGGGCTTGGGAACGATTACTTCTGGGTTGGCGCGGCTGATACCCGGAATCAAAAATTGTATCTGCCCTACCCGTCGTTCTCGGCAAACATTGTTGTCATTTCAAAATTGACAATTGTTGCACCGCACTCTAGATTGGTTTTGTTTGCGACCGGGCTGAACTTCTCTCTCACTTCATTTCCGGTTCATTTCTTTGGGAGCCCCCCGTTCCAGAGACCGGAGAGGTCTCACACCAAGCTAAGAACCTTCCCCGGCCCCAAAAGTACCCACATACAAAGTTTCACGCCGATCGGTTCAGTAGTTTCCGAATGCATAGCGGTCAGACAGACAGACAGACAGACAGACAGACAGACAGACAGACGGAAATTCATTTATATATATATATATAGATTCCTACACGCATATCTTCAGGAGTTTCTTCAGTGTGATGAACTATCATAATGTTATAGTTCATGAAATAAATAAGGAATTTCTCCTGAAGTTGCTCCAGGGATTCCTCCAGCCATTCCTCAAGGATTTCTTGAAGGTATTTCTCCAGGGCTTCCTCAAGGGCTTCCTCCAGGTAGGTCCTTCAGAGATTCCTTTAGGAATTACTCTAGGGAATCCTCTAGGGATTCTTCCAGGGATTTACCAATGAATTTCACCAGGAATTCCTGGTGGGATTTCTCCAGGAAATCTTTTAGGGAATCCTCGAAGGATTCCTCCACAGATTGAGATTTCGCCAGGTAATTGTTAAGAAATGTTTCCAAAGATTCCTCCAGGCATTCCCTTAGGCTTTCGTCCGGGGATTCATCCAGGGCTATCTCTAGTGATTCCTGTAAATATTCCCTCAAGAGTACGCCTCCAGAGATACCTACACGCGTTCCTACGGGAATTCTCCAAGGCATTTCTTCAGGAGTTCCTCTAGGCATTCCTCCAGGAAGAACTCCTCCAAGAATTTGTTCACGTATTCCCCCACAAAATTCTACAGCAATTCTTTCAGCAATTTCTTCAGGAACTTCAGGAACTTCTCGAAGAATCCCTGCAGAAATTTCTCCAGACAATCCTCATGGCAAACCCT
Source organism: Aedes albopictus (assembly GCF_035046485.1). Taxonomy (NCBI): domain Eukaryota; kingdom Metazoa; phylum Arthropoda; class Insecta; order Diptera; family Culicidae; genus Aedes; species Aedes albopictus. The sequence continues at coordinate 394,318,846 of NC_085137.1, forward strand.
TCAGAAATGTCTACAGCAATTCCTCCAGGAGTTTCCTAAGAAAATCCAGCAGAGATGCCTTTACAAATTCTCTCCTGGAAGTACTCCAAGAATTTTTCCTGGAAATATTGCAGTAATTTCTTCTTAAATTTATCTAGACATATTTTTTTGAATATATTCCAGCACTTTTTTTAGGTGAACTGAACGATTTTTCCCAAGGAATCCATTATTTGAAAGTTCTCCGGAAATACCTTCACAAAATTCTTCAAGAATTTCTTCAGGGATTCCCTTCAGGAATTCTTGGAGGGATACCTCGAGGGTTTTCTCCAGTAATAGTTTCAAGACTTTTACGAGAATACTTTCAAGAACTCTTCCAAGGATTCTTCCGGGAATATGTCAATTGACATTTCTATGGAATTATTCTCTGAGATGAGTATATGCAGCGTATGAGTATATAAAACTATCTTTGGGATAATTCCTGCAAGGATGCACTTGGAACAACACCATTGAAAATTCAATAATAGAAGCGTTGGCAAACTGGTTGAAAGAACTCCAATTAGTCATGGAAGATATTGTGAAGACCCTTAAAAAATCATAGGACGGATTTCCAATATATTGGAGAAAATGTTGAAGGAAATCTTGTAGACAATCCTGGATTAGTCCTTAAAAGAGTTCATCATTTCCAAAACAGTCCAGCTTTGTTTTTTTACGAATGTTTTGTAGAGTAAATCAAAATACTCGATTTTCCAGAAATTGGCTAGCACTACCAGCACCACGCTGATTACTGTTGAACAGGCGAGCTTATTTCAACGTATCGTACACAATACAGCAGCGTGACTGCTGATCAGAATCGAACACATTCTACTTTCTTCATTGAATTCCACTCAATTCCCAGAACCATTCCCTGATGCTGGATAGGTCCACCAAACGAAAGCCGCTCGCCACTTATAACCCTTCCACAAACTACCGGGAATGTGCGTAAATTAAGCGCGGAGAACGAAGAATAATTCCCGGTTTAAAACGAAAGAGAAACGATTTTGGCGCACTTCTCGCTTATTAGAGGAGTCGTTTCTTCCTCTGGAAACGCGTGAAGCATTGTTTTCCGTTCTGCTACGTATCTTACTTTCGGGAGAAAATGCTGCCCCAGGCGGGACACCCATGAAAGAAACCGCAATACCGAACTGGAATGGAACCAACCGACCCAACGAACGAGGTCGATGAACTCCGGTGGATCCACGCTCACGATTTTAAAACAGAGAGACAAGTGCAGCGAACCGGGTGGCGAAGGTAGAAAATTCGCCATGGAGCCGCTAAGAGACTTAATGAGCATCAATTTGGGATGCTGTGAGGGATGGAATTTGGACGGAGGTAATTATCGGGAAGACAACTCAATTTCTACTTACGAGTGACCAGTAAGTACAGTTCTGGTGACAATTTTTGGTGGGCATGTAAATAGAGGGGTGGAATTGTATTAATGAGAATGTTCTAATTCATGCAGCAAAAACAGGGCTCTTTAATTGAAAATGTCTATAGATCACTGACTTGAAAAGAGACAGGTCTAGTTCCAGTGGAAACAATACACGTGGAAATAAGGAGCAAAAGAAGAAAAGAATGCTCTGAGAAGGAACATCGGGGCTGTCCATTTATTACGTAAGGTAATTTTCACGATTTTTCGACGTATTCGTGCATAATCTGCCATAGCTGTTCTTGATCGATTGTATCATACGCCGATTTGAAATCGATGAATAAGTGATGTGTGAGCACGTTGTATTCACGGCATTTCTGCAACACCTGGCGGATGGCAAACATCTGATCCGTTGTAGCGCGTTCACCCAAGAATCCAGCCTGATATTGGCTCACGAACTCTCTTGCAATTGGTGATAGACGGCGGCTTGAGAGAGTATCTTGTAGACAGCGCTCAGTAGTGTGATCGCGCAATAGTTCCCGCAATCCAACATGTCGTCCTTTTTGTAGATGGGATACTTTCCATCCACTCCTCCGGTAATAGTTCCTCCTTCCAAATCTTGGTAATGACCCAGTGTAGTGCTCTCACCAGTGCTTCTCCACCGTATTTTAGAAGCTCGTTTGGTAGTTGATCTGCTCCAGCGGCTTTGTTGTTTTTCAACCGGCTAACCTCCTCCTCAATCTTTTGGAGGTCAGGGGCCGGAAGTCTTTCGTCCTGTGCACATACTCCTAGATGTGTTACCATGCCACCTTCGGCGATGTTGCACGCCATTGAGGTGCTCATCGTAATGCTTCTGCCACCTCTCGACCACCTCACGCTCGCTCGTGAGAATATTCCCGTGATTATCTCGGCACATGTCGGCTTATGGCACAAAGCCTGTGCGCGAGCGGTTCAGCTTCTCGTAGAACTTTCGTGTGTCCATCGCTTCGCGATCTCGTTCTTCCTGCTGGCGCTTCTTCATCCGGAAGACTGATTTCTGTCTGTTCCGCGCTGGATGATGCTGGATAGGTCCACCATTCGCTCTCGTACGGTGTTGCAGCATTCTCGCCCATGCTGCATTCTTCTCGTTTTTCAACTGTTCACATTCGCCGTCGTACCAGTCGTTTCTGTGATTCGGAGTCGCGAAACCTAGTGCTGTAGCCGAGGTACTACCTATGGCGGATCGGATGTCCCTCCATCCATCTTCAAGTGTAGCTGCACCAAGCTGCTCTTCCGTTGGTAGGGCCACTGCTACGTTACGCAGTTGCTCGATGTTGAGCCGCGGCGTTCGACTTCGACGCGTGGTGATAACTGCGAAAGTTTTGAGCGCATGCATACAGCGACTAAGGGTAAAAGGTTATTGCGGCCATAATAATTATAAAATGCACCATAGGAAAATAAAAATGCACCATAAATAATTAAGCAATGTACCGATAAAATGCATAGCTTTCTCCATAAATAAATAGAAATGTTCCATAAAAAATTAAAAATGTAGCGGTAAACCAAAAAATTTTCTAGTTAAAAATGAAACATTGTATCAATAAAAAATTAAATAAAACACCATAAACAAACAAGATTGCTCCATAAAAAGTAATAAAAACATCCATAAATAATGAACATTTGCTCCATAATAATACCATATTTGCTCCATAAAAAATTGAAATTGCACCATAAATAACATCAAATTGCACCATAAACAAATTGTAAATTTTACCTCAAACAATGCAAAATCTACAAAAATTAATCAAATTCTGCATCATTAGTAGTATTGCAACGACTAGTATCAATGTAAATATATAAATATATGTTAATATGTGGAAGTTAAAAGGCAATATTCTGCTCCTTCTGACATGATAATCTAAAAAGAATCTAATAGAAATAACGTCTGTTGTTATCAGGATACTTAGTTTATTTTATATTTATTTTAAAACATGGATTTATTATTAATCGATGCAGATGTAAAGTAAGAGAACAAGAGTTGACCCTTTTTGATATTTTTTCCGATCAAATTGGAATCATCAATAAATGTATGTAAACTACAAGAATATGGTTAACCCTTTTTCAAAATGCGGATTCTTTTAATCCATGTGGCGTAGCCTGTGGATGCGTCGTAACTGTGTCGATTCGGTTCCAGGCAATCCACAGATCCAAGAATTTGCCCGGTATAATGCAAACAGTGATGTTATCCCTTTTTTAAGTCCGACAAGCGTTAGCGAGTTCGAACAGCAAGCGATTATACGGTAAATTGCATCCATAGTTTTTCCATCTTTTAAGTCGTTCTATCCTAGATGTGTGCTTCGGTATATGATTTCTATATATTCTCTTTTTACTTTTCATATTAACATATTCCAATCCACATCCTAAAGTACGATATGTCGTTAGACACTGCAGCAATGGTACAATTAGATAAAATTTATGTAGCTTTTACATTCTTTGTGGTAAAACTTACAATTTGTTTATGGTGCAAATTGATGATATTTATGGTGCAATTTAAGTTTTTTATGGAGCAAATATGCTATAACTATGGAGCAAATATTCATTATTTATGGATATTTTTACTATTTTTTATGGAGCAAACTTATTTGTTTATGGTGTTTTATTTATTTTTTTATTGATACAATGTTTCATTTTAAACAAGAAATTTTTTTGGTTTACCGCTACATTTTTAATTTATTATGGAACATTTCTATTTATTTATGGAGAATGCTGTGCATTTTATCGGTACATTGCTTAATTGTTTATGGTGCATTTTGATTTTTCTATGGGGCATTTTCGTTTATCTATGCGTGCATTAAATAGGCTGCCGCGACTAAGTAGTGATCCGAATCAATATTCGCACTGCGGTATGTGCGGACATTGGTTACATCCGAGAAGAATTTACCGTCGATTAGAACGTGGTCGATTTGGTTTTCTGTTTGATGGTCGGGTGATCTCCAGGTGGCTTTGTGGATATCTTTGCGGGGAAGAAGGTGCTTCGGACTATAGGGTGTCCCAGAAAGTATGGGCACAACTTTGCAGCTCTGCCATTTAAGAATGGATGCACACACAAACTTTATTTTCACACATATCCTACCTCAATGTATTAACACCAATTGCCAATCATTAGAATTTGCATTTTACACTTCGTTTGAATGCGGTAGAATATTCCCTAATAAACCCTTCAAAGCTTCTGCACAAATCGCTATATTTTCCAATGGCGTCGTTTAACAAATTGTTTTCTACACATGAAATTAAGCTCAATAAAAATTTCAAAAAATATATCCGTGTATTTACCCTTAGTTTGAATTGAAAACATATACTTTTGAACCTGAAAAATAAACTCAAACACTAAAATCTATATTTTTGAAAACCCGATTTTCAAATAGTTGAAAACAAACTTCTGAATTAATATCACAGCATGCAGAAAACTACAATTAAATTTCACTATAAGTCAAATAAATACTCCAGCTTTATAAAGTGTAGACTGAATTATTTTTATTCTCGTTAAAACATCCTTTAAAACTCGAATGTCTGTGGGCATGTCTTATCCAGAAATAGAAAAGGTGATTTTTTTTCAGTTTTCTCAAAATTTTGAAGTACCCGTACGCACAGGCAGAACATATTTCTATAAAAAGTTTCAATCAACCATTTAAGGAATCATGTTTTCTAATATATCATGCCAAAAAAAAATCGAAAAAATTGTTTTGAATTTGGGGTTTTGGCAAAATTGTAAAAAGTAGTTTGTGCAGAAGTTTTAGAAGTTGTTTTTTTTATTTTAAATATTCTACATACAAAAACCCTTTTTTTAGTATAAACTCTTTGCAGGTATCAATGAAAATACTTTGAATAAAAATACAAAAATATAAAAATTGTTATTTGTTTAGAAAATGATTGTATTTTCGTTATACAAAGTTGTGCCCATACTTTCTGGGACACCCTATACCATACCACGTGCCTCTGGAGCCGACCTACAGATACCATACCACGGGAGGCTGCAAAGTTTACGCATCGCTGTCCGTTAAACGATTTTCACGTCACGCGGCGATCAACCATCGTATGTTTGCGCTAATTGCGCCTAGAACGCTTCTTTCTCGTCATCAGGTCTCCCTTCATGTGGGCAGTGAACCTTGATGATGCTGTAGTTGAAGAAACGGCCCTTAACTCTCAACATGCACATCCTTGCGTTGATCGGCTGCCACCCGATCACACGTTGTCGCATCTTGCCCAACACTATAAATCCTGTTCCCAGTTCATTGGTGGTGCCACAGCTTTGGTAGAAGGTAGCCGCTCGATGCCCGCTTTTCCACACTTTCTGTCCAGTCCAACAAAGTTCCTGCAACGTCACGATGTTGAAGTTGCGGGGATGTAGTTCGCCGTAGATTATCCTGTCACATCCTGCGAAACCAAGGGACTTTCAATTCCATGTTCCAAGTTTCCAATCGTAGTCCTTATTTCGTCGCGTGGGTCTTTGCCGATTGTATTGAGTCGTATTTTCTCCTATGTTATTCGCAATGGGGATTTTTACGGGTGGCTTATTGGGCCTACGCCAACACTCCTGTCTCGCCGGAGGGCCATCGTCCCAACCAACACTGGGATGACCACGCTGATGGGGCTACCACCTTGGATCTAGCTGGGCGTGGTGCAGCGTTTCTTACTCAGCCGCTGGATGCCAGAACAGACGCTGTTTGAGCCGCACCTCCTCGGTGAACAGACACTCGGATCGTACCTCCTCAATCTAGCTGAAGTCAGAAGGACAACAGTGCCCAGGCTGCACTACCAGCTAACCACACAACTCTTAGGTGGCGGTCTTTGTCATCGCTTGACCCGTGGAAGCATGAGGTAGGAACTTGTGAGGACCAGAGCTATGTTGGACGTTCTCCTTATCGACTCACCGTTTTGCAGAAACGCTGTCGTATAATATAAAAATACTAGAATATAAAAAAAGGAAAAACGAATGAATCTTTGAGGCTTTCTGACTGCTGTGAACTCCATAGAAATCTTTTAGAAACCCTATTAAAACCTTATAATTAGAACATTCCCAAACCTTCCTAAAATTCATCTCAAACGCAATCTCCTACCTAAACTATTTTCTTAAAAATCATGACATCCCCCCAGAATCTCCTTTAAAATCCAAATGAAGCCCTCATTAAACCAGGAAGCTTATTGAATCCCCCTAGAAAGCTTATAAAACCTTCCATTACCCTCTAAAAACCCTTTTTAAATATCTTGTGTTGCCGTACTGGCCGTGGCCGTACTCCTGACCCAGGGTGCAGTTAGTAGATTTGGGGATAGTTGCAAATGGTCTTATTGGTTTGTCACAACTGTTTACTGTATAATGTAAATCAGCATCTACACAGAAACTATACACTCCCTAAATCAAGGGCTATTTCAGAGGCGTTTCAAAGATATTGTATGGTCTCAAACAATTCTATGAAACTTCCTGAAGCGCCTCCAAGATCCCCCTAAAAGCCCCTCGGACTCCATGTAACGCATATGAGACCCTCAGAAATCCCCGAAAACATCTGCGTAGCGCCTCTGACTCCCGCCGAAAATGCTCTAAAACTTCCTGAAATGCCTTCGAAACCCCCCTAAAACCCACTCGGACCCCATGTAACGCATGGGAGGCCTTCAGAAACCTCCGAAAACGTACCTGTAACGCCTACAAAACCCGTCAAAAATCCTCTGAAACTCTCTGCAATGCATTTGAAAACCCCCAAAGACCCCTTCAGACACCCGAAAACCCCCCTGAAACATCCTGGTACCCCGCTGTAATTCATTGGGGCCCCCTGAAACGCCCCTGTAATCTTCCTTTGCTCTCCCCTATAAGCACCCCCTAGCCACCGTTGCAATAGTTCTCGTCAATATTAAATATTCCTTTGCACAATATTCTCCCAGGATTCCTTCAGAGCTATTTTCGGGCACTCCATCAGGATTCTATCCCGGGATTCCTTCATTGATTTCTCTTGTGACTCCCATGGAAATTTCTCCCGAGATTCCATGCGGGCTCTTTCAAGAATTGAAGCTATGTTCACTTAGAATCCGGAATCATGTCACATTTTCTAGTGGCGCTCTCAATGAACATAATCATCATTCTTTTGCAGCACTCTGATCATACACTAATCCTCTTGAAATGGTGAAAATTTCATCGATTTTCTTGCAACGAGTGAAAAGTTATTTCGGATTGAAGACAAGAGGAGGAAAAAAATCTTGCACAAACACGTTGAAAATTTAGCGTGCCGTACGACAGTCGCGAAAAATGTTAATATCGTCAAAACCATTATGTGTTATGTGCACAGATGTTGTTAACCATGGCATAAGGAAGTGTCCTCGGAAGAAAAAAGCTTGGGTTCATTGATAAATCTGCTTTGAATTAGAAGATTTGGCAAAAAGTTCGAACTCTGGGCATAGTTTTTTCGCAACAAGATGATGAGAACCAATTCATACAAGGATGACAGCCTCAAGAATCGCGTGCTGCTTTTCAAAAACGCACACCAGAGATATGTAGAGGTTTTACCTAATTTGATGAGCTGCCATGACAGCCGGAGGTGATGAAAAGCTGCCATCTTATGTTGGAAGGAGTGATTCGACGAATAGGGGATGACACGCATGGTATTGGTAGGTTTTCTGTAAATCTCGAATTCGAACGATGAACTGTCTTCCCTCTTAACTAATAGATCCAAAAATGGAAGTTTACCCTCCTTTTCTTCCTCGTGAGTGAACCTGATATCCTTATAAACATTGTTGATGATCTCTAGAACCTTAGATAAAGCTTCCCGTTTGATCACACTGAAAATATCGTCGATGTACCTCCACCATTTCTCCGGAAGTAAACCTTGCTCCTTTAGCTTGGTTTCTAAATTTGCCATGAAAAGCTCGCATAGAAATGGGGATAGGGGAATTCCTATGGGGACACCTTTGGTCTGCTTGTAGAACTGTCCACGGAATTGGAAGTACATAATTCTCATCCATGCACAGTCTAGCTAAACGTAAATAAGCCCTAACTTTTCCTTTCCATGCTGCGTCAGACTTTTGGGGTAGTAACCAATCCTCGAGAAGGTTAAGAGCATCTTTTACAGGGACACTTGGGAATAGTGCTGCGACGTCGAAAGAAACCATAATCTCGTCCTCCTTGATGGTTCCTGATTCCAACAACTTTTGGGTGAACTCCTGAATGTTTTTGACCGAACTGGTGGGGAAGGGTTTTGGCATACTTTGGAACTCTTTGACTAACCATTTAGCCAATTTGTGGGTAGGGGATCCTTCAGCTGAAATAATCTCTCGCATCTCTTGACCGGGTTTGTGAATTTTAGGAAGACCTTTGATCCGTGGAAGAATGGGATTTGCTTCCTTCAAACGTGCTTCTCCGATGATAGGTTTACAGTCTTTCAGGGTCTTGTCTGTCAGCTTAATTAGTCCGGGTAGTGGGTCTACTCGTAGATGTCTGTATGGTCCTTCGTTTATCTTCTTCTCCATCTGTTCGTCGTAGTCCTTCTTGTCCATAAAAACAACCGCGTTACCTTTGTCTGCCTTCATGTAGTATACTGGTTTCTTTTTAAGTTCCGTTACAATCCTTATCTCGTCTGAGTTTACCTTACTGCGCTGTCCTGTTTTGATGGCGTCTGCTACGATGTTCCTGGCTGTATTTTGGTCTTTGATGTTAACGTTCTGTGTGATCGCTGTTTCCATGTCCACGATGATCTGTTCGACGTCTGGCTTCGAAGTAACCGCATATCCTAGCCCCTTATTGAGGTGTGTCAATTGTTCCTCTGTGAACTGTTGCGTCGAACGGTTTACTACGAATCCTTCAATGGATTGAACCATCGGAATAGTAGTCCTCCTTCGTCGCTCTGGTCTCGTTTCGTAGATTCGTCAGCTTCTTTTTGTGTAGTCGTCTCTTCCTGTCTGCTTCACATTCCTCTGCTCGCTTTACCTTGGTGAGGAACAAAGGGAAGCCTTCCGGATATTCGTTGGCCAACTTTGAATGCAGGGAATAGCACTTAAGTGTCAGCTTGTCCAACTTGGCGTTTGATGGTGGCTGCGATGTACTCTGCTTCGGCCTTCCTGGTGACGCTGGGTGGGATGTGCTTCTTGACCTTAATCCTATGACTAACGGGTGTTAGTTTCTCCTTTTGACACTTCTTCAGAAATGCCACGTCCTTCTGAATGCTGATGATGGATCTCTTCAAATGGATGAAATAACTCTGCTCCGTCCGCTTGGTAGCCATGATGATGATGATTAACCTGGGCTTGTTAGGGGAATATCTGTAAATAAAGTTAGTAGAGGTTTAAATAAAGTGAGTAGAGGTTTGGAATACGATTTCAGGTCGAAAGTTGCTGAACATGTCTTTGAGGAGGGTCACCCTGTAACTTCAGAGGATATTCAGATTTTGCTAAATGTAACTTCACCTTGGAAATTGGACGTTGCTGAGAGTCTAGAGATATACAAACAGGTACCTAACACGCTGTTGAATAAGGATCAAGGCAATGGAAGTTCGTGGCTTTTCAAATTATTACCCCCTAAGCACTCTCATATGGCGTGCGTCTCATAATGTACCTGTGATATGAACTTTGTTTACCTATCCTGTGCTGGAGGAAAATGTACCTATTCGGTGGTGGAGTAATTTTTTATTACCTATTCTATGGTGGAGGATAATATAGATATAAGTTTTTGCATGCTCGGAAGAAAAAAAAACTACCTAGATTCAGTTACCTGTTATTTTTACCTAAGATGTATAAAACGTGTAGAATGCGATGGATCTCTTCAGTAGAGTCAAGTACAAGACATTGAAGACGACCTTACAGTTGAGGTCGAAATACGTATCTGTCAAAGGATGCAAATTCTTAGTGGAATTCAAGGGAACAGTACTTAACGCGATTTTCTTTTTATTTTGTCTGTTATTCCATCCCTAAGATATACGTGATTTTGCCGTTCCGGATTCTAAATGAACATATCTTTATTCTTAAGATTCCATCAGGAATTCCACTAAAATCCTGAATTTTCACCCGGGATTAATTTCGAGGATTCCTTTAGGAATTTCTTCCAGCATTTTTCCCGGGATTCCTTCAGCGAATTTCCTGGGAGTCCTTTTGGGATTCTTCCGGGATTTGTTCCGGGACTTCTTCATGGATTCCAGAGTTTTTAAAATAAATTTCTTCAAAATTCTGTCAAGGATTGCTCCAGGATTTCTTTCTGAAATTCAATTAGAAACTCATCCCAAAATTCCTTCATTTACTTCTCTCAGGAATTCTTTAAAGATTTCTGCGGGGAAATCTTCCAGTTTCAGATCTTTTTCATGGATTATTTCCGAGATCGCATCGAAGGCTTCTCCAGAATTCTTTCTGCGTCCCTCCTGATGTTCATTCAGAGATTGTTTCTCGGTTCACACGGGATTCCTGCTGAGATTCCCTCATTCCTTTCTCCCGAGATTATATTGTGGATTCTCTCTGTTTCTTTTCAGGGATTCCTTCGGAAATTTCTCAGGTGACTCCTTTATTGATTCTTGCAGGGGTTCTTTCAGCAATTTATCCCAGTATATTTTCGAAATTTCTCCGTATATGTTTTTCATAATTATGTACTTCAAGAATCCATTCAGAGGTTTCTTCTGAGATTTTTTCCAAGAATCTTTAGAGACTCCTTCCGCGACTCCTTCAGGGATTCCTCTTGAGGTTTCTTTAGAGATTCCTTCTAAGATTCCCTCCTGGATTTTTTCTGGGATCCCATTTCTTTCGGGATTAACTCCGACATTTTTTTCAGGAGATTTATTGGATTTCATTTGGATTTTCTCAACAATTTCGTCAGCGATTCCATCAGAGATTTCTCCTGGATTTTTTTCCGATATGATTCCTCCAAGAATCCTGTCGGGATTCTTCACTAGAAGTATCCTGGGGTTCCTTCAGGAATTCCTTCTGGATTCTCTCAGGGACTCATCTTGAGATTCTTTCATGGACTATTTCGATACTCTTCCTTCCAGACAGGATTCTTTCAGATAATTCTCCCAGGATCCCTGCGAGGATAACAGTTGAAAACATCACATTTCTATGAAGGTTTAGGCCTACAATTTAAAGTAGAAAGATTGGTGACAGTCATCTTGGAAAAACTAAACATTTAAATTTTGATATTTGATGAAAAATTAACATTAACTTGGTAAGCGAGAGTCCATTCTTGGTGTGTTTATGTTATTTTAACGAATCAGCATGGTAAGCTTTGATTCCTTAAGGACAGACTTGTTAGAATCCACAAATGGCCGCCACAATGGCCGACTTTGACACATACTCACGATTTTGAGGGCACAAATCGTATTTTGGGCTTGTTACAAGTGAGCAAGAACAGAATAATAAAATTCACTGTTGTTTGAAACTTGCTTCGTGAGATTTGTGCGTTTGCAGTTCTAATGCACTGTTGAAGGGGGATTTCATGACGTTTGTTCTTAAACTTAATGGAATACTTAATTGAATATGACGCATTTGGAAAATAGGAAGAAACTGTCAATCTCAAAACTCCCACGATCAAATCACTCAGCAATCCTTCCTCTTCCTGACCTAACCTAACGGTGAACAAATGCTACCCCATTAAATCAGAATTTGATTATTTTCCCACAACTCCTACTCTAACCGTCACCCTTTCGCGCAAACACCTCGCAGGTATCGTAGAGCAACAGGATTCATCCTAACGGTACTAGGCTCCGTTTACACTAGTCATTCCGTGCATCCCTTTCACCTCGTGTAGATGTAGACCGTGGGCAGCGGGATACCTGAGAAAAGGATTCACCAAACAAAATTTGGATTGAAGACAGAAAATAAACGATCTAACAACCCTGAAATTATTGTTTATCAATCAAACAACCCCCGAAAGTGAGGGTGAGAATCTTGTTTTTTTTTTGCTTGTTTCCTCTCAACGAAAAAAAAACGAAATCGTGGGCGAGAAACGCTTCCGTCAATACCGTGTTTTCTCACCCATAAGACCACAGCCAAACGACTGGTAACGGAGTGTGTGCACCACAGATACGGACGCTTGTCAGGTGCGTGTGAGCTGACGAAAAGGATAAAAAAAAGGAAAAGGACATGAGGAGGTGTTCTTCCAGTTTTTTTTTGGTTCCGCTATTCATCGATTGTATGATGATCAAGATGATTACATAAAGAGGGCGGTCGTTTTTTCACTTCAGTTTTGATGATAATCTCTTTTCGGGTCCCATCATTGAACACATGTTACGTAACGTAATGATGATTCAGTTTTAATTGTTTAGAGCGCATCTAGATTCTCACGTTTTTTAAGGAAGTAACTGTTATTTGCGCCATCCCAACCGCTTAGCCCTTAGTTCAGTAGAATCGTGATCAAAGATCAACCCTAATGAAAAACCCAATTTATCAAAAGAACCGTCTGATGGCGCTTCTTCCGGGGGGCTGATGAAGATCACCCTTACACACATCGTGACATAGCTCAACAAATAAGCGAACAATTTTCCAATAATTTTCCTAATAAAGTTGACCTACAATTTGCCCATAGCGACCACGCCACGGTGCCACGCCGGCCGGCCTACAACTTGGCAATGTTCGTGACCATGGCATAAACACTTCCTAAATCCTCCTACTCCTCCGACTCCCAGCATTTCAGCTCATTTCTTGGCTCGTTCTTCGTTGTTTTCAAGCTTATTCAGCCCCATTTAGCTGGATGCTGTCATAATTGGTCAAAGCAGCAGTGCCCTCCTACATAATGACTGGCGGATAGGTTGAGGGAGAGTGGGGTTGAATACGCCACATGGAGAAAGACTTGGCTTTCAATTTACTTCAAGTTTACTTCCGCTATCAATTCACTTCCACTTCGCTTCCAGGTCACATCCACTTCACTTCCACTTCATTTTCACTTTACATCCACTTCGCTTCTACTTTACTTCCTCTTTACTTCTACTTGAATTTTACTTCATTTTTACCTTACTTCGCTTAACATCCACTTCACATCCACTTCACTTCCACTTCATTTCCAATTCGCTTCCACTCCACTTCCACTTCACATCCGTTCCACTTCCACTTAACTTACACTTCACTTCCACTTCCTTTTCGCTTTACCTTCACTTCACTTCACTTCGCTTCTACTGTACTTCCACTTTTCTTTTTCTTTACTTCCACTTCACTCCCAGTTCATTTCCAGTTTACTTCCATTTCACTTCCACTTCGCTTCTACTATACTTCCGCTTTCCTTTTACTTTAATTCCACTTCACTCCCACTTTATTTCCACTTCACTTCCACTATCCTTCACTTCTACTTCCGCTATCAATTCACTTCCACATCGCTTCCAGTTCACTTCCAGTTGACTTCCACTTCATTTTCACTTTACATCCACTTCGCCTCTACTTTACTTCCTCTTTACTTCTACTTGAATTTTACTTCATTTTTACTTTATTTCCGCTCAACATCCACTTCACTTCCACTTCATTTCCAATTCGCTTCCACTTCACTACTTCTTCACTTCCACTCCACTTCCACTTCATCTTCGTTAACTTTCACTTAACTTACACTTCATTTCCACTTCACTTTCGCTTTACTTCCACTTCACCTCACTTCGCTTCTACAGTACTTTCACTTTTCTTTTACCTTACTTCCACTTCACTTCCAGTTCATTTCCAGTTCACATCCATTTCACTTCCACTTCGCTTCTACTGTACTTCCACTTTCCTTTTACTTTACTTCCACTTCGCTCCTACATTATTTCCACTTCACTTCCACTATCCTTCGCTTCTACTTTCGCTATCAATTCACTTCCACTTCGCTTCCAGTTCACTTCCACTTCACTTGCACTTCATTTCCACTTCACATCCACTTTGATTCTACTTTACTTCCTCTTTATTTCTACTTTTCTTCCACACCACTTCTACTTCATTTTCACTATACTTCCGCTACACTTCCACTTCACTTCCACCTTACTTCTACTTTACTTTCACTTCACTTCTACTTCATTTTCCCTTTAGTTGCACTTTATTTTTACTATCCTTCAAGTTCATTTTCTCTTTACTTCCACTCCACTTCCACTTCACTCCACTTTACTTCTATTTTGCTTCTCCTTTACTTACTCTTTACTCCTACTTTACTTCTTCTTTACTTCCACTTTTCTTCCACTTCACTTCTGCTTCATTTTTATTTTCCTTCCGCTTCACTTTCGTTTCACATTTCCCTTTACTTCCACTTTACTTTTACTTTACTTCAAGTTCGTTTTCACTTTACTTTTACTTCATTTTCACTTCCAATTTACTTCTACTTCGCTTCTACTTTATCTAATCTTTATTTCTATTTTACTTCTTTTTTACTTCCACTTCCTTTCGACTTCACTTCCACTTCATTTCCACTTCATTTCCATTTAATTTCCACTTCATTTCCACTTCATTTCCACTTCACTTGCACTTCACTTCCACTTCACTTCTACTTTACTTCCACTTCACTTTCACTTCACTTCCACTTCATTTCCACTTCACTTCCACTTCACTTCCACTTCACTTCCACTTTCACTTCCACTTCGTTTCTACTTTACTTCCTCTTTGCTTTTACTTTACTTCAACTTCATTTACACGTTATTTCCGCTTCACTTCCACTCCACTTCCACTTCACTTCTACTTCACTTCTACATCACTTCCACATCACTTCCACTTCACTTCCACTTTCACTTCCACTTCGTTTCTACTTTACTTCCTCTTTGCTTTTACTTTACTTCAACTTCATTTACACGTTATTTCCGCTTCACTTCCACTCCACTTCCACTTCACTTCCACTTCACTTCAACTTCACTTCCACTTTACTTCCACTTCACTTCCACTTCACTTCCACTTTACTTCCAGTACCACCTTACTTCTACTTTACTTTCACTTCACTTCTACTTCACTTTCCCTTCAGTTCCACTTTATTTTTACTATCCTTCAAGTTCATTTTCACTTTACTTCCGCTCCACTTCCACTTCACTTCCAGTTTATTTCCATTTTGCTTCTCCTTTACTTGCTCTTTACTTCTACTTTAATTCTTCTTTACTTCCACTTTTCTTTCACTTCACTTCTGCTTCATTTTCATTATACTTCCGCTTAACTTTCATTTCACATTTTCCCTTTACTTCCACTTTACTTTTACTTTACGTCAAGTTCATTTTCACTCTACTTTTACTTCACTCTCAATTTACTTCTACTTCGCTTCTACTTTATCCACTCTTTATTTCTATTTTACTTCTTCTTTACTTCCACTTCCTTTCCACTTCACTTCCACTTCATTTCCACTTCATTTCCACTTCATTTCCACTTTACTTCCACTTCACTTCAACTTCACTTCCACTTCAATTCTACTCTACCTCCACTTCACTTCCACTTCGTTTCTATATAGCTCCCTCTTTACTTCTACTTTTCTTCCACTTCACATCTACTTCACTTTCACTATACTTCCGCTTCACTTCCACATCACTTCCACTTTACTTCTACTTTACTTCATTTTCCCATTACTTCTACTTTACTCTTACTTTTCATCAAGTTCTTTTCACTTCACTTCCGCTTCACTTCCATTTAATTTCCAATTCACTTTCACTTCGCTTCTACTTTGCTTCCTCTTTACTTCTGCTTTACTTCTTCTTTACTTCTACTTTTCTTCCACTTCTCTTTTACTTCATTTTCACTATACTTCCGCTTCACTTTCACTTCACATCCACTTTACTTTTCTTTATTTCCACCTCAGTTCTACTTCATTTTCCCTTTACTTCCACTTTACATTTACATTACTTCAAGTTCATTTTAACTTTACTTTTACTTCATTTTCTCTTCATTTCCACTTTGCTTCTACTTTACTTTATTTCTACTTAACTTCCACTTCATTTGCACACCATTTTCCCTTCACTTCCACTTTACTTTTACTTTACTTCAAGTTCATTTTCACCTTACTTCCGCTTCATTTTCCCTTCCCTTCCACTTCACTTCTACTTTACTTCCTCTTTATTTCTACTTTACTATACTTCTACATTACTTCTACTTCTTCTATACTTCTACATTTCACTTCACTTTATTTATTCTGAAGGAGCAACTTACACCACCACCCCCCGACTCGCTCTCATATGGTCAACAGCTAGGGAAATAGTGCTAGACTGTGGGGTCGTTGTCGCGTCGCGTCGGCGTTCTCGTTCGTAGTTGCGGTGCTGTAACGGTACTTCGTTTCAGCTGTTATGCAATGAAAGTACCTACTGCATGGGGCTGCTGGCTGGCTGGAGAGACGATGATGATGGTCTATTACAGCAGCACCCATTCGGGAGACGTGTGCTCTTGAACTAGGTGGAAGGTTAGATCAACTTGAAGTGGAAACATGAGATAATGGTGCATTTGGGGCTACTGTCAATTATGGTGGGTTACATGAGTGCTAATGAAGACCATAGAACTTGGTATTCTGTCAACACATATCATGATATTTCAAAACCCGTTTTCAGAATTACATCGAGACATTTAATAAATTCAGGCTGCAGACAGCTTCAGTGACTTGACAAAATCCGCTCGAGGTCAGAAGATCGTTCAGATCAATCACCCGATGATGCACGATTGAGTACTTCACTCACGCTCGTGCCGAAAACGAATTGCAAATTAAGCTGTCTCAACGACCTCCAATTATCCCATCGAGCACTGAGGAGAAATCAATCCGCATCGGTCAAGAATTATTTTCGAGCTCCGGCTCTTCAACAACAATAAAACTTGTATCTCATCTCACCCTCAACTCAACGCGCAGCGCACACACCTTCCCATAATTTAATTTAATCTTCATTTTGTGCGATCAAACCGGTAAAAGCCACAACCCGGGGGAGGGCTTTGATGCTGTAATAACAACCCGCGCACGTTCACACAATGGGATGCAAATGATCGAGTCATACCGGGCGGGACTGGACGTCTGAGGGTCTCTCAGTCAGACCTCACGTTCTGTACCAGTCCAGGAAAGTAGCGCCACCTCAGTCAACAAGCTGAATCAGTGCCCCCCAAGTGGCGTTGGTTGTTGACTTGTACTCACTTACTCACCACTACCCGTTGAATGAAGACGTAAAGGTCATTGTTCCAGTTTTCAACAGCGGCAGCGCAGAGTGTCTGGCGGCGTTGGACGATTTATGACTAAGCTGTCGCAGTCGCAAGAACAGTCTCTGAACGTTTTACGACACGACAAGCTTTCAACAATTGTAATTACCTTGTAGAAATGATTCTTTCAGGGCCCATACAGCTGAAGCGACAAATCAGCTGGTATTCAGCAAAGCTATGATGAGGGTATTTAGGTTCGTATTTGGGAGGATCTTTTTGACAGAAAATTTCTAGAACATCCTTGGATGCAATATATACACCCCAAGTGAAGTCCAACACAAAAAATTTAAGCAAATAGAAAACATTATTTGCATTAAATTGAAATCACATTTTGATATCATTTGATCTTTACTCAATTTGATTTTTTTTTTCGGTTTGCTGTCATCAAGAACGGAATAGGATGAATTTGTTTATTCATTTTTTTTCTGGAGGATTCGAGGATGCCTACAGCATATCCATCAAAGCTTCATCATAGAGGATTCTACAGGGAATCCCAATGAAGGTCCTTGAGAGATTAGTCTACGGGGCTTCCATGAACCACGTGGTCATTTTTCTGGAATTTCCGAACTCTCCCGCGTGGTCTTCATCCATATTATTAATTTGCATGGAACTTGGTCTTTTCTCTAACCCTCACCCTCTCAATGACCATGTGGCTTATGGACGGCCCCTAGGAATTTCTTCAGGGATTCCTGCAGAAGACCCTTTAGAAATTAGCCTAGGTGTTCCTTCAGAGATTCCTCCAGGATTTTCTCCAATTATTCTTCTAGAATTCCAATCAAGGATTTTTTCTGACGTCCCTTTCACGATCTCTTCAGGAGCTCCTTGAAGGGGTCCTACAGGAGTTCCTTCTGGGATGCCTCCTGGAATTTCTTTACCCAAGTAGCAGTTTAAGTCGAATAAATTCCAGAAGGTTATAAATACCATCATAAAGTCAAAAAAAAAACATCCTGGTTTTATGGAGGTCCTTAAAACCTCTTTAAAGCATGAAATAATGCATGAAATTGTTGCTTGATCCCTCCTGATTCCTTCGGGATGCCTCATAAAGATTTTTTCAGGAGTTTTTTTTAGGGATTTCCCTAGGAGTTTTTCGAGTATTTCAACAGAATTTCCTCACGAGAATAATCCAGAAGTTCTTTCGAGGATTCCTGCAGGAGTTCTTTCAGGGATGTCCACAGGTGTTTTATCAGGGATTCCTTCAGAAGTTTCCTCCGGTATTCCTCCAGAAGTTTCTTCAAAGATACTTTAAGAAGAAATCAGGGATGCATCCAAAAGATTAATCAGGAATTCCTAAAGTAGGTTCTTTAGAGATTAGTCAAGCAGTTTCTCCCGGGAATCCTTTTGAAGCTCCTTCAGGAATTCCTACAGGAGTTTCTACAGGGAATAATCCAGGAGTTCTTTCGGAGGTTCCTCCAGGAGTTTCAGGGTTTCATGCTGATATTTCTTCAATGAGTCCTAAAAGAATTCCTTCAGAGATTGCTCCAAATGTTCCAGGAGTTCCATGAGGGATCGCTCCAGGATTTCCTTCAGAGATTCCTACAGGAGGATCCAAGGTATCCTCCAGGAGAATTCAGGCATTTCTCCAGAACTTCTTTAAGGGACTCTTCCTGAAGTTCTTCCAGGGATTGATTCTGGAGTTCTTTCGGACATTTTTTCTATAAGTATTCAGGGATGCCTCCCGGAGTTACATCAGAGATTTCTGCACAAGTTTCTTATAGAATTCCCCTATAACTATTATAAGGCATATCTCTTGTTTTTTTCATAGAGTTCGTACAAGTATTCCTCCAGGATTACTTTCAGGGAATCCTCTAGGTAATTCTCCAGGAATTCTTTGGTGATTCCATCTGAAAGTTTCTTCAGCGAGCATATTTTAAACCCCCTCAACCATTTATCCATCAGCACGGGTCGCCTGACACCTTGGATTGGGGCTCCCTGTGCAGATGATTCTTCAGAGATTCCTCCTGAATTCCTTCAGCGATTCATTCAGAAGTTTGTTCAGAGATCTATTCGGGAGTTCCTTTACGGATTTCTTCAGAACTATCTTCAGAGGTTCTTACAAGATGATCAAAAGAAACCTCCAGTAGAATTCAGGAAAATCCAACAGAAGTTTCTTCATGGATTCATAAAGAACATTCAGGGATTCAGGGATTAGTCCAGGAGTTTCTTCAGAGATTCCTCTAAAAGTTCATTTACGGGTTCCTCGAGAAGTTCCTTCAAGAATTCTTCCAAAGATCGCTCCTGGAGCTCATTCAGGCATATATCCAGGATTTCCTTGAAGAAATCCTGAAACTCCCAAAAGCCTCATGGAACAACCATGAAACCTCTTGAAACTTCTCTGACATGCCTCTGAGATCCCCTGAAACATCTTGGAACACCACCTCTGGATCGCCCCATGAAACTCCCCAAAACTCATTGGAATGTGTCTGAAATCACCCTGAATCCCCATGGAATGCCCATGAAACTCCTTGAGACCATATGAAACACCCTTGAAACATCCCTGGAACACCATTCAAGGAGTTTTCTCCCAAAAATTCTTTCGTGGATTCCTGCTGAAATTCCTTTGGGGTTCCTCCTAGAATTCCTTCGTCGATTTCTCCTGGATTTCTTTTGGAATTAGGAAGTCCATGCAGGAATACTTGGAGGAATTTCAGGAGGGAACCCCTGGGAATTTTCCGAAGAAACAAACGGAGGAATTTCTAAAGCAATCCAAGCAAGATTTTTTTGTGAAGAATCCATGATGAAATTTTTGAAAAAAAAATCCGTGGAAGATTTTCTGCAGCATTGCATTGATGCAGCAGTTTTGGAAGCAATTGAAAGATTTTCTAAAGAAGTTTCGCGGGGCATATCTGAAGAAACATTTAGAAGAACTAATGGAAACATCGTATGAATTCCTGGAATTTTGAAAGAAGGCAGAAATATCGAAATGGATCCCTGGAAGACTATACGTAAGCATTTCAGAAGGAAATTTTTATGGATTATTTTGTAATGTGAGAACTGTCTGGAGTAATATTTAGACTAATTTCAGAAGAAATTCCTGCACAACTTACAATATTCTATGAGGATTTGCCCAAAGGAATATGTAGTAGAGTTTTTGAAGGAATTCCCGAAGAAATTTGTAATGTAATCTTTAAGAAAAATCTTGTGGAATTTCTACAAAAAATCATGGAGGAAACTTTAAAGAAAACCCTAAAAAATAATTGTTTTGATGAATTTCGGGAAGATTCCTAGGAGAATTTTAGAGTATTTTATAGAAAAAATTATGAAAAAAAAATTATAGGATTTCCTAAAGCAAGCTTTGGTGAAATTTATATAAATAAAAATTGAATGGTGTTTGTATGTCATGAATAGGCTCGGAAGCGGGCCATTCTTTCAGTGTTTTATTCGCGCAGGGCTCCGACGTGTTTGTGCGAAAAAATAATTGGGAAATCGATCGGGAAAGCATCCAAAACGAAAGTTTGAAATTTCATTTTGCGGAGCATTATTCTGCAGTGCTGCATATCAAAAAACACAGTAGGCAGGCAGTACGACGTTTGCCGGGACAGCTAGTTTCTTAATAAATATCTAGAAGAACTTCTGAAGGGATCCTTTGACGAAATTCTGAAGAAATCACGATATTTTTTTTTTCAAATGTGTTCTTTGTGAAAGAAGCTTGCTTTCAGAAGCAAAGAAAATTTCCGAATGATTTCTTTGAATATTTTTTGAGTGGTTCCGTGTAGGAATTCCTGTGAGAATTTCTGGAGGAACCCTTGAAGAAATTTTCGAAGGGTTCCCTGAAGAAATTTTAGAAGAAATATTCAGAAGAATTCTTGCAGAAATTTCTGGATGACTATCTAAACGAATTTAAAAAAGATACTGACATAGATTTTTCGTTCGTTTAAAAACGCAAAAAATGAAAAATAATTGGGTAGGTATTATACCTATGTTTGCAAATGATTCATGTAGATGTATTATACACTGCACAATTATGGGTAACTGGAGAAGCAATCCTTTCATATTATTAATCATTTTTCATACCAAACTAACACTTTCATTATTTTTATTATATATTAGGCCGTTACAAATATTTATTTCGCTTTATGTCCCACCACTCTTTGGATGGTCGAGAGGGGGATAAAAATAACAAAGCACTTAATCTGAAAAATATTAAAAACTCATCAGATTTGTTAAAGAATTTTCAGCAAGACCCGATATTTTGATAAATATTTTTTAACTGCCCCCTCCAAATCCAAAATTTAGCTTTAATTTTTTTAAGGGGGGGGGGATCAAAATTAAATGTGTATCAGCCTTATAATCATCAAAACTTTTTTAATTGTTTTATACTTGGTTATAATAAAAATCTACTTAAAAAAATTACTTTAGGTGGTGAAAATTACTAAAATGTTCCAAAATAATGAAAACCACAATAATGGGTCAAAATTTGCTATGTAACAGTTTTGTGTCAATTTCTCACCTGTTATGGGTCACTCAAGGGGAACTTAAAGCATACAATTTTCGAAGCTGTAGGGTAGTGAACCACTTGGGCAACGGCCGGTATTTTGGGCACTTTTCGCTATAACTCAGTCAATTCCAAACCAATTGAATTGAAATTTTGTACACGGCTAGATACTATACGTATCTCATCGCGTTCCAAAAATTGTGCCAATTGGTTCAACATTGGCTGAGTTATAGCAGAAAAGTGCCCAAAATAGGACCCCTGCCGAGATGGTTCCACTTCCCTATACTTTTTGCCCTTCTCGTACACCAAGGTGTACCGAAAGGCTATATGTTCACTCCAAAAACGAAAATTTTATAGAGCCCTCGGAGGGGTCAAGTCTTATATACCAATCGACTCAGCTCGACGAGTTGAGGTGATGTCTGTGTGTGTATGTGTGTGTGTGTGTGTGTGTGTGTGTGTGTGTGTGTGTGTGTGTGTGTGTGTGTGTGTGTGTGTGTGTGTGTGTGTGTGTGTGTGTGTGTGTGTGTGTGTGTGTGTGTGTGTGTGTGTGTGTGTGTGTGTGTGTGTGTGTGTGTGTGTGTGTGTGTGTGTGTGTGTGTATGTATGTGTGTGCGTATGTGCGTGTGTGTGTGTATGTGTACAAAAAGGTCATCTCATTTTTAGATAGTAAATATCAATCGATTTCAACGACCGATGGTTCATTCGATGCGGTATATAGTCTCATTGTTTCCTATTGAAAATGGTTCAGATCGGTCCAGCCGTTCCGGAGTTATGGCTATTTAGGTGTTCCGGATCGGCACCCCAGGAAGGGGCCAGATATAAAAACGTTACAAACCCATGCATGCGACACATCAAACCACGGCATTTTAAACAACCTGATGAACGGTAAGCAGGAAAATAGTCTCAGACCATATCTGAACCGGTAGTGTTCCGGAACCGGCTCCGGGTGTCCCGCCGGAAGTGGCCAAATATGAAAGTGAACCAAACCCATGCATGCGACACATCAAACAGCGGCTTTTTCGATAACCTGATGAACAGTAGGCAGGAAAACATTCTCAGACCATATTTGAACCGGTAGTGTTATAGAACCCGTTCCAGATGTCCTACCGGAAGTAGCTAAGTATAAAAATTAAACAAACCCTCACATGCGACGCATCAAATCGCGGCTCTTTAGGCAACCTGATAAACCTTTAGCAAGAAAATAGTTTCAGACCTTATTTGGATCAACCGATAGTGTTCCGGAACCAAACCCATGCCTGCGGCACATTAAATAGCGGCTATTTGAATTACTTGATGAACGATTAGCAAGAAAATAAGCTCAGACCACATCTAAGATCTTTTTAAAGACTACCGATAGTGTTCCGGAACCGATCTAGGATGTCCCGCCGGAAGTGGTCAAATGCCAAAAGGAACTAAACCCATGCATGCGATACATGAGATAGCGGCTTTTCAGATAACTTGATGAAGGTTAACAAGAAAATAGGCTCACACCAATAGACAATATCGGTAGTGTTCCAGAACCGTTTCAGTTGTTACGCCGGAAGTGGTCAAATACAAAAATGAACCAAACCCATCCATTAGACGCATCAATTCATGGCTTTTTAGGAAAACCTGATGGACAGTTAGCAAGAAACTAGTCTCAAACCATATAAGGGATAATCGGTATTGTCCTGGAATCGGTTGCGGGTGTCCCGCCGGAGGTGGCCAAATGAAAAAGTTATCCTAACCCATACATGCTACACATCAAATCGTGACTTTTTAGATAACCCGAAAAACGGTGTTGCAAACAGCAGCTTTGGGCACCGATCTTATAGCAAGGCCAAATGAGAACGCGTAGTGGATTCACATAGCCTATGCTGTAAAGCTATAATTTATTAAACATATAGTACATACCACAATTTACAATTAATAATTACTCACAACTTCGGTGTTTTATACACAGGAACGAAGACTTTAGTTCCTTTGCACACGTTGCTTTATTTATGACTTTTTAGTGCACGGGGACAAACCAAAAACATCCAAAGAATGACATTTTCAAACAAAAGGTACACCGACAATTTACAGAGGTTCACACATCATTTCTCACGTTACAAACGGTTAGCAAGAAAATTGGCTCAGACCGCATTCAAAACTACCAGTAGTGTTCAGGATTGGGTTATCCTACCGAATGTGGCCGAATACAAAAGTGAACCAAACCTATGCATGCGACACATCAAACCGCTGTTTTTTTTTCAATAATCTGAGGAACGATTAGCAAGAAAATAGGCTCAGACCACATTGGAGGCTACCGATAGTGATGCAGAACCAGAATTGGGTGGAACAGGAACTACAAAAGTGAACAAAGTCAATGCAAGCGATAAATATCTGTAAGAGAACAAAATCTTGACTGAACTAAGGCCACATATATACAGACGTCTCACTCTACTCACTACCCATCGTGCTTGTTTCAACGGTTGAATCAAATAGAGATCAAGCTTTACTTTACCAAACACCGTATGTAACATAGAGTAATGCGGGGCAAAAGTTCACACCTAACAGTATATATCAAATAACTATATTAAACAAAAAGAAAATAATATCGTTGTTTCTCGTTAAACGTATCCCTATCATGTTACCTTCGAAACGTATTACTAGATTTTTTCACGTTCCTTTTGTAGTTCTAGTAATAAAAATGTTAATACAAGTTCGCACTGTGCGGGGCAAAAGTTCGCACATTGTGAAGGATAGTTTATTAGTGTGAAGTTCATTTATTTCATATTAATTCATGTTCACCTTTTCACTCTATGCACGAAATGTGTTTCTTTCAATTCATGGCATTACATGCCAATTGGAACACGGCCTGGTAATCAGCTTATGTATACAGTGTATTTTATTAACACTTCCAAAACTTATAACAGAGAGCATTCTTTTCCAGCGTTACTGAAGTTGTCAAAATACATTGTGAAGTAATTACAGCTGTAAGTGTTACACAAAATACTTGAATCTAACCTTCGTCAGTACGGTGATGAATTATAAGTATGAATTTACAAACTAAGCTATGAAAGACCCCAAAAAAAGTAGAACAACATAATATTCCCAAAAACTTTCAAAGGTTTACACGAATATGGCGAAAAAATGTTCCAAAATGTTTTTTCAGCCATTCTTCATTTTTAAAAGGCGAACACACTGATTGCCTTATAATCGATTTTCTTCCAAAAATAAGTTCAAATCCTCTTTCAGAACGATTTAAAGATGCATACTACACATATTATACATAATATTAGTTTCTAAACAAAATCGCCATTGCTTCAAATATTTTGTAACTACATTGATGCTCTAGATTCAGAAATATAGTGTGAACTTTTGCCCTACAGCTATTGCGAACTTTTGCCCCACTGTCAAGGTTTTAACAATGTTCCTTCCTACAAGAAGCACTAGAAGCTTTTTGTTTATTCGAGTGCACCTCTCGAACTACTATGGAATTACGATTCTACGACATCAAGAGATTTTGTAAATCTTCTTCTTTCGATCATTACAAATTCTTATTACAAAAGATCCAAAAATTGCATCAAAATTGCTAGAAACACATTTGTTTCCATAACTCTGCCACTACATAACGAAATCGTTCCAGTTTTTATTGACGAGTATCTGGGCAAACTTTTGCCCCGCATTAGAGTAAAGTGGGGCAAAAGTTCGAGTGGGGCAAGAGTTTCTTTTGAAGTTTTTGAGCTCAATTCAAATTATTTCTTTCGAGTGTCAAGGTTGTTCGAAGCCTTTTTGAAAAAGAGTCTTTCACTCCAAAGATTATGAAAATTGATCAATAATTCGAAAAGTTATGACAAAATGTTGGTTTTTGATCAAAAAATTGTAATATGCGATGGTCCTTCCAACGCATGGAATGGAATTGTAATGAAATCGAATTAGATATTTTATTTTGGGGTGTAACTAGGTATATTTTGAAGATGATTTAGCATGTATAATAAGGTGGCCCACACTTATATGAAAAACAAAAATTTCGAAAAATGCCAAGTCTTACCTCCTAAATCAGTTGTTTTGGACTCCCAGAAGCTACGTTCAAAATTTGAGCAAAATCGGTAGAGCCTAAGGGGGCGCTCAAAACGCTTGAAGTTTGTATGGGAAAACTTGGCCAAATGTATGCAGAAGTTTAAAGTTTTCGAATGTTGCCGCTAGGTGGCGCTGTAAGCGTTCAATAATCAAACCCTTTGGTATTATTGTAGATGACTATATGCCAAACAACTTTGTCGAAGACCGCAATGTGATCCAACGTCTGTGAAAGAAGTTATACCCTAGGAAAAGTGAGGATAAACTTTATTGTTATTTTTCCAATACATGTAAAGGAATAGTATCAATAATGAAATCTCAATACTTTGCCTCACTTTGCCTAGGGTATAACTTTTTTCACAGCCGTCGGATCACTTCGCGGTCTTCGACAAAGTTTTCTGGCATATAGTCACCTACAATAATACCAAAGGGCTTGATTATTGAACGCTTACAGCGCCACCTAGCGGCAAAATTCGAAAACTTTAAATTTCTGCATACATTTGACCAAGTTTTCCCATACAAACTTCAAGCGTTTTGAGCGCCCCCTTAGGTTCAATCGATTTTGCTCAAATTTTGAACGTAGCTTCTGGGAGTCCAAAACAACTGATTTAGGAGGTAAGACTTGGCATTTTTCGAAATTTTTGTTTTTCATATAAGTGTGGGCCACCCTAATGTATAACTTTTTGCAAAAAAGATTTGGAAATTATATTTTACACATAGTGGGGCAAAAGTTCGAATTGTGGGGCAAGAGTTCGAGTCATGTAGCAACTTTAGGTAAAAACCTAAAATTCTGCAAAATGTACATATTATCTCTAAAAATGATGGAATTAGTGAGAAAATTCGATCTAGATTTTAAAAAAAATGTTGTTTCATCTGAATTTGGCGGAAAACTACTAATTTTTGGTGTAGTAAATTTTACCCTGATTTGGGTAAAATCCAGATCGAACTTTAAAGTGTATTTCAGTTTCAACATCAAATATTAATTGGTTTTAGGTATTCAGGTTAACGAAGTGTCGAAATAGTGTGCTACGGTTAGTGAAATTCCACAAACACTAGATTCGAACTTTTGCCCCAGTGGTGGGGCAAGAGTTCGAATTAGACACACACATACAAAAAGTGTTGTAGCTCAAAATTAAAAAGACATTTGGCGTAACTTTTTTCAGCAAATTTTTAGTTCATGGATGGTAGAATCACCACACGGTATTCATTTATTTTTATCTGCTTCGATTTCTTGAAAAAAGTTGAATTTTCAACTAAGGTCGAACTTTTGCCCCACCTTACTCTACTCTATGTAAACAAAAAAGAGATTTTCACATGAGGCGCTGAATTTCGTTAAGGACTACTTGTATCACTTACCTTTAGGGATGATTTGTGAAAAAATACCCGGATTTTTCACGTTTTTCAAATGCTCAATGTATTAGTTGCTACGGGAACAGCGAACTTCCCCTTCGATTGTCTCCGTTCGTGGATTTTGTTAGATACGGTATGTGGTAAAGTTACGCGTGAAATCGTTTTTGTTCGTTTGACGTTTACTCACTACCGCCATCAAGCCAGCAGGGAGTTGTGAAATGCAACCTGATTAGCATTTGGCGATTATTTTTTCGTGACGATGTTGATGATGAATATGTCCCAAATGATATGTCTGTTTGTCCGTACTAAAGCAATCTCAACAAATCACACCATTTCAGATTCCTGAGGTGAAAAATATGCAGTAGGATGGATCAACGTTATATGGGAAAATGAAAATTATCGCATCAACCCCGGACAAAGTTTTTTCAATCCTTTTTTGCGTCTAAACTATTGGGATTTTTTAAATGGTTTTATTGCTTGCATTTTTTGTCAAATTTTACATGAATCTTGTAACCTATGATAATAAAATATAGCCTAAAGTGTGAAGAAAAAACTTTGTCGAAGACCGTAAAGTCATATGTGATTAAGAAAAAAGCTATATCCTAGCTTGTAATTATCGTCTTGATGTTGATCGGCCTTCAGTGATAGTGAAGGTGCTCATGCAGTCAACTGAAAATTTTGATATTTTCCAGCTCTGTCTATACGTTTAACATAACGTTGGAATATGTTCCATTAATAAGTTTCCCAATTTTTTTATAAAACTATTGCTTTTCTCAATAAAATATTCTCAGGATTCAGGAACAGTTCGGATACGTCGACGGAAAGATCATGCTTCGGAATGATGGCCCATGCACAGAAATTTTCTATACAAAGCAATAGTGGAAGATTCCAAAAACAGGAACCGAATTCTAGACCACCCGATAGGTAGTAGATTGTCCGCATCACGACGGTTTCAAACCGAACGGACTCAATGTATACCAAAACTTCCGTATGAAATTTTTGAGTTTAGCAAAGCCATCTTGACAAGGAAACGTTGACCGATTGAACCCCTGAAAAAGCCCCATACGGACCGAAACGTCGGAAAGAAATCATAAACTAGTGTTTTCGATTTCTCCAAAAGACTGCAAAGGCAAAATTCTGAAGCAAAACTATCCCAGTCGTATCCCGGCCAAGGAAAGATCATGAGTACATGTTCGACGAGAAAGGCACTATCACCACTAGGTGGATTAATCTGGGTTTTATTTTTGCATTGAAATCATGGCAACGTATATTTCCACTATAAAAAAATCATTAGGTGTCATCCAAAAATAACGAAACATTGTAAGAAAATCAATAATAATTCTGCTATTATGGAACACACCTACAGTTTCGATTCCTAAACGTAATATATGTGTGGAATGTGGAAGCAAAATAGGACAAAATATAAATATTATCGTTGCATAATAGGGGCTGTCCATTAATTACGTAAGGGATTTTCTGACACCCCCTCCCCCCCTTGTAAGATTTTTTGTATGAGAACCCAAAAATTTTTGTATGACGCGTAAGATTTCTCAAACCCCTCCTCCCCCCCCCCCATAAACCTTTACGTCAGGGGTTTTCAGGCATTTCGGCTCGCGGTGCACTTTTTGGAAATAAATTGCTCCACGGTGCACATGTTCATCATTGTTTCAAATTTTCAAATTCGTCAAAAAAAAAAAACTGTCGT
This sequence comes from Aedes albopictus, assembly GCF_035046485.1. Taxonomy (NCBI): domain Eukaryota; kingdom Metazoa; phylum Arthropoda; class Insecta; order Diptera; family Culicidae; genus Aedes; species Aedes albopictus. The sequence continues at coordinate 394,347,844 of NC_085137.1, forward strand.
ATTTTTCATAGCAATTCCAAGGGGCGTATGTACTCGTCATTATTTTTTTTCACCACTGTCTTACGTTTTTTCCTCACTATCGGAGTGTCTATTTCTAAGATGTGACATAGTTATTCGACTCGGAATATTTCTTGCTCAGAATGTTTTTGGAAAATTTCAGACAAGATCTTTATAAATAAATGCTGAATGAAATCTTGAGCCGAATTAGTGCTATTTTGTTTTCAAAAACCTCGGTTAAGTCCTTCGAAAACTACTGTATTATTTCTAGTGTGGTTTTTAATAGACGTTTTTCCAAGACTTTTACTGTATTTCTTAAAAATTTCTAGCAAGAGACTTGGAAGGTTTATTTTCAGAAACTCGGCATATACATATTGACAATATTTTTGATGAATTCCTTCCAGGCACTCTTGTCAATTCGAAAGGAAATTTCTATGAAAACTATAAGCACGTTAACAGTAGAATTCCTGGTTAACTGATTTCGATTGATTCCTTCTCTGGTATCAAGCAAAGCCACAGAAATATTAGTAAGATTTCTTCTGAGAATTGTTTAGCATAATAATTAAAGATACATTTGAAATTCCTTCCATTACGAGTTCTTGTAAAAATATAACATTTATTAGGAAAGTTTTGGCAGACTTGTTTCATGATTCTTCGCGAATATCTGAAACGGTGTTTGCTGGATTCAAGGTTGACTCGCCGGCTGGAAAATGGAAATTTTGCTCTCAATCCCTTAGAGCGCCTTCCAATAATTCAGTAGTTGTAATTAACTCGAATAATTTTTCATGAAATGTGTAATTAATATAAATTTAAATACGCAAGACTTTTCTGAAGTGCTGCGGTGCACTTGTCATTGCTTCGCGGTGCACCAAGTGCACCGCGGTGCACGATCTGAAAACCGCTGCCTTACGTAATTAATGGACAGCCCCAATATTCGAATCACTTCGAAGTGTTTGAGCCTTGAACGCTTTATTAATAAACAGATGTACCGTAAAACGGGGTAACGTTGATAATATGGGTTACTTAATAGTGCGACAGACACTGTACACTGCAAAAAAAAAAAATCTGAACATTACGAGCCACTTCAAAAATTTAGCATATAGTTTTTTTATTCTATTTCAATTAATTTTCTTGTGTGGAATGTTGAATGCTAACTTACCGAGAGCAACCTGTAAACTTACAAAGTGATAGAATAATATGTGCGATGTAATGGGATCCTTTTGTTACAGTTTATCTAATGTAACATTTTAACTGTGTATATTTTATTTTCTAAGTTATCTTCAATTTGATTAGAAAAAAAGCAAACATGGATGAAAACAATACTTAGAGGTTATACCGAGATTATACTGCCGTTCTTCTGCAAAGTTACGTAAGCGACATTGACAATTTCGGTACATTTTTTGTTATTATTTATCAAACTATTGATAGTTCGCTTTATTTTCATCCATAGATATTAGATTACCACTTGATATTGCATCCTAATATAGCAGTCATACTACAGTGGTACAAATTCGATTAAACGCACTTGATTTTTGTACGGTAAACTCTACTTGAAGGTGATCTGTGTTTTATTGGTATATGTTTTGGTAGACACTCACCTAATATACTATCTGCATGAGTAACCAAGAATTCTTTTCTATTCGTTTTATTTTTATCAGGTAATAACCATAAAACTGCTGGAGAAAAATTCGTTTAAACGCACTTTTTACGTTTTTTCAATAACTGTTATTGGTAAATTATTTCACAATTTTAGATATCATTATGCATTTCTACAAGTACTATTACTAATGATACTTAGGGCCTTATTATCATTAATTTTAATATACAGCAGCACAAAGAGAATGTTTTGAGAAGTATGTGCGTTTAAAAGAATTTGTACCACTGTATAGTGTTCTTATTTCACCAGATATATGCCAAAAGACGTCGAAATTTGGAATGGCGTTACGTCACTTTGCGGAAGAACGGCAGACTAAACAACAATGTTGGGTAAAAAATTGAAAATGATCGATATTTGAGTCATTTGTCAACGCCTTTAAACTATTGGCTCAACAACAACGTAGTTCTGTAGCGATAGAATTTATTATTCAAGCGGGGTGAATGCGATGACTTCTTCAGTGGATAACTGACACTGAGGAAGATTACAAGTGGTAGTCGAAATAGGTGAATTAAAAGGTGAAAAACTGATTACACTCTTCGGAAGTCATTTTAAGCGCCAAACATTGTTTTGGTTTTATAAATATGTAAATACATTAAATTCGTTCACATGTTTGAGGTTTGATGACAAAAGTAGAGTCCTGCTTTTGTAATTTTATTAGAAAATTTTTCGTTTCTGTTTTTGATATATGAATTTTATAAAAGAAAAATACATTCTATTTAAATTATCCTTCACGTACTCGACCCCCGACAACTGATTTTTAAAATGCTGTTATTTCGTCAATTTTCATCAAATTTTTATGAAGTCGCCCTCAATCGATCCTAAATTGGTGCTAGTTTATTACACTCAAGTTGCCATGTAGCATCCGGGACCATTCCGGCGATATTCCGGATTGTGCTGGGGTCAGTGGGGTTGCCAAAATGGCTAAAAGTGATTATTTAGTGTGTTGTTGTGTTTGAACCATCGATTTCCAGCGAATTTATTTTTCCGAACAGTGAAAAAGAACTGCGATAAACAAATAAACAAACATCTTGCCGAAACTGCCATGATTTATCAATTACATAAACTGTACTTCCGACTGTGCATTTCACCGAAAGCATGCATGGGCTAGACAAACTATACAACAGCCAGGGATGCCATATATACAGATTAATCTGTATTATACAGATTTTTGAGCATCCTTACAGATTCGTTTTATATGAAATACAGATTTTTTAGCTGGACGGGCTATTTTATTTTTGTATGGGATACAGATTTTTCACCTAAATTTTTGGATACCGATTTCTAAAAATCATCTGACATCCCTGACAACAGCAGAAAAGGCTCGGTCAAGCAGGTGCGGTGATTCTCTTCTTCAGCTGCATCATCAAATAACTTTTCTTCGATGGAAAGCAAACAGTGAAGAACTAAATTGAAAGAAGTGAGCTGGATTTTTGTATGGTGAGATGATCAATTCTTCGTTTCTACATTGAAATGGTGCAAACAGCGTGAGTATTATGATTTGTTGCCTAATTTGATGCTGTTTGAGCAAAAGTTTAGGTAACTGTGTTGTTGAAGTTGCAAGAAATATATAATGCAACAACACAGTTACCTAAACTTTTGCTCAAACAGCATCAAATTAGGCAAGAAATCGTAATACTCACGCTGTTTGCACCATTTCAATGTAGAAACGAAGAATTGATCATCTCACCATACAAAAATCCAGCTCACTACTTTCAATCTAGTACTTCACAGATTGCTTCCTTTTATTAACCTTCTAATGGATACCTTGGGTCCATTGGACCCCAGAGCCACTTTGAAGTGATGGGAAAACAGTTTGGATTAACATATCGGCCCCATTTTAATAGTACCTTCAAACTACACCGCAGTGAGTAATTTGTGCAAAAATACTAATAGTTTCATGGCGTACTATGGATTATTTTCGATATCAAAGTTGAACCGGGCGATTTTGTACCCCTGGGGTCCATTGGACCCCATGGCACGAATGATTGTATCTTTCGATCATGACTTCCTAGGATAATGCTGTATTCGACAAAATTGTTCAGTAGACCAAGGGCAATCTTATGATAAATAAATTAAATCAAAATTAGCCCAGTAGATGGCGCTAGTGTGTTTTCAAATTACGGATTAGAAGCACGGAGAACAGACATTTAAGCTCAAACAAAAATACGTCGAAATCGTGTGTAAGGGATTTAAGTGTATCTCTACGCCATCAACGGAGACTGCCCCACTTATAAACTCAATTTGACCACACGATGGCAGTGTTCATCGTTAAAATACACTACCCCAGAAAGCGATACGAGCTCTTAAATGCCAAAAACTGTGAATACTGGAAACAAAAATGACAATACGACAGTGTAAGTCAAGAATTAATCAAGAACTATATCCTGCAATATATAAGATATAAAATTTGTATGCTCACTAGCGCCGCCTGGTGGTGGAATATCAAAACAAACGGTTCATCATTTGTAAGTCCTTTACCAACCAAACATCTTCGCCGAAGACACCAACTCTATAAGTAATCAGGATCTTGCGATATATGAGATGTTAATTTCATAAATCTTATGTCCGTCTGTCTGTGTTTTCTCTTTGGGTTCATTCAATAATACGTGACGCAAAATTTGACAATTTAAGTTTTCCTCCCTACTTCACGTAACCACTTTTGTATGGGAAATTTTGATTTTTTTATAAAACGTAACACAGCGCTAGCTCCTCCTAGCGTTACGTAATATTTGAACGAACCCTTTTGAGCTGCCGGACATGCAATGACTACCCATCTACAGAAGTTCGTTTTACCCTATAGTTATGTGCAAGTTGTACGCTTTTTATGTACGTTTCATGCTATTGATTAATGGTATTTTGGAATGCTCCCTAGCGCCACCTATCGGGAATTTCCCGAACTAAATTGTTTATCACTAGATAGGCCTTGACTTACCTAACATATTTGCTCAACACACAACCCTTTTAAAATGTAAGGATCACGAGATACACGAGAATATATTTTGGGGTCCAATGGACCCCAGGGTCCCGAAACGGACCTTTATTTAAGGTATCCTTTTGAGGGTTAAAAAGCACAATCGTGAAATATTGCTCAAATCTGTCATCGTCCTAGTAAAAGAACCTCCACAACTTCTTTGAGAGCAATAAAGCATCTCAATGTGCTCTTGTACCTGTGTCGTAGTCGATCGCTATCTGTTCGTTCTTTGATTCTTTAGTCTGTACCCATATTTTGCTGCTGATTTGCCTCAGCCACGACGATGACGACGATAATGGTGACGACGGTGATAATTTATAACGGTACTGAAGCGTTCGGATCGCGAGACCGTCGTCGTCATGCCGTGACCAAGCTTCAGCCCCAACGAGCCAAGCGAGTGTGCTTCCTTCAGCACATGAGATACCGTGAAGTCAGGTGAAGTTGATCAACGTGTTAGAGTACTTTTACAAAATAATCATATTGAGACATATCTGTTATTATACATAGATTCAAAATATGTCTTGCAAGAGGATTAACTTTATGCTTAGCTTATTTTAAATTTATGACTGTGTAAAAATACATAGTTTCGTTCAGTTATCAATATCACCCCAAGCTACGGATCGATCCGGGAAGCTGGTTTTTACCTTACTTTACGCGAGCGGTCCAAAATTGCCATTCTTGGTACCGCTCACTGCTACTGACAGATCGTGGCCACTTCTGGTACCGACTCTGGGGGCAGCGAGAGGAGTTTGCAAACTGGTCACGATCCGGTTTGGGACCCATGCAGGCGTTCTTTGTTCTGGACTTTCTTCGGCGGTGGAAAGAAATGCTGTTTTGAATGCGTCAAAACATGACTAATGGAAACATGTAATGAAATTGTGGGATGAATCAGAGCAATGATAAGTCAAAACATTCTTGAAATGCGTATAACGTGACTGATTCAGGCAATTCCAACGCTAACAGTGCTGAGTTTGTTACCCAAAAAAGTGTTACTGCGTGGCGACGAATTACCATTCGAGGTTAATGAACTCACTTTACAGTGTTTGTTTTGGGGGCTTGTTGAATCCATCAGTCGACTTTAAACTTACCTTCAACAACAGTGTGACAAGGCTATTAACCTCAAATGGCATGTTTAGAACTAGTTGGATTTATTCAAGTTTTATTCGAGATTTACAACAATTATCAACAACGTGATGCCTAGAAGCATTATTTACCATTACAACCATTGCCACAAGCTTTTCAAGTTACAACTTCAAACACATTCCATGAGCTGGGTTTGCCTCTGTCTTCACCCGCAATAATGGGATTATTCTTGGTTGAGTTTATGTTCTTGTCATCCTCACAGTCTCCATCATTAGAACCTCCTAACCGCTTCTTTGAGGGCAATGTTGATCAATATAATGAAGGAGAATATTCCTGCTTTGAGTTATCCTAGGTAACAAGCCAGGTAGATCCATTCAGAGTTACGCGTTCCTAGTAGGCGCCGTAGTAGCGGAATTAATTTAACTGGAAAACCATGTTCTGATATTATTAGTTCAAGCTTGTTTTTTCTTTGCTGAATCGTCTCTAACGAGTCAATGATCACCATCTTTGTTTGTACGTTTTACTCCCAAAATTTGTCTAGTATCATTTGCAGGTTTTAGATGTTAAATGTGAAGATATGACGAAGCCACAACTAAAATTTGTGGCACAAATCTGAAGAACTGGATGTTGATTTACGTTAGAAACTTGATCGATTGGTCACCACCAGCGGGTAATCAATCGATAAACTTTGCAGCTCAAGCCGACATCCGGTTCTTCAGATTTGTGCTCTTAAAAATGTATGCTTCGCCATATCTTCACCTTAACCGTCGTTGATCGGCCTTCGATATTTTGGAAGATATTTGCAAATCAATATTGCTTCGTTGAACTAGTGTGATTCTCCAAATACAAATATTTACAATTTCAAAGGAAGCGCCACCATACCGGGATTAATCATCCCCATGGAGAAAAGGTCAATAAACCCCCTTCGCAGAAACCATCAACAACAGAGAAATTATCACCCACCGCCAAAGGTGAATCACCTCCAGTCAGTGCGCGCTAACTCTTCCCCGGAAAGAACATAATATTTTTGGCAAAATTTTGCTTTCTTTTGGTTACCACCCATCCGAGAAGTGAAGTGAGCAAGCCATGGCCACGATGCCACATAGCCAAAAGCCAAGCCAGAACAAACAACATCGAAAGTGTTTGCGTGCTTTGGATGATAGCATGGCATTCAACGTTGGGCCAGACCGGTGTGGTTTCATGCGAGGATGAGCTCATCCCAAACTTCCCAAAAACGCGTTGCGTTGCGGTGGCAGTGAACTCTATTTAGAGCGAGCGCCAATGGGGAGCGGGTAGGTTTATGTATAAATTGTTAAATAAAAAGAAAATCGGGTTAAGTACGGTTCCTTTGAATTCCACTAAGAATTTGCATCCTTTGACAGATACGTATTTCGACCTCAACTGTAAGGTCGTCTTCAGTGTCTTGTACTTGACTCGACTATAAACTATAAATTGTTTCTTTTTTGAATAAATATGGCAGTCCCCTACTCAAAATGAAATTATTGGTAAATTTTTCATGTAACAAGAAAAAAAATCTACTTATGGGCTATACTAAATGCCAAATAAGCCCAATAATTCTTTTGTAAACCTTGATAACATGCTTAAGAGGGATCGAAAAAGAATTGAGTGACTTTATTTTAATTTCTTTACACTATCATGGATGTCATGGGCTTCCCAGTAACTACTATTACATAATAGAATGTTCTTGATAAAAAGAACAAGAACGTGAATCTTCCCAAAACTTTACGCAATTTCCCTTTCCTACGATTTTCCGGACAAGCATGGTTCCCCACTTAAAGAAACCTACCCAAATAACAACAAACCCAACCGAAGCGGTCATTCACCTATTGACCAAATGTTCCCATTTTCCTTCAGTCGTAATGTTCAGTGGATGGCGTGAGCAAAGCAGAGAGAGAAAACTCTTAGGCTCCAAATTTTTCGCCACGGGGGTCTCTCCCGCTCCCGTATAGTGATGGTGGTTTACGTTTATGCGATTCGGACCTTGATGACGTCACTGCACTGCACCGGTTATGGTGATCACGCACATATAAAACGTAACAGCTTGGCCCAGATTACTTTTGTATTGTTTCTTCCTTGATTATTTACCCACTTTTTGTAAAAGAGATGTAAAAAAATCCAGCATATTGGATCAACTGGTGGTAATGGAACAAAACTTATTCAATTGGTTTCCTGTAGCTGTATCATTGCTTTAGCAATTTTTGTAAAATCAAAAATTAGAAGAGATATTGATTTACATGATAATTCAGAATCCTTCAATAGAGATTTTCCAAATTGTTGCCCTAGTTATCCTAAAAGAATTAATGAATACTTTCCATCACAATCAATGAGAGGTAGCACTTCCTCGTACAATTTTTTTTCGCTATAAATTTTTGAAACATTAAAAAAAAATAAAAATTGCATTTTGTACAGATTGTTACTTTGTGTGGTGAACCATATTTTCAATAATACTAAACATTTCCAAATTTATTCAAGCTGTTTTAAACTTAGCTATATTGTGAAGATTTCATAGAAGAACCGGAATAAAAAGACCAACCGTGCTTCGAGAAAGAGCATTTTGAATGTTTATAGTTAATGTTCGATACAGTCCTTACATTAGTTTAAAACACTGGTACCTCTTATTATGTCATGGGCTGGAGTTGCATAATTTAAATAAAAAATAAAAACCCTAATTAATCCACCTTGCGGTGATGGCGCCTTTCTCGTGCCTTCGAAACCCCATTTCAATAAAACTCAAGCGAAATGTTGGTGTATATCGCACTTTCATACAATTAACAGAAATCCATTTCATGATATCAGAAATCATATCGTTTATCTGGCTTTTAATGTTTGAGAACCAAACTCTTAAGAAAAAGACGCTATCTTGAATTTGAAGCCGCCATTTAGGATTTAAGATTGCCATCTTGGATGTTCTGGTCGCCATTTTTGGCGCCAGAAATATTTCTTTAAACTTAAAACAATTTGTATAAAATGACCATCATCCGGCTAAAGGATTATTGAATGATGAGTTTACAGTCAATTTTACAGTCAATTAGTCACATATTTCTGTATTAAATTCAATATTTTCCGTAATTACGTGTTAGGCGAATCTCAAATACCCTTTCAAACTTTTGTTACCGTGGCTGTATCGCACATGTAATGAATATTCGAATGGATGCTTTTAGCTGCCAAGTATTTGCTAAACAAGATTTCATCATCAAAAATTTTATAAATATTCAAATTTATACATAAAATTGCACTTTTCCGAAAGTAATCACTTTTTCAGTATAAAAAGTGCATACTTCAAGGCGTTTTCATAAAATTTACTTAATTTAAAACTTGAATAATTAAAAATTGAGAAAACTCTTAAAAGTTTTGCGTAGCATTTCGCCTTCTGGGGTGGTTAATTCAGGTGGAAAACATATTTTTGGCACATGCAAAGGTATTTCATTTACTGATCAATTTCATCCCGAAAGCAAAATTATTGATTTTTTTTATTTTAAATGATATTTACCTATTGCAATAAAATGATTTGTAATAAAAGATTCAATCTCGTTGACTGATGAGAATCGTGGTCGTACTTGTTTTATTGCTTTGAGTTTGACTTTCTTTGGGTGATCGACTGTACGTTGGATGATATCTTTAATTGGCATTTCAGTCTAATTTGGTCAATCAAAAACAACTATATGTTTTCTTAACTCGACGTTTCGGTCCTTATTGGACCTTCTTCAAGGATTCTGTAATGTTTGAGTTTGACCATATCGCTGCATTCTAAATCACGGTAGCGTTAGTGGAATTTTTTGACAGCTCCTCCCCTCTTAAAGTATATTCTCCCATACCTAATAGATTTTTTTTTATTAACGAGATTTTTAGCCCTAGACTAGTTCATCTCGGGACCCACGCTTTACTTCTCTTCCGAAGGAAGAACTCACATTTTGCGAGTTTTTCGGGAGTGGGATTCGATCCCAGGTCCTCGGCGTGATAGTCAAGTGTTCTAACCATCACACCAGGTCCGCTCCACTACCTAATAGAAGGCTCCTAGCAATATCATAAACTTCCCTAAAATGCTACATCTTTAATGGACGGTTCCTTACAACAAATACTTCATGTCATCATTTTGCGTGTTTCTCTCCGGTAGAAAAAATGTTTTTATCCAGGGCGTTTTTTACAGATATTTTAATATAATAAATTAAACATAGCTCCATATGTTTGACTCACAAGTCTATCTAATGCAAAGTATTTATTTTATTCTCCTATGAATAAGGGAACTTTTAAGTTGAAATTCGACTTCTGGTTGATATTCTGAACTTCTGTGTAACAGATCTGGTGTTCTGGTTCAAAAGAGAATCCTAAATTATATTCTTTGTATTGGATAGATTTATAATTGAAACATTTAAAGCTAAATACCCAAAAAAATGGTTTGACTCAAAAAAAAACATTTTGTGTTGGGTTGGATTCAGATAGGGTATCGCGCTACTTGGGCGGTGGCTTCTATATTCGTCTGTTTTCCACTATAACTCAGTCAATTTTGAACCAATTGACTTGAAATGTTGAACACGGGTAGATACTATACCTATCTCACCACATTCCAAAAGTTGTGTCAATTGGTTCAAATTTGACTGAGTTATAATGGAAAACAGACGAATATAGAAGCCACCGCCCAAGTAGCGCGATTCCCTAATAGAAATTTAATTACTTTGATCCACTTTGAATTCTATTCTTAACGGTTGGTGTGGGGTTTGGTTCTCCGAAATAGGATTAATTTAATTTCGCAAATGGGCATGTATTCCAAATTGACTTCAATTTATTTTTTAACTTTTTTTAGCGTGATCGTTTTTTCAATATTTCAATTTTTTACTTGAAAGTTCACACAAATTCCTTAAAGTCATACATACCACACTTTTTTGTAGGTCATGTTATTTTTAAGTTACATTGGTATTAAAAAATGGTCAAAAACTTAAGCCCTTTTCAAATATTAGTGTAGATAAATTAAAAAAAAAACAACAAAGTATGCAACGTTGTTTTAAAGTACATAGTCTTCATACCTACACAATTCCATTGAAATCTGAGAGGGTGCTGCCTACCCCAAAATCTAGTTTGCGGGAAATTCGTCATGCACTCTAAAAAAACACGCAACCAAAAATGTTCAAAGTGCCATAACTTTTTTGTACATTTTTTTACCACTATAAAAATTTTAGAGATAATAGCTAACAGAATGAACTTTATTCTCACACAAAAACACGAAGGTAAAAATAGCTTTTTGAGATATTTAATTTTTAGTAATAAAATTCAGTTTTTTCAGAAGAAAAACTAAATAAATTTATCAATGTGTATTTTTCTGAGAGCCGCCATATATTATTCTACAACTTTGCTGAAGACACCTTTCCGATCGAACAAGCCGTTTCCGTGTTATATTTTTTTATTTGCTTGTGTTCCATTTTTTCATAGGCCCTAATTGAAAGTTAGTCGAGACAAAATATGAACTTATGATATGAAAAAAATGGTTTTTCACATAAAAAGGAATAGTATAAAAAATATCAAGTCGATTAAAAAACATCGATTAAAATGGATTCGTGCTGGTCCGTGGAAAGCCTCTATTATAACATTTTTATATGAGATGCATGTAAAATTAATATGGCAATACTTCCTAAAAAGATCAAATGCATGATTTACAAGTAGATCTATAATGCAGGCCACCATACAAAATGACTGTGTTGGATATTTTTCGATACATGATAGTTTTTTCTTTGGCTAATTTTCTGTTTTTCTTGTATTTTACGGCCAAAATCAAATAATACATTGTTTCATCCCATTGGCTCATGCAAATTACCTAGAAGATCATCCAAAAATTAAAAAAAAAACAAAATTATAACAGCTGCGAAAAAAATAGACAAAATATGTAAGAATTTCCCAAGAATTCCTGCAGAAGTCTTAGTAAGTACTATACTATAGACAAATAAATGGAGAAATCATATGGAAATTCTTGAACCAATGCTAAGAGGAGTTTTAAAAGAACTTTCTGAAAAAATAATTGAAGGAACTCCTCGGGATACCCCTGGCGGAATTTCTTGAAATGTTTTTGAATAATTTTTAGAAAATATCATAGAAAAATCCTTTGGTTTTTGTTATTATTAGCTTTATTTATGAGGCTTTCAGCCCTAGGTTGGTTCGCCTTGGAAATCCTTTAGTAATAATCTTGGACGATTTTCTGAAAGTCTTCCAGGATTAGTAATTTCTGAAGAAATTCCTGTGAGAATATTAAAAAAAACCCTTGCCGAACGTCCATAAATATTACTAGAAACTTTTGAGCTATTTCAAAAGGAATTCTTGTAAAAAATCCTCGGACATGTTTTTTGAATTCGTGAAAGAATTTTTGGAAACATGCATAGATTTATCCGTAGAGTAAATACCATTGAGAGTTCTGGGGACACGGAGGAAATCTTGAATGAATCTGTGTGCGAAATTCTACAGGAATTAATGTGGGAAGTTCTGCCTGAATAATTTTATGGATGAATATCTGAAGAAATTTCTGGATTCATTCCCGCGAGATTTAATGGAAATCCTTCATCAATTCCTTAACAAATCTCTGGTGCTCTTCTTAAAGAAATGCCTTTACGAGTTTTTAAAATATTTCGGGAAGATTTCCTGAAGAAACCATTAGAAAAGTTTATGAAAAATTCTTGGAAAGAAAATCTGAAGAAATCTCTTAAAGTTTATGAAAATCTCATATGCAGTATGTTACACCTTAGGAGACGAGAAGCAACATCTTGTTTGGAACCTGGAAAAGGTCACCTCTTGAATTCATGAATAAAGATTCTTCTTTTAGCAATAACTCTGTAACTTCTTTTAGTGTAATTATCACAACCATATCGCGGGTTACAGCTCTTTACTGCAGTGTGGGAAAAAGTAGGCTGAATAGTTTAAAACTAAAAGAAATTGAAACAAAACATGGAAGAAAGCGCGATTGACCGTGAAGAGGATTGAGTGAAAATGCGAGAGGAAAACATAGCCCCAAACATGCAATTCATTTATGGCTCTACCCTTGGCTCTATTTATTGCTATTGGTTTCCGCTGCGGAAAATGGCCAGCAGAGTTCATTGCTCCACAAATAAAATTTTGTTTTGATTTCAGTCTGGTCGTTTGATTCTTTATAACATTACAGAATATTGTTTATTATATGTATATCCTCATCTCTCAGTTTGTTGAATTTTACCAATTTCGAAGAACTTCTTTTCCAATACTTATCTGAATAAGTTCTACTCTCAGCTGATTCTCCAATCTTGTCTCGGTACCAATCTTCCCGAGTAGATATATTCCAATCATGCCAGACCTACCCCTCACTACTGGATGGTGGTGAATATCAACAGAGAGAGGAACACAACCCAGGAAGACAGAAAAGTCAATGAACTTGGAGTGCAAATATAGGCTAAACGCGTTCGCTCGCTCAATCGGCTCCACGCTGTCAGTTCCCTGTCTAGGTCTATGCTGCACACTTGGATGAAATTGTAGATATATGTGGTCAGAATTTGCAGTGCAACAGACTATGTCTAAAAAAATAAAGATCACTTTAATCGAGATAAACATACATAAGTGTGCGCGAATCTCCTGAAGAAGGTTAACAGATAATTGGTACCTCGTCGAAAAGCGAAAGAAATGACAAAAAAAAATAAAACTGATTCACGAAGGTAATTTGACGAACAGTTGTATCAAGGAGGTTTTGAGAATCGTCAGAAAACCTAAAATATTTTGTTTTGGTTTTAAGATAGTTCTGAGGTCTTCCTCGAAACTATATGACTCAAAATATCATTTGGAACAGTACCCAAAACACCAAAAACTTTGTCCATCTTTGACAGCATTTCTTCCTCAATGTTCACCGTACGATGTTGCACCTCTTTGAGGCCACCTCCCAGACTGCCTTCCTCCGGACTCCGGACGACGACGACGGCAAACGAACGTGCTTAGGGAGTTCCCGCCAATGCAGACCAACAACCGGCGGGACCACCATCATCAACAACTACCTACCTATAGGTTGGTGCGGCGCGCTCTTTCTCTCTGTCTTCCCGGGCCACGTTTGAATTGAAAACGAAAAGTACCGTAAGTAACCGAACCGCTATTCCGAAAAATCGTCATAACAACATGTTTAGAGCGCGCGAGTGGTTCCATTGGGATAGCGCGCGGTGACGACCACGAAGACGACGACGACGACGACGATGGTCTCTTCTGTAGGCTCTGCTACCTACCACCGCTCCAGTCGACGACGACGATGATGATGATGATGATGGTAGGTTCCAGTACGGGCGGCGTTTAGAGAGACCTGCAATATCAAGAAGGAATAATTCATGGTCTGGTGATGTGGTTTCTTGTCGCCGCTGGCGAGTTGCATATTCTGGATGCAGCAAGAATCAGGAGATGAAGAGCAGCAATGGAATGGTGGGAAGAGTTGGCAGGGGTGAAACGGAGGCTTCTAACAACGGTACTCAGAGTAATGGCAATGCATTCGAGACACGGTTGCAATGATGGTCGGTCACCAGATGGGATGCGAAACTCGAAAGTATGGTCTGTTTCTGTTGGTGAAATGATCAACATAAGGTGCTGGAGAAAAATTGAAATCAATCGGTTACTTGGTTTTGGTTGTTCAATAAAAAAAGCATCTTTGAATTGATACTTGTGTTGACTGGAGTATGAAATAAATAAACTAAAAAGAAAGAATGATGTAAAAAATTATCACAAATCCACAAGCAACTTCAGTATATCTCAGAAAATTCAAAAATCATGGTAGCTCTTTAGAGGACGTTTTGGTAACAACCCAAGCAGCACATATGGTACAAAGGAGTGTCGATAGCGCAGGCTTTTGGTTGAACAGGAGCTACATTCCTGTAATTCTAACTCAAAGACAGAGTCATTTGAAAATGACTCATGTACAACCAAAAAACTGCGCTGTCGACACTTCTTTGTGGCATGTGTGCTGCTTGGGAAGAAGTATAAAAATCTTCAGTTTATTTTTTATGGAATCATCATTGACGTAGCTATCAAATTTTTCGAAAGGGGACCCGTGTGATAGTTTCAATGTAATGAATAATGTGAAAACTTTTTTTCTGAATGATACATACTGTGGAGACACTTCTTTCAAAAATCTTCCCCCATTTTTTCCTGGAAAATTCTATAGACTGTATAAGTTTCACAGCGATATTTTTTAAAGAAATTACTTCAAGGACTCCTTAAGAAATTCTTCCAATTTTTCTAAATACATGTTATCAAATATCCATAATAGTTTAGGGATGTACGCAAGGTACATATATTGCACAGATGGGGTCTCCAATAAGCCTAGTGGTTAAAGCTATGGATTGCCAATTCGGTGACGGCAGGTTCGATTCCCGTTCCGGCCGGGAAAATTTTCTCGACTCCCTGGGCATAGTGTATCATTGTAAATAGGGTATCGCGCTACTTGGGCGGTGGCTTCTATATTCGTCTGTTTTCCACTATAGCTCAGTCAATTTTGAACCAATTGACTTGAAATGTTGTACGCGGGTAGATACTATACCTATCTCACTGCATTCCAAAAATTGTGTCAATTGATTCAAATTTGACTGAGTTATAGTGGAAAACAGACGAAAATAGAAGCCACCGCCCAAGTGGCACGATTCCCTACTTGCCTCACAATATACAAATTCATGCAATGGCAGGCAAAGAAAACTCTTCAATTAATTACTGTGGAAGTGCTCAAAAGAACACTAAGTTGAGGCGAGGCAGGCCAAGTCCAAGTGGAGACGTGCAGCCATACGGAAGAAGAAAAAGAAGATTGCACAGATATTTTTGATTTTTTTTAAGTCAACTAAACATTTTTCAAGTCAACAGGAATTTTAAATTTTGTCAATAAGGAGCTCCATCAGAAAAGGAATCCTTAACCCGAACGCCTTGAAGAATTTTGTAGATATTTCTGTAGGAGTACCATTTAAACAAGTTTTCATTTGAATTTCTGACTAGAGTTTTGGCAGAAATTCAATAAAATCCTCTTTAATGTGAATAATTAAAAGAAAAATCAGGAAAATCGCCTATGGGATTTATTTATGGGATTATTTATAACACCGTTATAAATTTTAGAAACAATACCATTCCAAGAATTTTCTAAACTTTGGGGTGCCAAAGGTGTACAGGAAGCTCCCATTAATAATCGTGTAAGAAAAAAACCCAGATTAATCAAGCTAGTGGTGATAGTGTCTTTCTCGTCCAATATGTACTCATGATCTTTCCGTCGACGCAATCAATATTGCCTTAGAGTCAGTGATCAGCCCCAAATCTCTGTGCTTTGGTAATGGACGAGAAGGAGGAAATTCTCATGACAGCGAGCTGGGACTGTACCACCAATGAATTTCTGAATCCTGAGAATACTTTATTTAGAAAAGTAAAAATTTTATCAAAGTCAACATCGACTCAGATCACTACCTCGTAGTTAGTAAGATTCGAGCTTGGTTATCAACCGTGTCGGACTCTAGGAACCGGCGATCGATGCGTTTCAACATCTAGCGTTTTTCAGCAGACGGTACGAGAGCTGACTATCACCAGAAGCTGGACGAGCGGATAAGTGAAATCAACGAGAGCGATAATCTCAACACTCTGTGGGAGTCTACCCACGGAGCGATGAGTACGGCAGCGCGGGAGATGATAGGCACTGCTTAAAGACGACCTAGGAACGGGTGGTTCGACAAGAAGTGTCAGATGGTAACGGATGAAAAGAATGTCGTCAGAAGTCGGATGCTGGTGTCTGAGAACGGCAGAGCAGGGAGCGATATAGAGAAACGAGAGCAGCCGAAAAACGAATGCACCACAGAAAGAAAAAATACCATGAGGAAAATGTGATTGCTCAGGCGCAAGAAAGGGTGGAGCAGAATGATATGCGGAGGTTTCACGAATCTGTCAATGGCGTGCGGAGAAAAACTGCGCCTTCTCTCGTTATGTGCAACGACCGTGAGGAAACTTGCTGACAGACAAAAAAACAATGGTGGCTGCCAAGTGGAAAGAGTACTTCGAGGAATTGTTGAACGGTGGGAATGGAAGAGCGATAGACATAACTCGAATCGACGACGACGGACAAGCTGTGGAACCTCCAACGCTAGACGAGGTCAAGGCAGCCATTAGAGGGCTGAAGAACAATAAGGCTGCTGGGAAGGACGAACTCCCGATCGAGCTTCTCAAGCACGGTAGTGTGCAGCTGTATCAACTCTTACACCGTATTATAATGAATATATGGGAAGGGGAAGAACTGCCTGCTAGTTGGTTGGATGGTCTCATTTGCCCTATATATAAAAAAGGGCATCGACTGGAGTGCGCGAATTACAGAAGAATAGCACTTCTCAATTAAGCGTAGAAAATTTTGTCCGGAATTCTGTTTAACAGGCTGAGTCCGATTGAGGAGTCCTTCGTCGGCGAATATCAGGCGGGTTTTCGTGAGGGCCGATCAACGACGGATCAGATGTTCACCCTGCGGCAGATTCTCGATAAATTTCGGGAGTACAACTTGCAGACCCATCATCTCTTTATTTATTTCAAGGCGGCGTACGATTCAGTTAAGAGAAACGAGTTATGGCAGATTATGATCGAACATGGTTTTCCGGTATACCTGGTTAGACTGATTCGTGTGACACTTGACGGTTCGAAATCAAGTGTACGGGTTGCGGATGTAATTTCGTCATCGTTCGTAACCTTAAACCCCCCCCCCCCCTATCTGTGGGGTAAACAACACATGACATGAAGCTGAATAAGCTACCATTAAACTGCACTAACATTCCAGTTCTTGGTCATAATATAAGTTTTTGATGTAATGCATGAAAAATGCTTTGAAAAGATGTACACTAACCACAGGTCTAACGTCCCTCTAATAAAAAAAAATTATGGATCTCATGAAAATGTCAACAATGTATAATGTAATTCGTTGGAAAGGTAAAGTGAGTCATCTTTAGATAATTTACAGTTTGAAGTGTTGTTTCGTTACTTAAGCTAAAATAACATGATTTAAACACCCATTCAACTAACTATAAAGTTTAAAGCCGTCAATTTGGGCATTCTATTGAAATATTTTACTCCATCTAGGTTCAGAATAGATGTTGGTGATGGTTTTAGAACGTTCTTAAACTGAATTAAACTATCATCAAGGAGAAACAAGAATAAAGCTTCAAACTATGGAAGTTTTTAGCAATGTTTGAAAGTCACGTGCAAAAAATGGTAAAATTGAGTTGACATTTAAAAATTAACATGTCACGTAATTAATAAATGATTCATTTCGATTCCAAAATAATGTGAAATGAAAATAAATTATAGAAAGTTTTTTTAATTTCAACTGTTGCAAGTTACCCCATAGTGGTTGTCGAATATGATTATGATTTTTTACATTACTTAGTCGATAAGTTTATCAAACTTTAATCGTTTAGCTAAGCTAACTATTAGGTACCCTAACTGCAATCAAGGTCATCAGACTTATCGCACTTACCATAGCAGAGTGTTAAAGCACGATTTTCATGCTTGTTTTATGGGTATAGAATGGGCCCACCGTTTTAACAGTGTAGCTGAACAATAAAACCCTAATTAATCCACCTAGCGGTGATGGTGCCTTTCTCGTGCCATAAAGTATCCTTTCAACAAAACACAAGTGATAAATTAAGTCCACTCAATGTGGATATATTTTATATGAGCATGATCAAAATTTCAATTGTGGATTTTTTATAATTCCGAATATCTTCCCCAACTATCCAAGGAGAACCATTTTACTTGGTTTCAGAGAATAAATTCTAGAAAACAATCGCCGTATTTAATATTGAGGCATCACATAGATATTCAAGTAATCATTTTTTTAATCTTGACATATTTTCCATGCAAAATATACACAGCAGATAAATTTGTAATATCCTCTGACGTAATTTTTGGCATTTCCGAATGTAATTTTACCTGTTTATATCGTCGTTTTCCAACAACTATCACACTCATCATGTACACCCTGTTTAGCACCGGAAAATGCCAACGAACCTGTTCCAGAAGATAGGGTAATGGAGGTCATTTGGCCCGGGGCATGTATTTTGGCCCACCCTGGGTTTTTATTACATTTATCATAATTGTCTCTACCAAATCTTGGTAAATGATTATTGGAAGTTCCAATAATCATTTGCCAAGATTTGGTAGAGATTATATGATATATGTAATAAAAAAAACCCAGGGGTGGCCAAAATACACATGCCCCGGGCCAAAATACTTCCACTACTCTACTCGCTTATTTTCGAATAGGATGAATATGGGAGCGTAAGATTACTAATGATGGAACACACATCCTATATGAATTGTCTGTCGGTTTCATTCTAGCGATTGCTAGAACGCGATTTAAGAGTGTACTATCAAACTCGGTGAAATAGCTAAACGGCGGCGGCTAATTTGCTCAGTTTTGACATCTAACACTACCTTAGAATATGTAAATGAGCCATTTTACGAGACGTTTCGGATCAGCTGATCGCTCATTTCATGAATGAAAATTTGACAGGAGGTTGCACCCAAGCTTGTGAGTGTTAATATCAATATCAACACTGTTGTCGTTTCGTAAAATAGACTATACCTTGGTGGGATGCACTTCAAAACTAGGCCCAGTTTCGCGACGAAACGCGGAAAGGCAGTGTATCCACGATCAACTACACTCAGCCAAATAACCTTAAGATTTCCATAAGGCCCAACTTATGAAACGGCCTTTAAATAATTCATAATGATTCGAATGAATTTCATAAGGTCACTCTATGACGTAAAACCGTCTCACAGCTTGGCTTTTATTCATGTTTAGCAACATGGCATACTCAAGCGTCGGTAGCCGTGTGGATAAAACACGGGCTCGGTGATCCCGACGTTCATGGATCGAATCCAGTCTGCATCATTTTAAGATTTTTTTGTTCTTTTCATAAGTCTATCTTATGAAATTTGTCATAGCAAGCACGATTAATTTTCATAAGGTATTCTTATGGCATCCATAAGAATTAGTTATAGCAAATTTTCATAAGGTATTTCGATGAATTTCGCTAGTTTTTTTCGCTGAGTGTATGACTGATTCGTCATTCGAAAACACGATTTTGGTAATTTGGACTGGATGGTCGGACAAATCAGTCGATTTCGGGATGGGGTTTACGTTCAGTGTAGGAACGAAAACCTTCGGCTGCCTCCCGTCCGTCACTTAGCATCGCCATCGCTATCGAACCATGAATGGCAGTGAGGTGGGGTGCTATGCTCGCACCCAGCCCACGCACTCGGATGGGTTTGGGTCGGCGTCGAAGCGCTGGGTATCCATGCCAATTGTCCCATTTCGATGACGTATTACTTTAGGGGGAGGGGGGCAATCGGTCGTACGACTGATTCGCAGGGTTGCCACATTTATATCTGTATTTTGGCCTTCTAAAAATCTGTGTCATCTGTATGACTACTTTTTCCGAAAATCTGTATGAAATCTGTATTATTTTACGGAAAATCTGTATGAAATTCTGTAAGTTTTTGAAAAATCTGTATAATCTGTATCCTTTTCCAAAAATCTGTAATATTGGTATACAGAATTCTGTATGATAAGCTGCGAAAAAATCTGTACGATTACAGAAAAATCTGTATATTTGGCATCCCTGCTGATTCGTCATTCCGATGGGGCTGTTCATATACCACGTATACCAAAATTTGGCCATTTTAGACCCCACCCCCTCGTTGACTTTTGTCGATACAAATTTTTTTAAATTTATATGGAGCGCAGACTTTGGCCAGACCCACCCCTTCCCCCCATAAAGTCTACGTGGTTTCCCTGTTTAAAAGTAAACTTTGAAATTCTTCTTTTATTAGATTAGGTAAACTTTGAAATATCAGGACATGTTGCCATCATTACACTCATACGTGGTTCGTTAGTGATGGCTGATGGGTGACAACTCTACTCTAGGCTTTTTTTTGCTTATATATATAGCACGTTAGCGCCGCTCTTTCGTCGTCGTCGTTTTCTCTCACATTCTCTCTTACTTTCGTTCTCGTGGTGTGCTGCGGCGCTGCGGGCTGCGGCGGCGTCCGTCGTCGCGGTCGTCGCGCACCAACTTAAGCAGGCTGTTACACCTGTCGCTGGGGTGAAAAATGCTGGTCCGGATCATTCAATTGGCCATAATTCCGAAACGCCTTGACCGATCTGAATCATTTTCAATAGCAAACAATGCGGTAAAATTCCGGTTCGATTCGAGCTATAATCCGAAAAATCGGCCAATGGGAAGTGACTTAAAAGTGAGTGAACTTATTTTGTTCACAGACACACATACATACACACATACAGACATCATCTCAATTCGTCGAACTGAGTTGATTGGTATATGTGACTTGACCCTCCGAGCCTCCTATCGAAAAATTTTTTTTTGAGTGAACATATAGCCTTTCAGTTCACTTAGGTGAACGAGAAAGGCAAAAACACAAACAAACCTGAGTTTTTAACTAAAACGATCTTTGGTACACATAGTTTTGTTAACCGAAATGGTGAAGCATACTAGCTTTCATTATTGTGAAAAAAGAGTTCACATTTAATGTATGTCATGGTGTTGCAACTTACACCGCTGTTGCAAGCAACCCCGTTTGACGGTATACTTTATATTTGGCCACTTTCGACAGGACACCCGGAAATGATTATCGAGAAAGGCGCGATTTGATATGCATGAGATTCGGTTCCCTTCTATTTCTTCAAGAAGTTCACCAGAGAATTACTCAGCAATTGCTCTAGGGATTACATTGAAAATTCCAACAGGAATCTGCTCAGGAATTTCTTTAGGAATTCATTTAGAAAATTGCGCACGAATTTCTTCAAAGATTCTTGCATTGCTACTTTCATTGATTCAGGCAGGAATTTCTCCAGAGGTTTCTGCAGGACTTCATACAAGGATGAAATTTCTGCAGCATCGGCTCGAAGAATATTTCTAAAAATTTATCCTCGGATTCTTTAACGAATTGATTCGAAAGTTTGTCCTAAATATGTACACAGGAATTCGAAATACTTTAAAAGTTTTTTTTTCTAGGGGTATTTACAGAAGCTGATCTGGGTGTTTATGCGGGTATTCGCACAGGAGTTCATTCAGAAATACGTCCACAGAATGCTCCAGGAAAACATTCAGAAAATCTTTGGAGGTTTTTTTTTTTCAAAAGATTTATCCTGATTTTTTTTTATAATTCCCCAATAAACATTTCAAATTCCACCTAGGGCAACCCGGGTAGTTTCTCCGAGTAATTCACAAGGAAATTCTTCAGAAATCCCATCTGGGATTCCTTCAAGAATGTTACTCCGGGATTTCTATGAGATTCATTCGTTCAGAAATTCCTGTTCAGATTCCTTCTGAAACTCCTTCAGGAATTTACTGAAAAATATCCTCAGAGACTGCTTCAGATAATAAGGAATTTCTGCGGGAATTTCAGCCAGGGACATTTAAAAAAGCTAATCCAGGGAGTTTTTTCGGAAATTCCTTCAAGGTCACTCAAAGTTACCGAAATTCGGAAAATGTCTAAGCAGTTTATCCTGCTAAGGCATATTCACGTTAAAGTAGTACATTAAGATGAAAAAAAGTTGAAAATAGTCCATTTTTTTAAAAAATCTGCTATAGCTTCTTCCAAGGATTAGTGCAAAGAATTCACCAGGGCTGTTCTGAGGGTTTGAAAGGATTCCTTCAAGCAAATAAAATAAAAATTGCTACAAAAAAAAAACATGCGGCGGATCGGTTCCACCAAAAATGACGCATTTCATTTTTTTTATGTGGATAAAAGTTGCTTACACAAATGGTATGAATAAAACATACAATTTGCCATTGGTTTGTTATTTTGACTCTATCTTAACTTTTGAGAATCACTTGCAAAGCTTGACAACGGTTTGTTTGGTTGGTTTGGTGTCTTCGGCAATCTTTTAGATAGTTTAAGTTATCTCTGGAGATATTCTGTAAGTGTGTGTATTACTAACAGAATTCTTCGTCAAGCATTGACTTTTCAAAAGTTTTGTTAATAATCCATACGGTAGTTCTTTGTGGGCTTTTTTTAGAGAACACCAGCGGAGTTTTTTAGCACCCATGGAGCGGCCAACAACCATTCACCAAATTAGCACAATTATATGTTTTCCATTTTTTTTATTTCTTTTTTTTTCAATAGCGAAGGACCTAGAAAAAATTTAGAATCTTTTTTACATTTTTTTAGTTTATTATGTGGTAAGTAAGTAGAAACCTATATTTTCGGGACCATTTAAGGTTTCCACAGAGCTTTCTGTAGCATAACTTATTAAATCTACATATACATCAATAGTTGAATGAAAGTTATGCTTGCACTATCTCATGCAATTATGTGTTGACAAATTGTAAGTTCAATGTTTGTTCAAGAATCTCTAAGAGTTTCCTTGAGTATATGTTATTGGATCTACAAGTGCAGTCAGTCTGGAATTTATTGAATCCCTTCTGAAACCGATAGAAATGGTTATGAAACGCTTTAAGCATCGCTGAAATCTCTCTGAAGCCTCAAGTGAGCTAGAGCGATGCAATAAGTATTCTTAGAAAATGCAGGCCCTTAAACATTTTCAAAACCTTATGTAACCCACCTGAGATCCTCCGAAACCCCCTGAATCACCCGTGCAAAATGCTACGTCATTTGTGGATGCCCCCTAACAAAAACACAAATAACAATAATTATAATAAAAGCAAAACAAACAAATGGAAACACTTTGCTTGAGATGGGTTCCGCTTATAGTTTCACATCGCTTTGAAAAACCCTTTACACCATACTCTTAGACGGGTGAAGCAGAAGTTCACAATAGCTGTTCCGCTCTTTTAAAATGATGGTCTAAATATACAAGCATGAATATAATCATCACAATAAAGTTATTGTCCACCCCTTAGCAACTTGAGAAACTGTTCGTTTACACATCCTAGCCTGACCGATGGTCGTTCATTGAACTATTGCCCCGGGTCCACCCGGTAACCAAATTTGAAATTTTGATCCAGTCATAACAAATTCGGCACAACCCAGAAATGATCGAAATCATCTGCTGTCCTCCATTATTCATGGCCTTCATTCCTGAGGGATCGATATCCGAAAATCGATTGAATAATGCATCTCACCCAATGCTAACAAAGCCAGCACCACCGCTCCAGAGCTCGCCTGGAAACTTGAACGGTTGTTGCCCTCTGGCTCACCATCACCATTCACAAGTCCACCCACCCCCGTCCGATCCCTTTCACCATTCCATTCGCCTCAATCCAAACGCAATTTGGGATGCAGTGGTGCTCCAGGGGTGGGGGGGGGGGGGGGTGGGGGAATGTAATAAATAAATATCAAAAGAGACAAAAAATCCGAGGAAAGCCCCAACTCAATCGTTGTCGATCGCCAAACAACGGCCAAGAATATTTATAAAAAGCGAAAAGAAGTTGCCGCACCCTGATCCACTTCCCTTCCCAACACCGCTGCGAATGGTCCACAGTTGATGTTGCGATCGTGCTTCGTCGGTCATTGAACTCTCCGCGCGGCAGCAGAGAGGTTGCCGAAACGCGAGCGCGCTGCTTTCTGGATTTCGTTGCGCGCGATTCCAAATCCAAAACAAGTGAATCTCCCCGTGCGCGGCGCGGGGAGGAAGATCCCCAATTCCCCACGTCATCAGAGAGCGTGTGGATTGCGCGGTTTTTCTTTCGGCGTGTGTGTGAATGGGGTTTGTGCGAATTTTACGCACTGAGGGGTGCTTTTTTGGTATTTGGAGCTGAGAACTTGCTCGGTTGGACATGCCTTTCGGCGGATGTGCACAAGATGATATACTTATTTTCGAAAGTGTATGATTACTTTAATTAAAAGAGGTTTACGTCCCGTGTATCAAAGCGTGACTTCGAGAAATCAATCAAGCAGAAAAAATGAAATCCTTTCCCCCGCATTGGCTGAAACTGAAAACATGGTTAACAACTGTCCAGTATCCACGGTTCCGGGTCATTTGGCCGAATGCCGTTTGACCGAAAAATGAATGATGAACTTAAGTAACCATACCACTGTTCCCCGTCTCAGTATAACTCGATAGAACACCCTATGATTTAATGGGCTTTGGGACAGAAGGTCGAAGGACAAATGGTCGAAGGACAAAAGGTCGAAGGACAAAAGGTCGAATGGACAAAAGGTCGAATGGACAAAAGGTCGAATGGACAAAAGGTCGAATGGACAAAAGGTCGAATGGACAAAAGGTCAAATGGACTAAAGGTCGAATGGACAAAAGGTCGAATGGACAAAAGGTCGAATGGACAAAAGGTCGAATGGACAAAAGGTCGAATGGACAAAAGGTCGAATGGACAAAAGGTCGAATGGACAAAAGGTCGAATGGACAAAAGGTCGAATGGACATAAGGTCTAAGGGACAAAAGGTCGAATTGGACAAAAGGTCGAATTTTAGTAGACCAATTTACCAGCTGGTATTTCTCGCTTATAAGACAAACATTTTTGAGAAGTCTTTGTTGCCGCTCATTGAAAGAAACATTGTAATGCTGTTATAGAAATCACATGCATTTCAGTCACTAACATTTCCATAGGAAATTTTTCCTTCTTTTGTTTGTAGACTGTTCTTTCGAGTTCTGTGAATGTAGTATTTATTTAATGGCAATTTAGTTTAGTTTTTTGTTCAGGAATTTTTCCTTCTTAAATATATAGGCTGTTCTTTTAACTTTTGTTAGTGAAATAATTATTGACCCCTTAGGGACTTATTTTTCAATCAGAAATTTTGCCTTCTTCTTTTCAATATCTGTTCTTTCTAACTGTACTGCAGAAACATTCATTTACTACTTGTGCTTAGTGATCATCCCCTCTTGGATTGATAGGTAGATCCTAATAATTATACTGTATAAGTAAACAATTTCATTTTGTTTGCTCATACAGGCGTTACGCCAAAAATTGAGAATTTTCGATCCCCCTCTCCCTGTCCTATACTAACTATATTGCTTGTTACACTTTTGCAAACCACCCTCCCCCTATAATCGTGATGTACTTCATGGATCACCCCTATAATACCCAGAGATTTGTCCTTTTCTAATTTATAGACTGCTTGACTTTATTCAATCGCATTAATGATTGGAATTTCAAATGAGAATATTCCGATCTATGATTCATCCTTCTTCAACCCATAGGCTGTTCTTTCAAGGAATCAGAGATGGCATGCTCCTCAGTGCGAAACGTGTGAAGAGAAAACATACATTCTACACACGACTTTCAACGAGAGCGAGGGTGAACTACGCAACTTTTTTCACACACAAACCACCCGCTCACCCTCAAAATGAGTGCTCAAACAAATGTTACCACAAACATGTTTTTTCCAGTTTCTGCGTGCACATTTTGTGCGCGCAGAAAATGTGCACACAAAAATTCGTGTTGAGAGCGCACTCAGTCGTGCTTCCAGTGCAATACTGTGTGTACCACAGGAGTATAAAAGTACTTGCTTGTCTAAGATATCACATAAATCACAGACAAATAGATGTGACACTAACGAAATTTCAATCTCATATATCTCATGATCCTGATTACTTAGAAAGTTGGTGTCTTCGGCAAAGTTGTTTGACTGATCAAGGACTAACCGATAATAAGATTTAAGATTCTAAATTCCACCGCTAGGCGGTGCTAGTGAGCTAAAAAATTTAGTTTTTCATAAATATCAGGAAAATTTGCCAAAAAATGCAACTAGCGCCGCGTAGCTGTTGAAACTTGAACCAAACGTTAATTATTCTGAAAGCCCTTGATCTACCAAACCATATTGCCGAAGACACCATCTTTCTACAAAATGAGGATGCTGAGATATGCGAAATTTAAAATTTGTTTGCCCTCTAGCGCCGCCTAGTGGTAGAATTTTAAATCTTAAGTCTTATTATCGGTTAGCCTTGAGCAGCCAAACAACTTTGTCGAAGACACCAACTCTCTAAGTAATCAGGATCATGAGATATATGAGATTGAAATTTCGCTAGTGTCACATCTACTTCTCTGTGATTTATGTGATATCTCAGACAAGCAGATGCAACACTGACAAAATTTCCATCCCATATATCTCAGGAACCTGATTACTTAGAGAGTTGGTTTCTTCGGCAAAGTTGTTCAGTTGGTCAAGGGCTTTCAGAATATGGGCCGTGTGATTTATGATTTCACCGCTAGGCGGCTAAATGGCGTACAAATTTTACATTTCACATATCTCAGCATTCTGATTCTTTAGAAAGATGGTGTCTTCGGCAAAATTGTTTGGTAGATCAAGGGCTTTCAGGATAATTATCGTTTGGTTCGAGTTTCTGCAGCTAGGTGGCGCTAGTTGCATTTTTTTTGCAAATTTTCCTGATATATATGAAAAACAAAATTTGTTAGCTCACTAGCACCACCTGTTGGTGGAATTTGGAACCAAAATATTCATCAACTGTAAGTCCTTGACCAGCTTAAGACGTCTGCTTGTCTCTGATATCACAGGATTTGATACCCCTTAGCGGGTTTTGGACTTACTGGCATGCTTTCGGTTCACCAAATGCTCAAACAACACTGATCCCTTTAAACACACTGCGTGTGCACTGAGTTCTGTTTTTTCTGCGTGCGCGCAGAAATTGCGCGCACTGGGATTATGGTCTGCGGGCTCTCATTGCTGTCACGCAGCACTCTAATCACCCGCACAAAAACTCTCCGGGTTTTTGAGAAAAATTATGTACATTTTATTGTGCGTTTTTTCTCTTTCTCTTTTGTAAGGCAAATGAAACTGAGAAGTTCAGTGAAAGATGAGCGTAAATGGGCACAATTTCTGCGTGACATGCCATGCAAGGAATATTATTTTCCATATTCAACCTTAACTTAACATTACTTTTCATCATTTATGGGCATCTATTTCGAATTGCAATGCGGTAAAAATTGCTGCATATAAGCTATTGCAAGTTTTAGAAGACACTTTCCTATTTTCCAATAATGATTGTTTTGAACTTGTTGAATCATTTTGCTATCACTCGTTCTATTTTTAATCGTCGTTTTTCGGTCGAATTCTGATCACTTTTTCATGTCTTCCAATTTGTCTTTAGTCTATTTAACCTCTTTACCCTTTTAGACCTTTTGTCCATTCGACCTTTTGTCCATTCGACCTTTTGTCCCATTCGACCTTTTGTCCATTCGACCTTTTGTCCATTCGACCTTTTGTCCATTCGACCTTTTGTCCATTCGACCTTTTGTCCATTCGACCTTTTGTCCATTCGACCTTTTGTCCATTCGACCTTTTGTCCATTCGACCTTTTGTCCTTCGACCTTTTGTCTTTCGACCTTATGTCTTTCGACCTTTTGTCATAGATTCGATTTAATGAAGAAAAAATCTTTGATAAAATATGGACAGTTTCAACGCCAATTAATCCCTGAATATCAACATTAGAAAGAATAGCCTATTATTAAAAGAAGGAAAAACTTCTGATGATCATATTGGCAGTTAGAATGACAAAAAAATCCTCTGAATACTTTTGATCTTGATTCGGCCAAACGGCATTCGGCCAAATGGCCGGACACCAGGTCCACCTTCCTGTGATGGAAACTGTCCCACGTGCACTGCCATTTGACCAAGGAGGCCAATCTGGCGCATTTCGAAGCACTCCATGTCCTCCCAGATAAGGATACCGATAGGCACCATACCAGTGATGATGCAAACCCGAGCAAAGGCGGATAACTAAGTGATATCATTTTGATAATCTATATATATAAAATGCAGTGGCATACGTGGGACCGCGCATAACTCGCGAAAGGAACGTCGGATTTGAGTCGTCTTTGTTTTGTTCAGTTACTGTTCACCCAGGGAAGGTTTATGAGGCAAAACACATGCAAAAATTTAGAGTTTTTTAGAGTCGAGTTTCCATACATTTTGACTGGGGACTTTGTCTTGGCTAGAAACTTGAAACGTCAAAAAACGCAGTAGGCAAGACAAAGTTTGCCGGGTACAGCTAGTAAACTATGTTATCGGTATTATCATTTTGTTATTTTTGTTATCATCTTTTACAATTCATGATAATCAGATAATATCAAATTTAGTTATCAATAATTTTGGTCTATCGCGATAACATAAAAATATTAAATGATAACAAAATATGTTATCAGTTTCCAAACGCACATTTCAAAGCTTTCCCAAAACTGAGGGTCTGGTGGACCTAAAATCTAAGAATAGATTCCGCTTTCCATCTTCAATGCGACTGCAGTACGAAAGCGTAGCCTTCAACCACTCTCCCTGAGTCCCGTTGGTATAGGGGCTACCGGCTGCGACCGATAATTACTCGATCAGGGTTCGAGACCCACAGGGAGCAATAGTTGAACACATGGGTTATAATTATAATAAACTTTTTTCAACTGATAACTATTTCGGTAAAGTAGTTTTTTACTATATCAGAATGATAACTAAATGATAGCAGAACCTGATATCAATCAGCTGTATATTTTCATGTTGATAACTAAATGTAACATTGAATAAAATATTGTATAACACAATTAGTTATCAACTTGAACTCGATGATAACTTAACTTCTTATCATTTTGGTATTCGTGGAGTAAATTTTAATTACCGTTTTTGTTATGTTGGCTCTTAATTCAACCTAAATGATAACAAACTCAATTATCAAACGAATGATAACCAGGTAACAGAACTTGTTATCATTTTGTTATCCACCTTTGCTCGAGAAGCGCATCGTGTGACACGGTACGGTACGCGCTCGCAACCCTATGGCACATCAGCCTATAAGTACTGTCCAGCTTACCACTGTAGCTTTTGGTACTTAGCGCCGTGGCCAATTCCAGATTTCTGGAGTTCATCCACTCCTCCACAACCTCGATCGAGTGGGCAGTAATCAACTTCACATCTTTGACCGATTCACCGTAAACTGTCAGCATAATGTCGTCAGCTAAGCCGACGATCTCCACCCCCACCGCGAACTATAACCTCAACACCACGTCGTACATGGCATTCTATTACACCGGACCCAGGACGGAACCTTGCGGGACTCCTGAGGTTATGTTAAAGTACTTCCGACCTACCTCTGTATCGTAAACTAGTACTGTATTCTGGAAGCAACTTCAGAAAATAATGTACAGGTACCCGAGTATCCCCAGACCCCCAGACGCAGGAGCGCATCAACAATAGCCGGCCAACTGGCGCTATTGAACATGTTCCTTACATCCAGAGTCACTACTGCACAGTAGCAAATCCCCCTCCTTTTACGCTGGAGCGCTATCTCGGCGGATTTTGTAACCGACAGGATAACGTCTACGATCGGCCTTCCCTTCCGGAAGCCGAACTGGTTGCTCGATAGACCATTCACACCCTCGGTGTGCCACAATATTCTATGAGGAGGATCTTTTCGAGCACCTTCCCCGCCGTGTCGATCAAGCAAATTGGTCTATATGCCGTCGGGTCTCCAGGTGGTTTCCCCGCCCTTGGCAATAGAACCAGGCTCTGCCGCCTCCAAACCGCTAGCAAAACTCTGAGCTGATCTGAACATCCCGGGAGCCTCTGCATTAGCGACTTTTAAGGCCAGGTTCGGAAATCCGCCGGGATCTGGGGCGTTTCGTACACTAATGAATTTTCACAGAGGTTTCATAGGGGTCAGAGTCGTTGCAAAGCGTTTCAGGGCGTTTCAGGAGGTTTCAGATAGGTTTTAAGGGGCTCCAGAGGCTTCCAGGTGAATTTCACGAAGGTTTCATGGTGAAATTTAGAGGTATTTTAAACCGTTTCAAGGCTTTTCAGGGCGTTTCAGTATGTTTCAGAGGGACTTTAGGGGGATCCATGTGAGTTTCGCGGAAATTTCATGGGAGTTTGAGAGACATTTCAAAGAGTTTCAAGGCGTTCCAATCGTTTTAAGGCATTTCCTGAGGTTTTTCTGTGGTTTACGGGGGCTTCAGAGGCTCTAAGGTGATTATTTTTATTCTTCAATTGCTTAACCTAATTTGCAGCTCTATTGTCCACTAGGGCACTGCGTGAGCGATTCCAATTGGAAGCTGTACATACACTTCGTACAGCGCCTAAATGTATTCTATTCCAATTGTACTACATCGAACTGGTTGCCGTTGTGCTGCTTTCACTTTCTACCCTATCAAGGTAGAATGATGAGCATGATGATGTTGATGTGTGGCTGTTGGTTGTTCCTGTTTCCAGTCTGATTGGGGGTCCATTATGGGTTGCCGTTCGCCGATGTCCAAGTATCCGGGTCCATTTGACCCATATAGGCTCAGAAGAGGGTCAGAGTCAGCCGTCAGTGCCGGGGCTGGGATCGAACCCATGACCATCTGCTTATGAAGCAAACGTGTGACCAATTGCGCCACGTGCCCCGGCGTAAAGGTGAACTTCACGGAGAGTTTCTGAGGGTTCCAGATGCGTTTCAAAGCGTTCAATGCTTTTCAGGGCGTTTCAATAGGTTTCAGAGCGGTATTGGGGAGCTTCTGAGGCTTGTAGGTGAATTTCTCTGAGATTTCATGGGTTTTTAGAGGTGTTAGAAAGCGTTTCAAAGCATTTCAAGGCGTTTCAGGAGGTTTAGATGGATTATGGGGGCTTCAGAGCTGTGAAAAACACGAAGCATAGGGGTTTTAGAGGCATTACTAAGAGTTTCAAGGCGTTTCAATGCATTTCAGGGCGCTCCAGCAGGTTTCAGGAACATTCATGGGTGTTTCAGAAGCGTTCCAAAGCGTATCAAGGCGTTTCAATGCATTTCAGGGCGTTTCAGAAAGTTTCAGAGAGGATTTAGGGGCTGCTGAGGCTCTCAGGTGAATTACACGGAGATTTCATGAGGTTTCCAGAGACGTTTCAAAGTGTTTCACGATTGCATGAGGCTGTATGAATATGGGCCTTAGTAGTAAAGCTCTTAGAGGTAACCAAATACGCTAGTAGATCCGATGACCTATACTCACTCAAGGTAGTTCTTGGAAATCTTCAAACAGACAATAAACTCACTACTTAACAGCACATAATACATGAGCCTGTATAAGCATAAATTTTCTTCATAATGTTCAAATAGATCACAGATTTCGCTAGTTGATCAGATGGCCTATATAATCATATAACCCACCACTTGATAGAATATAGATGCCTGAGGATGTGTGAGTATGCATACATTCATACGCTTGATAGATCATATCTACCTGAGGCTGTGTGAGTATCAACCTTAGTGATAAAGATTTTGGAGACAACCAACTCCGTTGGTCGATCCGATAGCATATACTGAAGGAAGTTCTAAGAGATCCTCAAACTGATAATAAACTGACCACTTGACAACACATAGTTACATGAGTGTTGGTTAGCAAGAATTTCATTCATAATGCTCCAATAGATTACTGCTTACGCTAGTTGATCAGATGGCCTAAACTCCAGGGAGTTCTCAGATACTCATATAAAACCATAGAAGTTAAGATTTGATAGAACATAGATGCCAGAGGCTGTGTAAGCTTAAGTATTCAAAATCCCAATAGATACAATTAGTAGCTCTCGCAGATTCGATGATCTCTACTCAAGGGAGACCCTTGAACTATAATTGGACTCACTGGACTACCTGAGTCTGTGTGAGTATGTCCCTAAGTCATACAGCTCTAAGAGACAATTAAATACGTTGGTAGATCCGATGACCTATCCAGTTCAAACTACTTGTTACTAACAAGTTGTTAGGCCAGGACTACAAACAATCACGTCAGTAATCGACTCCGCACCATTCCGACAAAAAGTACTCTTGGTACCGATATTAGCCAGGTCGACCACCTGGTGGCTCCTCACCTGACGGCTGCCTCCCACGCTTCTGCGGTTGCATGTCATAAACAATGGCATCCAACACAATTTTTGGGCTATTGACGAAAGCGAAGCCCTCCGTCTGGGTAGACTTTGGAACCTTCAACTTCACGGGTTCTGCCACTACCATAGTTGTCATGAGTTTCGCATGATTCTGCTTGATCGCCATCATTGACTAAAGAAGCCTCATAAGGACCTGCTTGAGATTCCAAGTAACAAATTGTTTAGTTAAACAGACTAGAAAAGGTTCTTAGAACCATCATTAAACCAAAATAAAATGTAGAGGGCTTTATGACGATTCTCAAAACCTCTACAAGACTACTGATGTTAGATTACGAGGAAACTAAGAAAATGATGAATTCATCCCCTCGAACACTCATTCCTCGGTACGGGTCATCCGTGTCGGTGACACCTTGCATAGGGGTTAGCACGTTCAATTAACTCATACCACCGGAACAGGTCATCCGTAGTTCTATTCTGACTCACAGAAAGGGGGTGGGTCTGCCCGTCTAGCTAAAAATCGATTAGTCTGACCTCTATGAACCTCGAGCTTATTACATCTCTTTAGAACACAGCTTGCCATGCCTGAAGATCTGAAGGCGCACACTACAGAGAGTTCTTGGATGATCTTGGACGTTCGATAAGATCGAGATCCTCTCAGAATACCAGAAATTCCGTTGAAATACTACATATTTGGAGAACTGATATATTGCTCAAATTATGTGTTTGTATTTATTTTTCGATTCCTCCAGGAATTCTGGCCTAGATAAGGTACGCTGGGGCAAGTTGAAACGGGTGGGGCAAGATGAAACAGCGGGTTAACATGATGTTTACTAATGACGATAAACAGTTTGATCGCCATAACACAATTTCCAAATTGTATTGCAATCTATTTCAAAACTTCGTGTTTCATCTTGCCCCGGTGTACCTTATCCTCAGGAATACTTCTTGGGATTCCTCCAGGAATTCCTCCCGTGATTTCTCTAGTAATCTTCCCAGGATTTTCTTCTGATGTTATCCCAGAGATCCTTCTGAGATCCCTGTCCCACTGTCCCATGTGAACCATGGGACAACTATTCTACATACGGCAGTCCAGGAGTTTCTTTTTTTTTTAATTTAGAGTTTTTCTGCCGTAGACAGGTTCATCCCAAGTCCAGGAGTTCCTCCGCGGATTCTATTTATCAGAATTTCCATCCAGGTTTCCTCCATTATTTCAATCTCAGATTCCGCCAGATGTTCTTTCTGGGATACCTTCCGGGATTCTTTAAGGGAATGTCTAGGTGTTTATTCTGTGATATCTCAAGAACATTCTTCTGGAATCATTGTATAAGTTTCCTCCAGGGGTTTCATCTGAGATTTCTGCAGTAATTTTAACCGGGAGCATCCGAAATTCACCCAGGAGTTTTTTTTTTCTGGAATTTCTTCTGAGATTCACTCAAGTGTTTATTTCAAGATTCCTCCGGATTCCAAGCTGAGATTTATCGTGCAGTTCCGTGTGAGACTTTTCCATGATCTCCTTCCGGAATTGTTCCGGTAACTCCTTCTGGGATTGTTTCATTAACCCCTTCCATGGCTCTTCAGTTTACTTTTTCCTGAATTTGTTCTGGTATTTCTGTAGATCGAACTGAAATTCCTCCGAAAGTTTAATCTAAAGTTCTTTCAGATGCTCCGAATGGAAATCCATTAGGAGTCTTAAAGAATTCCCGATGGAATTACTGCAGCAGCTCGGTATGGAATTCTTTCATGAGTTTCTAATTCATGGAGCCTCTTCAACCAGGCTTCAACAATTTCTTATAAAATTCGATTTTTTTTTTGTAAGAAATTTCTCTAAGAGTTCCTTCTGGGTTTCCTCCCATAGTTCTTTCTCATATTACATTTCTATTGACATTTCTTCTAAGAATTACAGAAAGGACTTCTCCCCAATAACATTCTGATGACCAAAGACTCTTGTAAAGGTTTTTAAAACCATCACAAAACCTAACACTTGTTCTAAGAACCTCTTCTAGTCTTTTGAACTAAAAAAATATTACTATGACTAGTAATTCAAGAAGAAATTCCGTAAGCAGTTTCTGGAGCAATTACGGAAAGAACTGCTGGAGGAATTTGAGATAGGAGGTTTTTTAGGAATCTCAAGAGATACTCTTAGAAGCATCACAGAGAGATCACTTAAAAAATCCTCAGTTGAAACTTTCATAGGCATCCCAGTAAGAACTTCTGGGAAACCCAGGAATGAATTTCCAGGAAAACACGGATGTAGTTGCAAGTGAAATCCCTGGAAGAATTTCAGGGGAAATAATTGAAGGAAGTCCTAGAGAAACTCAAGGAGGAAATCCAGAGCAGATAATGCGTGAGCTAGAAAAGAACACTCGTGCATACCTGTCAGAATGACCTGAGAATTGTCAAACTGTGAAATGAAGAATAATAATAAAAATACAGAAAGTAGAAGATTCATGATTGCCAAACGCCTAAAACTTCAATTTATTGAAATGGTCATCTCGTTTCATGAAGCAGTGTACAACTCCACAGGAAAGTATTTTTTGTCTCTCGCATTGAAGTTTTCGTTTTGGCTAATATAGTTTTCCTTGCGGGATCGGTCATTCTGAAAGTTTCACTGCGCTTTCGCTGAAAGATGTTCCACGGTAGAATGGTCAGCTAAGAGGGGATCGGTGGGAGAGGGGGAACGGGATACCTTTTACTTATCTCTGTCTGGATACGCTCGGAAGAGTACACCATCATGGTCGGCTGATGATTGAATTTGAGATCCATCCGCAGCCAGCCAGACTCACACCTGTTTGGTGGTGGATCATCCATTCCCAAGGATTAACGAAAGAGGGAAGAGGTGGGAAAGCATCGATAGAAAGTGATCTAATTTTAGACACCATGCTGCTGTGATGGGGAAAATTGGGTTAGAGAAATTTTTAATTGGCCACTTGAGAATTGCAAGATGGCGATGGGTGGGGGGTAGTTAAAAGCGGCGGTGGGTGCAAGTGAAATGATAACCAAAGCCATCGATGAGGAATTTGGATGTAGGAAGTGAATGTTTTGTTGGAGTTCATCGGCCCAGTGATCTGGTTTGTATGTTTATACGGCTTTCCGTCAGATGCATGGTCTACCGGAGCGTGGGAGTGGTCAGTATCAAACACAGAGTCTTATCGGTCTAGTTCAATGCATATGTTGAAACTATTTAGAATTGAAAGCAATAAATAAAGTATTGTAAAAAATGTCGATGGAAGTTCATCAGTTGGTAGTATATTTGAGTGTAAGGTGCTTACTAAGGTGGCCCACCTTATATAAAAAACAAAAATTTCGAAAAATACCAAGTCTTACCTCCCGAAACAGTTGTTTTGGACACCCAGAAGCTAGGTTCTAAATTTGAGCAAAATCGATCAAGCCTAAGGGGGCGCTCAAAACGCTTAAAATTTGTATGGGAAAACTTGGCCAAATGTATGCAGAAATTTTAAGTTTTCAAAATTTGCCGTTAGGTAGCTCCTGAAAAATTAAAAAAAAGTAATACGCGGACAAGAATGCATTCTAAAAAGATACCTGGAGGAATTATTGAAATTTAAAATCCCGCTGAAATTTAAAATCCTGAAGTAACCAGCTCTGTTTCTAGCATGACAGTACTGAGCTTGATAATATCCATCTCTCTATGAACTTGTTAGGTATAGCCCATGATTTTTGCGACTGTACCAAATACCAGACGGAATTCCATTGAGTAAGCACTAGGGTGGCCCACACTTATTTGAAAAACAAAAATTTCGAAAAATGCTAAATCTTACCTCCTGAATCAGTTGTTTTGGACTCCCAGAGTCTACATTCAAAATTTGAGCAAAATCGATCAAGCCTAAGGGGGCGCTCAAAACGCTTGAAGCCTGGAAAAACTTGGGAAAACTTGGCCAAATGTATGCAGAAATTTTAAGTTTTCGATTTTTGCCGCTAGGTGGCGCTGTAAGCGTTCAATAATCAAACCCCTTGGTATTATTGTAAGTGACTATATGCCAAACAACTTTGTCGAAGACCGCAAAGTGATCCGACGTCTGTGTAAAAAGATATACCCTAGATAAAGTGAGGCAAGACATTATTGTTGTTTTTCCAGTACATGTAAACAAAGGAATAATATCAATACATATAATGAAATCTCAATATTTTGCTTCACTTTGCCTAGGGTATAACTTTTTTTATAGCCGACGGGTCACTTCGCGGTCTTCGACAAAGTTCTTTGGCATATAGTCACTTATAATAATACCAAGGGGTTTGATTATTGAACGCTTACAGCGCCACCTAGCGGCAAAAATCGAAAACTTAAAATTTCTGCATATATTTGGCCAAGTTTTCCCATACAAACTTCAAGAGTTTTGAGCGCCCCCTTAGGCCTAATCGATTTTGCTCAAATTTTGAATGTAGATTCTGGTAGTCCAAAACAACTGATTCATAGGTAAGATTTAGCATTTTTCGAAATTTTTGTTTTTCATATAAGTGTGGGCCACTCTAGTGCTTACTCAATGGAATTCCGTCTGGTACTTGGTACAGTCGCAAAAATCATGGGCTATACCTAACAAGTTCATAGAGAGATGGATATTATCAAGCTCAGTACTGTCATGCTAGAAACAGAGCTGGTTACTTCAGGATTTTAAATTTCAGCGGGATTTTAAATTTCAATTATTCCTCCAGATATCTATTAAGAATGCATTCTTGTCCGCGTATTATTATTTTTTTAATTTTTCAGGAATTACTTCAGAGATTATTTTATAAACTTTCCTTGGGGCTTCTTCAGGAGATTCTGAAGAATTTTTTGAAAGATTTATCTTGCAATTAGTCCACGAGTTTCTTCAGTAATTCATTCAAAAAATCCTTTTGGCATTCCTTCAGGGATACTTTAGGAAATTCTTCACAAATTGCTTTAGAAGTCAATTCCTTCATGTATTTCTTCAAACATTTTTGAAGAAATTCCCCAGGATCAGAGTTCTGTCTAGGAGTTTTTCTTTATGACATCTCCAGGAATGCTTCTAGAAAATTCTCTAGGAATTCGTTAGGGAATTTCTCCAGTGGCTTCTCAACGAATTTCTCAAAAGACTTCTTTGAAGGATGCAATTTTCACACATTTTTCTTGTTAACTTCTAAAGGATTTCCCTTATAAAATTCAGAATTTTGTCCATTAAGTCCTTATAGATTCTCTCAGCTGTTTCTGTGGAAATCTTTCCAAAATCTTTTCAGTGGCATTTTTGAAGAAATTTTCATAAAAATTATTGTTCTATGAATACTAGACCGGCCCAAAAACAAAAATGTCGAAAAATTCCACGGGGCACCCTCCAGAATCGTGCCTTTGGATGAGAAGAGCAATCTGTGAAAATTTCAGCTCAATCGGTTTAAAATTGAGCTGGCGCAAATGAGTTGAAGGTTTGTATGGGATTTTCAGTCCAAATATATGGGAAATTGGATGGCCTACAGTCTCTCACTCAGTACGCCGGTTCAACGAGTTCGATTTAGCTCAGAATTGAAAGAATGGTAGCTGATACCCTAAGGCACAATTTTGTAGAAGACCATATCATGATAAGACTTAATTTTACTTGCGGTTTCAGCTAACGAAAGCAGGATGAGGACATCTTCCCCTGTTTACTCTCGGTTGCTACATGCAGCACGTGTTTGCTGTTCGAAACTTGCGCTTTACATCATAGGCGGCTATGTTGTCCTTCATTTCAATTGCTCACGTACGTGTGCGGGTATCGAAACAATGGAGAATCACATAGCTGCCTATGATGTAGTGCGCAAGCTTCGACCGACAAACATGTGCTGCATGTAACAACCGAGAGTAAACAGGGGAAGATGTCCTCATCCTGCTTTCGTTAGCTGAAACCGCAAGTAAAATTAAGTCTTATCATGATATGGTCCTCTACAAAATTGTTCCTTAGGGTATCAACTAACATTCTTTCAATTCTGAGCTAAATCGAACTCGCTGAACCGGCGTACTGAGTGAGAGACTGTAGGCCATCCAATTTCCCATATATTTGGACTGAAAATCCCATACAAACCTTCAACTCATTTGCGCCAGCTCAGTTTTAAACCGATTGAGCTGAATCCTTCACAGATTGTTCTTCTCATCCAAAGGCACGATTCTAGAGGGTGCCCCGTGAATTTTTCCAACTTTTCTTTCTCGTCATACAAATGTGGGCCGGTCTAATGAATACCTAAGGAGGGTTCTCCAGTTCTTCCAGGTATTGTTTCAAAGAATCCTTCAAAAAATCAATTTTACAGAAATTGTTTCATTGTTTTTCTAAAGAATTTTCATTACATATTTCTACAGATAGCAATTCCAAGATTTTTGTGTACTTTTGTATTCAATTTAACACTAAATGCTTCTAAGTATTCCTCCAGACGCGGCACCAGTAGAATTTCCAAACATTCCTTCAGAAAATCCTATCAGGATCCGCCAGAAATTTGTGCAGACATTTTTTGAAGAGGGTTAAAAAAGACCTCAACGAATTTGTCTAGGAGTTCCTCCAGAAATATTTCAAGCAATTTTCCTAGAAATCACTTCCACAATTTCTTCAAAAGATTCTCATGAATCGTTTCTAGGAATTAAGAAGGTATCTTATGAGTTTCTTGAAGTATTCTCCCAGACATTCATGTAGGAATTGCTCCAGAGATAGCATAATAAATTGTTTCAGGTATTTTTGTCCAGAAATCCCTCCAGAAAGAATTTCATCATGGGATCTCCAAAGGTGTCACCAGGAGTTTGTTTTGAGGGAATTCTTCAGACAATCCTCCAGGTATTTCTTTACAAATTCCTAATGAGCTTTCTTCAAGAATTCTTCCAATATTTTTGTGCTTTTTCTAGAAGACCTTTCGTTAAAAACCCTGAAGGAATATCTTTAACAATACCTGCGAGAATATGTAAAGGAATCCCAAGATGTATCTGTGACGATAACGTTGGAGCAGTTTCTAAACAAAATCATTATAGAAACTTCTGCTGGAATCTCTGAAGTTCTCAAGAAATTTTTGAAGGAACCCTTGGAAGAATATCCAAAGAAATTTCTGACGATTTTTTAGAGGAATGACTGAAAACCTTCATGCAAGAATATTTGAAGAAATCCCTCCCTGAAATTTTTAAAGAAATCCCTTTTATTCTGAAGAAGCCTCCGGAGATATTTGTGAAAGAATCCCTGAATTTAAAAAAAAATCTCCAGTGGAATCTCTGTAGATATTTCAGCAAGTACTCTTGAATGAATCTCTAGAGGAAATTTATTCAAGAAATGGGAAATGTCCTAGAAATTGCAATTTGTTTTCTGATAATTTCTCATTCCCTAGTGAGAAATATTTATCGACGACTTCATTTATTTTCCATAAATAATCACCATCATGGATTTGTTATGCAAACGGAAAATTAAAAATGTCATGACATTTTTTTAAAACTTATTCCATGACATTTCCCACTCTTTGAAAAGGAATTTCTGAAGAACTCCCGTGATATATTCCTGAAGAACATCCTCGCATTTCTAAAAGCGTTAATAGGAATTCCTGGAAAATTACCTAGATGAGCTTCTATAAAGATCCATAGAAAAGTGTATTGAGATATTTCTAAAATAATACCTGCAGAAATACCTAGCAATATTTCTGAATAAATTCTTTGAAGAATTTAGGAAGATATACATGTGTTTATCCTCATTTGGGCAAATACTTGGAAAATTTATGCGGGTAGTCCTGGAAGAATTTCTGTATGAACTACTGCAAAAATCTCTGAAGGAATTATATTTGAAAGTAAATGTAATAATCTCCGGAGGAGTTCCGTAAGGATTTTCCGGATCCCTAAAGAAATTCCTGGGCACATTCCTTTGGGAACTTTATTCATGACACACATATTTCATATATGTGGAATTAAGAGACAGCATCAAAAATTTACTTTCATGCGCTCGAACACCGTTATCATGCTATTTATCGCTTATCATGTATTCATTAGCGAAACCTTGACTTACAATCGTCGCTTTTATCTATCACCATTTCCATTGGAATCATTTCGTATACATTTAAACCCCCATTCGCTACTTCAGAGCCATTATCGTCGTCTAATCATCGTCCTCATCGCCGTCGTCGTGTTCGTCGTAGCTTCGAAGTGCTTTTACAACTGTTTATCGTCGCCGCTGTGCTTCCGCATATCATCATCACCCTTTCCCGCTCCGACCGAACGCGTCATCGTTCGCTCGTTCGTCACTGCAGCCCACAATTCCTCGAACAGCATCTCCCCAACAGCTAGCTAGCAACTGCATTCAAGCAGCCAGCCAGAGTTCAAGTTCGTACATTGACACCATTCCGACTTTTCTCTTCGCATTTCGTTTCGCAATGATTTTCCGCACACTCACTGGCTCACTCACTCACACCCAGCTCAACAAAGCAAGAAGCTTTGTTACGATTTCAGGCTTTCAGCTCGAGATACCTAGGTGTGCTCTCTCTGCCAGCGCAGCTTCATTTCTCTTCCGTGATGCAGCTCGAGACATTTGCTTGATAGTACATATCTTTTTACAGGTAGGTTTGTAGGTAGACTTGTAGGTTGTGCAACGGAGATTACACGATTAGTGAGAAGCGCTGAGATAGCAATAAGAGATGCAATGAATGTTGATTTTCATCTCTCGCAATGATATTAGGACGGGTCGTTGAACTTGCTATAGCGTATAAAAGGTAACCTTGGCTGATATTGTATATCATGTTTTACACTTTTTGAAGATGTAATAAGGGGTTACATACTTTTCGAGGGTCAAAAATCGGAAAAATCGGAAGTACGAAGTAACTTGCCACGTTCATAAGAATGTGAAATTTTGAAGTACCGCCTACAAAGAGCTATAGCAGATCATGCTCCGGCTCTAACCTGAAATGGAAGAGTCCGCGGGAAGTTTTTTAACCTTCAACAACTTAACCTAATATACAGCTCTTTTGTCCACTGGGGCACTGCGTGAACGATTCCAATTGGCAGCTATACTTTTACACTTTGTACAGCGCCCAAATGTATTCTATTCTAATTCTACAATATCGAACTGTTTGCCTTTGCACTGCTGGCACTTTTCTACCCTGTCCAAGGTAGAATGATGAGCACGAGGATGTAAATGTGTTGCTCTTGTTCCTTTTCCAGTCCAATTAGGGGTCCATTACATACATGAATTTGTTCATCATCACATTTAAGACAAGACATAAGCAACAATAGTACGCCACAATACTCTATTTGTGGCTGCCGCTCTCCATCTTCGGTTGCGCCCAATGCTCGCCAGGTCCACCTCCACCTGGTCAGCCCATCGTGCTCTCTGTGCTCCACGCCTTCTTGTTCCAACCGGATCAGTTGCAAACACCAGCTTTGCAGGGTTGTTGCCCGGCATTCTTGCAACATGCCCTGCCTACCGTATCCTTTCGGCTTCTTTCTGTATACTGGGTTCGCCGTAAAGTGCAGCGAGCTAGTGGTTCATCCTTCTCCGCCACACACCGTTCTCCTGCACACCGATGAAGATCGTCCTTAGCACGCGTCGCTCGAGAACTCCGAGTGCTTGCAGGTGTTTCTCGAGCATGGTCCATGTCTCGTGTCCGTAGAGGACCACATGATGAATTTGGTGCGTGGGTGAATCTTTTACGACCGCAGTTTCTTCTGGAGCCCGTAGTAGGCCCGACTTCCGCTGATGATGCGCCTCCGAATTTCACGGCTCACGTTGTTGTCAGCCGTCAGTAAGGATCCGAGGTAGACGAATTCCTCCACCAACTCGAAAGTATCCCCGTCTCTCGTAACATTAC
This sequence comes from Aedes albopictus, assembly GCF_035046485.1. Taxonomy (NCBI): domain Eukaryota; kingdom Metazoa; phylum Arthropoda; class Insecta; order Diptera; family Culicidae; genus Aedes; species Aedes albopictus. Next base: position 394,390,089 of record NC_085137.1, read on the forward strand.
AACCAAGACGGATCTGGCCGTGTTCGGTTCTGCCTACCAGCATGTACTTTGGTTTAGCACCAGTCCGACCTTTGCTGAATCGCATTTTAGGTGGGTGTACAGCTCTGCCATCGTTCCAAATGTTGGGGCATTAATATTCATGTCGTCCACAAAGCACACAAATTGACCAGATTTTGTGAAAATCCCCGGCTGTTGAGCCCGGCTCGTCGCATCACACCTTCGAGAGCGATGTTGAAGAGTAGGCAGAGAGTTCATCACCTTGTCGCAGTCCCCGGCGAGATTCGAATGAACTGGATGGTTAACCCGAAACCTTCAAGTAGTTTTGCACACCGTCCATCATTGCTTTAATCAGTCTAGTCAGCTTCCCAGGAAAGCAGTTTTCCTCCATGATTCTCCATAGCTCTGCGCGCTCGATACTGTCGTATGCCGGCTTGAAGTCGATGAACAGGTGATGCGTTGGGACCTGGTATTCACGGCATTTCTGGAGAATTTTCTGTACGGTAAAGATCTGGTCCGTTGTTAACCGGCCGTCGATGAAACCAGCTTGATAACTTCCCACGACCTCATTCGTTTTAGGTGATAGACGACGGAAGATGATCTGGGATAGCACTTTGTAGGCTGCATTCAAAATAGTGATCGCTCTGAAGTTCTCACATTATAAATTATCGCCATTCTTGTGAATGGGGCAGATTACCCCTTCCTTCCACTCCTCCGGTAGCTTTTCGGTTTCCCAGATCCTGACTATCAGCCGAAGCAGACAAGTGGCCAACTTCTCTGGGCCGATCTTGAAGAGCTCAGCTGCGATACCATCCTTATCAGCTGCTTTGTTGGTTTTGAGCTGGTGAATGGCATCCTTAACTTCCCTCAGCGTAGGAGAGGGTTTATTTCCGTCCTCCGCTGCACTGGCGTCGTCGTTTCCTCCGTTGCCGTGGTCTCCCATGACTACGTTCTCCACGCCATGCAGGTACTCATCGAAGTGCTGCTTCCACCTTTCGATCACCTCACGTCCGTCCGTCAGGAGGCTTCCGTCCTTATCCCTGCATATTTCGGCTCGCGGCACGAAGCCGTTGTGGGATGCGTTGAGCTTCTGATAGAACTTCCGTGATTCTTGGGAATGGCACAGCAGTTCCATTTCTTCGCACTCCGCTTCTTCCAGGCAGCGCTTTTTCTCCCGAAAGAGGCGGGTCTGCTGTTTCCGCTTCTGTTTGTAATGTTCCACGTTTTGTCGGGTCCCTTGCTGCAGTATTACCGACCTCGCTGCGTTCTTCTCCTCCAAAACCGTTCTGCACTCTTCGTCGAACCATTCGTTTCATCGGCTCCGGTCTACGTACCCGATGCACCTGCATATTCTTTCGTCGATCGGCCACCAACGGATCACGCGCCTCTGCATATCACTCATCACGATGAAAGCTGTTCCCATCTCGCGTGTGTTGCCGCAACTCTGGTAGATGGTATGATTACCTCTAAAAGTTTACACCACAGATCCTGTCCAACACACCTCCTGCAGCGCTACGATGCCGAACCCGCGATCCTTCAGTAGATCGGCGAGTATGCGGGTGCTCCTAATGAAGTTGAGAGATCGGCAGTTCCACGTACCGAGTCTCCAATCGCAAGTCCTTTTTGTTCGCTGGGGTCGTTGCCGTTGGTCTCGGTTCGTATTATTCTGTTGCTGATTTTCCGTTACAATGTTTTTTTACAGCTGGCTCGTAAGGCCTGACACCAACCCCCTACTTCCCGGAGGACCATAGTACACAGTTGAGCTTCCCTGGCACTGGAACGTTGATCAGCCGCCCCTAACATGGGGATCAGACGCTGTTCTGAGCCGCTCCTCCTGGAGAACAGACGCTCAGGTTTGCCGAAGCAAACCCCCCCTTCCCTGTCAGGCTACGACCAAAGTTCCCACCGGAGTTGATTACCCGATCTTCCCTAAGGTTGCTCATAGTTTCCGGCCGGTACCACAAGGAGGTAGGGATAGAAGTTGCTCGGCAGAGGCTAGTGGATCATAATGGGATCTGAATTGCGCAGCATACCCAGCCTTTACCGTACCTACCCGGAACCATGTTAGACATAAAAGGAAAGAAGCGCTGCTCAACCCGCATTTGAAAACGTTTACAATGATTGACAAATTGTTCTGATTTGTCGACGCATGGACTTCTGCACGAATTGATGCTGGCCTGCTTACTCTCACAGAAAGTTTTGACGTTTGAGCGGTACCGCTCCGTTAAAACCTAAAATTTTCTGTGAAAGTAAATAGAACAGGATCAATTCTTGCAGAAGTCCATAATACATAAAACTTTGTGATGATATACTTAGTACTTAGAGCTTGACAGCAGCTCTTTCAGCATATGTTTTCAACAGCTTGTAACATAATTTAAAAAAAAAATCGCACTGCAATAATGATCGATGCTCTCTTTCGTTAATAAGTTGTTCAGTATATCATTTTCGATCGTTTTCATACTTAATTATGCTAGCCCTAGGTTTCCTTCCATCAAATGACACCAAGAGATCATCCGAACACTGATCGTCGTATTTCCGGGGATAATCCCAGAAGAAAATCGATGAAGAGCAATCGACTGTAGAATTCTAAATGCAAGAAGTATTTTCATCAATCCATTGTCGGTCATTACTTTCCCACATCAAAAGCCTTTGTCGCTTCTGTAAAACAATCTCCTGTAGCTTTTCCCATACTATTGTCAAAGGATGAATCTGCTAAAGCCTGTTGACTATCACGTCAATCAAAAATGTCGGTAGTGAATACAATAAAGACATCCAAGATTCTTGCAGATGCATCGTACTCTTCCACTAACAAGCTCCCTCATGGGAATTCAAACCTCAAAGTGAGGCTAGAGCACTCACTGTATCCACTCCCGCAAAACTTCCGTTACAGTTAATCGTCCACTACAGTGACACTGCCCCCAGGCACACTTATCGAAAAAATAAATCTATCCTCATGCACAAAGATCGTGATCTACCCCAAGCCACTCGATTTCCCACTTTGTAGAACTTCCCCATGACCTCAACCTTACAGTAAACCACCATCGCCACCAGTCTACGGCGGCAGCGAATTTCCTGTTTCTGTGCATCTTACATAACCCAAGCAATGGACGACCACCAAGACATCTCCAAGTGTTCCATAGATGGGCAGAGGTATCCACATTACAGTTATATTCCTCTCTCTAACGTAATTGATCTCCGAACTCCCTTGTCAACCCCCTCCTCCCATCCCAATCGATGAAGTAATAGTACACTCAGACTCAAGCTACCCGTTGACGACGACGACGACGGTGGAACAAGCAAGCGAAGATATTGTCGCAAACCTTTCTCTTTCCGAGCGCCCACCCGAGTGTGTTTACTTTTCCTATAGATTGCAGCAGCATCCGCGCACTCATCGAGCACGACCGCGAGAGAAACGTGTACCTAGTCCCAACCAACAGCAACCAGCAGAGTCCAAGTTCAAAGCACTTTACTTGTGCCATTTTCCCGAGTGGCGCAATTGCACTTCTATTCAGTCGCTTCGCTCGGGCCCTAGACGTAGATAAACTTGAACTTGCAACTACTGACGCAACTGGCGGCGGCGCGCAGCTGCATCGCTGTAATTACATTGCTGGCTTGGCAAACTGGCTCAACTCCGGCTGCTATTATTGGGTAGGCGGAAAAAGGTGTTTCAGTCTCAGTCAGTCCCGTGAGATTGCGCCGCCGCCGCCGTCGTCGTCTTGGGAATCGGCCAGCAGCAGTTTTATCACACTTCTACATATCTAGGAACTGTTTTCCCCGTCTATCTAGAAATGGTCGAATGAATCTCACTAAAGTCCTCCGATAGTGCATTCAACTTTGGTTGGCATCAGCTGATGAGCTTGTAATGCTGCTGCAATGCTATACGCTGATTGAGATAGGTAGGAAAATGTTGATGGTGACAGATTGATGAATAACGGGAATATTCAATAGCATAGAGATAGACACAATGGAAAGGGAAGCTATTTGTGAAGATGAGCCTTTCAATTCTTCTTCTTAGCTTGACATTGCTACTTGGACATAGTTACTTCTCAGTTCAGCCTTGTTTAAACATATTTGTAGTTTTATACTACAAATAATAGACGTGGGAACCACTGACACGGTTAAGGCTGGGTATGTTGAGCAATTCAGATCTAATTGTGATCCACTAGCCTCTGCCCAGCTACTCCTATTCCTACCTCCGCGTGGTACCGGCTGGAAACTATGAGCAAATTTAGGGAAAATCGGGTAACCAACCCCGGGGGGAACTTGTGTCGTAGGCTGACAGGGAAGAGGTTTGCTTCTGCAAACCTGAGCAACTTGTTCCCCAGGAGGAGCGGCTCACAACAGCGTCTGATCCCCATGTTAGGGGCGGCTGATCAATGTCCGAGTGCTAGGGAAGGACTCTAAGTTCAACTGTGTTCTATGATCCTCCGGAAAGTAGGGGGCTGGTGTCAGGCCCTACAAGCCAGCCGTAAAAAAACATTGTAACAGAAAATCAGCAATAATAATATGAACCGAGACCAACGACAACGACCCCAGCGAACAAAAAGGACTTGCGATTGGAAACTTGGTACTGCCGATCTCTCAACTTCATTGAGAGCACCCGCAAACTCGCTGATCTACTGAAGGACCGCGAGTTCGGCATCGTAGCGGTGTGTGTTGAACAGGATCCAGAGTGCGTATGTTTAGAGGTAATCATACCATCTAACAGAGCTGCGGCAACACACGCGACCTGGGAACAGCTTTCATCGTGATGGGTGATATGCAGAGACGCGTGATTGGTTGAGGGCCGATCGACGAAAGAATGTGCAGGTTGAGAATCAAAGTCCGATTTTTCAACTTCAGCATTATAAACGTGCACAACCCACATTCCGGAAGCACTGATGATGACAAAGACGCATTTTACGCGCAGCTCGGACTTGAGTTCGACAGCTGCCCAAGCCACGACATCAAGATCATCATAGGAGATCTAAACGCTCAGGTAGGCCAGGAGGATGAATTCAGACCGAGATCACCACAGCAGACGGAATCGCAAATCGACCACGTTCTGATTGACGCACGGCACTTCTCCCACATTATCGACGTCAGGACCTATCGTGGCGCCAACATCGACTCCGACCTTTATCTGGTGATGGTCAAACTGCGCCCAAAACTCTCCTCCATCAACAATGGACGGTACCGGCGACCGCCACGCTACAACCTAGAGCGACTGAAGCAACCAGATGTCGCCTCAGCATACGCGCAGAATCTCGAGGCTGCGTTGCCAGACGAGGGCGAGCTCGATGAGGCCCCTCTAGAGGACTGCTGGAGTACAGTGAAAGCAGCCATCAACGACGCAGCCAAGAGCTGCACCATCGGGTACGTGGAACGGAATCGACAGAATGAATGGTTCGACGAAGAGTGCAGAACGGTTTTGGAAGAGAAGAACGCAGCGAGGGCGGTAATGCTGCAGCAAGGAACTCGACAGAACGTGGAACGTTTCAAACAGAAGTGGAAACAGCAGACCCGCCTCTTTTGGGAGAAAAAGCGCCGCCTGGAAGCGGAGTGCAAAGAAAAGGAACTGCTTTGCCGTTCCCAAGAAACACGGAAGTTCTATGAGAATTATAGGAATTTCTCGGCTCTGGCAGTCTGAGTGGGTAGCAAACAGAATGCAAAACAAAAACACAAACATTGTAAACATACACAATAACACATCAAATACGGATAACACCACCACATGAAGAAAACGCAATAGCAATAATTCCCCCCCACACAATCACACTCTTACCAGTATAAGTTCCCGATCCGAGATCGAGGGTGTCGATAAAACACAGGTAGCGCGATTAGCTTCAAAAGCAACTAAAACGAGCTTTGAAAAAAGTGCTGCTATAAAAGCACCAGCAAACTACAGTGCCGCTCAAGCTATTTGACACCTATGCAGTAAGATTTTTTGCACAATATTTAATAATTCATAAATGTTAATCCCTTGTTCGTACCCTCATAGCCATAGCAAAAGTGGCCGCCATTATAATTACAGGACAAACAAATGTAGAGCTTCACACAACTTAAAAAAAAGCTAACTCCTGTAAGTAGCACTATGGGAAAAATGTTCGAAAATAGGGTTGTAAATTAGGAAATTGTTTTTACAAATATTTTAGATTCCCTGAAGAAGGTTAAATAAATATAACCGAAACGTCGGATGTAGGAGCAAAACAGCCTTTTGCTACCCACTCAGACTGCCAGAGCCGAGAAATTCCTATAATCTGTAGAATCCACAGTCGTAAAATCACACGTTCTATGAGAAGATCAACACATCCCACAACGGCCTCGTGCCGCGAGCCGAAATATCCAGGGATAAGGACGGAGACCTCTTGACGGACGGACGTGAGGTGATCGAGAGGTGAAAGCAGCACTTTGATCAGCACCTGAATAACGGGGAGAACGTAGGCACGGGAGACCACGGCAACGAAGGATACGACTACGTCAGTGCAGCGGAGGACGGAAATGAACCAACTCTTACGAGGGTTGTTGGGGATGCCATTCATCAACTCAAAACCAACAAAGCAGCTGGTAAGGATGGTATCACAGCTGAACTCATCAAGATGAGCCCAGAAAAACAAAAATACTACAATTCTGTTAGGAGTTCCTTCTGAGATTCTTTCATTGATTCCTCCAGTGACTTTGGACTTTTTTAGAGGTTTCTGTTAGCTATTTTTCATCGATTTTTCCCGAGATTCCTTTCGGGTTTTCTTTCGGATCTCCTTCTGGCTTTTTTTTAGTTTCTTTGGATGAATCTCAGGACTCTTATGAGGCCTGAGATTTTTTTCAGAAATTCCATCAAAGATTTCTTTGGACATTCCTACATTGATTTTTCACGGAATTATTCGAGAGAATCCTCTAGTAATTTCTTTAGAAATTTCTCCTGGTTGCCCAACAAGGGTTCCTTCGGAAATTCCTGCTGGAATTTCTTCATTGATTTCTCTCGAGATTCTTGTATTGATTTCTTCGGATACTTTTTCTGGGATACCTTCAGGGATGTTCTCGAGGTTCCTTTTGGGATTCTTGCAGGGACTCCTCCAAGATTTTGACAAGCATTCCTCCAGGAATTCCAGGAACCATGTTGGATGTGTCACTTAAAATTTCAAACTTTAAGTCTGGGCTTAGCAATGACAACAGTTTTGGCGGATTCATGCTAACTGCCTATTTGCCAGATTTTTCTTTGAAGCTTTCTTACAAACTTCTATCAAGGTTTCTTATGACTTCCTCACCGAGAATTGTGAGGTATTTCTGTTTTTTTTTTGCAGATGCCTTGACTCATGAAACTCATGAAAGAATTTCTGAAACAACAGGTATATTCTGTTGAACACATAGCTGGATTTTCTGATGAAATCCAGGAAAAATAGTCGAAGAAACAACTGGAAACCACTGGTGGAATACCTAAACCACTTGAAATATTTTTTGGAAAAAAATACTGGTGAAATCACGTAGTAAAATTCCTATACATTTTTTTAAAGTATTCTTGGAGAAATTCATAAATTCCTCCGCTTGAAGGAAATCATGGAGAAATTTTTACAGAAATCTCTGCAGATGTCTGAAAGCATCTGTAGAAAAGAATCTCAAGAAATCCTTAGAGGATTTTCTAAGACTTTCCTAAGAAATCTTAGGAGAAATTTCTGGAAAAGAAATATATTGCAGGAGTTTCTAAAGGAATGTGCAGAAACCTTGGGAATTTCCTTTATAATGTATTGTAGAATTTTTAAGGCATACCTTGGAGAAAATGCTCGTGAATGCTTTTGAATGATTTTCTAAAATTAAAAGATGAAGTGTTTTTGAGAAAGCGCATGGAAGGTTTTCTAAATGAATGCTTTCAAAAATAACTGGAGGAATCTATATGAGAAAAATTATCTGAAGAAACTCGTAGTTGAATTTTTGGAACAATCTACGAAAGATTTTTTGAAAGGCTTTTTCGAAGTATTTTCTGAAGGAATCCAGGTAATATTTTTTGAATCTATCCTTACAAGACTTACTTGAGGAATTTTTGGAAAATTATCTGAAGTACATACTAAAGTCTAAAGGAATCTCTACATGACTTTGTGAAAGAATTTCTGATTGAATTTCTTTAGGATGATATTTTTCTGGATGATTTAAAAAAAATATGAATGTCTAAAGAAATCCCTTGAGAAATTTCTGCAAAAACTCACAGCTTTCTTACGCAACTCTTTGTGAAACTTCTGGAGGAATTCCTAGTGCAATTTACGGACAAATAGGAAGTTGTTGTGGGAATTTGGAAAAAAATCCAAAGTAAGCCCACTACAAATTTTTGAAACATTTTCTGAAAAAAATTTGTATAGTTTCTGAAGGCATCGCTGATTATTTCATTAAAAAATCTCTTGAGAAGTTTCTGAATAAATGTATAAAGAAGCTTCTGAAAAAATCTCTCAACGATTTTTTTTTAAGAATTACTGGAGGAATTTCTGCCTAAATTCATGGATTTAAAAAAAAAAGAATTACAGAAGTAAATCATGCATGATGCTCTGCAAAAATTTTTGTGGAAATTGTAGAATAATAGAAACATCTAAACAAATCCCTCAGTAAAATTTCTGGAATCCGTGGAAGATTTTTTAAAGAATCCGTGAGGAAATTTTAGGGCGAACATTTTTTTTAGAAAGATTTTTTAGAAGAATTTCTGAAGACATTTTTGGTAGATTTTCTAAATAAATTCTCCTAACTTATTGGCAATGATGCTCAGAGAAATTTTTGAATGAAAATCCAGAAGAATTTCCGAGGCAATCCCTGGGCGAATTTCTCAAATAATCTCCGAAATGATTTGTGAAGAATCACAGAAGAATTGGTGAATCAATTCATGCCAGATTTCAAGAAAACAATCTTTTTGGTACGCTTCGGGAAGAAATATGGAAGATTTTATGAAATATCTGTAATTTGTAACATGATGATTTGATTTAGGAAGATTTCTTCGGATACCGACTTAATAAAGTTGAAAATTCTGGGTTCATTTACTTTCACTTAACATTGCAGAATTGGTTCAAAAGGCGATCGAGCAGATAGCGATACAACCTACACTACTCGTACAGAAAGGTCGTACGGCAAACACAGCACAACCAGTAACCACGCTCTACTAAGTGCTTGTCGCGAATGTCTAAGTTTCCGAAGGAACCCCTTGAGGAACAATTCGTAAAAAATACAGGGTCATTCTCGGAGACATTTTCAAATGAATACCCGAAAGAAGCTATGATTTTTTTTTTTGATATTTATGCAAATAAATAATGTTATTGTGTATGTCCATTGCTGAGAATATTGGTTTTGAATCAACCATACATGTGTTTGGAGTAAAAAAAAAATCGTTATTTAGCGAGAGTTACTAAGGGGCCATTCAAAAACCACGTAGACATTTTTGAGGAAGAGGGGACTGACCAAAATCTACGCTCCACACTAATTTAAAAAAAATTGAATGGTCAAAAGTCTACAAGAGGGGATTTGGTCTACGTGGCCCCTTACACTCCCGTTCAAAAGTTTGGGGTCACCCCCTCAAAAACATGTCATTTTTTAGGCCCATATCTCCGCCAATTTGCGTCCGATTTCAAAACCCTAGGTTTCATTCAAAAGATAATAAGTCAAAGAAACTTTGAACGTGATTTAAAAGAAACTTTTTCAAAAAAAATTGTATGTAAACTTTACCCAAAGTTGTCAATTTTCTAAAAAATGAATATATACTTACGGCAGTGTCGCTGGAAGTTGGGTCGACCAAATTTTAAGATGAGAGCGGTAATATGACCCATTTTCTATTAGCTTTCAACTGCTTTTTACAAGAACTTAGCTAAAAAATCTAGAAAAAAAGTTATTAAGTAAATTAATCCTTGATGTCATCGACCAAAAGTTTGGGGTCACCCCTCAATATGATGTATCGGCCAAAAGTTTGGGGTCACTTTCGTAAAACATGGAAAAGTGATTTGTTGATATCTTTGTCATCTTTCATTCAATTTTAATTCGTCTTGGCTTATTTGAAACAAAATGAATGATACTTACTGCATAGTCATTGAACCACACATATTTGTTGAAATGTACATACTAAAACTTAACGTAAAGTTGCCTCATTTTTTGAAGCGTGGTAAAATGTGCTAACTTTACATAACATTTTTATATACAAAAATCGTTAAATACGTTAAGTTGAAGATATCAAACGTAAATTATCTTTGAAATGAGCCAAAAATAATTAAAATTGAACTATAGATGACGAAGATATCATCAAATCACTTTTCCATGTTTTACGAAAGTGACCCCAAACTTTTGGCCGATACATCATATTGAGGGGTGACCCCAAACTTTTGGTCGATGACATCAAGGATTAATTTACTTAATAACTTTTTTTTCTAGATTTTTTAGCTAAGTTCTGTAAAAAGCAGTTGAAAGCTAATAGAAAATGGGTCATATTACCGCTCTCATCTTAAAATTTGGTCGACCCAACTTCCAGCGACACTGCCGTAAGTTTATATTCATTTTTTAGAAAATTTGGCAACTTTGGGTTAAGTTTACATACAAATTATTTTGAAAAAGTTTCTTTTTGATCATGTTCAAAGTTTCTTTGACTTATTATCTTTTGAATGAAACCTAGGGTTTTGAAATCGGACGCAAATTGGCGGAGATATGGGCCTAAAAAAATGACATGTTTTTGAGGGGGTGACCCCAAACTTTTGAACGGGAGAGTATATACAGTCAGGTTTTTTTTACGCGGGGGATACGTACCGCGTAAAAAATAAACTCAGTTCAAAATTCGAAAGACCGCGTAAAAAAAGTCTCACCATTTCTCGACGAATCATGCAAAAATAAGACGATGAAATTTTTTTTTGTATGGAGTTTTCATTTACGCGGCCGCGTAAATCAAAACCGCGTAAAAAAAGACCTGACTGTATACCAAAAATTTTGATTCGATTTTATAGACAGATTGAAAGTTGAAATGTCCACTAAATCGAGGTATACCTTTATGGCCTCTCAATGCATTGTTCATTTCAAAGTCAACTTTTAAATAAATTATGTCCACTAAATCAAGGATTTCCTATGATTTTGTTAGCATTAGCAGTTTTTACTCAACATTGGCAGCACTGCTAGCCACCAGTTGTGTCTCATTTCCTAGTGCGGATAAAATTACTTGAAATTTGCGTTTTTCGACAATTAAATAAAAGAATTTCGTTTCATTCTGTTCAACAAAGTGCATAGTATCGGAAAGTAGTTGAAGTTTTACCTATAAGTGGCTGAAAATACTTAAATTAGTGTTTGAAAATTGCTCGAAAAGCGCATCGACGCCGTATTGTTTTTCTTGTTCAACTTCGTGTACGCGAGTAACTGGAGCAGGGGGTGTGCAGAGAAGTGTGTGTGTGTGTGTGTGTGTGTGTGTGTGTGTGTGTGTGTGTGTGTGTGTGTGTGTGTGTGTGTGTGTGTGTGTGTGTGTTCGGGACACAACGTCGCGTTTTTGTCCGCTGCACTCTTTCGTTTGTGTATACTAGAACCGTTGATGTGTGGCGGGACCGTGGAAAGGAAAAAATCTTTGCACCGTGTGCGGAGCGGGTCATATGATGACGAGGGGAAGAAAGAACATTTGGTGGTGTGGTGGCAAAGACGTCAAACGATGTACAGAGCTAGTTTGTCTGTTTTTCTTTTGAAGAAGATAAAAATATGTGCACGGTATATCTAAAGAAAAAAAAGGGCGGTTCGGCATGCACTTCGGTCGCGAGTGGTTGTGTTCCTTATTGTTGCCGCTGAGCTCCAGTTTCATTATTTTTACATATATGGATTGCGGGGTCGTGTTTTACGTTGTTTAATCAAAAAATGGTCGATCATCATGTAAACAAGCTCGTTCTTTTTAAGAATAATGAAATAAAGAGTACCGTAGTTCAGTGAAAAGAAAATCGATCTTGGTGCAAGAGCTGGTGGAATTTCGAGTGGAATACATGCATGTCTGAAGTGGAGAAAAAAAGTTCGAAAGAGTGTTAGTGAAGTTGTAATACATTATGTACTGAGTTAATTCTATTTATTATGAGAAGATCGGAAGAGTGTGTTCAAGTGTTCAAGCATGAAATGAATGATTTCATGTAGCGGATCCTAATACGAGAAATTAGATCAGGATACATCAAATTATACGGGTGAGATCTATCCTTTTGCTTACTATGTTTTTGTTCCGCCCACATTGTGGCTTTTTGTGGCCGATCCTGATCGAACTGCTCAAGATGCGCTGAATGTATGCTGGAACCAATGCCATCACGTTGGCACCAGGTTGTGTAAGTTCGTCTTTCTCTTGTTTTTTTTTCTTTGTATGTTTTTCTATTTGTGTGTGGGAACGAAGAGGCTTAAGCTTGTGTATGTGAGAGTCAATCGGAACTTTTCTTCACACGTTTGTAGTCTGTTCCTAATTGGTCTAAGCTGAGATCGAAGAGGCGTCCAGTCATCAACAAGTTCGGCGCCACCCACCCATACTGATGCAGGGCGTGCAGGATGGAGCAGAGATTTTTATTTTCAGCGAGGCCGTTTTGTCATCGGAGTCGAACATTTTGTCCAAAATATACTTTTCCACGCTTCCAGTGAACAAACACGAGTGGTGACACTGATGTGGAGTGAAGTGGACTGTTCCATCGTTGGAATGCCGTTCACATCGGGAGTTTTGACATTGGAGCGGGTTGATTTCCAATTAGAATCCAAACGCTTTAGATGTCTCTTGGTCGAGTGAGTTTGGTTCACCGGTGGATCGGTCAATGCTTCGTAAAAGTTTATGCCATTAGACCTTGAGTGGCTTCGAAGGTGTGCGGAATCTGCGATGGGTCGGGGTGTTCAAATTTGTGTGTGTCCATGTTTTCAGCAATGTCAAGCTTCACATACCTACTCGATCTCAATTCTTATTGGAATGGAGAAAACTGATTCCTACTCTATTACTGATGGTTTGGCGAGAGATGACGCTGCAGCTACAATCCTAATATTTTTATTTACAATGAACAACATTACTCAATTTCAATGCCTTTCAAATAACATCGTTTTTTTTTTATCAATTGCTTACGTTATGGTTTAGGTTATGCTTTGCCGTTCGTGTTCGTGTTTCTAGATATAAAAAATGTTCATGCCAAAAAAATTATTTTTAATGAATCTTTGTTATTCAACAGCGCAAAAAAATATAATTCATCCAAAATTTTTCGCTAATTTCGTATGTTTGAATTAATTGCAGATTAATATTTTTTTCTCGCGATTCGCAGGCGTTTATCCTATATAAGATATTCTTATAGCACGTACACGGAAGCAATGGCAGAAACAATAATGGCTGGACATTTTATTATTATAAGTTGTTTTACCCTCATAATAATCTCATTCAAATCTATACAGAGGAAGAACCGATTTGTTTCATCTTTGATTTTTTTCTGTCAGTTTTAAACTAAACATGATCATTTATATTATTGACGTTTTAGCTATACAGGGCTGGAGGTGCATCAGGGCATCCAAGAAGCTACATCTGCACGAGTGAGTTAATTTTTGCTGTGGAATTTTTAGCCTTGAACTACAAAGCTGCTCTCAAGTATTCAGAGATGATGATTATGCCTATGACAATTTCCTAAATCATATCGAGTGCTGAATTTTACTATTTGTCCTGATGGATATCATTGGTAGGAGATGTTTTAAATGATACTGGTTTAGCGTCTTGACTTATTGTATTTTACAGCAAGGATACAGACAAAAATGTGGAGAAATATGTTAATTATCATATCATATATTCTTACTTCTTCCATTTTGTTGCATGCTTGCTCCTGATTCATTGTCCATCATCTATCAGTTTGATATTTCATTATTATAATAATATGCAACCTTTCTATCTAGCTTGTGAAATTGCTCATCAGCGAATAATTGTCACCCAAATTATCTATAATTTAATACCTTAATTCCTTTTATCACATTTACATTAAATTATATTATCTTTCATATTTATTTTGTATTCATTACACCATATAAGGCTGCCATAAATTTCGATTTTGTCTTATAGATTACTATTTGGAGTTGGGAGAGGGCAACAGGGCTAACTGAAGTCACATTTGGATGATGGAGGGGTTGCCAACCAGAGGAAGGAGAGAAGACACCATAATATCCTTGTAGTTAGATAGATGGCTGTCATTTCATAACTATTTTATTTTGCATTCCTAAGGGCGACTACTAATACATTACTTGAAGGTCAAACGCAGTAATACTATTCGTCGGCAAATATTATTTCTTTTAATAATCTACCTTCACATTTTACTATACTATATTTTATTCCATTATGCATATTTATAGTGCCTTTTAATGCGTTAAACTATATTCCACTGTATTATATTATTTTATTGATTTTATACATCTACCTCAATAACATTTTATTATCATAATAACGCTATATTCTGTCATCTAGGTCATGAAAAGAATCGTCAGTGAATATGTAATACCCATTCAAATTATCTACATTTCAATACATTATATTTCGTTGTTATTTTTAATGATTGCATAACATATCATTATATTTCATCATATTGAACCATACTACATAACTATAATATAACTATATGATTATATAACTATATAGCTATATATATAATTTTAAAACTGTATCACTATATAACTATGTAACTATATGATGACTATATTGGGCCGGGTGGGAGCATCAGGGCATCATTGAAGTTGTAACTGTACGACGGAGTGGATTGCCAGCCGGAGTGTGGTGAGAAGTAACTATAACATCCTTGTAGATGGGTTCTTCTATCCCAACAGTTGCAATGGATGTGACGCGCCCTTCTTGTGACAAACCATCCCGTAGAAAGCTTGACAAGTAATGTAAATTTCATTATTCACCCTGTTGGATCATACTGTTGGAAGGAGATTCTCTAAAGCCCGCGGATTTCGCGTAAGTGTCTCTTCTTACGGGTCCGCCACACCCCCTTTTGGCCCTTCATACAGCGGTATGCTGAAGTCAGTGTGGTAATGAAATTGATCTTTACTGTTAAGTGGAACTGCATGCAGAGCAAGACTCAAGCTAGGATGGTGGCTACCTACATACATACATACATTAGCAGTTTTTACTCAACAATAATGTAGTGAATACAATTAGTTTTATATGTATTGCTTAATCATACTTTTTTATTTACAATGTTCAACTTTATGCTAATTAAAAACACTACTAACTATCCAGTATCAGTAGATGTTCATTCCATCTATGTACAAATCTACTCTTTGCATAACATCTTGACCCCACGTGACCTTCCAGATTATGACTCAGTAAAAAATCCGCCTAGCGAGATGATGTAAAATATTATGCTAGAGCTGGCCTCTAACCGGAATTATTCAACCCGACCGACAACCACAGCTAATGCGATGAGTCGTGTGCTTTGCGCAACCCCGGCAAAATCATGGCCAAATCCAGTCGAACCAGTTAGGAAAGAAAGGCTCCAGCTCTTGACTTTTCTGAGAGAGCGCGCTAAATTGACGCAACAGCCAACCTCGGCAATGTGAGATAGCTTACGTTCGTAACATTCTTTTGCACGCAAAGTTTCCGCGCAAGAAGGAAGAGCGCTGGAAGACGCCGAGAAGAGTGCCACAGCATTGACGAAGACGACGGCGAGCGACACGATTGTATTCCGTTCATTGGGTCAACCACGATCGGGGTGAACGAACTCTTGTGCGCGCTCGCCGACTGAGAGTGCCGTATTTGTTGTTATGTTGTCTAGTGCGCGGGAATGCCGCGCCACGCACTACTGAGAGCGAGAGAGAGAGAGAGGAGAGTGACTGATAAATGGGGCAACAAACGTATGTGGAGGGACCGTGGGCCCCGAGTCAGATCAATCTTTAGCCCCCGCCAGCCATTCAATGTTCAACTTCTTTTACTTACTGAAAAACAAGTAAAATTCGAGCCTCCCGAAAGCACGCGATTAATTCAAGTTTGGGCAGCTACATCACGCGTTTTTCGCCTCGCTACCTCCCGCCGTCGTTGATTGTGATGAACGTGAAAATGGACCGCGCTCGCGATCGCGGTCGGTCAATGAACCTTGGCTTGGTTTGGTTGCGGGTAGCGTTGAGGAAACCCCCTTACATCAGTACTTATTGAAGGTGGACGGGCAGACGGGAGAGTGCGGTCCGCTGCTGCTGGCTGATGACGACGATGATCAACTACCTACAGACAGTGGGTAGATTGATGAGGTGGCCATGGTAGGTTTTTGTTTTTCACGCTCACTCCTCGGACCGCTGTTGGCTGCAGGCTGACCCAATTTGGGACCAGGGCATGAGTCCCGCCGTGGTTGGAACCGGGGTTGAGTCGGTAACGATGATGGCCGATGGGTAGGAGGAACCGGCAAATTACAACTTCTGTGTAATGTCAGAGGAGAATTGTAGAAATTCCATGGTGATGAAAACATGCAAGCTTGATGAAAACCACAAGAAATTTCGCCAAGAATTTCTCTAACTTCAGTGAATTTAAGCAAATTTTACCTTTCTTTTCACGTTGGGAATATGCCGGAAGCGACTCCGGTAGGAAAAGAGAATGACTCTCTGGAGCAATATGCTGCGTGTCATGAAATTCTTCAGGAAATTATATCCAGGAATCCCTCCAGGAAATCCGCCACGAATTTCTCTAGGAATCCAGGGATTCCTCTAGAAATACCTCCAGGTACTCCTTCAAGAAGTTATCCAGGCATTGCTCCAGACATTCCTTCAAGAACTCCTCCAGGCATGCCTCTAAGAGTTCTTGCCGGAGTTTGTCACCTCCCCATGAAATCCGTGAACAACAGGCACCCAACGGGTGGTTCAACGTGCCAGGCGTTCAAGAAAGTCGCGGTGAACAAATCACAGCGCAGGTAACGCAGTTGAACCTGAACCACTGTGACGCGGCTCAGCAACTGCTTTGTCAGGCGGTTTCTGAGTGGGGGCGGATCCCGTCCAGGAGTTGGTGTCTACTACCTATGAGAGCTTCATGGTCGCTAAAGTAAACGGGGTCTTCTTTTATAGCTTTTATGCGTCTCCTCACTGGTCGATCGAACAGTTCACGCAGATGCTGGACTGTATGACGACCTTGCTGATTAGGCGAAGGCCGGTGGTAATAGCGGGTGACTTTAATGCATGGGCCGTGAAATGAGGAAGCCGTTTCATGAACCAGCGGGGTCAGATCCTGCTACTAGAGACACTGGCCATACTAGATTTCGACCTGGCTAAGGTCGGTACCAATAGTACGTTTAGTTGGCACGGTGCGGAATCGATTATTGACGTTACTTTTAATAGTCCTAGCCTAACAAGTAGTTCGAACTGTAGAGTAGGCGATGGCTACACTCACAGCGATTACCTAGCGGTTCGCTACAGTATCGACTATAACAACATCAGGCAGCGGGTAGAGGAAGAGGCGGCTAGACCAAGGCCAAGCCTTCGCAGGTGGAAGACATCATACTTCGATGAAGGGGTATTTAAGGAGGTGCTCCGCCGTGAGCGAAACCTACTTGGTTTAAATGACGATGAACTGGTAACGGTGTTCACGTCTGCGTGCAATGTGACCATGCGTAGGCAAGTTCACCCTAGAAATGGGAGATCACCGGCTTACTGGTGGATTCAAGCGATAGCGGACCTGCATCGCGCCTGCTACGGGCTAGGCGGCGAATGTAGCGAGCACGATCTGAGGAAGAGCGAAACGAACGGCAGGTGGTGTTCGACGCTGCAAAAGCCGCGCTGAAGACCGAGACAAGGGCAAGTAAAAAGGCCTGCCTCGAGGGTCTCTGTCAGACTGCCAATGCGAACCCGTGGGGTGATGCCTAAAGAATCGTGACGGCCAAGACGAGAGGTGTAATGGTTCCTAAAGCGGTCTCCAGAGATGTTGGAGGGGATCGTCGAGGGGCTTTTCAGCTTCTTGATCCTAGTACTTGGCCCCTTTTCGTGGGACAGCCGGGGACTGGGGCTGGCGATGAGGAGAGGGTCATCGATGTGGAACTTGCGGGGATAGCAAAGTCCCTTTGCGTAGGTTCCATAACGGCCCAGACAACCAGTAATCGTATAAGATGTTGCATAAGATGATAAAGCGGAGGCCATATGCGTGCCATATGGAGGTCCGAACCTGACCTTAAAAGTAGCTATTGCAAAGGCCCCCGAGATGTTCAGGTCTGCTATGCAGAAATGCCTGGACGAGGGAGTTTTCCCAGAGGTTTGGAAGCGGCAGAGCCTGGTTCTATTGCCAAAGCAGAGAAACCATCCGGAGACCCATCGGCATATAGACCAACGCGTTCAATAGCGCGAGTTGGCCGGCTATTGCCGATGCGCTCATACATCTGGGGATACCCGGGTACCTGTTACTTTCAGAATCGAGTATTAGTTTACGACACAGAGGTGGGTCGGAAGTGCTTTCACATAACCTCAGGAATCCCGCAAGGTTCCGCCCTGGGCCCGGTGTTATGGAATGTCATGTACGACGAGGTGTTGAGGTTAGAGTTCCCAGTGGGAGTGGAGATCATCGGCTTCGCTAATGACATTACGCTGGAAGTTTACGGTGAGTCGATCGAAGAAGTGCAGTTGACTATTGCCCACTCAATCAAAGTTGTGGAGGAGATCCAGGAAACTGGAGTTGGCTCACCACAACACTGAGGTGGTGTTTGTGAACTAACGGAAGTCGGAGCAGCAAGCGGTGATCAGTGTAGGCGATCGCACTATCACTTCGAAGCGCTCCGTCAAACACTTGGGCGTGATGATCGATGATAAGCTTACCTTCGGTAGCTACGTTGATTACGCCTGCAAAAGAGCCTCCACAACTATAGTGACACTGTGCCGGATTATGTCCAATAGTTCTGCGGTGTGTGCCAGTGCCAGTAAGCGCAAGCTTCTGGCTAGTGTCATTACGTCCATACTAAGGTATATCGACCCGGCATGGGGCACGGCGCTAAGTACCGAAAGATACCGTGGTAAGCTGGAAAGTACTTATAGGCTTATAGGCTGAGGGTTGCGAGCGAGTACCGTACCGTATCACACGATGCAGGATGGTCTCCATGGTTAAGTGTCAGCGCGCGTGGGATAGTTCTACCAAAGGAAGGTGGACCCACAGGTTGATCCCGAGGACAGATAGTTGGATTACCAGGCGGATTCGGCTTTGTAGGTCATACCGGTCCCCTGCGGTCGAAATCAAACCTTACAGCGATTAAGTGGCCGCGGAGAGGAAATCCTGGTAGCGTTGCTGTCATGGCGTCGGTCTACTGGGTTGGATCCGAGCCCGCGCTTGGAAAGGGGTTCCCGGTAAGGGCCGGGGCAGGTGGAGACCCTACTGTCAGAAATCTTCTGGTGCAGCTGATAGGGCCTGACGGATAGTGATACCCTTGCCTTCAACAGGTCAGATCTGGTTGCACGTAGGCATCAGTTATTGATGCCTGCAAAAAAGTTGGGTGCGGGCGTGGTGTTGACTCTGTACGCCATCCGAGGGAGTGGTGAGGATCCCTCTGGAAACTGGCTATGCGCTAGCATGCTATCTTGATGGACTCTTCAAAGCGAGTCATCGATGTTCGTTGCTGCAGGCTACGCAGCTAACCTTGAGAGTGCGCAATGTGCACTAGCCCCGCTCTGAAACAATGCCTGTTCATTGATCTGATTTAATTTTGGATACCGAAGTGGGTCCATTGACAAGAACAAATGACAAGGAATCGCTTCTCATTTGGAAATTGCCCTGAAAGACCGGAATCGTTTTCAATATGACTAGAAGCAAAAATGATTAAAAAGATTTGACTTTATTTCAACACTACTTTCAGGTTAGGGGGATATTGCGAGGTCTTAGGGGCGTTTCAGAGGGTTTCGGGGTTCCCAGGGGCGCTTCAGAGCATCTTAGGACCGATTAGGGTTGTCCTAGGGGTTCCAGGGGCAGGGTGTCTCGGGGGTGTTTCATGATGATTCAGGGGCTTTACATGGGGACTCAGGGAGTCTCAAGGGGTCTCTGTCGGAACGCCCCTAAAGGTTCCTGAAACCCCGGAAAATGCACCTTGGAACCTCCCTCTCTGAGATTTCCTGAGTTGAATAGAAATTTTGTCATTAAATTGAAATATGTCTTGTCTATTTCAAACTCACTACAACATGCCCAACAAACATTAATGCTGTACAACAGATAAATAAATTGTACTTAAGCTTTATTTTAAAATTTGTGGCTGAATAAGCTGTTGTTCAGCTACTATTGTTAGTTAGGATGATTCAATTTACATCTACTTTCAAGATCAATCTCCGGACTCCTTTCTCTTTCTTTATCACTTTTAAACGAACTCGATACGCTCATCAATCATACAGAACACGCATAAATCAATTATCGCTGTTTTCTCCTGCCCGAGCGATTTCCGCTTTCTCCCTGTTCTCTCCCAAGTCTAAATGAATGGATCACCCACCGCCTCATGCCTATAATCCACACGCCTTAGAACACCAATCTCGATTTCTTTGTTCTACGCTTGACCAGTTACTTTCACATCAAGGTACCGTAAGAACCCAACTCCCGCCTCCAAATCACGCCAGCCGTCTCCCCGATCTCTCCAACTGCCTTGTCTTGGCTTGTCACTAAAACCAGAGCCTAAGCGGACCCCCTTAATCGCCCCGGAGCAAAGCGACCAGCAACCAACAACCAACCAAAGAGAATAAAAGAGAGCCAACAAATGCCGGAAAACGAAGCGAAACGCCGCTCAAAACATAACTGTAATATAACAGTGAATTTTGTAACAGATACCCGACGGGCCGCGATGACTGATTACAGTTTTCTTTACGACGTGTTCGTGCTGCGCTTCCTCCTCGACCATGTCCACAAAGCAGAAACGAAAGAAAGCCTTTCTTCTTGGAACGATGCGATGGCGGAAAAAGCTCTCTGGGTGGGCACTCGCCTCGCACCACTCGGAGAAAAAAGCTTCTTCAACTACCTCTGGGGGGATAGCCCAGCTTAAGATGCTGAGCGAGCGAGGGGGATGCCGTGAGATGAGAAGAAAAGATCCGATCAATCCACCTCGCTGCTGCTGGCTGCTCGGCGAAGTCACGCGAAGGAGGAGAAACACAACAGAAACAGATTTTCTGCGCGCTAGCCGGCCGCGAGGTCGTTGACTTTTGTGAATTCCTCTGTATCTTCCACAGCTCTGACTGGTTTCGTGGTGGGGGTGATTGGGGACGATGGGGAGGGAAATAATCGAATATAAATATTCCACCACTGGCATGCTGCGGCATGCGAGGCGTTGGAGTGGGACGCTTGGGGGAGTTCAAGTCAAGAGCAAGGAACGAGAGATGATGCTGAAGTCATCCGGGAAGTCGAGGACGGATGAAGCACGCATGGTTCTAACGAAGCACCGGAGTGTGCCTTGGTGTGGTGTGTTTGTTCTTTACCATTTAGCAAGTGAAAGGTGTTGTTGGAAACAATTTCTTGGTTTTCCGGTGAATGTTTATGATGATGCTGATTGGATGAGCTTTATTGTACTTATGCCACATGGAAAAAGATTTTGAGTTCAGTGACATGATGGACTATACATAGGCCCATTATAGTCGGGAGTGATAAACTCTCGGGTATTAAGCAAAACCATGCTAAGGGTAACGGGTTCGAATCCCGATCGGTCTATAAGCTTTTCGTAATGAAAAATTCATTGACTTTCTTTGGAATAGAATATTTGAGCTTGAGCTTGAGTGACCACCCGTAGTGACCGCCAGACCAGCTACTCTCACACAAGGAACCAATGAGATATCTGCCGGGGACTAAGCAGGCATCTTCAGTAGTGTGTGAGTGTTGGTGATCTTCTATTTTAAGGCGACAATGACGCCTGCTACGTCTTGTTGCGGGTCAATGTGGGAAAGAGAAGGAAGTGACGACTGCAATCGTTAGTATCCATCAGAATATACCGAATATACCTCTGCGTCTGCACAAATTCATGCGGATGTTGGAGTGTTGGTTGGATATGGTTGGCAAAGGATTCACACATTGGTGCGTGGATGCCAGGCGTAAGGTGAATAATCAGTATGTTTATTACTCTGAAGATAACGCGGCACAGTTTGACATTGTTATGTGTGAGATTGACATTCTGCTAAGAAAGTTGGAAGGAAAAGAAACGGCTTCTACAACCCGTTTCTGCTCTAGCGTTGACTATGAACGAACATATGAAAGTACATGAGTTTTATATGTAGAGAGAAGGGAAAATTACATAGAAAGGATACAAAGTATAAGGAAAGGAACGGGCCAGGGATTGAACCCAGGACCTTCTGCATACTAATCAGTAGCGGTAGCCACTAGACCAGTATATGAATTGGAGAAGGACAAATCTTTGAATATTATGTGAGCAAACAAAACGAAATTATTTCATTATACCGTATAATTCGTATGAACTTCTTTTCAATCAAAGAAAAGATTATCACTAAGTACATATAGTAAATGAATACGTCTGCAGCACAATTAGGAAGAATAGCTATTGAATAAAAGAAGGCAAAATTACTGATTGAAATATAAGAGCCTAAGAGTCAAACATTTTTCCACTAATAAAACTTAAAAGAACAGCCTAAAAATTGAGGATGATGATGATGAT
This sequence comes from Aedes albopictus, assembly GCF_035046485.1. Lineage (NCBI taxonomy): Eukaryota > Metazoa > Arthropoda > Insecta > Diptera > Culicidae > Aedes > Aedes albopictus. The sequence goes on from NC_085137.1 coordinate 394,412,615, forward strand.
GATGATGGTTTCCATTCATTATAGCACGGTACTAAGCCCGATAGCAGTGGGCTGTCCATCCAATGTGATTCGATCAAGCAAAACATTATAATTATACAACTAAGATCATACAATTATATATAGTATTCTAGTATTATATATAGTGCAAGCACTTCACATTGGAGGATGCCCCAATGAATGTGAAAAAGAAGAAGCTGTCATTCTCCACATAAAAGTTATAATAAGAAGTTGGCATCTCCACTCTTCCCAACTATTATGTTTCGACTGACAACTCTTATTTCCCTCCACTCCCAAAAATAGTTGTTTTATACCAAATGTTTTATAATATCAAAAAAGTATCATATCATATTTTTCCCTCGTAACTTACCTATTTTTCTCGTTCATTCTTGCTAACATTAATTATTCTGTAAAATAATTGTTTCTTTACCTTATTGATCAGAACCTATTTTGTTTATTTTTTTATGTTAATTTAAGCCCCTGGGAGTGTAGCTTTTTTTTGTTAATAATCCACTTCTCCCAAAGGCATAAAACCTGCTCTTCTTTTAAAAAATGATTATAGAACTTCTACTCCCTTTTTTTACAAAATATATCGTTGTTTGACCCGTACATTAATCTCTATTTTTTATGACATATTTTTCCAGTGTTTATATCTTTTTCCTCCTTGATTCTCATCATTCGTCGATACACCTTCCGAAATTTCACTTTCCTCATTGTTATATATTTCTTCCGCTTTTCGTTTCAATTTCTCTTTGTTCATCGCAACTTCTTCCCATTCATCATTATCAATACTATCATATCTAATAAGGTCGTGCTCAAGAGAACAGCCTAAAAATTGGGGAAGGAAAAAACTCCTGAACAAAAAATCAAACTAATTTGTTATTATACATTATACTTTATTGTCATGACACAACTTGAAAGAACAGCTTATAAACAATCGAAGGAAAAGTTTCGTAAGGAAATATTAGTGGCTGAAATGCATTCGATTTATGTAACAGCACCACAGTGTTTCCCTTAAGTGCGTGAAAATAAGGAAAAGTTTGAATTTTTGTAAAAGTATGAAGACATATTTTCCAAAATTCTCCTTTATGGCTAGTTTCCACCTGGTAAGTACTGTGTAAAAGGATAGGACAAGTAATGGTCAAGTTATACTTTTGCAATCAAAATTACTTTAGCGTTCGCAGTTGATAAGTAATTCGCAGCCAAAAAAATTTACCAACAGATGGCACTGTCATGTGATGCTGTCAGTCATGTTGTTAATTTTCCGTACGGAATGATATGTCGATGTATTATTCCGTGAGTAAAAGTGACATTTTCTCTTTCTTTTTGTTTCTTCTTTCGCACCAAAGACATCAGTGTGCATTAAGCTGTTAGTACACAGAGACCTTAGGCCTAAAGTACACAGGGTTAAAGATTTGGCAAGGGAAGAACTCAAAGATATAAAACATCTGTTTGAAGTGCAACAGAATGCGGAAGCACTGTGGTATGTTTTCAAAAAAAAAATTTGCAACTCTGCCACTACGACAAAACGCAATGAGCGGGGATTTCCTGCGGTTAATTTCAAAACAATTTCAGTTTGGTGAATAAGTTTGTTTCCTGGAGGAAAGTAATTATGTGAGAATCTGCAGCATTGCTCTGTCTCGCTCTATCGGTGTGGTAATTGTGGGACGATCTTGGGGACGACAATGGGGTTATAGAGAAAAAATTAGTGCAGTAAAAATCCAAAGATTTTAAGAACGAACTGGTCAATTCATGAGATATGAAGAAGTTAATACGGAAGGAAATTTCAAGAAATCCATTCTCATAAAAGAAAGTTATGATTTTATAGGAGTCCGGGTATTGTCCGAGATTTTACAGGAAGCGGGAAATACTATTAAAAAAAAACTAATAATTCGGCGAAGCTCCTCAAGTTCTTCAAAGCAGCTGTGGGTCCAAGAGAAGCTAATGATTTCAAAAAAAAAGTTCGGGACTCTGGGAGTTTTGGAAAGATGGTGTTTTTAAGTTCCTCATGAAAATAGCTCTCAATTCCTGGAACAAGCTGGCTAGTTCTCGAAAATTCCTAAAAGAGTTCTATCAGAAGTCCCTCGAAAATTCCTCTAGAATGTCCCCCAGGAGTTCACGGGAATTCATCCAGAAGTTCTCCTCCAGTTCTTCCTTCAGGAGATTATCAGGAATTCCTCCGGAATTTCCCGGAAATTCCTCAAGGAGTGTTCCGAAAATTCCTCCAAGAATTTCCCAGGAAATCATCCAGAAATTTTCAGATGAATCCTCTAGGAAATCCCCGATAAAACTTCCGAAAGTTCCCGGGTATGCCTTCAGAAGTTCCCCGTTAATTCCTTAAGGAATATATCCATGAGTTCCCCAGAAATTCTTCCAGGAGTTCTTCGGGAATTCATCAAGGGGATTTTCGAGAATTTCTGCAAGAGTTCCCCATGAATTCTTGTAGGAGTTCCCCGAGAATTCTTGCAGAAAATCCCCTGGAATTCCCCAATGAGTTTCCAGGAAATTCCCCCAGGAGTTTCCCAGGAACTCATCTAAAATTACCTCGGTTATTCCACCAGAAGTTCACCAATAATTCCACCATGACTTCTTCGGAAAATTTTCCAGGAGTTCCTCTGAAATTCTCGTGCAATTCTTCCAGAATTCCTGCAGGACTTCTCCGAGAATCCCCGGATGGATTTCTGGAGAAATTTATTGGAGAAATTCCCGAAGCAATTTCTTGAGCAATCACCAGAGGATCTTCTGGAGCAAATCTCCAAAAATTCCTTCTGATATTTTTCCAATAATTCCTCCGGAGATTCCTCCAATAATTCCTCCGGAGATTTCTCCAGGAATTCCACCGGAGATTCCTCCAGGAATTTCTCTGGAGATTCCTCCAGGAATTTCTCTCGAGATTCCTCCAGAAATTTCTGGAGGAATTCCGGTAGGAATTTCTGGAGGAATTCTGGGAGGAATTTTTGGAGAAATTCTGGGAGAAATTTCTGGAGGAATTTCTCGAGGAATCTTGAGAGGAATTATTGGAGAAATTTCAAGGAGGTATTTCTGGGGGAATCTCCGGAGGAGTTGAATGAGGAATCTCCGGAATATTTTTTGGAGGGATCTGCGGAGGAATTCCTGGAGGAATCTTCGGAGAAGTGCCTGGAGGCAACTTCGGAAGAGTTCCTGGAAAAATCAGCAAAGATAATCCGGAGGTATCCCCAAAGAAATTCCTGAAGGAATCCTCAGAGGAATTCCTGGAAAAATTGGTGGAGATAGTTCGGGAGGATTCAGAGGAATTCCTGGAGGAATCATCGGAGGAATTCCTGGAGGAATCATCGGAGAAATTTCTAGAGAAATCCTCGGAGGAATTTCTGGAGGAATCCCCGGAGGAATTCCGGGAGGAATTTCTGGAGGAATTCCGAGAGAAATTTCTGGAGGAATCTCCGAAGAAACCTCCGGAGGATTTTTAGGAGGATCTTTTGGAGGAATCTCCGGAAGGTTTTCCCCGATGAATTTCCAAAAAAATCGCCGGAGGAGTTCCTGCAGGAATCTCCAGAGAAATTTCTTGGGAAATCTCTGGAGGAATTATTAGAGAAATCTCAGGAGGAATTTCTGGAGAAATGTCCGTAGGAGTAGGAATCTCCGGAAGAATCTTTGGAGGAATTATTGGAGAAATCTTAGAATGCACTCCTATAGAAGTCCTAGAAGGAACTCTTGGAATGATCCCGGAAGAAATTTCTGCGGAAATCTCCGAATAAATATCTGAGTGAACCCCGAAAAAAAAATACTACAGAAATCCCTCATGGAGGATTTTTTGTAGAACTTCTAATGAAAATCTCAGAGACATTTTAAGACAATCCCCGGCGAACTTCTGGTGGAGCACCTGGAAGAATTTCAAGAGAATTTTCTGCGAAATCTCAAAGAAAAACCGTCGCACGGAATGCCAGAAGATTCATCACAAAGAATCCTTCGTGGATCCTCATTCAATTCCCTGTGAAGCTTTGTCCCAGTATTTCTTCAACCCGACACGAATGCACCCTTCAGGTGTAAAGTGTCGTAAATACATTACCAAACAAACAAACAACAGTATTTCTTCAAGAACTCCATGAAGTAACCGTCAGAGACCCAGCAGAACTCCTCCCACCGTAGTGCGAATCCGTAGTCTGGATTTTCCCCAGAAGCCCACCCGAAAGTTATAAATTATATCATTTTCCCCACACGCGCGCGGAAAAGTACATTTCAATTTCAATAACATTTCCTGAGGAAACGAACGAAATTTCTTGAAGTCCAAATCGTAAACAACCTGGTGTCCTTTTCTTTCACATCCTTCTTACAGCATCGTTTCGTTAAAATGCTGTCAGTTGAACAAATGTCAAAATTACTTACGGAAAATGGAGGAATTTTACTTGAGCGCTCTACTTGGGAGCAGGAAACTAAGCTTTAACGTCATGCATACAGTGATAGACATTCGTTTAGCCGAGGCCAAAAAATGCTCAAAAAAGTGTCAGGAAACTAATACCAAAGATTTTATGGCAAAACTTTTTTATCGTAGTGATAGCATATCTAGTAGTGTTTTATAAAAATGTGATACATCACACTGACATATCCACTGAAACAAAAACGAGGGTAAAACCCTTTAAATGTCATATTTTTGCCCAGACATTCGTTTAGCCGAATTGTACAATTTTTGGAATTCCATAATAAAAAACTAACAAATTTCGAAAAATATCCAAAAATATCTCAACAGCGTCACTTTGTTTTAATGGGCAGCAAAAAGTATTCCATTCGTTCGACCTTTTATCACGTTCGACCTTTTGTTCATTCGGCCTTCTGTCCTAAAGCCATTTCACCAGCCTTTTCCATGAAATTTCTCCAAACATTATCTTAAAGTAGTTTGCATGTATTGCTTTAGAAATTCCTCTCAGGAGGCCTTCCATGAATTCCTTATGAAATTTCTTCCAGAACATCTTCCACAGATCGCATCAGAGGGTCCTCCTAAAATTTCCCTAAAAATTCCTCGACAAAAGCTTTGCTGGGTTTCCTCAAAAATTACTTCCTAGATTCCTTCAGATAAACGTACAGGAATTCGTAATTCTTCTTCATTCACGGATTTTTTAAGAAATGATTCCGGCGATTTTCCCAGAGAATTCCGCAAGAAATGCCTCCAATTATATCTAAGAACAGTTTCTATCAAAAAAATATCCAGGGAATCTTTATGAAATTTCTCCAGGGTTTCCTTCATATTTTCCCTCAAGAATTTCCCCAGAATTTTTTCCGAGCTTTCTCTGAGATAGATTTCTATGGGTTACTTCTGAAACGTCATACACAGCTAATCGCGTTCGGTAATTTTTACCGAAATTTTCAACCGCTGAGCGTTCGGTAATGGGTTTTTATCGAAAATCGGTAAAAAAATACCAATTTTCGGTTATCGTTTATCTGTCAAACTCTAATGATTTTCGGTAAAAGCTGCTACCTTTAACGTTTTTTTTTTCCTGTAAAACAAACTTAACGGTTGAGATTTCGGTAAAACAGTCAATGGTTTTTGCTAACTGGATCATTATAGAACTTCTTCTTGTTATTCGTTTAGAATACCCTGCTTTCAAAGAATCCTTTACATTTTTCTGCAAGGATTCCTTAAAAAATCTATCAAAGATTCTTTTATAAATGAAGTTTTTTCAGCAAATTTTCCAGAGAAATTCGTACAGGAATTTTTTTAAGAAGTCTACCAGAGATTTGTTAAAGAATGGTTCTGGGGATTCAATTGAAAATATTCGCAGGAATTTCGACAGAGATTCTTTCTAAATGAACTCAAGATCATGCAAGATTCCTTCAGGGGTTCTTGCATTATTATTTTCAGTGGTTCAGGCAAGAATTGCTGCATAGATTCCTGCAGGATTTAAGACTGGAAATTCTGTAGACTTCCCTCCGGCTATTTCTCCCTGCATTTCTTCAGAAATTTGTCTAAAATTTCTTCTGAAGACAACTCTTGGAATCAGTCTTCAAAAAATCTCACTCCAAGAGCTGCTGAGATTCAAAACCACAGGAGCATGATCAGTTCAACGCGCTTATTTTGCCTGAATTCAGGTATGCATTGATTCTTGCCTCATGTATGGGAGGATTGAATCCCATGATTCAATCCTTGATTGATTCCCACGTCAGAAAAATGCATCGCGTTACCATAGATATTTCGATGAGTGTTGTAGAGAATTTGTCTTTGACAGATTCCAAGGGAAGCAAGTTGATTCCGTGATTATATAAGGAGAATGTTCTCTGTAATCTGGTTGGGTATTACGAGCATCAACGTGGAAAATGTGCCAGAAAAGTTACTTAGGGACGACCGAGATAGATTCCGTTCAATTTTCACAAATTCTGGCGAAAATTTGAGAATTGATTTATTATTTTCGCACATAGGGTATTGGTTCCCTTATTAAGCATGTGGCTCCCATTTTCATCCTACTGAAAACAAAGGCATGACGCGTTGTTTGTTTTGTTTCTTATTTTTGTATTTTTTGTTAGAAGTGAGCACGCATGAAACCAAAAAGAATGGAATCAATCGGTGCCGTATTCGCTTGTTTTCGAATAGGATGAACATGGGAGCGTGAGATTAACGATGGCACTCGTACCCTATCTTTTCTTTTATTTTTCACGACTTGGTTTAAGGCTGGCTCGCTGGATTTGACACCAACTGACTAAACTAAGCATTCCGGGCTTATCTTCCCAGAAGATCCAAAACGATCCTGGTTTTCGGGATAGTTTCAAAGCATGCATGTTTGAATCATAGAGTAGAAGGATAATCTTGAAAGACTGCTTGGAATTTCTTTAGAAATATCTCAAGAAATTTTTTTAGGGATCTTCACGCAAGCTTATCCATGTGTTTCTCCAAGTACTTCTACTGCAATTCCTTATAAAATACTTCAACAAATTGCTCCAGGATTACTCTAAAAAAATCCGTGAAGATTTTTTTTAAGAATTTTTTCCGGAAAAATACCTAATAAACTTTTCTAAGAATTCCACCAAGAGTTTCTCTAGAAGTTTCTCCAGGAAATTCTTCAAAAATACCTCCTGAGATTTGGTCACGAATTTCCTTGGGATTTATTCAATATTGATCCAGAGATTCATTGCAGAGTTCTCCCTGAGATTTGTACTGAAATTTCTACAGCGATTTTTTCAGAAATTCCTTCTTGTTTACCTTCTGAAGTTCCTATAGGGGTGACAACAAAAGATTTAGTCAGAATTGTAGGGATCTCTTCAGGAATATCAATAAGGAATTACTTCAAAAGTTCTTCGATGGATTGTTTCATAAAATTCTCCAATAATTTATTTTAAAATTCTATAGAGATTGCTTGGTAGGTTCTTTAAAGTCATTAAGAATTCATTGAGAAATTCTTTCAGGATTCAGATATTTCTCCAGGATTTTTTTTTTCAGAAGTGTCAGTAGTTGTATTGAAAATAACTGATAAAATTCTTGAAAGAATCCCTGAAGGTGTTTTGAAAGAAATACCAATCCCTTAAAAAACTTCTAGTGTTGCCTTTGGAGATAACTAGAATAATTTCTTGAAAATTTTCTGAAGGGATTCCAGAAAAAATTTCCTGAATCAGTTTCTAATGATATCTCTGGAGGAATTTTTAGATGAATGCCTGAGAAAATACTTAAAGAAATTCCTTAAGATACCTTCTAAATTCCTGGAAAAAAATATTATGAGAAACTTATGTAGGAACTGTGGAGGATATTCCAAGGACAAACTGCTCGAGAAATTTCTGAAGAGGTTCCGAAGAAATCTGCGAACGAATTTCCATATAACACTGGTAGAATTCTTAAACAAATCTCTTAATACATTACTGAGGGAATCCTAATTGGTTTTCTGAAGGAATCCCTGGAAGAACTCCAGGAGATACAGGGGGTGGCCAAAATGTTTGGGATAGGCAACTTTTTTTTCTCTCACAAAAAAGTTCAACATGCTGTAACTTTTCATAGAGTGTATAAAAAATTCTTAAATTTTAGCTGTTTGTGCATCCTTGGTACAAATTTGAGCTCGATTGGTTAATTTTTCGCGAAGCTAGAGCCGTTCTCGTTAAACACTTTTTTTAGATAACTAATTTTTGAACTGTCATATCTCGGAAACCAGTAAACCGAATTGAATGAAATTTTGAACGTTTATGTACCTTTGGAGGAATTCTTAGAAGAATTTCTTAAGCAAGTCTGATGAGATTTGTACACAAGAATCCCTAAAGTATTGTCTGGAGATATTTTTGATTTAAATCCTGCAGAAACAAAAAAAAGAAAATCAAAATATGTTTTTATGGATTCTTTGAAAGAATACTAAAAAACCCGGATTAATCCACCTAGTGGTGATAGGGCCTTTTTCGTCGAATATGTACTCATGATCTTTCCGTCGACATAAGCACCCTGAATCCTGTGAATACTTTATTTATAAAAGCAAGAATTTTATCCAAGCCATCATCGTTGGGAAACTTATTGATGGCACATATTTCCCTATATTTCCAACGTTATGGTCAATGTATAGACCGCTGAAAAATATCAGACCTCTTAGTTGACTGCGTGACCACCTTTACTATTACTGGAGGCCGATCAATACCAAGACTTTATAACAAGCTAAAATATATTTTATTTCACAACAAAAAATTACTTTACAGTCTTTGATAAACTTTTTCCTGCACACTTTACTAGTTACTAGATTCATAAAATTTTACCAAAGAAATTGAAGCAAGTGAAATTTTTCATACTGAATCCAATTCAAATTTAAACCATATCACAGAGCGCGAGGAGCAACCAGTCGGATCAAAATTTTGCGCAGTAATTTTAGACGCAAAAGGGGATTGAAAAATTTTGTTCGAGGTTGATGCGATTTAAACAGGAATTAGAAAAAAGGTGTGATTCGTTGAGCCTGCTTCAGTTTTGTAAAGATTTTGTTCTCTTACACATATTTATCGCTGTTTTAACCACTTCCTATGAGATACCTGGAACCGGTTCCAAGACTGTACCTATTGTTTTAAATACTTATGGTCTGAGACTAGTTTCTTGCTAACTGTTCAACAGGTTTTCTGAAAATCCGAAAATTGATGTGCATGCATGGATTTGATTCATTTTACATTTTGGTCATTCTGGCGGAACATACCAAACGGGTTCTGGAACACTACCGGTAGTCTCTGATGTGATCAAAGGCTGTGTTACTGCAAACCGTTCATTAGGTTATTAAAATAGCCCCGATTCAATATGTCGCATGCATGGGTTAGGCTCTCATATGCATTTCCAGCAACAACCGGAACCGGTTCCGGAATACTGCTGGTTGTACCAAATATGGTCCGAAACCATTTTCTTGCTATCCGTTCATCAGGTTATCTAAAGAGCCGCGATTTGATGTGTCGCTTGCATGGGTTTGGTTCACTTTTATATTTGACCACTTCCGGAGGGACATTCGGAACTGGTTCCAGAGCACTACCGGTAGTCTCGCTGTGATCTAAGGCTACTTTCCTGCTTACCGTTCACCAAGTTATCGAAAAAGCCGTTATTTGATGTGTCGCATGCATTTGGTTTGGTGTAAGGTTTGGTTCACTTTTATATTTGACCATTTCCGGCGGTTTCCACCCGGAATCGGTTTCGGAACACTACCGGTAGTCTCTGCTGTGATCTAAGGCTATTCTCATGCTTACTGTTCTTCAGGTTATCGAAAAAGCTGCTATTAAATGTGTCGCACGCATGAGTTTGGTTCCCATCTACATTTGGTCACTTCCGGCGGTACACACGGAACCGGTTCCGGAATACTACTGGTTTTCCTAAATATAGTCTGATTTCATTTTATTGCTAACCGTTCATCAGGTTATCCAAAGAGCCGCGATTTGATGTGTCGCATGCATGGGTTTGGTTCAATTTTATATTTGGCCACTTCCGGCGGGGCACCCGGAACCGGTTCCGGAACACTACCGGTAGTCTCTGCTTGATCACAGGCTATTTTCCTGCTCACTGTTCATCAGGTTATCGAAAAAGCTTCTATTTCATGTGTCGCATGCATGGGTTTGGTTCACTTTTATATTTGGCCACTTTTGGCGGGACACCCGGAACCGGTTGCGGAACACTACTGGTTCAGATATGGTCTGAGACTATTTTTCTGCTTACCGTTCATCAGGTTATCGAAAATCCCGTGGTTTGATGTGTCGCATGCATGTGTTAAATGCATTTTCATATCTGGCCCCTTCCTGTGGTACCGGTCCGGAACACCTAAATGGTCATAACTCCGGAACGGCTGGACCGATCCCAACCATTTTTAATAGGAAACAATGGGACCAGATTCCCCGTCGAATGAACCGTCGGTCATTAAAATCGGTTCAGGTTTACTGCCAAAAAGTGATGTGAGTTTTTTTTGTACACACACATACACACATACACACACACATACATTACATACACACACACATACATACACACAGACATCACCTCAATTCGTCGAGCTGAGTTGATTAGTATATGTGACTCGACCCTCCGGGCCTTCTATCAAAAAGTCATTTTTGGAGTGAACATATAGCCTTTCCAGTACACTTAGTGTACGAGAAAGGCAAAAACTAAAGAATATTTGAAAAAATCCTGAAGAATCACCGGAAACTTTCTAAAATAATCCCTGAAGACAGTTCTGAATAAATCCCAAAACAATCCCTAGCTGTGAATAAGTCCTGAGCAATACCTGGAGAAACATCTGAAGAAACCAGCAGATGAATTTCCAGAAGAATCTCTTGAGGTTTTTTCAGAGTGATTTCTAAATAAATGTCAGAGTCAATCCTTAAGTAAATGGAGCAACCTCTGGGGAAATTACAAAAAATGTTTTTGATAAGGGCTCCTGGAAAAAAATCTAAACTTCTGCAGGAAATCCTTGGATAATTACCAATAGAATCATCAAAACTCTCTGAAAAACATCTCTTCAAATTTCATCTTTTGAAGATATCTTTGAAGAAACTTGTGAAGAAAAACTCCTGAAGAAAATTCTGATAATATTCGTTGAAGAATTTATTTAAAAATGATTGAAGAAACACATAAACGAATACATGCACAAACTTCTGTAGCAATCCTTGAAGAAATTTCCAAAAGAATCCCTAAAGAAACCTCAGGAGGAAGTTCTGAGGAAGTCTGTGGACTAGTTTCAATATTGATTTTTTTGAGAAACTCTTGGGGAAGGCTGCTGAAGGAAAACTTCCTATAAGAATTTCCAAAAGAATTTCTGGAGAAATGTTTAAAGGAATTAACAGTATTCTGTAGCCGAGTTGGATAAATACGAATAGTGTTGAAAAATTCGAGTTTTGCAACGAGTTCCATACAAAATTTTATGCTATGATTTTTTCATAATGCAACCCATTTGGGTTGCATAATGCAACTCATTTCAGTTGTATAATGAACCAGTTCGGAAAAATTGGCCATTATGATACCAAAATGGGTTATATAAAATATAAATTATGATACTGAATTATTTATTTTATTTAAAACAGATTGTTCCTAATAACATAACAAATATTTTTATTTTCTTGTATTCCAGCGAATGTTATGCAGTATAAGTTATAATGACACATTTACTATTTTAGTTTATGAATAGACGAACCATTGGCTAAAAATTAAAAAAAAAAAAACAATGTTCAAAATTGGAACGAGATAACTGATAATGTAGTACTAATCAGAATCACACGGTCTAACAATTTTTGCCCAACTCGAAATTGCAACTTTCCTGATTGCTCCCGACTAGAATCTCATAAATCTGAAGTCTGAAATTTTGATCCTCCCCGTTCTAGGAGAAATAGGGGAAAAAATAAAAACAATAAAAAAGATGTATTACGGTGCTTTACCATAGTTACCATCTTCGTATGTAAAGTTTTAATGGTTGATGTACAACCCGTACTACTTTTTTAAATATCGCGCATTTAGCCCTAATGGCGGTAGAAAAACCTCTACATTTTTCGAATTTCCAAAATTTCAAATCAGTGCCTTTTTTCTCTACCAGAACAAGGGAGGTCAACACTTCAGATTTTAGCAACTTTGAATCAATAAATTTTATTGATTTAATCACTATCGTCTAATTTATACCAAGCCAATTTTCCCACTGTCAATCTGTGTTATTATTCTGCAGGAAGATTTTAAAGTGTGACATAATGACATTATCGGGTAAAAATGATCTTGTATACAAGTCAATGAAATGTTATATCATTTAACCATCTGAAACAAATTATGTTATGATGAATTTGTTCCAATATAGGCGATACAGAGTCCTCCACGAGCGCTCAACCCTTCAATACTCATTTGCTCCCCAAAAAAAGATCATTAGAGGGGGCACCCGGGTTTGAACCGGGGACCTCTCGATCTGCAGTCGAATGCTCTACCACTGAGCTATACCCCCTGTGATGGAATTACTGCGCGAGAATGGGAACGAAAGAATTGATTGCGCTCCTCCCTTTAGCATTTACCATGAAGTACGAAACGCTCGCTGCGCTGAGTCGGGTGCGGTGGTCTCCGGGCCGAAATGTAGAAAGAACAAAATAGTGAGCGTCATCATGATTGGATTGCGTAGGTATGTTCCACGCTGTATGATGTCATACGAATGCTCGTAACTCGATGGATACAAGTTTGGTGCCTATCAACATTTTATCAGTCAGTTTTGATATCAAAACCACAGAAGCATTTAATTGGAAAAACGGAAATTGTGATCGCTAAAAATAGCATATTCTCAATTGAGTTCTTATTGGCAGATTATTCAAAATTCATGACCCTCATAGTACTTACATAATTATTTTTGAATTCTTGAGTTTATAATGCTGATTACTTGTTGTTGTTGGCCGTGTTAAGGAAAAGTATGACTACCATGTGACTACAGATGATCGTAAGTTTGTCTAAATGAAAGCTTTGGCGAAGCCTTCTATTGGAAAACCGTTGTACCACATTACCAAGTACGCACGTTTATAAGGAGATACTTGTTTATGAAGTTACTCTTCTTGAAGTTTTACATAATCAAGCTTCATTTGACTCTAAATCGCTTTCTGTTATCATTTTCGCTTTTGCCAATGTATGACGAATAAGCTATAGTTAAAATTCACAAATTAAAATGAACAAAAAAGAAATATGCCAATTATAATCATTTTTTTTAATCTTATTAATTCGTAGTCGAATTCCCGCCGTGGTACGTAACTTCGCATGTAAGAGCTTTTTTAAGTATCTGCACAAAAGAACTACAATATGTGGTAATTTATAACCGTGAATCATGCTTTGAATTGTATGGGTATCGTTTTTAAAAGCTTCATTCGTACTGCTTGAAAGACAATATTGCATACAAGTTATGCTCATCTTACGTTAGCTTGCTTTAGCTATGCACGGAGTAAATCTTACTAGAATGTGGTTCAGAAATACGCGAATCCATGCAATAATTCCAATTGGAACATATGATTATTGAAGCTTGCTTTCATAGAAAGTTTGTTGTTATCATTCTCACATTTTAGCAATTGGAAGCAAAGTGCTCGATGAATCAATCACGCCTTTAAATAATGACTTTATTAGTGTAAAGACTAATAACACTAGCAGGGATGGGAACACTCACTTGGAAAGAGTTACACTCACTTGCTATTTTCTCATCTCAGAAGTACACGCAAAAACGGCAACGCTCAAAAATGTGTTCGGCCTGCACATTTTTAGTAAACATCCATGCCGCACAATGTCTGTGTTGGAAACACACATTTTTCAAAATTGCTCGTACGCTCACATGAGCATGTATTTTGCAATAATTTCGACATGGCAACCTCACTGGGTTTATAAACCACCTTCAAATACCGAAAAATATTGATATTTTGCAAAAATGTGAGCGTACGAGCAATTTAAAAAAAATGTGTGTTTCCAACCAGGGGCGTACAATTTCGTTTCAATGATACACTTTCATGCAACATTTGAATGAGTCACTTCAACCGTTTCACACATTTTTCTAATCACTCGTTTCTTTTATCAAAACTTTTCCGCTCATCGTAGCACTCGGTAGTCTCCCACCCGGTCGCGTTGCTTGTGCTTCACCCGGTAGAGGATAAGTGTCTCGCTGGTGCGCGCTAGTCTCTCAATGGTTACGGGCGCCGATTAATTGGATTTAAGTGGTCGAATTTGTTATCCTCTTTCATAAAACATAATTATCATTCTATTGGCGTGCACCACTATGGAAAAATGCGGTTTAAATAGTGTTTTTAGCATGTTGAAATATGTCAATGACTCATAAATGAAACGAAAATCCAAGTGTATCATTTTATGTTTCATTCACACTTGTTTCTGTAGCAGCAGCGAACGAGTGTGTTGCTGGGTGAAAGATGAAGCATCACAGCAGTCCGTTCGTATGGGAAACGATTTGCTACAGCTGTCGTACGTCATGTTTTCCTTTCGAAATTGCACGACCCTGTTTCCAACACAGTCCCTGTGCGGCATGGGTGTTAACCAAAAATGAGAGTTTTTATTTAAGAGAGTATCCTATCAAAAAACAATGTATGGAACACTTTTACCTTGTGGTTTGATCTCAAACTTTTCCGAATAAAGTAAGGGTCGCACACGCATACCAAAGTCGTGACAGAGCGTTGAAGGCAACTCTCCACGAGGTGAGCGTAATTTGCATTCACCTCGTGGAGACTCGTCTTCATTGCCCTCTCACGACTTTGGTATGCGTATACGACCCTTGCTGTGTTCGGCAAAGTTTTAGATAAAACCACAAGGTAAAAGTGCTCCATACACTGTTTTTTTGAAAGCATGCTTCTGAACTGAGAAAATACCAAGTGAATGTAACTCTTTACAAGTGAGTGTTCCCATCCCTGAACACTAGTTTATAAAATAAAACGCAAGTCGTGACCTTCTATCAACGTCTTCTTGGGTACTCCTGGAAGAAACCCAAGAATGAACTCCTGGAGGAATCCCCATAGTGAATACTTGAAAAAAATCTCCCGAGGAAACTTTTGGAAGATTCCTCGGAGAGAACTTCTAGAGCAATCCCCAGAGGAAACTCCTGGAGAAATTCCCAGAAAGAATTCTTCGAGGAATCCCCAGAGGAAACTTTTGGAGGAATCTCAAGAAAAAAAAATCCTAGAGGAAACTTCTGAGGAACTCTTGAAGGAATTTCCAAAGAGAACTAGAGGAGGAATTCCCAGAAGAAAATCCTGAAGGAATCCTCATAGCAAATTCTTGAAAGAACTCCTGTAGAAATCTCCAGAAGGAACTCCTGGTGGAATTCGCAAAGGGAATGCCTGGAAGAACTCCAGAGGGAATCTGCTGAAGTAATCCCCAGAGAGATCTACTGGATTAATCCCCACAGGAAACTGCTGGAGGAATTCCCACAGGAAACTCTTGGTACAATCCTAAGAAGGAAATCCTGAAGGGACCACCTGAGGCAACTCTAGGTGAGATTCTCAGAGAAAATTCCTGGACGAAGCCCCACAGCAAACTTTTGAAGTATTCTCAAGAAGGAAGTCCTGGAGGAAACTCCTGGAGGAAATCCCAGAGAAAACTTTTAGCTTTGAGGATACCTCCAGGAGTTTCCCTTGGAGATTTCTCCAGGACTTCGTTCTGGAGGTTCCTCCAGAAATTTCTTCTGGGGATTCCTCCAGTTGTTACCTCTCTCTTCTTGAGGTTTCTTGAGAATTACTTCAGAAGATTTCAATGGATGTTCATCCTGAGGATTTCTCCAGGAGTTCCCTCCGGAGCTTTCTTCAAGAGTTTTATCAGAATATTTTTTCAGAAATTCATTCTGGTAATTTCGTTAAAATGTCTTCATGAAGTTTTTCCAGGGAATCACTTTTAGGATTCTTCAAGGTAACCTTCATCTGGGGATTTTCCTTGGAGTTTTTTTTTCCTGGAGGTTTCAATGAAAGTGCATTCATGGAATTTGTCCAGGTGTTGCTCCTGGCGATTTTTTCAGGACTTCCCACAGGGGATTCCTCCAGAAGTTCCCTCTGAAGAATTCAATAGAAATTTCTTTAGGGAATTCCTCCAGGAGTTCCCTTTGTACATTTCTCCAGGACTATTCTATCAGGAATTTCCTGTAGGAATTTCAATCGATGTTCCTATATGTTTGTTTTTCTTTTAAGATTTTCTCCAGGAGTTCCTTCTTGGGATTTCTCTAGGATATTTCTCTGGAGATTGCTCCAGGAATTTTCCTTGAGGTTTTTTCTAGGATTTCCCTATGAAGGTTTCTCCAGATGATCCCTTTGGAAATTTCCCCAGGAGTTCCCTCTGAAGATTTCAATGGAAATGTCTGCAGGGAATTTATCTAGGAGTTTTCTCTAAGGATTTCAATGCAAGTTTCTAGAGGGATTTTTTTCCAGGAGTTCTCTCTGAGGTTTTCTCTAAGAGTTCCTTCTAGAGAGTCCTCCTGGAGTTCTCTCTGGCATCAGATCTTTCTGAAAAATTTTCTAGAAAATCCCTACCGGGGATTTCCCAGCAGTTTGTTCAGAGGGTTTTTCCAGGTCCATCTTGTGAATCTTCCAGGGTAGTGTAGAATTAGCGTTTAAGTTAAAATATGTACACATAGATATAAACAAAAAAATCTTCCAGGAGATCTGCAGAAATTCCTTCAGATTTCTTCAAAAGTTCGTTTTGAGGATTCCCCAGGGTAGTCACTTACGGATTTCTTCTGAAGCTAAAGATTTTTCCACCTGGGGAGTCCTCCATGTGTTTTTTTTTCTCGAGGTTTCTGCAACAGTTCCCTGTTTGGTTTCCCAGGATTTCCTTTTTGGGAGTTCCCTCGGGAGATTTCTTCAAAAGTTTCATATGGGTATTGCCTCAGCAGTTCTTTTCAGAGACTTTGGTTCGCCTGTATTCTAGGGGTTCTTACAGGACTTCCTTTTATGGATTTCTTTAGAAATTTGGTCTGGTGAGTCCTCCAGAAATTCCTGCTAGGGATTATTCCTAGAGTTTTTTTTACATTCCTCCTGAAATTCATTCACGCGATTTCTCAAGGAAGTTTTGTTATCGGTTTTACCTCATAGTCTTCAGAAGTTCTTCAGAAAAAAATCCTGATAAAAATTGTCTGGATAAAATCTTAGAATAAAACCTGGAAGATGTTCCTAAAATTATTACACATGCACCAAACAGTTTGAAAACCAAAATCAATTGGCAAATTGGTAAACTGAAACGTTTACGTTCTGTACTTTGAGAAACACTTGATCTATTTGTTTTATAAAGCCGTATTCAGAAATATGCAACAAAAATCTTAAAGCATGAACCCGCATCTTATGTCTATCTAATATAACGGCGATATTTCATTTAACATTCCATCTTCAAAAATAAAGATCCGTGAATGTATTGTATGATATCACATACAAATGGAGGAGAACGTGCCTCTGGAGCCGACCTACTGATGATATCACATACGCTTGATAAGCTTTATACAACTCGAGGATTGTGGGATTTCAGGAACTAGAAAAAAATAAGTGTTTCGGTATAACATCGAGGTGTTCCGAAGTGCTTCACATAGACAACCTTGTTTTTGAATGGTTTTAATGAATATATCAAATATGGTTTGGCATGCAGTCTCTCAAATCAAGGGAAACAAAGTTAATCTATTTTCTGACGTTTCAGCGCAATTTATTTTGCCGAAACGTCAGAAAATAGATAACCTCTGTTTCTTTTGATTTGAGAGACTGTATGCCAAACCATATTTGATAGAAAAAATTACAGTCGATAAATCAAGATTAATGAATATAAGTACTGAATTTTAAGAATTTATTTTGGGAAAGTATATTACTATTGTCGGTTTCTATACTATTCAGAAAGGTTTATTTATTTTAATTTACTCGAAGTGATGTTCCAAGGTACATCAAATATGTAAGTTATTATTATTATTAATATTTATTAACCCTCTAATACCCAAATTTTTGATTTTGATCTAAATATCATTTTTCGTCATCTAAAATCGATTTAAACATGTTTTGGAAGATGAATTTTTTCAATTCTCGATTTCGTGAATTTCAGTTTTTGATTTTTCTAATTTTTATTTTTTAACATCCCCACAGTTTTATATTTTTCCTGGAAACCAATTTGGGGAACGGATTTTTTGAGATGAAAACATTTTGAGATTTTATGATTATTGTTGAAATATTATTATTTTAAATTTTTTTCACAGAAAATTTTATTTTCCGTGTAATTTTAAGGAAAATTATTTTAGAGTGTATTCGATTCCCTTAAACTATTAAACAAGGATAGAATAATTTGAGAAAAATGTAAAATATGTTAATTGTAGCGATTCAATACAAAATAAACAATGACTTCTAAAAGGTGACTAAAACATCAATTTTTCAATGATTTTTATGAAATGTAAATACGCTTTAAAATACACTAAAAACTATTTTGAGATATACAGAACAGTCCTAAATATCAGCCAAAAATATAAAAAAAAGGATTTTCCACGAAACAAAAATTACAAACATGCTCAAACTATACCCCGTCTAAAGGCGGGATTGGGTATTGAGGGTTAAAGACACTTTACCACTTAGGGGCTGTCCATAAACCACGTGGTCATGAGGGGGGGGGGGGGGTTCGGCCTATGAGCATTTTGTATGGACGAATAAAAAATTTTGTATGGACAAATGACCACGCGGGGGGGGGGGGGGGTTGAGAAGTCCCAAAAAAATGACCACGTGGTTTATGGACAGCCCCTTATGTGGCATTCGTGTCTGAAATATGTAAGTGATTTCTTTAATTCCCCAGGGAAATACGGTTGTCAGTGGTTTCATTAAGTGGTCGGCATGGTTTAAGGTAAAAACTTATGTCTGCCTTCCAGTCCGAAGAATTTTTTTCATATATTTTGATGCAATAAGGTGATGTTCCGATGAGCTTTGTTTAGGATATATCGAATTTTAAATGATTTATAGGAAAGTACGATATTTTATCAATTTTGCTCATGAAAATACTTTGTAATCGCCTAAATGTAAGCACGTTCTAATGTGCATATCAATTGAACATCCCAATTTCATACAAACTTTGATCATAAACTGTGAAGGCCCGGTCCAATATTTTTCAAAAATTCTTATACTATGACACTTCTAGGGTCCCTGTTCTTATTTTTCTCATCCCATAACAAAATGTAGTGTTGAACGGTGTAAGCGAAGGATTTTGACATTTTTTTTCCATAAACAAATAAAAAAATGCATAAATAAATCAAAAGTTTCCATAAATAATTGATTTTTGAGCAATTAAAAACGCTAAAAATGCAATGAATAAATCAACTGTTGCAATAAAAAAAGCTATTTTTCCCACCAAATAACTTCGAATTTTCCATAAATAAATCCGATTTTTCCATAATAAATTAGAAAATTCACAATAAAAAACCAGGTTAATCCACCTAGTGGTGATAGTGCCTTTCTCGTCGAATATGTACTCAACATTTTTTCCGGCCATAAGCCGAAGTGTTCCTGAATCCTGAGAATACTCTAGAACGGAATAAATCTCATTTTCTTCTTTTGTCACAGTGCTCGTTGACTCGTCAATGAGGGGTGGAGTTGATAAATAACAAATGTATTTGATGAAAAAATTCTTTAAAAAATTAAGCAAAACCGCTTAAGGCAAAACTGGAAGCATTTCCTTTTTTTTTTTGGTTTTTGATTTTTTATAAAATAACGAAGCAATATTTTCCAAATCGGTTTTCGTGCACATGTTGAGTATGGATCATGGTATATTCTGATTTTGTTACGCGGCATAAAATGTTTTTCGTTTTTGCAGAAACCATTTTTTGTGAAATTTTGTTCAAACATGGTTTCTGCAAAAACGAAAAACATTTTATACCGCGTAAAAAATCAGAAGATACCTTGATCCACACTCTACATATGCACGAAAACCGATTTTGAAAATATTGCTTCGTTATTTAATAGTACTTCAAAAACCAAAAAATGAGGAAAGGCTTCCAGTTTCGCCTTAACTCATCGGTTTGATAAAAAAAACTTCTGGAAAACTCTAATTTCACTTTAAAATTGATAAATCTATTGGTTTCTTTATTTGTGCACTTCTTCAAGATGTTGAATTCCGACCAAGATTTCCAAGGGGGACCCCTCTGGACTTAAGAGAAAATCAAAATTTGTGTCAGCCTTATTCAGAAAAGCAAGAATTTTATCAAAGCCGTAATTGAATGTGGAAACTTATTGATGGCTCATATTCCGACGCTATGTTAAACGTATAGGCCGAGCTGAAAAATATCAAATCTCTCAGTTGACTGCTTGACCACCTTCACTAGCACTGGATGCCGATCATTATCAAGACATTTCGGCATTTTTTTTATCTGCGCACTTTAGCCTATATTTTATTATCATTAGTTATAAGATTCATGTAGAATTTGACAAAAAAAAAGTGCAAGCAAGCGAAATTTCCCCTATTAAAGCCCATTCAAATTTCTACCGTGTTACAGAGCGGGAGGACTCAACCAGTTGCATCAAAATTGTTCGCAGTTATTTTAGACGCAGAAGGGGATTGGTGCTATAAAATTTAATTTTTTCCATACAACGTTGATCCATCCTACTGTAAAATGACGCCTCAGGAATCTAAAATGATGTAATTTGACAAGATCGCTTAAATTTTTATCAAGATTTTGTTCTTTTACACATATTAATCGCTTGCATCGATTTTGTTCACCTGCGTAATTTCAGCAATGGATCCAACCCTGATTCTGCAACACTGCCGGTAATCTTAAGTGTGGTCAGAGACTATTTTCTTGCTGCCCGTGTAAATGGTTAACGAACATTTTTGATGATTTGGTGTTTCGCATGCATGGGTTTGGTTTTGTTTTTTAATTGGTCACTTCCGACGGGACACCTGGAACCGGTTCCGGAACAAAACCGGTTTAGATACGGTATGAAACTGTTTTCTTGCTTACCGTTCATCTGGTTATCGAAAAACCCTGCTCTTCCATGTGTCACATGCATGGGCTTGGTTCACGTTTTTAATTGACAACTTCCAGTGGGACAGCAGGAACCGGTTCCGGAACACAACCGGTTCAGATATAGTCTGAAACTATTTTCCTGCTTACCGTTCATCTGGTTATCGAAAAAGCCGCTGTTTGATGCGTCGCATGCCTGGGTTTGGTTCACTTTTTTAATTGGCCAATTCCAGCAGGACATCCGGAACCGGTTCCGGAACACTACCGGTTCAAACTAGGTTTGAAACTATGTTTCTGCTTACCGTTCATCTGGTTATCGAAAAAGCCGCTCTTTGATGTATCGCATGCCTGGGTTTGGATCACTTTTTTAATTGGCCACTTCCGGCAGGACATCTGGAACCGGTTCCGGAATACAACCGGTTGAAACATGGTCTGAAACTATTTTCCTGCTTACCGTTCATTTGGTTATCGAAAAAGCCGCTGTTTGATGTGTCACATGCCTGGGTTTGGTTCACTTTTTTAATTGCCCAATTCCGGCAGGACATCCGGAACCGGTTCCGGAACACTACCGGTTCAAACGAGGTTTGAAACTATTTTCCTGCTTACCGTTCATCTGGTTATCGAAAAAGCCGCTCTTTGATGTGTCGTATGCCTGGGTTTGGTACACATTTTTAATTGGCCACTTCCGGCAGGACATCCGGAACCGGTTCCGGAATACTACCGGTTCAAACATGGTCTGAAACTATTTTCCTGCTTACCATTCAACTGGTTATCGAAAAATCCATTATTTGACGTGTCGCATGCATGGGTTATGTTCACTTTCTTATTTGGCCACTTCCGGCGGGACACCTGGAACCGGTTCCGGAACACTACCGGTTCAGATATAGTCAGAGACTATTTTCCTTCATCCCGTTCATCAGATAATCGAAAATGCCGTGGTTTGATGGGTCGCATGCATGGGTTTGTTGCATTTTCATATCTGGCCCCTTCCTGGGGTACCGGTCCGGAACACCTAAATGGCCATAACTCCGGAACGGGTGGACCGATCTGAACCATTTTCAATAGGAAACAATGGGACAATGTACCCCGTCGAATGAACCATCGGTCGTTGAAATCGGTTCATATTTACTATCTAAAAATGAGGTGACCTTTTTGTACACATACACACATACACACGCACACACATACATACACACACACATACATACACACAGACATCATCTCAACTCGTCGAGCTGAGTCGATTGGTATATAACACTTGACCCCTCCGGGGGCTCTATCCAAATTCGTTTTTGGAGTGAACATATAGCCTTTCGGTACACCTTGGTGTACGAGAAAGGCAAAAAATATCTAGAAAGCAATAAAAAAATAAAAAATTCAATAAAAAATGACTAAATTACCCATGAAAAACAATTGTAGGAAAGTATGAGGCAGTGAAATGCTGAATCGCACTTATATGACTGAAACGACTGAAAAACCTGCGTAACTATGATTGCAATTTACTGAGCAATTGCTTGCTGTCCGAACTCGCTATCGCTCGTCGGACCTAAAAAAGGGATAACATCTATGTTTGCATTATACCGGGAAAATTCTTGGATCTGTGGTTTGCCTAGAACCAAAACGATGCAGTTGCGGTGCATCGGATATCGGAAACTTCGGCGGCTTTCTGCCGCCTCAGTTCCTCAATCCTCTATGCGGCTTCGCCGCATGGTCTATTAAATTTTTTGGCTCAAAATGCATTTACGTTTGTTGCTCGTTTTTTGACATTTATTGATAATTTATTTTTTCGTTTATTGCAGTTTTTGAATTATTTATTGCTTATTCGATATTATTTTATTGTGAAATTTCTAACTTATTATGGAAAAATCGGATTTATTTATGGAAAATTCGAAATTGGTGGGAAAAATGGCTTTTTCTATTGCAACAGATGATTTATTCATTGCATTTTTGACGTTTTTAATTGCTCAAAAATCAATTATTTATGGAAACTTTTGATTTATTTATGCATTTTTTTATTTGTTTATGGAAATTTTGTTAATTATTACTGCTTACACCCCTGTTTCTCACTGGGACTTTTGGAATTATTTATAGAGGATGACCACTTTCTTATGTGTCGTTAATATTTTAGCCTCACAATTTCCTGGTCTTGCTCCACAGATTACATCCAGTGTATTAAATCTTATTAATAAGGATATTCAGCCATGTATTCAGCACAACCTTTTAACTTATAAACTCTTATTTTCATTATGAGTTGTCTTCAACGTGTCCCATAAAAGACCAGCCCACTGTAGTATGCCTTCATAATTATGTGACATAAGAATTCGTAATGTAACAGGCCACAGGAATTTGTTTACAAAATTATCATTCTCAGTAAAGCCGTACAACACAGTCATAGCTTAAATAATTCAACATTAAATCGGCAAACGGAATACTATAGAGCATTCGAAAAAATCGTTATTATTAGAAGATTTTTTTTTTCTAGGAAGAGGAAAAATAGAAGAAATCTCTTCTGCCTTATACCAAAGTATGCCTCTATTGCGAATCTTTTAATAAATACAGGGCAACTTTTCGATTCTAGACATAGTTTCCGGATTATTCTTCGATATTTGCCATAGCTACTGGACCAAAACTTATGTTTGTTTTTTGAATTTAAGGTGAATATACAACGCAGCCACACCTTGAATTTTCGGAAGCACAAATCTGAAGAACCAAGAATTGCACTAAGCTGAAAAGTTGATCGATTGGTCACCCGCTGGTGGTGACCAATCGATCAACTTTTCAGCTTAGTGCAATTCTTGGTTCTTCAGATTTGTGCTTTTGAAAATTCAAGGTGTGGCTTTGTTCTATATTCACCTTAATAGCGATAGGGTGCTTATTGCTTATGCCGCCATTAAGTAACAAATAACTGATAATAAGTTCTGAAAGTATGGCTGAAAGAACGGAGTACTTATTAAAAATGTGTCTACAATAAGCACAAAAATTAGACTGTTCAGCTTGAAGCCTAGGAAAAAACAATTTGAAAACTTTGATTTAAATAGTCTTATCAATTTGCATATAATGTATCAAAAACTATTTTATATGTAATTCGAAACCTCCAAGCATGAAAAAGAGTGATTGGTAATTGTTACGGGTGTCGTTTGTTAGCAGAGTATTTTCAACATTAAGTTATATCTTTCGAAAAATTAACATATTAAAAAGTTTTTTGTAATCAAAATCATTGCGCCACGTTCCCCTAAAGCGTTACGCTCTCAATTTAACATTTAGGTTAGACCTTGATAATTATAAAATGAAAAAAATGGGCATGTATACACAAAACCACGTTCATGATACACATAATCAATATTTTCAGTGAAAAGCTACATATTGGCAGTGTGCATGTTTTCCTATCATGTATTAGTCTATGTATCTATTAAGCATTTTTAAAACCACTTTTCACAGCACCTCCAACATGACCTGAGATCCCCTGAAGTTGCTTGAAATTCCTGCCCCGATACCCTTTCGAAACCCTCTGAAATCTCCTGAAATCCTACCGAAGGTTCCGGGTCATTTGGCCGAACGCCATTTGGCCGAATGCCGTTTGGCCGAACGCCATTTGGCCGAAAGGGTCATTTGGCCGAACGCCATTTGGCCGAATGCCATTTGGCCGAAAAAGGATGATGAACTTAAGTGATCTTGCCACTGTTGCCTATATCAGTATAGCTCGAAAGAACAGCCTTTGATTCAAAGAAGGAAAAATCTCTAACAAAAATAGTCCCAGTTTCAACGCCTACTAATCCCTTGATGGTAAAACTTGAAAGAATAGCCTATGATTAAAAGAAGGAAATATTTCTGATGATCATATTGGCAGCTAGAATGTTATCCAGAGTTTGCCCACGGCTCCAAATCCTTTTGATAATAATTCGGCCAAACGGCATTCGGCCAAACGACCCTTTCGGCCAAATGGCATTCGGTCAAATGGCGTTCGGCCAAACGACATTCGGCCAAACGGCATTCGGCCAAATGGCCGGACATCCCTAACGAAGCCCATATAAAATTCTCCATGAGATTCTCTTCTTTTTCCCCATATAGGACCAAACCACCCCCCCGTCCCCCCCTCTCCATCCAGTTTACCCACTTACCCCTTTCTCTCTAAGGCCTTTCTTACACATCTAAAGGGGATACTCAAAATAACTGGAACAGGTAAAATTTACACCTTTCCAAAAATGTTCAACTCGCTGTAACTTTTCGAAAAGGGCATCAAATATTCTCAAATTTTTACTGTAAGTTTATAAACTAGTTGTGTATCAGTGGTCAAAATTTGGAAAAGATCGGGCCATTCTACACGAAGTTAAAAAGGTTCTAGAAAAAGGTATAATTATTCGATAGCTAATTTTGGGCTGTTATATCTCCGGATTCAATGAACCGAATGCAATGAAATTTTGATCATTTATGACTAATATAATGAGCTATTAAAAACTTTTAACTAGACTTAAAATGCTTTACACGAAAGAAAATTATAACGATTAAATTATTTTTCTAATTTAAAACCAAATTATCCAAAACTTCATCATTGTTTCAAAATTCGAGATAGTTATTATAGTTCATTTAAATTCCCTCTTATTGACTTGAAAGCAACCAAATAGGCGGCATTAAATTGAAAAAGTAATTGGTTCAGTATGAAAAGTTGATAAATTTACTAAAAAAACATAGAATAAATGAAATCGCTATTACTTTTTTTTCTTAATAATTATTTCAGATTAAGTAAACTGTTTTTCAAAGTTCATTATATTAGTCAGAAATGATCAAAATTTCATTGCATTCGGTTCATTGAATCCGGAGATATAACAGCTCAAAGTTGGCTATCGCATAATTATACCTTTTTCTAGAATCTTCATAACTTCGTATAGAATGATCTTTTCCAAATTTGAACCTCTGATACACAACTAGTTGATGAACTTACAGTCAAAATTACAGAATATTTGATGCCCTTTTCGAAAAGTTACAGCGAGTTGAACATATTTTGAAAATTAAAAATTTTACCTGTCCCAGTTATTTTGAGTACACCCTGTAGATTTGTGAGAAAGGCCTTAGAGAGAAAGGGGTAAGTGGGTAAACTGGGTGGTGGGTGGGGAGGGGGGGGGGGGGTTGGTCCTGTATGGGGAAAAAGAAGAGAATCTCATGGTGAATTTTATATGGGCTTCGGTAGGATTTCAGGAGATTTCAGAGGGTTTCGAAAGGGTATCGAGGCAGGAATTTCAAGCAATTTCAGGGTGTCTCAGAGGCGTTTTAGAGGCGATTGATAATTGTATGGGAGATTTCAGTTCGTTTCAGCGAAGTATTCAGGGGCATTTGGGGGGTTGAGGAGGTCTCAGAGGTATTTCAGAGATATTTCAGGGGGTCTAATGGAGTTCCACGAGGACTTTCAGGCCGTTTTAAAGCATCTCACGTAATTTCACGGAGTCTTTAGAAGTTTCACGCCTCTGAAGCTTTCTGAAGCTTTCCTAAAATATTTTTTTTATCTGTATTACGGAATGTTTAGCCTTAGATTAGTTCATCTCAAACCCCTCTGAACGCATAAAATATGACTTTTCTCAGAAATATTTTTGCCGGTTTTATTTTTGAGTGTATTCAACTCCCCTCAAACTCTTCTACAATAGTAGAACGATCAAGAAAAAAAAAATAAAATTGCCAATATATTAAAAAAAAAAAGGTTAATTCGCTTCG
Organism: Aedes albopictus; assembly: GCF_035046485.1. Taxonomy (NCBI): domain Eukaryota; kingdom Metazoa; phylum Arthropoda; class Insecta; order Diptera; family Culicidae; genus Aedes; species Aedes albopictus. The sequence goes on from NC_085137.1 coordinate 394,439,164, forward strand.
AAAGACACCAAAAACCATTCTTGGATATGCAGAAAAGTCCTAAATATCAGCCAAAAATATAAAAGTTGTAATTGCCAGAAAAGAAAAAAATAAAAAATGCTTAAACTATACCCCGTGTAACCCTCCTAAGATGCTACGCTACGTGCACCACGATGGCATAGTGCACGTTCAGCGAGCCTGTCTGGGTCATATTGATCCCAGCATCCTACTAGGGTTAAAGGTGGGGTTGTGAATAAGAGGTTTATGGATTTCTTGATAATATTTGAGGTTTTTGAATTTTCAAAAGAATTTCTGTAGTTCCTAGCAAAAAACCCTGCAGAATGTCTGCAAACTTTTTCAGAGGAATTTAGGCAGATACAAAATAACTGGGAAAATGTTTAATTAAAAAAATTCAACCAACTGTAACTTTTCGAAAAGGGCATCAAATATAATCAAATTTTTACTGTAAGTTCATCAACTAGTTATGTATCAGTGGTCTAAATTTGGAAAAGATTGGGCTTTTCTACACGAAAATAGAAATATTCTAGAAAAAGGTATAATAATTCGGTAGTTAGGGCCCATATAGCCGAGGCGGTAAACGCACGGGTATTCAGCATGACCATGCTGAGGGTGACGGGTTCGATTCCCGGTCGGTCCAGGATCTTTTCGTAAAGGAAATTTCCTTGACTTCCTTGGGCATAGAGTATCTACGTCCCTGCCACACGATATACGCATGCAAAATGGTCATTGGCAGAGGAAGCTCTCAGTTAATAACTGTGGAAGTGCTCATAGAACACTTAGCTGAGAAGCAGGCTTTGTCCCAGGAGGACGTTACGCCAAGAAGAGAGAGAAGAGAGAGAGAGAATTCGGTAGTTAACTTTGAGCTGTTATACCTCTGGATTCAACAAACCGAATGCTATGAAATTTTGATCATTCATAACTAAAATGAGCTATTAGAAACTTTTGACTTAACTTAAAATTCTTTACACGAAAGAAAATTATAACGATTAGATTATTTTTCAAATAGAACACCAATTTATCCAAAACTTTATCATGGTTTCAAAATTTGAGATGGTAGGTAATTATAGTTTATTTAAATTCCCTCTAATTGACTTGAATATACTTATGTTTCGATGGAAAGCAACCAAATGGCCGGCATTAAATTGAAAAAGTAATGGGATGCATATTAAAAATAGATAAATCAACTTTAAAACCATAGAATAAATAAAATGGCTAAAACTTTTTTTCTTATTGATAATTTCAAATTAGGTCAAATGTTTTTCAATTTTCATTATTTTAGTCATAAATGATCAAAATTTCATTGCATTCGGTTCATTTAATCCGAAGATATAACAGCTCAAAGTTGGCTATCGGATAAGTTTCGTTGCAAAGATGCCAAAGAGAACTTGTGAAAGATATTCAAGCTGAATTTAGGCGGGGTGGAACAATAAGGAGTCGTCCATAAATAACGTAATTTTTTTTTAAGGGGGAAGGGGGGAGTCTCGGATAATGCTACGAGCAATGCATTTGGTATGGAAAAATAGGCTACGAAGGGGGAGGGGGTGTCAAAAATCGTCGTAAAAATGCTACGTCATGTATGGGCGGCCCCTAAAATGAAATTTTACCAATATCTCAATGATTTTTTTTGTGGAAGTATAAAACAAATTCACTATCAGTGGAATGATAAATGTTAAAAATATAAATTTATAACAAAACTGATTATCTAGAATAAGCCTGCTGGGATGCAGAATAAATAAAAAAGTCATTTTCTGTAGTTCATTGGACAATTTTTGGTATACTTACCAGCTAAATCCATGTGTTTATCAGATCGTGCAAGTTGGTACCTATGAGATAATCCTGAAGTAATAAATCACGAACGATTCTAGAACCATGGGTGCCAATTGTAAAGAAAGCCCAAGTTGATCATTTTCATTGTTTTCTTAAGAAGCTATAGTAAGAGTATTTGATATTTTTTTTAAATTCTGCCACCCATTTTGCTACATCCGTGAGGTTTGATGTGATACATATTTCTACTACTTAAAAGTACAATGATTTTTGCCTTTCTCGTACACCAAGGTGTACCGAAAGGCTATATGTTCACTCCAAAAATAAAATTTTGATAGAGCCCCCGGAGGGGCAAGTCTCATATACCAATCGACTCAGCTCGACGAGTTGAGATGATGTCTGTGTGTGTGTATGTGTGTGTGTGTATGTATGTGTGTGTGTATGTGTACAAAAAAGGTCACCTCACTTTTAGATAGTAAATATCAACCGATTTTAACGATCGACGGCTCATTCGACGCGGAATCTGGTCCCATTGTTTCCTATTGAAAATGGTTCGAATCGGTCCAGCCGTTTCGGAGTTATGGCCATTTGGGTGTTCCGGATCGGTACCCCTGGAAGGGGCCAGACATGAAAATGCACCAAACCCATGCATTCGACCCATCAAATCACGGCAGTTACGATTATCTGATGAACGGAAACCAGGAAAATAGTCTTTGACCATATCTGAACCGGTAGTGTTCCGGAACCGGTTCTGGGTGTCCCGCCGGAAGTGACTAAATATAAAACTGAACATAACTCATGCATGCGACACATCAAACAGCGGCTTTTTCGATAATCTGATGAACGGTTAGCAGGAAAACAGTATCAGACCACATCTGAATCGGTAGTGTTCCGGAACCGGTTTCGGATGTACCCCCGGAAGTGGTCATATATAAAAGTGTACCAAACCCATGCATGCGACACATCAAACAGCGGCATTTTCGATAATCTGATGAACGGTTACCAGGAAAACATTATCAGACCATATCTGAACCAGTAGTGTTCCGGAACCGATTCCAGGGGTCCCAACGGATGTGGCCAAATATGAAAGAGTACCAAACCCATGCATGTGATACAACAAATGACGGCTTTTCTGATAACCTGATAACTGGTTATCAAAGTAATAGGTTAGGACCACATTAGGAACAGCCGGTAGTGCCGTAACCAGTTCCGGGTATCCCTCCGAAAGCGGCTAAATATAAATTGAACTGAACCTATGTATACGACAAAGCAAAGCTATGATTTTTTGATAACCTTATGAACGTTAGCAAGCAAACAGGTTCAGACCGGTGAAAAAAATGTTTACGCATATGGTCAAATCTCATCCGTTACGTAGTAATTGAACTTTACATGTTTTTGACTTTGCATGTCTCAAACTGGCTATAACTTGAAAATGGTCAAACTTATCGCATTTGAAAGATTATTAAATTTGCTACCAAAAAAGATCTTGGAATCTATAGGTTTAGTTAGATAGCTAAAGCAAAAAAAGCTTCAAAGTAGTGTTTTGCCTTTCTCGTACACTATATGTTTACTCAAAAAACGATTTTTAGGAAAAAGGCTCGGAGAATCAAGTCACATATACCAATCAACTCAGTTCAACGAATTGAGATTATGTCTTTATGTGTGAATGTATGTATGTATGTATGTGCGCAAAATAAATTCACTCACTTTTAAGGCACTTCCCATTGGCCGATTTTTCGGATTATAGCTTGAATCGAACCGGAATTGTTTGCTATCGAAAATGGTCCAGATCGGCCAAGGCGTTCCGGAGTTATGGCCATTTCAGTGATCCGGATCAGCACCGGTAGAGCTGGCCATATATAAAACTGAACTAGCCCCATCATGCGATACATCAAACTGCGGCGATTTTTATAACCTTTAGCATGGTTAACGAGCTTTGTGCGGAAATCAACACTGGAGACCAGAAGATCCACGATGTTGGCCCAAAATTCAAGATGGCAGCCAAATGTTCAAGGTGGCGACTCAAAATTCAAGATGGCGTCTGTTTAAAGAAGTTTAAGGCTCTAAAACCATGCAATATTGGTATATTTGGTATGGGGAAGACTTCCAGAGTCCAAAATGGCGATAAGGATGTTCAAGATGGCGATCTAAAATTTAAGATAGTGGCTCCGAATTCAAAATCGCGGCTGATTAATGGAAATTACACTGTTGAAAATGCTTTGACATCCATGTGCACAACAGAACATGTGCTCGATGAACAAATTGAGATTTGAAATTATGAAAAGAAATCCACGTACTCCGGTGAGACTCGAACTCACGACTCCCAATTCGCTAGACGGGCGCTTCTATTCCTTCAAGCTACGGAGTCACTCGACTATCTCCGTCGCCAGCAGGCCTAGAACTGAACTCGATTCCACAATCGCACATGGTTATCTTCTTTTCACAATCCAAACCCCCTTCGGATGGGATTAGATGAACATCTAACACATTGTCTGTTGTGCACATGTATGTCAAAGCGGGAGAGGAAGTTATTTTTAATTGTCGAGAGCTTCGGGCACTGCCTTCCAATCACTTATTGGTATGGCAATTAGTGTGCAGTCGGACTCTCGACGGGTCGGTCCTCGGCCGACCGAATACGGTAAGGGTGACCGTAGCACCTTACAAATGTCAATTTCTTGATTTTGCTTTGGCTGACCAAGCCATGTGGGAAATTACACTGTTGAAAATGCTTTGACATCCATGTGCACAACAGAACATGTGCTCGATGAACAAATTGAGATTTGAAATTATGAAAAGAAATCCACGTACTCCGGTGAGACTCGAACTCACGACTCCCAATTCGCTAGACGGGCGCTTCTATTCCTTCAAGCTACGGAGTCACTCGACTATCTCCGTCGCCAGCAGGCCTAGAACTGAACTCGATTCCACAATCGCACATGGTTATCTTCTTTTCACAATCCAAACCCCCTTCGGATGGGATTAGATGAACATCTAACACATTGTCTGTTGTGCACATGTATGTCAAAGCGGGAGAGGAAGTTATTTTTAATTGTCGAGAGCTTCGGGCACTGCCTTCCAATCACTTATTGGTATGGCAATTAGTGTGCAGTCGGACTCTCGACGGGTCGGTCCTCGGCCGACCGAATACGGTAAGGGTGACCGTAGCACCTTACAAATGTCAATTTCTTGATTTTGCTTTGGCTGACCAAGCCATGTGGGAAATTACACTGTTGAAAATGCTTTGACATCCATGTGCACAACAGAACATGTGCTCGATGAACAAATTGAGATTTGAAATTATGAAAAGAAATCCACGTACTCCGGTGAGACTCGAACTCACGACTCCCAATTCGCTAGACGGGCGCTTCTATTCCTTCAAGCTACGGAGTCACTCGACTATCTCCGTCGCCAGCAGGCCTAGAACTGAACTCGATTCCACAATCGCACATGGTTATCTTCTTTTCACAATCCAAACCCCCTTCGGATGGGATTAGATGAACATCTAACACATTGTCTGTTGTGCACATGTATGTCAAAGCGGGAGAGGAAGTTATTTTTAATTGTCGAGAGCTTCGGGCACTGCCTTCCAATCACTTATTGGTATGGCAATTAGTGTGCAGTCGGACTCTCGACGGGTCGGTCCTCGGCCGACCGAATACGGTAAGGGTGACCGTAGCACCTTACAAATGTCAATTTCTTGATTTTGCTTTGGCTGACCAAGCCATGTGGGAAATTACACTGTTGAAAATGCTTTGACATCCATGTGCACAACAGAACATGTGCTCGATGAACAAATTGAGATTTGAAATTATGAAAAGAAATCCACGTACTCCGGTGAGACTCGAACTCACGACTCCCAATTCGCTAGGACCGACCCGTCGAGAGTCCGACTGCACACTAATTGCCATACCAATAAGTGATTGGAAGGCAGTGCCCGAAGCTCTCGACAATTAAAAATAACTTCCTCTCCCGCTTTGACATACATGTGCACAACAGACAATGTGTTAGATGTTCATCTAATCCCATCCGAAGGGGGTTTGGATTGTGAAAAGAAGATAACCATGTGCGATTGTGGAATCGAGTTCAGTTCTAGGCCTGCTGGCGACGGAGATAGTCGAGTGACTCCGTAGCTTGAAGGAATAGAAGCGCCCGTCTAGCGAATTGGGAGTCGTGAGTTCGAGTCTCACCGGAGTACGTGGATTTCTTTTCATAATTTCAAATCTCAATTTGTTCATCGAGCACATGTTCTGTTGTGCACATGGATGTCAAAGCATTTTCAACAGTGTAATTTCCCACATGGCTTGGTCAGCCAAAGCAAAATCAAGAAATTGACATTTGTTTAATGGAGTTTTAGGGCCTGAAACAATGCATTACTGGTATATTTGGTATGGGGATGATGTCTGGGTTTCAAAAGATGTTGTTCCTGCCTGGACGCCAAAAATGGCGACCAGACATCCAAGATAGCAATCTTAAATCCTAAATAGCTTCTTCAAATTCAAGATAGCGTCTTTTTCTTAAGAGTTTGAGGCTCAAACATTAAAAGCCAGATAAACGATATGGTTTCTGGAATCATGAAATGGATTTCTGTTAATTTTATGAAAGTGCAATATACATCAACATTTCGCTTGAAATGGGGTTTCGAAGGCACGAGAAAGGCGCCATCACCACTAGGTGGATTAATTAGGGTTTTTTTTTTATAATTTAGCTTTATTTGTTTGTATTTTTATAAACAGTACATAAATGTCCTTACAATCGTAAATTCAACGAATTTAGATAAATAATGATTAACCGTTAGATATCGAAAAGGATTCAGAGACGAAATTCGACTATCACAAAAATCACACCGAGTTTATGTGTCTTATTTTGATCGAAATGATTCCAATTACAACACTAAGATAACTGAAATATTACTGTAATAATAAAGAACGTTTTCAAGCAAAACTGAATTTTGAAACGAGTAGCTCCTAAAACGAGTTCCGATATTGTGCCGAATGTCTATTATTTATATTCAGAAAATGTCTTCTATTTTCGTAATGTTACCAGTATTTCACCCACAGCACATTCGAACAACCGACATCTGCAAACTTCGATATACTTACAGCGGCGAAATTCTGGTGAGCCTTATTGAAATCGTGCGAAACACTTATTTCTTATCTTAATCTAAACGATTCCTGTAGCGAACCTAACTCTTAGTATACATATTTGGTATCAATACTTGTGTGAAGTGAAAACACATCATTCCAGAACTAAATTAATCAGCGCGATTAAATATTTGAACTTGTCTTCTTTAAGCCTACGGTCGACATTCACGCGCCGGAGTGCGTCCTCTCGGTGTCTTATATGGCGAATACATACTAGATAGATCATCTTACGAACGGGGAATCGAGATCGGAACGCACTGTGACGCGATAGAAACGTCTGGTCACCCGTCAACGGCGGGCAATGTTTCGCCGGAATTTGTGGTAGAGCATCTCCATCGTTCGGAACTCCGGTTCGTAGAGGTCCGGCAGCTCCTGGTCTAGCGAGTGACAGTAGACCATCGATACTGAGCGGCGACCGGTTTGCTTGAACTCGAACTCCATCAGTTGCTTGACGAATGCCACGTTTGGCCGGATTTGCGGCCGTCGTGCCTTGATGTGTTGGTAGGCGTCCTTCAGGCTCATCCGGTGGTACTTGATGAGGTAGGCCAGGCAGAGGGAAGCCGATCGACTGACACCGACCACACAGTGAACCAGGGCTATACCGTTGCGTTGGGATTCCTGAAACGAAGGGATAGAGATGTTGATCATTAGCTGAAGTTCAGTGATTAGACGTTAGTGATCTCACCTCTTCAATACGATCGGCCACTTGGTTAAAATATTGGTCCAGATCCGTTTCGCGGTTGTCCTTGACGGGTACTCGCATATAGTTGGTATCATCACAGGGCAATGGAGTGTTTGGAAGTTCCGTTTCAGTCGTGGCGTTGATCACCAGCGTAACGCCTAGTTCCTTCATTGTGGGTACTGTTGCTGCACTTCCGCCGCACAGGTATAGGTTCCGGAGAAGTTTGGAAACTGCTGTGATGGAATATCTGTAAGTGAGATTGGAAAGTTAGCGTAAGTCCAGTGAAGCTATAGGAACTGAGTTCGAATCTATGAAACCATAAGATTCTTCACGTCCAATGTGACATTCATATCCCATTCGAAAAGTCATTCATCTAAATCTCTAGCACCCCAGCTGGCACCCTGCGAGCTTCAGAATGCCTTTAATAGCGCGCCTGCCTGTCAAACGTAGAAATACGTTCCTCGCAGAGCAAAAGCGACGTTCCTTTCACCCTGGTACAACGTCCCCATTTTCCATTAACACACTCCCGTAGCAATACTCATAGAACTGCACGCGTCTTCCGCCCAGCATAGCAGCTAGTCAGCCAGCCAGCGCAGCGGAGGCCAAACTGCTCCACATTACTCATGCGATTCGCGCGTGTGAAATTCCTTTCGCCAGTCGTCAGCACTTACGACCGGCGTCGCCGCCACCGCGGTTCCGTCCATATGGGTCCCGGTCGTCGTCGTCGTCGTAAAAGCTACTGTAATTAACCTCCCGCGCCACCGTGGCGTCCCGTAGTAAGACTCCCACCGCACAAACAAGCGCCACATTGCTCTCAAGTGCGAAAGTAACAAAGAACATTTGGTCGTCGTCGGAATGTACTGTACAAGCAATAATAATAATGGAGTCGCCTGGTGCCTTGTTTCTAATAATAGTATTTTTGCATAAGGCAGAAGATTATTATTATTATTATTTATTTTTTAACTAAAAATTTTGAAAGAGGGAAATAAGGCAGAAGAGAACCATTTGGACATTTCCGTCCGCGGATTCGACAACTTGAAGCTACGGTAACTACGGGCTGTGGAAGATGAGATCTGACTATGGGTAGATTTTGGCGCCCAATGAAGGTCACGTGTTGTCTAAGCTTTACGTTTACATCAATGTCAGAAGATTACGTGAAAAAAATGCTAGACGGATGAAAAAGGAAGAACATCTGTAGCTGTCGATCTCTTATTCAACTTGAACTAATGAACCATCTGAGATATGTATCGCCTTACATACTAAATATACTAATACAGAAAAAGAATGCGATTTCATACTTAGTCATGGAGGTGAAATAAGGATAAGTACATCTGACAGGATTTGGAAGCAATTTTTAAGGCTTCTGTGCATTCGTTTTAAATGCAAATTCAACACATAGAACCTTCGTGAAATCTTCGAGCACAATAATGTTATGGTAAACTTATTTGGTATGATTTATGTAGCATTCTGGTATGCATTCACGGTTGGGTTTCTGAGAGTATTAGGGAAATTCAAAAAAAAATATAAAATGATGGCTCTGGTTGAGTCCATGAAGGATTTTTTCCCTAAAAAGGAATAAATGGAACTGAAGATCATTCACATACCATATACTATAACTGATAAACACTTTTGCAAAGTATACTATACACAATTTTTGAGATAACCAAAACAAAACAAAAGCATTTTTTTAAATAAATATATACGATTGTTCCTTTAAGCATCTTGACAAATACAACAGCATGATATTCCAAGAAATACAACGAATTTCAAATGAGTTTTGAAAATTTTGTGGTAAATTTTCAAGGAGTAAACAACAGAAGAATTATCAAAGAATTTTGATCAAATAAAATAAATAAAATAAAAGCGTGCAAGCAAGACTGTTAGAGAATAGAGCACTGCAAATGCATATTGGAAATATTACATCTATAGCGGAGCACTACAACTGCGTCAAATTGGACATCACGTATACAACACAGAATATAAATTTTGCCCTGTTATCCTAATAGATATCAATTTCCGATGACAGGATGACGAGGTTTCATAAATGTTGTTGGTCCATCAGTCAATCCTGTAATCGTATTTTCTCTGGCAGGTTAACTTTTGTTTGCAACATTAGTTGCTTTCATAGCTTGAGTTTTGTCAAGGAATTTCTAATCCAAAGGGGGCCCCACGATGAGCGCCATGTTACAAAAATAAAAGAAATTAATTATTATAAATAATTAACACATCATGATACACATACAACCCTACAAATGCACAATTTACAAACATCATAAATTGACGCAACAGGAAACAAAACATAAATGTGCCCTGTTATCCAGATGGATAACTCCTTCCGATCACAGGATGACGAGGTTTAAATAATTGGTTTGGGTCCATCAGTCATCCTGGAATTGTATTTTAGTTGGCAGTTTGCCTTTTAGTTGACAGTCTTTTTGTTGTGTTCAAAGCTTGGTTTTGTCCAGGAAAACTTATCCTAATCGATCATCTTGATTCAGGTTCTATTACTAGAGTTGTGCAACTTGAAGTCCGTGTCAGGGAAAGGTTTGAAACTCTAGTATTTAACAGCTGAACGAAATGGCCTGAAAGTTGGCAATCAAAATAGAATTGCATTTCATGAGCCTCAATTGTGCCAGAACCCTATAAATGTACATTAAAACTTGGGGAATATTAACAAGTTAAAATAAAACATGTAACACAAAGAATGTACGAACATAATAACACATTTAATAATTATTCTGTCTTATTTATGTAACAAATATTTATACCCGCAACAAGACTCCATAAACAATTTCGCAAAGCTTATGACAACACTTATAGACTGAAAGGTTTCTTGAATAATTTGGACACAATTCTGAAAAAAAAATTCAAGGGACCAATGCACGAATTTTTGGTCAGAATTTGTTCAGAACTTGTCTTATCAAAATGATATTTCTCCAACCAATATTTAAAAAGTACACTAAACTTAATTTAAGGAAAGCAGTCATTGGCTTGGAATAATATATAAAAACATAATCTTAAAAAAAAACAAAAACATATTTTTTGTTTTTTTTTTTATAAAATTGGTGTTTTTTGTTGGATTTAATTTTTTTTTTGACTATTTGAGCACAAGCGTGTTGTATACACAACATCCGAAGAGTTAAAGGAAAGCCAACAAAGTACTTATTAGTGCAAGAATTTTTAGAAAATTTGTAATGGAAAAGCTCTTATAAATATGGTAAAAGAATTAAAGCAATTATGAAAAATGTGTTGCTCATTGATTTCTTGACAATTTCTAGAATTAAGATTTGAACATTATTTATGTTGTCCTCTCTTACAATCCAGATTTTCTGAAAATTCATATTGATTTTTTTTTTTTGATAAGATGCGTTGAGCTTTCTCTTGTGAAAAAGTTTTTGGTTTAATTACATAGTTCTGGTCATAAGCATTTAAATAATAGTGAACAGAAAGAATATCTAAAAAAATCTTTTTGTTTTCTTTTGAGAACTCGCCTATTTAACTGTTACATCAAATGAAATGGATAGCAAAACTATAGTAAAAATAAACATTTCAAAAATATCCGGTCCATTAAAGGCTCTTATTTTTTGTAACCTTTCGATATTTTAAAAATGTCTCAGCACACCGACATGTCGATGCAAAAAAATTTTCGCAGCCTTACTTCTATCCCTGCATCTTTTCAAATAACTTTGCAAATTTTGCATTGTTTTGAGTATTGTAACAGCTTCAATAATATTCACAACACTTGAGATAAGTTTTAACCTTCCGACTTCATAAAGAAAAAAATAAATAAATTAATATATAAAAGGGTGGAGCGAACCTAGTGTGACATTAAAATCACCTGACTATCACGCCGAATCCCTCTCCCGACAAACTCACAAAATGTGAGTTTTTCCTTGGGAAGGGAAATAAAACGTGGGTACCAAGATGAACGCTAGGGCTAAAAATTTCGTTAATACTGATAAAACAAATAAAAAAAATACAAAAGGAACTTATTATTCTTTGGTTTGATTGGCTTGTATCGGTGAATTGGAAAATAATTGGATAAAAGCCAATCAAACCAAATAATAGAAAAGGTCCACGGTGATTATCCTTAACCGATAAAAAGAACTTTACAAATTATGCATTGATGTTAAAAGGACTTATGGCTTTGGAGCGCTCTTAAAAATGCAATCTGAATTCAATTTCCTTTTCACAATATATAATTTTTCACTAGAATTCTGGTGACAAGTGCTTAAAGCAACAAGCTGAGATTTCTTCACGAATTCCACCAGGAATCCCTCAAAAAATTATCCAGCTGCTTCTAGGATTCTTTCAGGAAACGCTCAGGTATCTTCTGATTGTTTTTTCCTGGAGGAAAATGTTTTTCGTTTCTACAAAAACCAAATTGTTAAAAAAAACTGGTTTTTGGAAAAACGTGAAACATTTTCCACCAGGAAAAAAAAACTGGAGATGCTTTGGTCCTTCCTCGAAGTGTGTATGAAAACCTATTTTTAAAATATTGCGCCATTAATCAAATAAAAAAAATGAGGAAATACTTTCAGTTTTGCCTTAAGGGATTCTTTCGGGAATTTCTCAACTCAAGGGATTTCCAAGGGACTCCCTCAAGGATTCTTCCATGGATTCCTTCGTGAGTTCCTCCATGTATAACTGGGGGGTTCTGAAAGTGATTGTTTCAGGGCGTTTTTATAATAAATGCTTCAGGAATTCCTTCCACGATTCTTTTAGAATTTCTTATAGAGAAATAGTCATGAGTATCCCTACAAAGATGTATTATTGAACTCCTGCAGGGGTACAACCAGAAATTACCCCAGGGTTTCGTTGCAGTGATTCCTCCAAGGATTCCTTCAAGAAAGCTTCAAGGTATTTTATCAGACGTTCCTTCGAGAATTTCTCCAGGGATGGCCCGTAAGGCCCTTCAGTAATTGTTTCAGTGTTCCTTTAGAATTCTTCGAACTTCTCCTGAGATTTCTAAAAAACTTTTTCAGAGATCCCATTAGGTATTCGGCAATTCCTCGTATGATTCATGCAGAAATTTAAAATGTATTCCTTTCCACGTATTCATTTAGATTTTCTCTACGAGTGTCTGCAGGAACACCACCAGTAATTTCATCAGGGTTCAGGGATTTTTTTCTGGAATTTTTGCACAAAGAAGATTTCTGCAGGAAATCCTTGAATAATTCAGCAAGAATTATTTCCATGCTTCCTTCAGGTATCCCTTTGAAATGTATTCCTGTTCTTGTATTTCTAAAGAAGCTTCTTAAAAAATCGCGAAAGATTCTTTCAGGAATTAGTCCACGGATTTCTTCAGGAATACCTCCAAATATTCCTCCAAGAATATTGGTATATTTTGAAAAACTGCCTCCAGCTCCCCAGAATTTATTTAAAAATTCTTACAGGGATTCCTGTAGTAATTGTTAGTGCAAATTCTAAGAGAACGTTAAAAAAAATCTAACGGAATATTTGAAAAGTTTCTTAAGAAACCTCGAAGGAAAGTTTTTGGACAAATCCCTTGCTGAAATTCCTAAAACAATCCTTAAAATACTGATGAAGTTTCTTGAGATATTTTCGAAAGAATCCCTGAAGAAAATCCCTATGAAATCTTCAATCAAATTGGTAAAGGCTATTCTTGGAAGAATCTCTGGAGGAATATCTGAAGGAGTCCTAAAAATGGACAGGAAATAAACTATGAATTATATACATTAGTATTACATATAATTAAATATATTTATGAATTCCTGAAGTTATTTATTGTGAAATTTGTGTAAGAGTTTCCGAAAAAAATATTGTGGAAGAATATTTGAAAAAAAAGTCCTGTAGAAGTCTTTAAGAAATCCCAAGGAGCTATTAAAAAAGTTCTTAGAGAAATCGTTGGAGAAGTTTCCGATGAAATGTGTGGAGAGTTTTAGAAGTATTTCTTGGAGGAGTTTCAGAAGAAAATCATGAAAATGCTTTTGAAGAAATCACTTGCTGAAATTCATGAAAAAAGTTCTTAAAATATCTTGAGATATTCTTGAATCCCTAAGGAATATCCCGATGAAATCTTCAGTCGAATTGCAGTAAGCTTTTCTTGGAAAGGCCCCTGGAGCAATATTTAAAGGATCCTCAGAATATTCCAAATGGAATACCAGAATAAACTCCTTGGGGAACCCTTGCTAGAATTACATGAAAAAGTTATAGAGATATTTTTAAACGAATTCCTGGAGAAACCCTTTTATAAAACGGAAGATTTATGGAAAGTACTCTTGGGGAGATCCACAGACGTACTCGAGCAGAGGTCAAATACTGACGATCAAAACCGTGATATTGGTATGATTGATATACAGGGGATGGCCAAAATGTTTGGGATAGGCAACTTTTTTTCTCCCACAAAAAAAATCAACATGCTGTAACTTTTCATAGAGTGCATCAAAAAATCTCAAATTTTGACTGTTTGTCAACCTATTATGTGTGCATCACTGGTACAAATTTGGGCTCGATTGATTAATTTTTCGCGAAGTTAGAACCGTTCGCGTAAAACACTATTTTTTAGACAACTCATTTTTGAACTGTCATATCTCGGAAACCAGTTAACCGAATTGAATGAATTTTTTAACGTTTATCAACAATATATTGATGCTTAATACGACGTTATGTAATGTAATATTTTCTCACGGCGAATTAAGTTATATCGGGTTGAAATTTTAACCCATATAGAGGAAAATAAGTAAAATTTACAATACCACACAAAAATTATTAAATGTGTTCTTCCTTCAATCTAAATAGGCTCTAATATATCTGATTAGAGATAATTTGAGAACAGAAGTGGAAAATCTTTGGATATCAACACTAAAATTTATTGACATTGATGTAAAAAAATTACATTTTTTCGAAAAAAGTCCAAAAAGTGTCAATCCATGATAACTTTTTTCCACGTTTAAAAAGTATCTATGTTTTAATAGTTTGTGAAGCATTTACATATTGTTAGTGCACGTTCAAAATTTCATTCAATTCGGTTTACTGGTTTCCGAGATATGACATCTCAAAAATGCGATGTCTAGAAAAAGGTGTTTTACCCGAACGGTTCTAACTTTGCGAAATATTAATCAATCGAGGCCAAATTTGTACCAATGATGCACATATAATAGGTTGATAAACAGTCAAAATTTGAGATTTTTTGATACGCTCTATGAAAAGTTATAGCATGTTGAACTTTTTTGTGAGAGAAAAAAAAGTTGCCTATCCCAAACATTTTGGCCATCCCCTGTACGAGGTAAACGAACTAAAATTAATAGCAAAAAAATGTTCCTTGAACTTCTAACCAATAGCAAAGTTTGATATTTGAAGATCAACCGAATAACTCGCTGCTATTGTTTAGCTCTCAAGAGAGCTTAATATGATATGATGACGTTGTTCGAGGAGTAAATTTTAGCTATTATTTTGAGTACTTTTACATCTTATGCCAAACAAACCAATAGCACCTTTTGATCTCCATATCAAAATATGCTTTTATTGTTTTTTTCCTCTACTCGGGTATTTATGAAATTCTTTAAGATTTTTCTATAGATCAGAAAAACGGCTAAATGAAGTACTGTTAGATCACAAGAAAAGTCCCTAAAGAATTTCCCATAGAAATTTCTGGGAAATTTGGATGCAAAAATTGAATTCCAGTGAAAAAAATCTCCTAGAGCTTAGTAGAAATTTTAGAAAATTTTCCGGAGAAATAATTCCTACTGGAATCAAAATAATAATGTGATAATCTCAGGATGATTCCCTGCAGGATTATCTGGATGAAACCCTAAAGAAATTTCTAGTGACAGACATGTGAGAACTTCCGGTGGAATCCTAAGATTTATTCCCAAAAGTTTCTTTTGGAAGAAGAGATACTTGTATGAATTCTGGAAGAATTTCTGAATAAAACCATTGACAGAATTTCCCAACGAATTTCAGCAGTAAGCGTAAAAAAACGATAACGAAAAAATCTAAAATAATGCGTGGAGAAATTTCTTAAACAAAACCCCTGGCGAATTTTCTTTGGAAGAAATCCAAAATTTCATTAGAAATCCATAAAAAAAAATTAGCTTGATGACATTTGGAATGCATTTCTGGGTTCCTAAGGAAATATTTAAAGAAAGCACTGGATGACCCTGGAGAACATGCGTAAAGAACCTATGGAATAGTTTCTGAGGAATTTCGTGGAAAGTTTTCCAGAGTTTTCTTGAAGAATCTTCTGGTAGATCCTTTATATGAATTTCATGGAAGCTTTTCTGAAAGTAATTTTGGAAAGATTTTTAAAAGAATCCATCATTGATTTTTGATTTTTTTTTATATCTTATCAATGTATAACTTATTGTCTATTGTATTTCTTGGCTTAGGAAATAAAACAACAATGTTATCATTTGGCAATTATTTTTTTCTAGAGCTACATTCAAACATATGTCCCACATTTCGAGGAAAAAGCCCCTTTCTCGCGGTCATTTTCGAAAGAAACTGCGAAAATAAACCGAAACATTTTCTTTTGAATAACCAAAGTGACAATTACTTCGCAAATTAATTCGACCATCGTTAAAAAGGCCATAAAATCTGAATTATAACTACCACCAGCACTTTGAGCCACACGCCACCGCGTGATGATTTAAAGTCGGTTTGACTTTTGCTGATCTCCCAAATTACCAACATCGTCGTCCACCGCTGGGAACTTGTTACGATGGTAACGTACCCGAAAAACCTTCGATTGTACCCGAAGCAGCAGCAGCACATTAGTCAAAGTCAATTAAGGTCTCTCCCTCCTCTAGGCAACCCAATCTCTCAAGGGGATGACAAAATTTGCGAAGCAAACGATGAACCGTTTGTTGACTGCCACACAAATAAATTGTGGTGCACCTGAGCCGGTACGGCTCTGATGTTCACATCTCATCAAAGCCAAGGAATTTGGGTAAACGACGACGCACAAAGCGCTTGGCAGCTTCTACGGTACATGTGATGAGAACGGATGTTTTAATTAGCTGAAAATGTAAGTTCGATCCCGGATTTGTACGTTATTTACAGCAAATAAGGTATATTTAGAACCGACCTATCCAAATGTAAAATCGACATTTTTAGAAATGCAGATAGAAAGGAATGTAACAAATTCGCGAGTTTGTTTGTAGGATGCACGGCATGAACCAAATTACTGTCACATTTGCTAAGCAACTACCTACCTAAAATGACTGACTAGAAGCTGTAGCGTGTAGCCGCAAGGAATGTCTCGTCTATGAGCCACATCAAATTTCACCGTTCAAGCCCATTGCAAAGTTCATGACTCGGTAAGGCATGTGTGCATATTCACTCTGTAGTTGAGATTTCAAAAAGATTCCCAAAGTCTGTCATAGTGTCATATCGCCCAAATGAGACTTAACAGCATTCCGAAATTTGCGCGCGACACATTCAGTTGGACCGTCGCGTCGGAATGAGGAAATGTCTAGATATACGCGTATCACACGCGTAACGTTCCCAATTCGACATTTTGCTATTTTTTGGCGCGAAACTCATGCTCCCGTAAGTGTCGTCACGAGGTACGAACATACCTCCACTTTATCCATTCCTAGTTACATCCATAATTATTTCTTCGTTGAAGCTAGTGACAAACTTACGTACCAAGCAACATCAAAGGCATTTCGCGCAGATGACTGAGATTTCGATGTGCTCACTCTGCACAGTGCCTAAGCCGGTTGAGAAACAAAACCAACGACGATGCTCGGATATCGTCATGCCAAAAATAACGAAGCGCGTCGTACATACGCTTCTGAGGCGAGCTTACTTATAACTAGGAGGGTTACTTCACACACCTTCGTTCGGGAAGGTGTGCGATTGTCAACGCTTTTGTTCGGTGATAGACAGATATGGTGTTACACATTTGGGATGACTCAAGTGTAGCTACATTTTTCTGGTAGATGTCTGTTGATTACGTAAAAGTGTCAATCAAGACCCCTCAGATCTAAGACTGTCATACTTTCAATGTTAGGGTGGGTCAGCATGATGAATTTCTCAGATTAGTTTCTGCATTACTATTTCGGACCCAAGCCATGCAAAGTTTGGGTGTCTTTTGAGAACAGGACAGGCACTTCACATTTGGAACGTTCAGTCAAGATTTGTTTTTTTTCATTACCGTGATTTTAAGACCGCGGCTAGTTCATCTCGGGGCCCACGGCTCACAGTGGTCCAGATTTGAAAATACCTGGCAAAAATTACCAAATCATAGTAGTCTGCTAGTTTTAGCCTATATGAATTTATTGGAACATTATTTAGCGCTCAATTAGATTTTAAAGGCATTTTCATTTTTTGTCGATTTCTTTGAACAAAATCCGAACAAAATTGATGTTTTTCATACAATTTTACTATACACTAGCTGTACCCGGCAAACTTTGTCTTGCCTACTGCGTTTTTTGACGTTTCAAGTCCCTAGTCAAGTCCAAGTCCCCGTTTAAAATACACGAAAACCCGATTTTCAAACTCTCAATTTTTCAATGTTTTTTGTCTCATAAACCTTCCTTGGGTGAAAACTAACAGAACAAAACTCAAACGACCCAAATCGGACCATCCGTTCGCAAGTTATGCGCGGTCCCACGTATGCCACTGCATTTTTATATATATAGATATATCATCATGGCGCTATTGTTTTGGCAGCTCTTGGCAGTTATATTTTTTCTTAACCGATTCTGCATACATAAACGAGCATTTGAACGGAATCTCTCCCGGGAGTAGCGGGGAGCGATTTGAAAGACACTTTGAAGTCGAACTGTAAGTTTTTCTCGTACTTATGACATGTAATGTCAATTTTGAAGCCAAAAGTGTTTTTGGTCACTTGCTCCATTGCAGATGTCTAATATACACAAACTTACAAATAAACTTTTGAAAGCAATTGTATTACTTATATCAATAGACTTTTGTAGTAGTTGAACTTGTTTGGGTTCTTTATCAAAAATTCAGCACTTTTTTCATCAGCAGCTATGCAGTGTTGTATCAAGATACAAAATCAATGTTACCAAATTTTTTAAATGCCAGTTAGTGCTCCTGGTATTATGGATAAATGCTCAATACACTGTATCCCATATAAGACATGTTCAAAAATTGAGTTTCTGCCAGCTTTTCTCAAAATTGGACCTCTGTGCGGCTCTACTTCACTTTCAAAGAATGAACTCACATTTTGTAAGTATGTTGGGAGTAAGATTCGATTCCAGGTCTTTGGTGTTATAGTCACGGCCTTTACCTATCACACAAGGTTCGCTCCTCATTCATTCTTGTTTTATAATGCTATGAAATCATAAAATTCATGTAGCTTGTCGAGGTTTTTAATTTTCCTGGTGCATCACTTTAGTTAAAGCTTGCCATCGTAGTGTTCGGTTTGGACTAAAAATGACGAACTTTCATAAAAGAAAAGGAGTTAACATCTTAACCTAAAATTATTTGGAAAAAAAATATATATTTTCCATAAAATGCCAATCGCCTGATGTTAAGATGAAGTTTTTGCTAGCTAATAATCTATTCACAGAGAAGAAACACATCAAACAAAACAAATATGACTTGCGACTTATGGAAATGTGACTTATTAGTAATAAGTGACTTTGAGATATAAAATAAAATATAAAACAAAATACATTTGCTAACCGGTACCTCTTACGACGCAATTTTTAAGAAACACCAGAATTAGTGTTTGGTAGAAATTTCAGCTGGTTGCTCTTAGAATTTCAAGAAGAAACATGAATTTTTGAAAATGTTCTTAGCAAAACATTTGGAGAAACTTGCCGAGTGCAACTCTGATTTTTTTTACATTTTTGCCTTTCTCGTACACCAAGGTGTACCGAAAGGCTATATGTTCACTCCAAAAATGAAATTTTGATAGAGCCCCCGGAGGGGCATGTTTCATATACCAATCGACTCAGCTCGACGAGTTGAGATGATGTCTGTGTGTGTGTTTTTTTTTTTTTTTTTTTTTTATTCTAGGAGTCCAAAAATCTTCTAAAGACGCTGTGTGGGATTCGAATGTGCGCCTACCCACTAAAAACACTCTCCTAGTTCACCTCCACCTTAAATTCCCCTCCGGTACCACCATGCAGTATTTCTTCGGAGGGGAGGCGTTTTGTGCCTTGTGCACCATCACCAATTTGTTATTCTACGCTTTTGTTGTTCTACTTTCCTAAGCTCTTTCGCTACCTTCATGCTGAGCCATTTAGCTCTTGCTATTAATTTGTTTAATTTCTAGCGTTTCACCGATCAGCGTGCAACATGCGTCGTGCTGAGCCATTTAGCTCATGTTAGTGAATTTGTTATTTTCCTACTTTTGTCGCCATTCAGCGACACTTCAACTCCAGTCAGTGCACATTACAATTTGTTAATTTGTTAATTTGCAATTTGTTAATCTTCTACGTTTTTTCGCCATTAAGCGACTTACTTCGGCTCCTGTTAGTCCAAAACTATCAGTTCACCACGGTCGCTCGCTACTCGGATAGCCCCCGGCGGTGGACCCATCCTACTCCGACGAAGAGTTCCCCGGCGATGGAAGTTCTTCCGAACCGATCTTCCCGGGTCGGCGTCAAGGTCAGTCCTGAGATTCCGGTTGGAGACTGGCTTCCGGTTCAAAGGCGCCCCAACGACCGTTCCCCGGTGCTTTTCACGGCCTACTCTGTCTAGTCCCCGGCGGTGGACCTAGCCTACTCCGACGGAGAAAATCCCCGGCGACGGAAGTTCTCCCGAACGCGCAGTTCAATCACGACCGGCCAGGTGCCGAGGTCGACCCAGCGATTCCGGTTGGAGGTTGGCTTCCGGTTCACTGGCGCCCCGACGACCACAAACCAGTACTACGTCACGGTCTACTCGGTCTTGTCCCCGACGGTGGATCAAGCCTACTCCGATCGCGGTCAGAGATCCTCTGGTCTTCACGCCATTTCCTTTGCAGCTCGGACAGTATTCGCCTTACTACGCGGTCGACAGCGTTCCATTTCTCTTCTTCGCGGCACATTTCGCGGACGACATTGTCAGCTGTCATACCAGGCAAATCCCTGCGCGCTTCGTCGAATCTGGGACATTCGAAGACGACGTGTTCTGGTGTCTCTTCTTCGTTTCCGCACTCTGGACAGAGAGGCGAAGGTGCGTGACCAAACCGATGCAGATATTTCCGAAAGCAGCCGTGCCCGGACAGGAACTGCGTCAGATGAAAGTTCACCTCTCCATGCTTCCTGTTCACCCACTCAGATACATTCGGGATGAGCCGATGGGTCCACCTTCCATTTCCCGCATTGTCCCACTCTTGCTGCCACTTAGACAACGAATCCGTTCTAACGATGCTCCGCACGTTCCTTGTATTCCTTCGCTGATAGCATTCCACGTCCTCGGCCAGGGTAATGCAAATGGGCATCATCCCAGCGATAACGCATACTGCCTCCGATGAAATCGTACGATAGGCGCTTGCGACCCGCATGGCCATTAGTCGGAACACTCTGTTCAGCTTCCCTCGGTTACACTGTGTTTTCAGCGCTGCGGCCCAGGCCGGAACTGCATATCTCAGGGTTGAGGTTGCAACGCTAGCCAGAAGGCGTCTCTTGCTGCTTCTCAGTCCGCCGACGTTTGGCATAATCGTAGCAATCGCGTTGACAGCCTTCGACGCCCTTTCGCAGGCGTAATCGACGTGTGCGTTAAAATTTAAACGGTCGTCGACCATCACCCCCAGGTGCTTCAGCGCACGCTTCGACGCAATTTCGTATTCTCCGACGTTGATGTTTACTGATTGAACGGCTTTCCGGTTGCTCACTAGCACTACTTCCGTTTTATGATGAGCCAACTGTAGTTTAGCTCCCGTCATCCACGCTTCAACGGTGTCCAACGCCTCCGCCGTCAACATCTCGACCTCTTCTAGCGTCTCGCCGGTTACCGTAAGAACGACATCGTCCGCGAATCCAACGATTTCAACTCCACTGGGCAGCTGCAATGTTAGTACTCCATCGTACATCGCGTTCCAGAGCGTAGGACCTAGAATAGAACCTTGTGGCACCCCTGCCGTAATCGTGGTTGATTTTTGGCCCAACTCCGTTTCGTACACCAGCACTCTGTTCTGGAAGTAACTTTTCAGTATTCTGCACAAGTAACTAGGAACACGCATCCTGTGTAGTGCTACGGCGATAGCCTCCCAGCTAGCACTATTGAAAGCGTTTTTCACGTCGATTGTTACTACCGCGCAAAACCGTTTTCCTCTCCTCTTTTGCGTGGCTGCCTTCTCTGCACTATGCACGACTGTCCGGATTGCATCCACCGTTGAGATTCCCTTTCGGAACCCGAATTGCTTCCTCGATAGACCATTCTCGCTCTCCGTGCAATGTGTGAGCCTGTTAAGGATTATCCTTTCCAATAGCTTCCCGAGGGTATCCAACAAACATATGGGTCTGTACGATGCTGGGTCCCCTGGCTGCTTCCCCGGTTTCGGCAGTAAGACCAACTTCTGGATCTTCCATCTATCTGGAAAATTGCCTTCATCAAAGCATTTTTGCAATACTATCCTGAACATGTCAGGGAACGCCTGTATCGCCGTTTTCAGCACTACATTGGGTATTCCATCCGGGCCAGGAGCTTTCTTCACCTTCAGACCCTTCGCAACTATTACTAGCTCTTCGTTGGAGATCCGTGAACCTCTGGATTCATCTTCTTCGTCCTCATATGGCGTAGGCGGCCACAGCGTTGGATCATGGTGCGGAAAAAGGCCTTCCACGATCGTCTTCAACTTTTCCGGGCACATTTCAGCGGGGGTCGCCGGGCCCTTCAACTTTGCCACCACGATTCGATAGGCGTTACCCCATGGGTTGGCATCAGCTTCTTGGCACAGTTCTTTGAAGCAGTTCAACTTGCTCAGCCTAATCTCCCGTTTGAAAGCCGCGCGAGCTTCGCGAAACACGAGTCTCCGTTCTTCTCTCTCGACATCAGTTCTTGCCCTCTGAACACTTCTTCTGTTTTTTTCCCTTTACTATTACTTTAGAGCTTTTAGTAGAACTTGTTACTTCAGACTCTAGTTTAATTTAAAAACACTTCACTAATACTTTACTTTTGCAAAAGAAAATAAAAAATGAATAACTCTTTTAAAGAAAAACTAGAAAGGACGAGCAAATTCCTTTTAATTCTACTACTGTGCTTATCTTCGGACAGATAGGCCTATTTCGTCTGTGACTTACAGACTTCTTCAGTGTCAAGTGCTCGACTTCTTCTGGCTCTGAGACATGTAGCACGTAGGATACTGAGTGATCCATTCCACCAGTAAGCTGGGCGCCGTCGGAATCTGGGCTCCAACTTCCTTGGCATTGATGCGTCACAGGCTGTTGCTACCGCTTCTGTCAGCTCCTCTGCGTCGAGATTTGCACCGCTGTGTGTCCGAAGCGCCTCGATGAAGAGACCCTTGTCGAAGTCCTGTATCTTCCACTTCCGCTCTCGGGTCCTCGTTCGTCTCGTTGCCGAATAGGCTCGCCAGCCGACGGTGTAAGTTATCGCTTGGTGATCGCTGTGGGAGTACTTCTCGCTGACTCTCCAGTTCATGTCCTCCGTAAGCGAAGGACTGCAGAACGTGACATCGATTATTGATTCACGTCCGTCTCTGCGGAATGTGCTGACCGTACCGTCATTACAAAGCTTTACGTCCAGCTTCGCCAGGGCTTCCAGTAAGCTGTATCCTCTTGAATTGGTAAGTCTGCTACCCCACTCCACGGCCCAGGCGTTGAAGTCACCTCCGATGATAACCGGCATTCGTCCAACCAGCGCGTCGGTGAGTGCATCCAACATCCTGTTGTACTCTTCGTCCGTCCACCTTGGAGGTGCATAACAACTGCACACGAAGATTCCGTTGATTTTAGCAATTACGAAACCGTCATGTGAGCATTCGATCACTTCTTGGATAGGGAATCTACCCATGACTTGAATTGCCGCTATCTTAGCTCTGTCGGCCACCCAGTTGCCGTTCTCGGGGGGAACCCGATACGGCTCCGCAATAATCGCAACATCACACTTTGACTCTGTTGTCGACTGCCACAACAGTTGCTGTGCGGTGTCGCAATGATTCAGATTTATTTGAGTTATCTGCATCATTGTTGGCCTGTCCTCGCCTTTTTGTAGGCCGGGCACTTAAAGCCTCCAGTCGGATGATCATTGCCGTCCTCCGGCTTGCACAGCATGCACCTGGGTTGCTTCGTGCAGTCCCGAGCAACGTGTCCGTTTCCACCGCATCTCCAGCACCGTTCGGACCTGTCCGGACCCTTGCAGTTCCTCGAGTGGTGACCAAACTCCGTGCACCTGTAACATCTCTCCATTTGCTTGGCCAAACGGGGAGCCAGTCGCAGCGAGCACACCGCCCATCCAACTTTGACCTTGTCATTCACCACCAGCTTGTTGGCAGCATCCGCCGGCAATCGGATTGTCGCCGTCTGGGTGCCTCCATACGACTTCCTTATCCGAATCACCATCGGCCCTTCGACGTTGCACTGCGCAGTCAGTGCGCGCTTCAGATCTTCTTCGGTAGTGACCTCGTCCAGATCCTTGATTTCAACCACCGTCTCCTGTGATAAGGCTCTCACGTTAGCCTCGCTGCCCAGGGATTTGGCAACAAGCTCCCTGAACGCCGAGCTCTTAATCATCGGATCTTTCTTGAGCTCGAACAGCATCTCTCCTTTTTGGGTGCGTCTGGTCTTCACCACGTTTTCGCCCAGCTCCTTCAACTCCGGGTCCTCCTTCAATTTACTAAGGAGAGCAGCGTACGTCGTCTTGTCGTTCGCCTCGACGATCAATGCGTCGCCCTTTTTCCTCTCCCTTGGGCGCCGGTGCTTTTCTTTCTTCTTCTGTTCCTTCTTCTTCTCTTCCTTCTCCTTTCGCTTCTTCTTCTTCTTCACCTGCTGGTTCTCGACAGTGCGCCATCCATCATCACTCCGATTGCTGGCACGCTCCTGTTCGCTTCTCTGTTTCTTCGGGACTTCCTCCTCGCCTGGCGTGTCCCGGCCCCTTTTCTCTGAGCGAGTATTCCGGTGGCTCTTCGGCGTCTCCATGCTTTCAACCGTTGCTCGTTCCGTTGCTTCCATCAGAGACTTCTCGGCTGTTTCCACTCTCAGCTTGAGCGCCTTTTGCTCGCGTTCGGCGGCTATAACAGCAGATTTGATGTTTGCCACCAGCTGCTTAATTTTCAGGTGCACGTTGTGTTTGTCCTTCACAAACTCGTACAGTTCGTTCACCTTCTTCCTCACCTCACCCAGACCCGACTCCTGTACAACACTGCTCTTCGAGGTCGGTGTGAACACTCGTTGGTTCGGAGTCCCGAGCTCCCGTTGGCTCCCTTGGGGCTCGCTCCGTATCGCGCTGCTACTCGTTCTCGCAGCTGTTTCCAGCGGCGTCACTGGTGATCGCTGCACCACTCCACTTCTTCTGAACGCGTCCGCGTTCTCTCCAACTACTTCGGTATAGTTTGATGTCTCCATTCTATTGGGTCCCCCCTCCGCACCGCTATCACCATCCGTTGTATCTAGTCGCTTTCGTGATCTCTTGGTTGTCTATGAAACAGGGAGGCCAAGCGAGGGTTGAACACGTTCCTTCATGGGGTCCGTGTCCAGAGCCAGATCAGCGTAAGTCGGGAATGTTCCATCCGAGCCTAGTACCCATCAACGTGATGGACAGATGATGAACGTATCCGGAGGCCTGCCAAGGTTTTACCGGGACGGAGGCAAACGTGCCATTAGCCCACTCGCCGTTTCAAGTTGGTGTCACCCTACTTTACTCAGGGAGCAGAATAGCCCGAATGTCAGCCCATCGTCGCCATCCAATCCATAATCCGTAGTCCGGTGTCGTTAGCGTTTACCAGTATGCCATAATCAGGATCTTACTGGCATCGATCCTGATGTGCCGGTTGGCACTCCAGGTGTTTGGGCTAAGGCACTTTGGAAGCGGTACCAGGTCGCTTGCACGGAGTTGCTTGCGGATGTGTGGCTTTTTATAGGGAACCAACAGAGCCCACTGTTGGAACCCCACCACATCCTAGGCATACTCTGCTTGAGCTGTCTGGAAACCAGAAGCCCGGTCACTCCCCGAAGGAAGAGCCAAAGGTGGTAACCCACACGGGTGTGTGGACGGTTTTCGCTAAGGAAATATTCCCAAGCTTCCACCCGACTCGCAGAAGGGGGGGTTCGTCAAGCCCCTGGACTCCTGTCCCTGCTGCCCCTATGTCTGTGTGTGTGTATGTGTGTGTGTGTGTATGTATGTGTGTGTGTATGTGTACAAAAAAAGGTCACCTCACTTTTAGATAGTAAATATCAACCGATTTTAACGATCGACGGCTCCTCCGACGCGGAATCTGGTCCCATTGTTTCCTATTGAAAATGGTTCGGATCGGTCCAGCCGTTCCGGAGTTATGGCCATTTAGGTGTTCCGGAACCGGTACCCCTGGAAGGGGCCAGACATGAAAATGCACCAAACCCATGCATGCGACCCATCAAACCACGGCATTTACGATCATCTGATGAACGGTAAGCAGAAAAATAGTCTCAGACCATATCTGAACCGGTAGTGTTCCGGAACCGGTTCTGGGTGTCCCGCCGGAAGTGGCCAAATATCAAATTGAACATAACTCATGCATGCGACACATCAAACAGCGGCATTTTCGATAATCCGATGAACGGTTAGCAGGAAAACAGTATCAGACCACATCTGAACCGGTAGTGTTCCGGAACCGGTTCCGGATGTCCCACCGGAAGTGACCAAATATAAAAGAGTACCAAACTCATGCATGCGACACATCAAACAGCGGCATTTTAGATAACCTGATGAACGGTTAACAGGAAAACAATATCAGACCATATCTGAACCAGTAGTGTTCCGGAACTGGTTCCGGGGGTCCCGACGGATGTGGCCAAATATAAAAGAATACCAAACCCATGCATGCGATACAAAAAATAACGGCTTTTCTGATAACCTGATGATTGGTTATCAAATAAATAGGTTAGGACCACATTAGAAACAGTCGGTTGTATTCCGGAACCAGCTCCGGGCGTCTCGCCGGAAGTGGCCAAATATAAATGTGAACCAAACCCATGCATGCGACACATCAAACAGCGGAATTTTCGATAACCTGATGAACGGTAAGCAGGAAAATAGCATCAGACCATATATGAACCGGTAGTTGTCCGGAACCGGTACCTGATGTCCCACCGGAAGTGACCAAATATAAAAAATTACCAAACCCATGCATGCGACGCATCAAACAGCGGCATTATTGATAACCTGATGAACGGTTAGCAGGAAAACAGTATCAGACTATATCTGAACCGGTAGTTGTCCGGAACCAGTCCGGGGGTCCTGAAGGATGTGGCCAAATATAAAAGAGTACCAAACCCATGCATGCCATACAACAAATAACGGCTTTTCTGATAACCTGATGACTGGTTATTAAAGAAATAGGTTAGGACCACCTTGGGGACAGCCGGTACACGCTAACGCCGCTCAGCACTAAGGTGCATAATTTCCAGACTACACCAAAAATGTGTAACCCTAGCACATTCACAAAATCAGCTCCTGTGTCCGCAAAATCGTTAAATTTGCAAAAATTTTTGTACAGCAATCTAGCTAGGTTTACTAGTGACCTTGGAAAACAAAAAAATATCGACATTTCGCATCTAGACGAGTGTACGAGCAGTTTTTGAGAATGTGTAACTGTAACACATTTTTGCGTGGTCTGGAAATTATGCACTCATGAGTAGGGCTTACACATTTTAGTGCTCAGCAGTTTTACTGTGTAGTGTCATAACCAGTTCCGGGTGTCCCTCCGAAAGCGGCTAAATATAAAATTGAACTGAACCTATGTATGCGACACAGCAAAGCTACACACTAAGATTCAGATGTTCCAGCTCAGTAATTTTTTCACTGAATTCAGTATTTTTTCCATCTTTTTACTGAGTTTTCAACAGCAGATTTATTTCGGTACACTCGTTAATCGTATTTACCGTTCACCAGTAACGATATTTACCGTGCTTCAGTAACTTTTGACAGTTTGTGAGCTGAGCTCGGTAACTCATTTACAGAATATCCGCAAAATAAATAACCGAGTGTACCGAGTTAAATCTGCTGTTGAGAACTCAGTAAAAAAGATGGGGAAAATACCGAGCTGATCTTAGTGTGTAGGATTTTTTGATAACCTTATGAACGTTAGCAATCAAACAGGTTCAGACCGGTGTTGTACGCATATGGTCAAATCTCAACCGTTACGTAGTAATTGAACTTTACATGTTTTTGACTTTGCTTGTCCTGCCGTTCTACGCCCGATTGTCCCATGTTATATGGGAATCCCATATAACATGGGACAACTATGCGTAGAACGGCAGTGTCTCAAGCTGGCTATAACTTGAAAATGGTCAAACTTATCGCATTTAAAAGATTATTAAATTTGCTACCAAAAAGATCTTGGAATCTTTTGGTTTAGTTGGATAACTAAATCAAAAAATCTCGAAAGTAGTGGTTTGCCTTTCTCGCACACTTAGTGTACCAAAAAACTATATGTTCACTCAAAAAACGATTTTTCGAAAAAAGGCTCGGTGGATCAAGTCGCATATACCAATCAAATCAGTTCAACGAATTGAGATTATGTCTGTATGGTATGACATACAGTGGTGAACTTATTTTGCGCACATACATACATATGTATACGCGCAAAATAAGTTCAACACTTTTCAAGGCACTTCCCATTGACCGATTTTTCGGATTATAGCTTGAATCGAACCGGAATTGTTTGCTATAAAAAATGGTCCAGATTGGCCAAGGCGTTCCGGAGTTATGGCAATTTCAGTGATCCGGACCAGCACCGGTAGAACTGGCCGTATATAAAACTGAACTAGCCCCAACATGCGATACATCAAACTGCGGCGATTTTTGTAACCGTTAGCATGGTTGACGAATTTTGTGCGGAAATCAACACTGGAGACCAGAAGCTCCACGATGTCGGTCCAAAATTCAAGATGGTGGCTGTTTAATGAAGTATATTTTTCGTAGGGAAAATGCCTGGACGCCAAAAATGGCGACCAGAACATCCAAGATGGCAATCTTAAATCCTAAATGATGGCTTCAAATTCAAGATAGCGGCTTTTTCTTAAGAGTTTTAGGCTCGAACATTAAAAGCTAGATAAACGAAATGATTTCTGGTATCATGAAATGGATTTCTGTTAATTGTATGTAAGTGCGATATACATAAACATTTCGCTTGAATTTTATTGAAATGGATTTCGGAAGGCACGAGAAAGGCGCCATCACCGCTAGGTGGATTAATTAGGGTTTTTCCCTTAAGTTATGAAACAAAAGGGGAACTTACGTATTTTGGGCAGGGTTTTTAAAAGTTATCAATCTCAAAGTTGCTGTCAAATCTTTCCCAACAAAGCTGAATTATACGACCGAATTGCAAGAAATTTGGCCCTCAAAAAAAAAACCTTCATGGGAAGAGAACAAACCTGCCGATAATATCCAAAGTCACCTTATTTTTTCCTGATCCTAGATTCCACCAATGCCTGAAACTAGGCCATATAATTCAATTTACATGGAAAGTATTTGAGGACAACTTTGAATTCAACAGGTTCCAAACCCACCCAGTTCTCTTATTTCTAGACTAAATGTCTAATGAGGATTTCATGTAAAATTGATTTAAATAATTTGTTGTTGTTTCTGTTAACAATTTGGCTTGATTTGGGATTTTTCTGGTTTCCTTCCGTCATAGACTAAAAACGGAGATTTTTTTTTTAATTATTTAGTGGAGAAGTTCTTTTTTTATATGGAGAAATTATAAAAGATACATTTTCGGAAAAAAATTATATTTCAATAACTTTCTTAAACATTTTCAGCTTTACTCACACTTTATTACAAAAAATTGGAATCATTCATCGTTTATTTGTTCTGACATCAGTCTGCAAGAGTTAGTGAAATAATTTCGGGTTTTTTTTAATATTTTCAAAATATTTCAAGAATAATTTCAGAAAAAAAAAACGTAGGGGAAATTATCGACTTATTTTTTGGCTAAAATATAAACGACTCATAAAAAAGTGATCATTTTCCGTAACAAAATCAGAAATTGCCAATAAAGAAGTAGGGGTGGGAGCAATAATAAACTATAAAATTTCCATAAACAAATCAAAAAGTGCATAAATAAATCAAAATTTCCCATAAATAATTGATTTTCGAGCAATAAAAAACGTCGGAATTTCCACGAATAATTCAATAATTGCAATAAATAACTACATTTTTTCCACCAAAACAGTTAAAATTTTCCATAAATAAATCTGATTTTTCCATAAATAATTTAAAAATTCCCAATTGAAAAACATCAAAAAAGCAATTGAAAATTTAGCAATAAATAGGAACTGATGAGCAAGGTAAAAGTACCGGCTGAGCCATGCGGCGAAGCCGCATAGAGGATTGAGGAACTGAGGCGGCAGAAGGCCGCCGATGTTTCCGAAATCCGATGCGCCGTAACTGCGTCGATTCGGTTCTAGGCAATCCACAGATCCAAGAATTTGCCCGGTATAATGCGAACAGAGATGTTATCCCTTTTTTAAGTCCGACGAGCGTTAGCGAGTTCGGACAGCAAGCGATTGTCTGTTAAATTGCACAATAGTTTCAGTCTTTCTATCATAGTTCTATAATGTATTATGTTCGAAAATTTTTGTTGGAAAAAATATAGTTTTTTATTGCAATTGTTGATTTATTTGTGGAAATTCTTACATTTTTTATTGCTAGAAAATCAATTATTTATGGGAAGTTTCGATTTATTTATGCGCTTTTTGAATTGTTTATGGAACTTTTCTAGTTTATTATTGCTTCCACCCCTAATTATTTATTGGTAATTTTCGAATTATTTATGGAAACTTTTTAATTTATTATGGGACGATTAATTGGCTGCCTTATTTTTTGGCGAATATCTCACGGCAGACAATATTTTCAATATTTATGAAAGAATATTGGCTTGGGAAATTATTTGTAAATTCTTTGAGGACTTTCGCTGGGATACTTTGATGAGCATTTTAATGGAAATACCGGAATATCTTAAAAAGTAATTCCTGATGTATTGTTGGTACAATTCAGACATTAATTGCGCAAAAAATACTTTCAGGTTACATATGCCTGGAAAAGTTTATTACAAATTTTCTTACGAATTCTTAGAGTTTTGTTGGAGAAAGGTACGAAAGGTGAATGATTGATGATGTCCTAGATAAATGTCAATAATTTTACTAGCGTTATGCGTATTTATAATTTCTAGATAAGTTCTCGAAGAATTAAAAAAAAAGTTCAATTCCTGAAGGATAAAACAAGTATAAAAAAGAAATACATTTATCAGACTCCCCAAAAATGCGTGATGTGGTAAACTCAAAAAGAGTTTCTGCCAGAATTTGTGAATTTAATTCAGGATTTTACCTGCAAATAAAAAATACCATGAAATTATGTGAAAAAAAAAATCCCGCAAGAAGATATTCATGTAGGCATACAATCACATTTTTTTGCGATTTTGTCAAAGTTCAAAAATTCTTAAACAACTGGATCTGAAATTCTGCAAGAATGTTTATATTTTTTTTTCCATATTTTGGTAAAAAAATCATTATGCACAAGAGTTCCCAAAAATGTTCAACTTTGTTTAAAAAAAAGACACTACACCGTCTTCAGCCATAGGCTGCGCAGACTGAACATTACTAACACGAGACAAGGGACAACACATAAAACAACACCCAGTGACCCAATGGAGAATTTTCCGTTTGACGAAAAGTTTTCCCCGACTGGAGCGGGAATCGAAGCCACACTCCGAGGCTTACGAAACGCCTAGACGACTGACGCCGCTAACCCCACGGCCACGAAGCCCACAATATGGCATTTAATATCACAGAAACACATATTGCTAGAGGTTTGAAACTTTGGGCTTTATTTGGATATTTGCAAACATGCTCTGCAAATCGAAAAACATAACCAAAACAGCTTTCAAATATTTCAATATTTAATTTGCTTTTTTCTGAATTGTTCTGAAAAAGCGGTTTTTGCGATATTAAAAAAAATTCCTAAAACTTTCAAGAAAAATAGGCTTGAAAGTCTAGAAAATACGCAATCATCTAGGTGGGCACCTTTTTGTGCAATTTAAATTTTCAAAACACGAAATAACTTGAAGAAGCCTTTAAAATGTCACCTAAGAAGCGGTATTTTTTTTAGTAAAATGTGGTGCCTTCGGCAATGTGTTTGTTATTGATTGGAGCTATGTGAAGGGGGATGTGCTTTTAAACATATGTTCTAAACTATTAAAAAAAATGCGTGTTTTAATTTGTTTATATGTACATATGTAAAATCATGCCCCTGGTTCTTGAAAACGGCCTGAGCAAAATTTCTTAAAATTTAAAAAAAAACAGAAACGGTTCGTCTCATCGATTTTGTGTCTTCGACAATGTTACGATCTAGGTATGTAGAGAAGAGATGTTCATAACATATTAAACACATAATTTCTTTTATCAACCTTCCTTTTGTACATGTTGATAGCAGCTTGCTGACGCCGTGTACGGTTTGGGTCAAAAAATGACCCTTATGCCAAAGGAGGGTTGAAAAAAAAATAAAAAACGGTGTAATTTTATTAATTTTTTTTACTTGTTGCAGCAGATTAGAAGATACTTGGGAAACATTCTTGCATTTTCGGTTAAGATGAAAAAAATCATAATAAGCAATAACTCAGTCATCGCCTCAGCATTTTGAGTTCTGTTCAACTTTTAGGAAGAACCTAAGCAAACATCTCCCGAGAATTTTCCGCATGTGTCAACTCAAAAAATGTTTGTCAAATTGTTTTGCAATATTTTGGTAGATCATTTTAAAAGATCAATCTGAGAATATGGTATATGAAAAACTTGTGCGATTAGACCACTTCTTCAAGAAAGACACGGAAAAAACACTCTTTTATGAATATTTAAGGTAAATGTCACGGACTACCTTCGAAAAATGCCAATTGATATTCACCATGAATATCATTGGCATTTTTCGAAGGTAGTCCGTGACATCTATCTTAAATTTTCGAAAAGGTCGGTTTTTCCGTGACTGTCCTGTAGAGCTAGTCTATCCACACAGGTTTCCCATATATCATACTCTCAGGTTGAGCTTCTAAAATGATCTGGACGTGGTTGAATTTCGATATGTCGAAATGACATTTTCAGCACTGATTGGAGCTGTGAAGCTTGTAAATCACATGTTGTTGTTTATTCTATTTTATAAAACAATTATCTTAGAAAATATGTTTCAATTTTTTTTTATTTTTTTCTATGTATGTTGTTGCGAATACTTGATTATGTTTTTTGCATTGTCGGTGGAGATTAACTAAAAAAACGTGCAAAAAACAGGCGAGGATTCAATTGTTGTTTTACCATTTTGCTTCCAATTTGACATTCAAGAAGAGCTTATGCATGCATATCTGATTGATTAGTTATATTGGAGGGGATGTGTATTACAGCTATTCATAATGAACTTTAAATTTGATTCCCCAGTATTATAGAAAAGATTTTTTTTTTTCACGTGTTTAAGAGGGCATTTGATACACTTTTGTGCAGGGTTCAAATTAAAAAATCATGCCTTATCATGATCAAGTATTACTTTGAATTGTTCCTGTCTTTTGAGAAAGGCATGAGCGAAAATCTTTTGAAAATTCAAAAAAAACTACAGAAACGATTTGTCAGATGAAATTTCTTCGGCTATATTCTGGTGTTATTTGAGCTGTAGATGTGATGTAAAACATACAGGGGATAGACAAAATGATTGGGACAGGCAAAATTTTAACTTTTCAAGGTATGTATGGTCGAATAGCTGTAACTTTTTGAAAGGTGCCTAAAAAATCTGAAATTTTTACTGTAAGTTGGCCAATTACATAGTTGTGTATCAATGGTCCAAGTTTAGAAAAGATTATTCTATTCTACATGAAGTTAGAGATATTCTAGAAAAGGCATAACCATCCGATAGCCAACTTTGAACTGTTATATCTCCGGATTCATTGAACCGGACGCAATGAAATTTTTAGAATTTATGACTCATTTAATACGCTTTAAAAAAAATTTGTTGTAGAATAGCCCGATCTTTCCCAAAAGTTACAGCTATTTGAGCATTTTTTGAAATGTGAAAATATTGCCTGTCCCAATCATTTTGTCTATCCCTTGTATGTTGTACGTACATTTTTTACAAAAAAAAAATAATGCTTTTTTTAATGCTTAATGCTTACCCGTAACGTGGGTAGATCACCTTATAATGGTGCGTTACGGTGTAAGATCTACCATTACAAATTTTGATTTCAAAATTCTCCAGTTTGGTTAATTCAAATGCAGGAAAATTATAAAAACATTTTAACTTTTACATATAATAATGATTTGTTTCAGCGCTGTTCAGGTAAATGAATTTGTAATTGTAATGTAGGTCAATTAATATTCTTTATATCATAAGAATAATATTTATTATTTCAGGTGAAATCAGGTAACACTAGTTTACAGTATTTTTGAACTCGGTAAGCTGATGATCATTTTTGGTGTAGAATGATGCCCTGAGTTCGAAAACGTGAAGGAAAAAAATTACAGTAGAGCGGAAATTTTTTCGACTTTCCATACAAGGTTGATGATTTGAAATCGATTTTTGTTCTATTTTTAAGCAAAGTCGCTCACTTCAAACATCTCATTCTCCGTAATCAATGCTCCGATTGAGCTGAATTTTTTACTGTAACTCGCCTACATATGATATGTCAAATAAATGTCGAGAAAGAATTTTTAAATTGTTTTTTTCTTATTGGAAAAAATACATTTCTTAAAAAATTTTTGGGAATTTGGCTAAAATTTAAGAATATCGTCCCTAAAACTCACCAATATCTTGAATTTCATCAATCTGACGCAAAACCTGTATTCAGATGATCGAATGGTATTGTATTCAGCTTTCAATTTATGGAAAAAGATTTAAAATTTGTTGAACAAAACGCAATATATTTGAATTTTAGTAAATTACATATTGTGAAAAGCTGCAAAACTCGATATTGAGCTAAAACTCAAAAACTGTTCTAGTTAAAAATTTTTGTAGGTCGGTTTCGAAATCAGCACTAAATTGCGCTTCAAAAATTTTAGTCGTTGACAGAAGTTCACGACTTTCATTTTATTTTGTAAACTTGTGTAATTGGTCAACTATATAATAAAATATATTTGAATTACATGATGCTTGGGATTTTGGGAGGGGTAGCCTAAGGAAGTTAAATGATTTGGTTTCTGGGCAAATGTTCGAGGGGTGGCCAGACTTTGTCACGAGAGAACAACTATCGTGTTGTCTTCCGAAGGTTTCCAGTAAATTTAGCTTACCCTGCTACAACAAACCATCAGGTAGATCATTCCCTTCCGGTATGACTCTGCAGCCATACGTAATCCTTGCGCTGATGGTGGGTACCCAATCATCGTCATCATCAAAAGCCAATTAAAAAAAATGCTTTTGTTATTGTTTATGTTGTAGTCAGAAAGCCATTTGGAAGAGATCAACCACATTTTATCAAGGCAGTCAAATAATTTCATAATCAAAAAAAAAAACCTCCAATAACACTTGGCATCAATAATACAAACTCAGTTGCCATTTCAGCAATAGGTAGATTATTATTTTAAACTTGCTGACCCCGGCAAACTTTGTCTTGCCTACAGCGTTTTTTGACGTTTCAAGTCTGTAGCCAAGTCCAAGTCCCCGTTCAAAATGTATGAAGAATCGATTTTCAAAAACTATCAATTTGTCCTTGTTTGTTGCCTCAAAAACCTTCCTTGGGTGAATACTAACGGAACCAAACAAAGGTGACCCGAAACGGACCCTCCATTCGCAAGTTATGCGCGGTCCCACGTATGCCGCTGCATTTTTATAAATATAGATTTAAAATTTAAAAATTTACAGTTTCTTGATAAACAATACTATGAACAACTTGAGGAAGGCAACTCGCGAAACCTTCAACCATTTTAATTTATTATCTTCAAATGCAAACACTGCGTACATCTTAATGTCGTGCAAAACAAGTCTAAACATTGCCAATCCAACAATCCGTCATCGAAAATAACTGCTCCCATTAACGCACCACTTCAAGAAAAACATCAAAAGCACTCAATCTACCTGTTTCATTGATTCGCAAAACCAAATGCTCGCCTCTCATTATCCCTTGCTCTAATCCACATTCCTTTCCAATTTTAATAGCAGCGTAACGTATTTTTATCCCGCACTGACTGTCGCCACCACGACGGTGTGCGATGTCACCGGATTGTCGTCGCCAGCCACATTCAGTTCAGACAACGCTCCTCTATGTAGGAATGTTACCTTGAATTTTGTGTTTCGCCTTCCTGCAACCAGATTTTCCTCGTCAGCTGGGCGGCGGGCCGGCGGGCGATCGGTCGGTCGGTCACTGCCATAGCAACTTCTGGGGCAAAACTTTTCTACGGTTTTCCGCTTTATCGTCGGTCAGTTATTGAGCTTCCCACGTCGTCGTTGGCGGGACAATGACGATGATGGACGATGGCGATTGGTTCAACGGTCAAGGAGGAGAGGGATGAAAACATTACTTTCGCATATTTCTTTTAATTGAAACATTTCATTTTTTGTAAATTTGTTCGCGATGCCCAAAGTAAAAATAGGTATCCAAGCCAAGAGCAAAATAGTTTTAAATTTTGCAAACACTGTGTTGGTTTGTTGTGAAGGTCAAGTTTTCCTATTGATTGGAAAGTATTGAACCTTTATCATAGAGTAGATTAAATAAATTTTCCGCAATTTGTTCAAAGTAAAATCTAAAAAATAAGATAAAAGGAACGAACTCACCAGAGTTATCGTTTTAGCATAGATCAGGATGGTGTGTAAACAAGCATCATTATTTCCAATCAACGCGAAAAATCGTAAAGATTGCATAAAGTTTTTCATTCAGTGCACCACTCGTCCACACATTCCATTCCATTGATACTTACCGAGTGGGATTACTGGCCTGTGGTGTAGCTGCCACCGAAACTGACGGCAGATTTTCATGTCTTTCCAGCAGGGCTTGAATTTGATTGGTCTTCGCTGGCTGGCTGGATGGCAAAACGATTCCCGAACAGCATCCACCTCCACCGTGCGGTTCACCACCTCCCGGAGTATCCTGGCCCATCATGGCAGTTTCCCTCACATCCGAAGTCGATTTCGGCGTGATGGGATCCTCCAACAGCGTCGCCTGCAGATCGTCCAAGTGATGCTGATGATTCACACTGTTGATGTTTACTACTTTCATTTTCCGCGCTGCTTCGCTTTCTCCCTTGGAGAGAAATTTATCACAAACGAATAAAAAACACACGTTTCTTGGCACCAAACTCTAGGAAATGTGCTTCCGCAAATCCGAGATTAATCAAAGTGTCACTTCACAGCTTAAGCGCCCACCGATCACTATGTTTCAGCACGGTTTAGAAAAAAAAACTCCCGATTCGCTGTCAATGGCACTTTTCAATGAACGACAAAAATCGATAGCCCCCACTCTCAACGGTTGGTCACACTTCACTTATGCTCTACCGCATTCCAGATTTCCCTCAAACGAAAGAAACGGGATTGTCTTTTTATATTATTTTCTTGGCCGATTTGATACAACAAAAGCTCGGAAAACTCTTCAAGAGCGCATACAGTACTACGTGTTCCGTGTTGGAAATTCAGTTTGAGACTGACTGAGCAGCTGAAAAGCAAGAATGGAATGCCTCTGAGTCGATTCATCGTCGTCGTCGCTTCGGATTGGGATTGAGGACAGTTGAGGAATGTTCGATGGGGACGCATGGTGAGCGGTAGAAGGAATGTGTCAGAGCAGATGTCTTGGTGGTGGTAAGAGAAAGGAGACTCTCGGTGCTTTACTGGTAACGTACGGTGGTTGCAATAGTGAGAGAAAAAATGGCCAAACTCAAATCAATTTATATCCTCATTTATTTAGTGTTATAGCAAAGGTCCCGTCCAAGATATATGAATGAAGAGAAAACGATCTGCTTCTTCAAAGGACCTGGGTAAATCAATCTTAACTGAAGAAGATTCCAGGCAGACGCGGATCAAACTATATAACACCGTTCAACACTAAATTTTGCTATGGGATGAGAAAAAAAAATGACAGGGGTTTGGGACCCTAGAAGTGTCATAGTGAAAGAATTTTTGAATAATATTGAACCGGGCCTTCACAGTTCAAAACCGAAGTTTGTATGGATAACTTGGGGTGTTCAATTCATATGTGCATTAGAACGTGCCGTGCATATATTTAGGCGTTTTCGGTATTTGGGTTATTTTCGTTATTGTCTACCGCCTAAATATATGCACAGCGCGTTCTAATGCACATATCAATTGAACACCCCAAGTTCTTGAGCTTGAGCTTGAGCTTGATTGACCGCCCGCAGTTGCTACTCCAGTATCGCCAGATCAGCTACACTCACACAAGGAACCAATGAGATAGCTGCTTGGGACTAACAGGCATCTTCAGTGTGTGAGCGTTGGTGGTCTTGTATTTTTAGGCGACAATGGCGCCTGCTGCACATGGAATATACTGACCGAAGCAGTACTATTTTTTTTAATTATATTCATGCTTCATCACAGTAAAGACATGTTACATTAAAAAACAATCGGAAAATTGCTTTACAGCATGTTTGGAGTTCAAAGTATTGATCTCAATTGTCAATTTTCATTTATTTTCGTGATGATTTCATACTAGGGGGCTGTCCATAAACCACGTGGTCATTTTTTTGGAACTTTTCAACCCCCCCCCCCCGCGTGGTCATTAGTCCATACAAATTTTTTTTATTTGTCCATACAAAATGGTCATTGGCCGAACCCCCCCCCCCCCCCCTCATGACCACGTGGTTTATGGACAGCCCCTAGTGTATAACAAAATCCCCGAGTTACCCCACTTTTCTTTCAATTGGGAAGGGGAAGGGAGTGATGATTGCAATCGCTTGCCCACATCAGGCCGTTGAATCTTCTGCGCCTGCATAAGGTCATGCGGATGTTGGTGTGTTGGTGGGAAATGTTTTTATTTTTGTCACATGGATCATGCATTGGTGCAAGGATGCCAGGCGTAAAGCGATAGATTGTGTTAAGATTACTGTGAAGCGGCACAGTCCGCTTGGCGTTAAATGATAGATTGGCACTGTTCTGTGATGAAATTTGGAAGGAAGGGAAACGGCTTTTTTTTTCAATCCGTTTCTGGTTCCAGCGATCGCTACGAACATACGAATATACAGGGGATACTCAAAATAACTGGGACAGGTAAAATTTTCACTTTTCAAAAAATGTTCAACTCGCTGTAACTTTTCGAAAAGGGCATCAAATATTCTCAAATTTTTACTGTAAGTTTATCAACTAGTTGTGTATCAGTGGTCAAAATTTGGAAAAGATCGAGCTATTCTGCACGAAGTTATAAAGGTTCTAGAAAAAGGTATAATTGTACGATAGCCAACTTTGAGCTGTTATATCTCCGGATTCAATGAACCGAATGCAATGAAATTTTGATCGTTTATGACTTATATAAAGAGCTATCAAAAACTTTTGACTAAACTTAAAATTCTTTACACGAAAGAAAATTATAACGAATAGATTATTTTTGTGATATAACACTAATTTATCCAAAACTTCATCATCGTTTCAAAATTCGAGATAGTAATTATAGTTCATTTAAATTCCCTCTAATTGACTTGAATACCTTTATGTTTCAAAGGAAAGTTACCAAATAGCCGGCATTAAATTGAAAAAGTAATGGGATGCACATGAATAGATAAATTTACTAAAAAATCATAGAATAAATGAAATTGCTATAACTTTTTTTCTTATTGATAATTTCAAATTAAGTCAACTGTTTTTCAAAGTTCATTATATTAGTCGTAAATGAACAAAATTTCATTGCATTCGGTTCATTGAATCCGGAGATATAACAGCTCAAAGTTGACTATCGGATAATTATACCTTTTTCTAGAACCTTTATTACTTCGTGTAGAATAGCTCGATCTTTTCCAAATTTTGACCACTGATACACAACTAGTTGATGAACTTACAGTAAAAATTTGAGAATATTTGATGCTCTTTTCGAAAAGTTACAGCGAGTTGAACATTTTTTGAAAAGTAAAATTTTTACTTGTCCCAGTTATTTTGAGTATCCCCTGTACATGAGATGTATATGTAGGAGAGAGAGAATGAGGGAGAAAGTAGATAGAAAGATACAAAGTACATAGGAGGAAAGAGATGAGCCAGGGATTGAACCCAGGACCTTCTGCATATGAATCAGAACCGGTAGCCACTAGACCACCAAGCTCGTCGAACACCCCAAGTTCTCCATACGAACTTCGGTTTTGAACTGTGAAGGCCCGGTTTAATATTTTTCATAAATTCTTTCACTATGACACTTCTTGGGTCCCAAACACCTGTTATTTTTTTTCTCATCCTATAACACCAAATTTTGTAAAATTTTGTCGAGCAGTGTAGGATTTCCATTAGGAATACCTACAAGAATTCCAGAATGTACTTCCAGAGGAAATTCAGAAGGATCTGCAGGAACCCCAAACGGATCTCTTGGAGAAAACCAGATAAGAGATCCTAGAAGAATCCTGGAAAGAGTTCCTGGATAGATCCTGGAAGCAGTTTCTGATAGAATTCCAAAAGAACTTCCCGGAATAAATTACAAATCCCGGAAAAAGTTTCCGAGGAAATCCACGAAGGAGTTCCTGAACAAGTCTTAACGGAAGCACTGGAAAAAATAATCCAGAAGAATCCCTGATGGAGATCCCGAAAGAATCCTGGGTGTAGTTCCTGGAGGAATCCCGAAGAATCTCGAAGAATTTTTTGGAGGACTACTGAAAGAAGTACTTGTAGGATTCCTGGAAGGGTCTCATAAACATTCCTGAAGATTCCCTGAAGGAACTGCGAGAGTAATCCCTGGAATACATTTTGAAGGAGCTTCTGAAGGAATTTCGGAACGAAGAACCGAGACAACTCCTGGAGGAATCCCGGAAGAAATCCTGAGTAAAATTGTTGGAATTCCCCGGAAAACCTTCTGAAATTCAAAGAAAAACTTCTGAAAACATAAAAAAAACGTTTAGGAGAATCTAGGATGAAGAAATCTAGGAATTTAAGAAGTCCCAGAAAAAAAACTCTGGAGTAAGTGGTAAGAGTTCGTGCAGGAATCACAGAAGAAACTCTTGTAAGAACCCCAGAGAATCATCAAGAACTCCCTAGGAATCCCACATAAAACTCCTGGAGGAGTCCTGGGACAAATCTGTTGAGAAACCGCGAAGAGTGTCTTGGAGGAATTCCGGATGGAATTCCTGTGGAATTCCAAACAGACCTCCTGAAGGGGTGCCACCGTGCCGTCTTGGAAATTCTCAACGGGCATTTAAGGTGAAGAATTGACGAAGCCACCCCTGGAATTTACAAGAGCACAAATTTGAAGAACCGAATGTCGGTTTGTGCTGAAAAGATGATCGATTGGTTACCCGCTGCTGGTGATTAATCGATCAACTTTGTAGCGATGACTGATATCCGGTTCTTCAGAGTTTTGTACTTGAAAATTGGAAGTGTGGCTTCGTCATATCTTCATATCTTAAAGTACAAAACGATAGCGAGT
This sequence comes from Aedes albopictus, assembly GCF_035046485.1. Taxonomy (NCBI): domain Eukaryota; kingdom Metazoa; phylum Arthropoda; class Insecta; order Diptera; family Culicidae; genus Aedes; species Aedes albopictus. The sequence continues at coordinate 394,480,355 of NC_085137.1, forward strand.
ATAATATTGGTGAAAAAGGTTTTTTATGAAGCTGAGGCTTACTCTCGTATTCCGCATACCTAGCTTCCGAGTGCCCAGTAGCCTGTGTTGCTGGTGTCCAATTTAGTATGCGTCGACGCTTGACGACCAACTGCGCCTATGTGACACAAGCTAGGATACAATGGTATAAGTGGTCCTTTACAGACATTGCTAGTATAACTTAACTCTTTGGAGCCGAAGGGGTCAATATGACCCCGGCCATGAAATCGAGCATAACAAACTTATTCCAGGCCGGAGAGGTTGTGGCAGCAGTGGCGAAATAATCCGGCTCCATATTGAAATCATAAATTTAGTGCTTAAGTTAGGTAAAACACAACACAAACATTTATTCCACATTGAAAACATTAAATCAGCTTAATTTTATTTATACTCAAAAGCTATGATAATAACTCATCAGATAAAAAAGGCAGTTCGGTCGTGGCGTGTAAGTTGTGTTGTTTCGATGATAAACTGGCGATGTTTCTGCGGAATAGAACGCCAAACAAACTCCTAGTTCACAACATGAACACTCCATTAAAAAGTTAGGTAGCTAGGCTTCATGAAAATAATTCGCTGTCACTTGTAGTAAGTAGCCACAAACGCAAGAAATCCAAATTTCTCAAAAAAAAAAAAAAAATGTTTCGGCAGACATTTCTTTACAGTTTCTTGCTGCAATACATCTTGAAATTCTGGCAGGAACTCCTCCATAAATTTCTACAGGACTTCCTTCGCAAAATCATTCAAAGATGCTTGCACGAATTTCTTCAGAGGTATTAATTTAAATATTTCTTTGGAGGGACACCATTAAGAATAAATCCAGAGCATTTCTTTCATAAAACGAACTATTCCTTGACATGCCTCCAAAAACTCCAGTAGAACATTCCCATGAGATTTTTCTCGGAGTTTCTTCAGGGATTGCTTCAAAAATAACTTCAGGTATTGCTCCTAAGACTGCTTCTTAAATTCATTCAAGGTTTATTCAGTCCTAACTTCAGGAATTCTCTCAAACATTTCATAGGTTCAGGAGTTTTGGAGATTTTCCAGAGCTATTCCTTGGCAGTTCTCATGGATGTTTCCAAGGAATAATTCTAGTAGTCCTTGGAGAGGGTTCTTCAGTTCTTCCAGGTATTCCTTTAGAGATTTTTGAAAAAAAGAAAGAAAAAAATTCTCAACAGTCGTTGTCAGTGCACAGTAAATAATGTAAAATTAAAAAAATAAATAAAATAACAACAGCCACCCAGAAGAGCATTCATCATGCAAATACCCCAAAAACGATAGATGGTAGTCACTACGACCCTTGCAAAAGGCCAAATACCTAGGCTGAAACGTCGGGAATGTAGATAAACATCGTTCGTGATTCGAAGGCAGAGTAAGCCATTCCACTTTCCATCAAGTTTCCAGTCGTAAAACCCCATACTTCTGAAGGAGTTCTGAAAATAAGTCCGAAATAATACTCCCCAAGGAATTTCGGAAGAATTTCTGGTGAATTTTCTGAAGGAATTTCATAAATTTCAATTCATGATAAAAAAATAAGAAAAGTCTGAAGCTCTGGAGTTTTCCTAGAAATTTCTACAAAGAATCCTTAAAGTTCCATTAGACATTCAAAAACTCTACCAGTTATTACTGGAAGAACTGATGAATAAAAAAAATATGGAGGAATCTTTAAAGTATCCCAGAAGATATTTCTGACGGAATCACAGGGAGAAAGGAGGATTGTGGAAGAAGAGACGAACCAGCCCCAGGCTGAAAGTCTCTATAATAAAGACAAAAAAAAAGGATTGTGGAAAGTTCTGCGGAAAAATTTCAAGGAAGTACTTAGCCCTTTGCTAAAATTCCTATAAAAAATTTGAAGAAATCCATGGAGAAATTTCAGAAGAAATCCATTAAGGATATATAAAAAACCCTAACAGAATTTTCGAAGAAATCGCCAGTCTAATTGCTCTAAAAAAGATATGTTTGAAGGAATCGCAGGATCATTCTTGAAAAAAATCCCAGAAAGAATTTCTGAAGAAATTTCTTGTGGAGTGCCAAAGAAAAATTATTGGGAAACGCTTGGTCGAACTCCAGAGAAGTTATTGATAATCTTTAGGGAAAAAAATCCTGGGAGGGCCTGAAAAAATTTCTGAGAAACGTCCAATAGAATTTCTTATATTCATATTCTGTAGAAATTTCTGAATCCGTGGAAAAAAAATCTAAAGGTATCCTTATTTCTTCTCGAGGAATTTCTGGAGGAAATACACGGAAAAATATTACTGGAACTCTAAAAGAATCTCTATATAATTTCTGTAAGAATCTCTAGGAACTCATGCTAAATGAATCACTGAAAGTAATAATGCAAGTATTCTTGCTGTGTTTTATAGAAGACCTTAAGTCATACCTGGAGACATTTCTGCGTAAATTCCCTAGGAAATCTCTGAAGAAGTTTGTGAAGAAATACCTGTTTGAATGTCTAAAGGATTCGCTGAAATATTTTCTGAAAAAAATCGCACCATCTTAAAGCTGAAAATCTCAATAATAAAGAAAAGAGAAACTTCTGGATTCCTGGAGAAAATTTTGATGACATCCCTGGAGAAACTTCAGATACCTTTTTATAATATTTTCTAAAATATACTCTAGAAGAATTCCTAACGTTATTCAAGGAGAAGTTTCAGAAAAATGGAAAACCTGCTGAATGAATTCTAGTGAAACTTTTGAAAAAAACAAGAGCATATCTGAAGAAACCCTTGAAAACAAATACCCTGGAAGAATTTTTGAAAGAATCCTTTATAGATTTCATGAATGATTTTCTGAACTAGTTTCTGAAGATATTCATAGTTCGGGTTTGGAAGCAATCAATTTTTTTTTTCTAAAGGAATCTCTGGAGAAATTTCCGAAAGAATTCGTAGAAAAATTTCTGGAGGAAACTTTAGAGATTTCTTTATGAACCCAGAAAGAATTTCTTAAGACAGCCCTAAAGGATTATCTTAAGGAATCTCTGAAAGAAAGTTTATGGAAACTCTAGAAAAAATTCCTAAGAAACGTGTAAATTAATGTGGAATTTTCGATTAAAAAAAATCGCAGGGAGAATTTTCAGTAAGAATCTTAGGAAAGATATCTAAAAATATCCGTGGAGTAATTTCTGAGGAAATCTATGGAACACTCTCCTGTAACAATGTATAGATGATTTTATACTAGAATCCCTGGAGAACTTTCTGAAGGAATCCGTGGAAGATTTTCTAAAAAAATACCATCGGAGATTTTCGAAAGGTATCATTGGAACAATCTCAGAAGGAATTCATTGAAGGATTTTGAAAATAAAGTCTAAGTTTTTTTATTTCCTTAGATTCTGGATAATTTTTGAAGATCTTCAGAGAAATTCATGAATGGTACTTTAATAAATCTCTGGAATTACTCTTACAGCAATTCTGGAAAACTTTCCTAAAGAATTCATCGGGAAATTTCGAACGAATTTTTGAAGAAATCCTGAAAGATGATCTAAAATGAAAGTTTGAGAAAATTTTAGATAAATGTCAAATGGAAATTCTGAAGAAAATTTCCGAATGATTCCTTGATAGATCTCTCGGAAGAAATTTTCGAAGAAATGAGGGGTTTTGCGCAGTTTTGCCAAAAGGCAAAGGGGCGTCTAGTATATGTTACTTCAGTTATGGGAGGGCACGTGCTTGCCTGGAGAAATTTATGAAGAAGGACACTCCCGATCAAAAGTTTGGTTCACCCCCTCAAAAACATGCCATTTTTTTATAGACCAACATCTTCGCCAATTTGCGTCCGATTTCAAAACCTTTCGTTAGAAAATAAGTCAAAGAAACTTCGAACATGGTTAAGGTGATTTTTTTTTCATAAATTTTTATATGTAAATATGTTAATCGAAAGTTGCCAAATTTTCTTAAAAATAAATTTAAACTTAAGATAGTGCCGCTGGAAATTGGGTCAACCAAATTTTAAAACGAAAGCGGTAATATAACCTAATTTCTATTAGCTTTCAACTATTTTTTTACCGAACTTAACATAAAAATTATAAAAATAAGTAAATTAGTTCTTCATGTAATCGACCAAAAATTTTTGAGTTCCCCTACGATACCACAACTAGACCAGAATTTATTAACTCCTTCAGTTTAATGCTGCTCATGTAACTCCTTCAGTTATTTTTTTTTCAACTAGATTAAGTTAATTACATAAATATTAGGATAGAACTGTCGCAACGATTACTACGTTATTACCGGAATTACAATAACCTACTTTACTGTACTGATTCATCATGTATAATAAATATGCACAATTAAAAAAAATCATTGCATACCTACAATTTTGAATGCAACTGATTGCTGAACTCGATTTTTTAGCACTCTTCGGCAAGGCTCGTTGGATAGAATGACGACTCGTGCTGAAAAAGTGATCTTTTTGCAACTCGTTGCATAAATAACTACAGGTTGGTTCCGTTTTTGTCAGCACGGCCGCAATTTTATGATACATATTATTAATTGTTATTCAGCCATTCCATAGAAAAACGATATAGTGCAACTCCGATTATTGTGAAACTTGATGGGTTTGTAGTTCATCGATAATAATAACACCTGTATTTTTTTTATTTCGTCATTAGGGTGACCAGTTTTCAGATAGGGTGGTCTTTAAAAATCAAGGTTTTTGAAAACTAAAATTTTTCAAAAAATCATAACTTTTGAACCAGTTAACCGATTTTAAACTTATTTTTTTCTTGTTTGAAAGATATTGAAATTCTAGTTTTCAGGAAGAATGCGTTGAATGAGCCAAATTGTGTTTTGTGCAAAAAATATGCAAATATATTAGTTTTTCCACGTTTTCATGGTCTCGGGACCAAAGAGGTACGCTGGTTTTAGATTTTTATCAGAAAATTCAGGAAATTTTGCGTAACATATAAACAATCAGAGATGTATGTTTTTTTAGTTTTTGAGATATGGTATTTTGAAAATAAAAGGCCAAATTTTCCCATACAAAACATTTTTTTTAAAATTTGATTATATTTTGAATTCTTATACATGTATGGATACCAAAGCACCAGGAATTACTCAAAAAAAGCAATACAATGCGTAGTTTTTTAAGGATTTACAATATAAGGCAGTTTTGGAGTAGCTAGTACTAAAATATATGACTCTCTCTATATATTCAAAAAATCATATCTCAAAAACTAAACAAACATTTTTTTATATGTTACGCCAAATTTCCAGAATATTCTGATAAACATACAAAACCTGGGTACCTCTTTGATCCCGAGGTATTTTCCTAAAAATTAGAATTCAATAGCTCTCAAACAAAAAACAAAATTAAAATCGGTCAACTGGATCAAAAGTTTAAAAAAAAATACGGGTCTAATTATTTTCCATGAACTAGAAACCCACCAAGTTTCATGACAATCGGAGTTTCACTATATCGATTTTCTATGGAATAACTGTATTATTATATATATAATTATGTGAATTTTTGCTTGTTTCTTATCTTTAACCCCTGAAAATATCTTATATACACACTTAGTCTTGATTACCGAGTTTGGTAACCTTTTTTTACGAGATTGGAATTGCTCAGCACCGAACTCGTTCAGCAAAAATGGCAAGAACGCCAAAAATGGCGTGTACCTTTTCCATACGATTTTGACTATTGCTTGACTAAACCTCAGTAAAATCGATTACCGAAACTACCGAGATCGTACAGCTGTTCTAATCTCGTCATAAAAAGTACCGAACAGGCAATGCAGAAATAAGTGTGTACATAATTTCAAATTTTGGCCTGCAATGCATCAATATCGTCGCTAGTTATTATTGAGTGTAGAATTAGCATAAGTTAAAATACACAAAAATAAAAACAAAAAAAAAAAGTCGCTAGTTATTATTGGACATGTTGAAACTCTAAGTTTTATGTCCACTTTCACGCAGCCCGGTCCAATAGTGCGTAGTTTTTTTTTATTCTCTGACACTCTCCCCCTGCCACATACACTGAGTACGAGATCTCGCGTGCAAACGAAGCAGAGCCAACATCGCGACGTGTGGTGATGATTCGGAAAATTCTTCGCCGGAACGAGACAGCGTCGCTCAATTTTCTTCGCTTTTCATATGCCTTTCTTTTTCCACAAGTGGTTTGTTTTCAGCGGGTAATGGTTTCCTTTCATCTTTCGTGAGGCCGCCTGTCCCTACCCTAGGGCACCTTTAGCATTACTTTGGATCGTTTGAGCGAGGGCAGTGGAATCTGCGGGCAAGACGGTGGTGGGATCAGTGTATTCGGTTGCCCTGCTTCGAGGAGATTGTTCCAAAATGTTTAACCAGTGCATATATAGCATTTTTAAGTGCTAAAACATACTCACACTTTCCCAAAAAAATATTATACATGTCGGCACCAACATTTCAAAAGGGCGTAACTGCTTTTGCAACCAATGCCTTCTCACAGAGCTTTCATTCATCTCACGCAATTCACATCCATTAATCGAAAGAGGAGGATTTTATCTTTCTATTTGTGCTAGTGGATTGCTCGAGAGGGATGGGATACGCTCCACAGCTTTGTGAGAAGGCATTGGTTGTAAATGCAGTTACGCCCTTTTGAAATGTTGGTGCCGATGTATCCCTCCGCTTAGCTTAATGTTTCTTCACAAGATTTTCTTTGATATCATTGATACATTTTTGCATGCGTAATATTTACATGTCTATGTTCAAAAATCTAATCAACAGGTTTATGTGGAGTCATGCCTTATTAGCAAATGCAGAGAATGGTTATTGATACACACGTTTAAGAAAATGACAAAAGAATATTTTCAATATAAAATGCTTAGAACTTCCGTGAGATGTGTTCACCGCTAGCGCATTCTGTCCCACGATTCCCACTGTGTACAAATTAAACCCATATGCGATGATGATCGAGGCTGCCACCAACAGCTGAAATTCCTCAGATTGTTTTTCCTCGATGCTCTCGTTCTGGCTGTTCTCTGGTGGTACAGAGCTGAGTAGGATCTTTCACCCACCACACCAATCGTGGTCGTTTGAGTGGGAGGGAAAACCGTCGCGCTTTTCACTATTAATAAATTCGTTCGTACGTTGTTCTGATCCTGCTGCTGCTACTGCTGCGGCTCCCTTCTCCCTCTCAGTCAACCTGGTTTCAACACAACTGTGGACAACATCTTGCAGAAGTGCGCCGAGGTATGTGGTTTCACTGGGGTGCGGTTTTGCACTATTTTCCGCGCGATGATGGTTCCATATTGGATCGACACAAATCACGGGGAATGAAGTTTTGTGGTGTTTATGACATTGGGGATTGGTGAGGATCGGATTGAGGTTTAAAATGCATTGAGCGATTCGAATTGAGCTTCCTGCTGAAGGCGCAAGGAATGTCGGCCGTAGGAGGATTGCATGCAGCTTGCAGAGTCATATGATTGAATGTTTATTTAGATTTTCGAAGGTGTTTATAGTTAATTTTCGATGAATTCACGCTTCCCACTGAGGCAATTTTTCACGGAGCGTGGTATTTGGCACAGATGATTTACATGCCATTAGTCGTCGGACGTCATACAATGTTAAGCACTTTTGGACAACTGGTAAGGCTACTGAAGAACAAATGCAGCGTTTCATACTCTGAAAGGCACTCTTGTCTTAGGAGAACACGCGGGAGTCAATCTAGAGAGCCCGAAGTTCGTCTGACCTAAATGACCTAACGGTGCGGCAAGTTCTCATGTGACTACCCGATCAACAAACAAACCGGTAAAGATCAAATCAGACCTGTCCAAGGTGGCACATGGACTCGTCTGTCTTCACCGCGCTGTTTGGCCGCGATCGCGAATAAGATCTTCAATGGCGCGCAAAAAGACTGCTGTTGGCCCAGCAAACAACGCGAGCCAAGATCATCGCGCGCAAATGGGCAACCAGCTGACAAAACGGCATGACTCAAAGTCACCCACTCTGATTTCCACCGCCGGTTGTTGGTACGTTTTCTAGCTAAATCCACTAATCGGTCGATACTTGGTCGGGTGGCCGTCTCATGGGTGCGTATTATTAGACAGGAATGTTTGCCGATTCTTTTCAGGTTAGAAAACCATTATCTGCTGCCGACAAAATAAACATCAACGGTTAAAACAGCGATTTTTTGTTACATAATGGATCGTTTCTTCAAGCATATCGGACTGTGCTACAAAAATCTTTAGAAATTTATAAGTTTGTTTCAGTGTAACAAATCAGTAAAAGAAGGTTTTCAGAATGGACATTTTCAAAACTTAAGTCGTCAAGTAAAACACTGAAACTTCTTTCTACCCATTGATTTGGGATGAATGAACTGATTTCTAAATGAGTGCGTGAAATAAAGAAGTTCAGCGGGAGCAGACGAAAAACGAATCCACCACAAAAAGCAAAAAAAAAAAAAACTTGTTGAAATTGTGATTGATCAGGCGCAAAAAAGTATGGACCATAATGATATGCGAAGGGGTTTTACGAAACTGTGTATGGCATGTGGAGTAAAACAACGCCTTTTTCCGTCATGTGCAGGGACCATGATGGAAACTTGCTGACAGACAAAACAATGGTATCTGCCTGGTGGAGAGAGTACTTCGAGGAATTGTTGAACGGTGAGAATCAAAGTGCGACTGACAGAATTCGAATTAACGGCGACGAACAGGCGCTGTGGAACCTCCAGTGCTAGACGAGGGCAAGACAGCCGTTAAAGCTGCGGGGTAGGACGAACTCCCAGCCGAACTTCTCAAGTACGATAGTGAGTAGCTGTATCAAGTCTTACACCTTTTGGAGCGGACCTGGTATGATGGTTAGAACACTTGACTATCACGCCAAGGACCTGGGATCGAATCCCACTCCCGACAAACTCGCAAAATGTGAGTTCTTCCTTCGGAAGGGAAGTAAAGCGTGGGTCCCGAGATGAACTAGCCTTGGGCTAAAAATCTCGTTAATACAGATAAAAAAGTCTTACACCGTATCAGGGCTTCAATTTTTCGACAGGCCTTTACGATTGCGATGATTTGCTACTTCGTTTTCTCCATTTTGGATTGCCTGTTTTTGTTGTTTTCCATTCGGCATCATGGGAGCAAAATGAAAATGGAACAGGCTAAGTTCCTCGGGGATTGCGTTGAGGAGGCCAAGTATATCTCCATATAGTTCCAAGAGAGACTAATAGAGGAAGGCAAGGTCGACTAAGGGATCATATGAGGGGATTACAAGCAAAGGGGTATAAGTTGTAAAAACTCACTGTCGACTGAATAAGATTAAAAGTTTTTAACCAATTGGGTTTATAAATTAAAAAAAATTTATTGATTTTTTTTATTCTATACGAAAGAGCACCTTTTTCTGAACCACTATGATTTTTTTCAGATTTTTAGAACTTTATTTTGGGACCTAAAATCAATTTCAAAGAGATTTTTGGAAAATACCTTTTGACAGCTGGGCTACTGTTTGACGGCTCCGCCCAGTACAAACTGCGACGAGGGGTGATTCGACAAATCGCTCCCATACAAACTTCAAATTGATTTTTAAATAGGTTCCCGGGCACCAAAATTCATGAAAATTTGGATTTCGGCTCAGTTTGACATGCAGATATAGAATATCGAATTATTTCAACACCGTTAAAAAAGCCCTATTATTCAACCCATACAAAATGTATGGAGTTCCAAAATCGACCGAATTTTCTACGATTTATTGTAATTTTTGTAATCATCGTAAAAATAATCTTAAAAACCCAAATTAATCCACCTAGTGGTGATAGTGCCTTTCTCGTCAAATTTGGTCTCACGATCTTTCCGTCGACGTCGAGTGTTTCTGAATCCCGATACTTTTAAGAAAAGCAAGCATTTTATCAAAGCGATCATTGAATTGAAAACTTATAATGGCACATAGTCCGACGTTATGTTCAACATATAAGCAGGGCTGAATAGTATCAGACTTCTCAGTTGACTGCTTGAGCACTTTCACTAGCACTAGAACTGATCAATATCAAGACGATACTAACAAACTAAGATATAAGTTTTTACACAATCACAGATGACTTTGCGGTCTTCGATAAAGTTTTTTTCTATACATTTTAGGCTATATTTTTATGACAGTTGAAAACAAGAACGACATGTAGTGAGTATAGTGAGACGTCTGTTTGTATGTGAATTCAATTTGTCATGATTTTGTTCTCTTACACATTTTTATCGCTTGCATTGATTTTATTTACTTTCGTAGTTCTGGCGAAGCACCAAACGCTGGTTGTGCAACCCTACCGGTAGACTCTAATGTGTTATGAGCCTATTTTCTAGTAAACCGTTCCTCAGGTTATTAAAAAAAAACGAAATGTGATGTGTCGCATGGTACATTTGGTTACTTTAGATGCGGTGCAGGTACAGGTTCTGGAGCACTGCAGGGTCTCCCAAATATAGTCTGAGACTATTTTATTGCTGAAGTTCATATGGTTAGTTACCTAAAAACCACGATTTGATTTATCTCATGCATGGGTATAGATCACTTGTACATTTAACCACTTCCAGTGGGGCACCCAGAGCCAGTTTCGAGACACTACCGGTTGTCTAAAATATGGTGTGAGGCTACCCAAGCAACACACATGTTATATAATAGTTTTGATAGCGCAAGTTCTGGTTTGTCTTACGTAATTCTAACATTGTGTTGGAATAACGTCAAATAAACTTCTATACTACCAAAACTAGCGCTGTCGTAACTAATATATAACATGTGTGTTGCTTGGGTATGTTCTTACGAATCGATCATCGTGATAACGAAAAAGCTGCTATTTGATGTACTGTCAAACACCACGTATTCATCACTCTTTAATACGACACTTTTCAATTCGTATCCCGCTCATTCGACATTTGAAGAATTAAAATGATAAAATGTCACAGTGTAACGAACGTAAACGAACAATCGTAAAATGAACAAGCTATTAATTTGTACCACCACAGTACCTGTAGGATTTGTATTAAAAAACAAATCTCGGATACTTTTTCAAAACGACGTATCAACATAGGATTTGCGTGTATTATACGTCGTTTTGAAAAAGTATCCGAGAAATCCTACAATCTAAACAAAAACTAAAATAGAGTTAGTTTATCGAATTAAAAGTTTACCCAGGTAATTTGTGGAGTTAGCGTGGTTTTATCGTACTAAACGCTTGGGTTTGGTTTAATTTCACATTTTTGTGGGAGTGCGGCTAGGGGCGTCAGTGATCTAGGCGTTTCGTAAGCCTCGGAGTGTGGGTTCGATTCCCGCTCCAGGCGGGGAAAACTGATCGTCGAACGGAAAATTCTCCACTGGGCCACTGCGTGTTATGAGTGTTGTCCGTTGTCTTATGTAAGTGCTTGTTCAGCCTGTACAACCTTTGGTTGAAGACGGTTTAGTGTATTTTTTATTTTACCACTTTCGGTTCACATTTTACCACTTACCGATTGTCCCTGATGTGGTCTTAGACTAGTTTCATGCAAATTGTTAATCAATTTTCCTGAAAAGTTGCGAATTGATGTACCGCATGCATAGGTTTGAATAACTTTCATACTTGGCTACCTCCGGCGGGACATCTGGAACCGGTTCCGGAACACTACCGGTTCCGATATGGTCGGAGAATGTTTTTCTGCTTACTGTTCATCAGGTTATCGAAAAAGCCGCGGTTTCATATGTCGCATGCATGGGTATAGTTCACTTTTATGTTTGGCCACTGCCGGCGGAACACCTGGAACTGGTTCCGGGACACTACCGGTTCAGATATGGTCTGAGACCATTTTTTTGCTTACCGTTCATCAAGTTAACGAAAATGCCGTAGTTTGATGTGTCGCATGGCTGGGTTTGTAGCGTTTTCATATCTGGCCTTCTGGGGTACCGGTCCAGAACACCTAAATGGCCATAACTCCGAAACCGCAGGACCGAACCGAACCATTTTCAATAGGAAACAATGGGACCAGATTCCGCGTCGAATGAACCATCGATCATTAAAATCGGCTGAGGTTTACTGCCTCACGGTGTGTTTATAGAGCAACTTTAAAACAAAAAAATAAGTAAGTCTGAAATTTTGCCCAGTGATACTTTGGGCCATTCCCTTCAATTTGCTGGGTCGGTTGAAAACATCCATCGGGGGGTCTAGAACAAAAATTTTTTTTGAAAGTTTTTCATGCAAAAACTGTTAAAAGCGCATATTGTAAATTATTGCATCTCCTACAAATATTCACAACTTTTTTGTCTTTGAGGATAGAACCATACAATTTTTAGGCGTTTCGAAGTAGTATGCGTAGATGACTGTGTGAAAATTTCATTTAAATATGTTGAATGGTTTTCAAATAATAGCAAAACTATCAAACGCATTCTAAAACACTAAGCTTAGTAGCAAACGATCAACAAAATATCTATATTTTTTATACAATACATGAAAAATATTTAATTCTAAACACCTTGAGTCATTATGATGGCGGTACTGTGAAAACTTGTTTTTCAAATAATGAACAGATACATAGTCAAATACATGAAAGGAAAACACAGACTGTCATTATTTAGCTTTTCACTAAAGTATTAATTATTTATTTCAAGAACGTGGTTTTGCGTACCATACATGTTCAAAAGTACAAGAATGCCTATATTACGAATCCTATAATAAACACAATTATCATGATTGCTGAGCATATCGGCCTTCCCTAAAAAAATTTTGAATGTTATTTGGTAAGCCAAGAAAAGCACTCGAGGATTGGGAAACATCTCTGTTTCGAAGAAAAAGTATATAAACTAAATTATTTTGGAAATAATGTTTACAAGCTCAAAATTAAATAGTATTTCACCTTAGTCAAAGAATAAAAACAAGTTAACTCTGTTAAAGACCTCATAATAACATTGAAGTTGTGGGTATGATTCCACATTAAACTAAGACACAATAACGAGAACTAAAATCAAAACAGAATTCAGTTGAGCAATATTCGACCAAAGGCAACTTTACGGTACTAAACATAGTTTCCGGATTATTCCACGATATTTGACATAGCTGTTGGACCTAAACTTAGGTTTGGCTTTAAATTTAATAGCAATTGATGCTTATTACTTATGCCACCATTTATTAACAAATAACTGATAATAAGTTCTGAAAGAAGAGTTCAAATAACGGAGTACTTATTGAAAATGTTTCTACATTAGGCATGGAAATTAGGCCGTTCAGCATAAAGCCAAGAAAAAACAATTTGATAACAATGGTTTAAATAGTCTTATCAATTTGCATATGATAGCATAGCATAGCATAGCATAGCATGAATACTTGCACAAATCTTGGATGGAGTTGCAAAGTTGAATATTTCCATTGACATTGCTGATGTCGCTACTATCTACAATGTCATAGATTCACTCAGCTCCACACACCTGGCCAAGTCCTTGCAAGCATTTATAAATCCCTTCATCAACTTAGAAAGAGCCCAGAACTGAAGCATCTTCCAATAGATGAAAGGATGTTGAAAATAGCGCATTTTCAACTTATATGTAGTTATAAAGTAATTATACTGAAATAGAATTATTTATAAATAAATAATATTGAAAAGGTCTCACCAATTGTTGTGGGGTTTTGTGGTTCAATGCCGATCATCTAATTGTCTTGATTAATGTTCTTCTCTCAACACAGTACTCAGCAAAGAACAACACAATACTGAACACTAAACACCCGCGCATCTATTGTTTTGATTTTCACTCTAAACAATAGCGAACGCGATCGATTATGCTGCCATACTCACCCCTACAGGAGTGATGCATGCACAGCCAAGAACAACACAATACTAAACACCCGCACATCTATTGTTTTGATTTTCACTCGAGACAATAGCGAATGCGATCCATCAATTTGCATATGATGTCTCAAAAATATTTTCTGTGGTTTCCTCCAAGCATGAGGAAGAGTCATTGATCATTGTTAGGGTGTCGTTTATTAGTAGAATATTTTCAACATAAATCTATATCTTTCGAAAAAATAACAAACAGTTTTTTTTTGTAATCCAAATTATTGCGCCACGCTCTCCTAAAGACTTTCGCTTGCAATCTGATGCTTAGATAAGACCTTAATCATTTAAAAAAAATGGAAAAAATGAACATGTATACGCAAAACCGCGTTCTTGAAATAAATAATTAATACTTTAGTCAAAAGCTACATAATGGCAATATGTGTGTTTTCCTTTCATGTATTTGACTATGTATCTGTTCATTATTTGAAAAACAAGTTTTCACAGTACATACCGCCATCATAATGATTCAAGGTCCTTAGAATTAAAATTTTTTCATGTATTATCATATAAAAAATATAGATATTTTGTTGAACTTTTGCTACTAAGCGTAGTATTTTAGAATGCGTTTGATAGTTTTGCTATTATTTGAAAACCATTTAACATATTTAAATGAAATTTTCACACAGTCATCTACGCATACTACTTCGAAACGCCTAAAAATTGTATGATTCTATCCTCAAAGACAAAAAAGTTGTGAATATTTGTAGGAGATGCAATAATTTACAATATGCGCTTGCATGTTTTTGCATGAAAAACCTTCAAAAAAAATTTTTGTTCTAGACCCCCCGATGGATGTTTTCAACCGACCCAGCAAATTGAAGGGAATGGCCCAAAGTATCACTGGGCAAAATTTCAGACTTACTTATTTTTTTATTATAAAGTTGTTCTACACAACACACCGTGGCCTAAAAGTGATGTGAGTTTATTTTGTACACACACATACACACATACGCACACACACACACACACACACACACATACATCACCCTAACTCGTCGAGCTGAGTTGATTGGTATATGCAACTCGACCCTCCTATCAAAAAGTCATTTTTGGAGTGAACATATAGCCTTTCCAGTACACTTAGTGTACGAGAAAGGCAAAAAGGTCTTGAAAACTTGAAATCTGAAGATTTTTTGATATGCTCAGCTCAAAATCGACAAAATGATTACGTACACCCCTTTGAATCTGGATCCCTCATATAAAATCACCTATTTAGAGGTATGACCAATTCTTGCTGGGGATTCTTAAGCATTTGCAGATGGCATTTTTTTCAGTTATTGCTCTTAGGAGTTGTTCAAGATGTTTTGGAATATTTCCAGCAGGATTTGTTTGAAGAATCCCAGCAAGACTTCTTGGAGGATTTTCACCACGAGTTCAGAGGAATTCTGAAGGAATCTATGGAACAAAAACCTCTATAAGTGAATTTCTGGAGGAATTCATTGAGAAGTTACAGCTCCAGATTTCTGGGTACTTTACCTTACCAGTCAGACTAAGGCCCGAGTGTAATCTGCTGTACGTAGGAGTCGTCTTCATTCTACTCCATCCATAGCTGTTGGAGACACACATTCTGTGAAGGGTCCGCAAATCGTCCTTCACTTGACCGACCCACCTAGCTCGGCTGGACACCACGTTTTCTTTACCGGTCGGATGACTCTCGAGAGCCATTTTAGTCGGGTTGCTATCCGACATCCTGATGACGTGACCCGCCCACCGTAGCCTCCCGATTTTCGCGGTATGGACGATGGTTGGTTCTCTCAGCAGCTGATGCAGTTCGTTGTTCATTCGCCTTCTCCAAGTGCAGTCTTCCATCTGCACTCCGAAAGATTGCTGGATGCATTCCATTTATTGGGGGAATCTCAGCAAGAATTTCTAGAGGTACTCCCAGAGGAATTCTTGGATAAATTCCACGAGAAATTCCTGGAGGAATCCATGGGATAATGTCTGGAGGAACCATATGAGGTATTCCTGGAGGAAACCCAGCAAGCATTCTTGGGGCACATCAGTGAGAAATTTGTGGAGGAATCTTTGGGAAAATCACAATAGAAATCACAGAAAGGGGCTGTCCGTTAATTACGTAAGGGTTTATGGGGTGAGGGGGAAGGGGGTTTGATAAATCTTACGCGTCAAACAAAAATATTTTGGTTCTCATAAAAAAAAAATCTTACAAAGGGGGGAGCGGGTGTCGAATAGTCGTGGAAATCCACTTACGTAATAAAAGGACAACCCCAAAGCAGTTCTGCCGAAATTCTAGTGGATATTCCTAGAGATAATTGCTTTGCAGAAATCTTTAGAGATATTTTTTTCTTTTAATTCCTCCACAAACGACTGATGATGTTTCTCTAGATATTCTTGCTAATATTTCTCCAGAGGTTTTTTCAGAGATTATTATTCAAATCCCATATTTTTTTCCAAGAATTCTTATTGAAACTTATCTTGTAATTTGAGATATCTCCAAGTTTTCTTTTAAGATTTTTTTAAATACCAGCAGAAATTCCTTATAAGATTCTTTCTGCAATTCTTGCTGGGATTTCTCAAATCATTGGGTTTTGCTTCGATAATTACTCTTAGGAGTCCTGAAACAGCATACCTGGACAATTCCGGCAAGAATTCCTGATTTCAAGTGGGAATCACTGGGTAAGGTCCTTGTATTTCGTAAGAATTTTGTTTAACCAACTGACTTCACTCAAACTGGAAACATTTGTACAAAGGTTATTCCAGCCGGATCATTCAGCAGACCGGAGATCATGCGAGCCGACCGAGAAGCCTTCGATACAGCCGAACGTCGTTTATTCCAACTCTTTCTAAATTGTTTCCTGAGCTTCGCCAGATCAGAGTTCCACCTTGTGGTCTTCACAGACCCATCTTTGTGCACTCGTTTGCGTGTAGTATTTGTTTTGAGCACTTGTGCGGCTTCAGAGTGAACGTGTAGCTCGTTGACTGTGCATCCCGTTGCGGAAATGTTACGGGAGATGATTATCCACGGAAGAGCGTTTGGGGGAAAAATGCAACACGTGATATTATGATTTGTTTTGCTGTCAGGCGCCTGGAATTGACGCGGGTGCCCAAGTAGTTTGAAACCCTACATCAATTGTGATAGCACATATTCTGGTGCTTAATTCAGAGACGAGTGTAGCATCGATTGCGCTGTTGGCAAGCATACGAGCTCGAGGTATGACACGCGAGTTTGTTATTTCATTTGTATTGAAAGTAGCATACATTGGATTCACAAAGCAAACACCGGAACAGCAGCAATAACATCAGATTTGTATCAATTGGAAAACACTGAAGGCTAGGATACACAGGAAACACTGTGTAAGACGGCTTTAGGACATTTGGTCGAATGACATTTGGTCGAATGACGTTTGGTCGAATGACATTTGGTCGAAAGTACATTTGGTCGAACGGACATTTGGTCGAAACCCATTTTTTGGAAGAAGAAGCATATGACATTTAGTCGAATGGACAATTCGTCGAATGGACATTTGGTCGAAAGGCACTAACTGATGAAGAGTTTTTAAATTGAAAATAATTTTATAGATTTCGGTATCATAATTTATATGCTACTGAACTCATTCGGTTGAAAGCACGTTTGGTCGAATGGACGTTAAGTCATATAACAATTTAATCGTGTTTAATTATATCAAACATAAAAAAGCAAACATTGTAATGCAGTGTAAGTTTCGGCTCTTCTTCCCAGTTTCACCATTTCATTGCGTTTTTGTGTAGAACATACTGGCTTTTCTATTAAATATTTTTCCTTCTTTTCAACATATGCTGTTCTTTCAAGTGTATTATTTGTGCTGAGAGTGAAGAGGGGACATTATGGTTGTGATTTTTTCATCTATGATTTTTCCTTCTTTTGAACATAGGCAATTCTTTCAAAATTCGTATTTGTAGTATGTTTGAATATTATGGCTGCTGTCTTTTTATCATGAATTTTTCCTTCTTTGAAACGTAGGCTATTCTTCCACGTTTATTTATTTCATTGCGTTTTCCTGTACCAAGTACTGAATGTTCCAGAAGCAATTTCTCCTTTTGAATACAAGCAGTTCTTTCGTTTGATATTTGGATGTTATAGCTGCAGACTTTTTCATCGGATATTTTTCATTCTTTTAAGGACAGATTGGTTAGGATCCCACAATGGCCGACTTTGGCACTCACTCGCAACTTCGAGCGTACAAATCTCTTCGTAAACAAAACCAGCGCACATGATCTTCTTGTTTCAAGCTTATTATAAGTGAGCTAAACAGCATTATAAAATGCACTGTTGTTTGAAGCTTGCTTCTAGAGAATTGTGCATCTGCAGTTCTGATGCACTGTTGAAGTGGGAATTCAAGACATTTGTCCTTAAACATAGGCTATTCTTTGACGCAGTGTTGCATATGAACTGAACGCGAGCCAAAATGGTTATTTATGGTTAAGTTAAATGGTTAAGTTGCAAAATGATGATTTTTTTCAGCACGAGTCGTACATTTATTCAACGAGGCTTGCTTGTTCAATAACATATAAATAATTATGATACCGAAATCCATAATATTATTTTCCACTCACATCTCTTTTCATCAGTTAGTGCCTTTCGACAAGATGTCCATTCGACGAATTGTCTATTCGACCAAATGTCATATGCTTCTTTTTCCAAAAAATGGCTTTCGACCAAATGTCCATTCGACCAAATGTCCGTTCGACCAAATGTACTTTCGACCAAATGTCATTCGACCAAACGTCATTCGACTAAATGTCTTTCGACCAAATGTCATAGATCCGTGTAAGACGTATAATGCATGGCTTTAGGACATTTGGTCGAATGACATTTGGTCGAATGACGTTTGGTCGAATGACATTTGGTCGAAAGTACGTTTGGTCGAAAGGACATTTGGTCGAATGGACATTTGGTCGAAACCCATTTTGTGGAAGAAGAAGCATATGACATTTAGTCGAATGGTCAATTCGTCGAATGGACATTTGGTCGAAAGGCGCTAACCGATGAAAAGAGATTTAAGTGGAAAAAAATATTCTAGATTTGGGTATCTGAATTTATTTGTTACTGAACTTATTTGGTTGAAAGTATGTTTGGACGTATGTTTTCACCGAAAAAAATCAACAAATCTCGAAACATAAAATTCAACGGTGACGAAAAACCCCACAAAGAATAGACGTTAAGTTGTATAGCAATTTAATCATGTTAATAATATCAAACATTAAACAGCAAATATTTCATTCAAGGGTGTTTATTATTAAGGTAACTTGTTTTGCAATGTAGTTTTCGTTGGCATTGGTGAAGTAGTTGATTTTCCATCGAAGATTTCTCCTTATCTTTAATATTGACTCTTCTTCCAAGTTTCATAATTTCACTGCGTTTTTGTGTAGCACATACTGGCTTTTCCATCAAAGGTTTCTCCTTCTTTTCAACATATGCTGTTCTTTCAAATTCGTTATTTGTGCTGACAGTGGACATTATGGTTGTGATTTTTTTATTGATGATTTTTCCTTCTTTTGAACATAGGCTATTCTTTCAAGTTTCGTATTTGTACTATGTTGAAATGTTATGGCTGCTGTCTTTTTCTCATGTATTTCTCCTTCTTTGAAACATAGGCTATTCTTTCACGTTTATTAACCCTCCTAGGATGTTCGGTTTTTCGCACCACGATGGCGTAATGCACGTTCAACGTGCCTGTTTGGATCATATTGACCCCAACATCGTTTTCCTGTACGCTGTACAAACTGCTGAATGTTTCATAAGAAATTTTTCCTTTTGAACACAAGCTGTTCTTCATTAGCTGATGCCTTTTTTTAGATATTTTTCCTTCTTTCAAACAAAGGCTGGTCTTTCAAGTTTACTCATTTCATTGTGTCATGTATCAACTGCTGATTTTTTTCATCAGTGGTTATACCTTCTGGGGTTTTGTTCAAGTTTCCTGGTTTTATGTACTATGTTCATACGTTGAAGATGTAGATTTTTCATCTGATATTTTTCCTTCTTTTAAACCTAGGCTGTTCTTTCATGTAGTGTTGCAGTTGAACTGAACACGAGTCGAAAATATTTAATATAAATGCTTTCAATGTTTTGATAAAAACGCAGTAGAAATTTAAGTTGCGTGTCAGAGCTCAAGACCGCCCGTTCAGATACCGATTCAGCTCCGAACTCATATGTGCTTACTCTATCGATATGTTATGCGAATAAACTGGTCCGGTCACCTGGAGTTTCAGAAAATCCGTCAATACATTGTGGGGTTGAGAGGGGATGAGGTGTAAGAAAATGTTATTGATAGCCATGACTTTTTGAGATTTTTTTTCTGGAATAGCCCACCAATGGACTGACGACAAGACTGATTGGTTCATTGGTTTATGATCTTTGATGGTTATTGTAGCTGACATGCCGAACATATTCCTGAAAATCCGGATTTTCCGAAAACCACGGGGTAATCAGACCGGTTCACTCGGATAAGCTCCCAATAAAACATAAGTTTCTGAATCGAATCCCAAGATTATTCAAATCTTTGAAAAATGGCAGATATATAACCATTTCAGTTTTGAGGATACCAGGGTATCATGCGTTCCAACTTCCAACTGAAGAATTTTCAAATATGTCTGATCGCAGCGTGCCGAGTTTAAACTTGAACGCGTCACTTTTTTCATGTTATCCTCTTATGGTAGTATCATGCACTGCAAGCAAGTATCATCATTCGGGTATCGCTAGGTGTATTTTCGGACATTCTCAGTAGTAAATAGGTACTGCTGATTTGCATTGCTCTAGTAGCGAATGTCACAAGCCGCAGAGCAATATTGTTGGTAACGAGATGATAGTTTTCCAATGACAGGTTCAACAAAAGTTTTTTTTCCGTTGATCTGCCGTTGAGTAGCCCCATTAACGTCGGCGTTCTGCAGTTCACGAGCCAGGTGCGCAAGACGTGTGGGTTGAATTAAAGTTCTCACGTTCCAAGATTTGATTTTCCAATCGTTATCCGTAAATCGTTGCCTGGTCTGTTGCCGTTAAATCAATCCGTTTTCTCTAGTTTTGCATTTTTTCTGGTAGGTGACGGTTTAAAACAGGCTTCCTTACCGGGGCTGCTCTGCCTACATGGCGCTCAATGGGCTACCACCTTGGGTACGCACCTCCCTATTGAGTATTCGGAACGTACCTACTCAAGCTGAAGTCGGAAATACAACAGTGCGCGGACTGCCCTACCTGCTAAGCACATAACTCTTATCTAGCGGTTTTTGTCATCGGCTGGTCTAGTGTCTTTTCATCAGTTAGTGCCTTTTGACCAGATGTCCATTCGACGAATTGTCCGTTCGACTAAATGTCATATGTTTCCTACTCCATAATATGGGTTTCGACCAAATGTCCATTCGACCAAACGTCCGTTCGACCAAATGTACTTTCGACCAAATGTCATTCGACCAAACGTCATTCGACCAAATGTCATTCGACGAAATGTCATAGATTCATAATGCATATGGATTCGTGAAAATTCAAACTAATATACAACATCTTCAAAATCTCGTCCATATTTAGTCTCAAGTTTAAGACTGTAGAAGGGCAACTGATTGTCTTGGAGAAACACAAGGGCCACTGCGCTATTGCTTCGGCTAGCGTAGTAAAGGCCAGAGAAGTTGTTATAGAGATGCGCGAAGACTGAAACCAAAGGTTCCAATTGAACCATCAACAACTATTTTCCACTGCTGTCGTTTTTTGACCAATTTGTTCCACCCTATGTCTACTATAGTGAACATTTAACCGAAAATATACTGAAATCGAAGAATTTGGTTGGTTTGTGATTTAGGTTATATTTTTCCCTTGACGCTTCTTTCAAAAAGGTGAGTGTCCATTTTGCCCCAGCAGCAGTAGATATTTCTAAACTTGATTTTTGATATTATAAAGAATAAAAAAATAAACATGTTAAGCATGTAGATACAGCAAAACTACTTGCATGTGTTCTAGAAATATCAGGTTTTAATCAACCTGCAATAAATTAATCACTAAATCTTATTTTAGATGGTGTGAAAATTATAATTTCCATGCACAAAAAATGGAGGACGCAGCTTTTATGTGTACAATCAAGTATAATTTTAATTTCGAATGTTTCTTTCCTGAAACTACGTTTTAGACAAATGGACTATATTCTCCATTCATTAAAAGTTCAAAAAAGTTCGCATATTTCAAAATATTGAGGGTGTCCATTCTGCCCCGGGTGTCCATATTGCCCCGCCTACCCCTATTGTTTTTTTTTTTAAGAAAACGGAAGTTTGTTTGACGAAATACCACAGAATGGTTTCATGAGTATTGCTGGGCCGGTACGTAAATTGAATCGGTCAAAGAGGTACAAAAGGCAGCATCCATTTATTTACGTAACGCTATAATCGACATTTTTTTACCCCCACCCCCCTCCCCCCCACCGTAACGCTTTTTTTGTATGAAAATCATAATTTTTTTGTATGGACCGTAATGCTCGGCCATACTCCTCCTCCCCCTTAAGCGTTACGTAATTTGTGGACGGCGCCAAATACACTTAATAAAGATAACCTCTAAAAGCACCCCAAATCAATCCGTCATCTCGAATGCCAACAAATTCTCAAAGCTAAAATACTCGACAGCCATAAATCATACCGCCACGAATCATCTTCATTGACCTGACAACTTCTCTCGCCAAGGACCACTTCTAAGCTCCGATCATGTGAGCGTTGCTCGATTCGGGAACCGTCACTTAATATCTCATTATTAATTTACTTGCGGCTTTGATTTTAATTGAAACCATACGGTACGGGAGTTGTTGGTGGAATTCTTGGTCAGCCCACATCCTACTCAGAGGAGAACTGCCATTTTCTTCTGGGAGCCAAATAAAATTGCTATTTTTCACCTGAAGCGCAAAACCCGTGACTGTGATCATATCGTCGTCGTCGCGTTAGCTCCGAGGAATGCGATCACGGCTCCAGACGAAAGTGGCTCTCCTTGGATTAGAGACCAGCAATTAATCATCGCAAACATAAAATATCACTCTTTTGCGGGCGATGGTTCATCGTTTTGAGACATGGTGCGTAGAATTTCCCTAGACAGGCGCCACACGCATTCCGATCCGGCCACGGACGGTTCATCTAGCTAGGCAAATCGGCTATGACAGATCGTTCTGTTTTGTTCGGGCTAAAGTAAACAACAAGACGGTGTGGGATAGATGCGGAAAACTAGAAAGCGAAAAGATGTGTTCTTACGATCATAAATCAAGAGGTTTTTCATTACCTAACGACTATGCGGTTAGTTGTCAGGAAGTTGATTGCCAATGTTAAATTTTTTATGAATTTGAGAGCGTTGAAACCCCAAGTTGTTTTCAGTGGTGGATTACAAGAGTGCAACTCAGCTGCTTCTCTGACAGAAAGCAATCGACAAACTTACAATTTATATCCTTCGTCTTTGTCGTTTTTATCTTGTTTGCCACCTATGATCTGTTTTCTGCGTCGTTCAGTCTTTCTTTTTTTTTCTTTCTGTTTCTTCTGTGTCCATTCTTTCTTCAACTTTCATCTCTAACTTCTATACCATTCTTCAATCATTTGTTTTTGTTGTTGAATGTTTTGGTGGAAACAAGTTTTAAAAGTAGAATGTCGTTTCATTCATTGGAATGTCAAGTCCATTCTGTTTACCATCATCCAGACTCAACACTCCATGTTTCCATATTTCAGAATTGTTTACCCCAAAGGCTCCACAACGCGAGGAATGCAACACGCGCCTGCCACCGCCGTCGGTAGAATTCATGGTTTCTCTCGCATGATAAATGATGATGGAGGAATGTATTTTCGGCATACTCGAGCTGCAATATCTGCGCACCGGGATGGGTGGAATGCACTTTCGATGGGTTCGTTTTCGGCACCAACCAGCAGCCTGACGTGTCTGTTTACTGTATCTGAATGCTATTTTTGCGTGCAAAACAGATCGAGTCCCGAAATAACGACAGGAGAGAACGCAATGAAAACGTCCCAGCTTAAGTCCCAACAGATGTCAAGCCGTGTCGTAACCTGAAGTGATGACTTTCCTATGGGTTTGTTTTGAAATGGATGCGTCGAAAATATTTGAAAACCGATAATAAACCGACGCCGTCGGCGGCTCCCCCGGCGGTGCAGTGCTACACAGGTAATAAAACTGCCAGAAGATATTGCATTTCGGTCGATGTGGGAGAAATATGCCACTCGAGAACGTTGTTGACTTTGGCAAAGGTTAGGCGGTTCGCAAATGGTCGCACCTGGGTTTCATTCGCGTGTGTCCTAAAAATCACCACAAACTTCAAAAAATTTGACGGATATGTCCCTACCAATTGGATTTCCAACACACTCTCCTATTGCAAAGCGTGAAGGGCGGCTGCCCACCAGAATCGAGAAAGATAAACAAACCAAACCTTTCAACTGAGACGCTTGACCGCATTCCACGGACAGTTACAAGCCGTCTGTCCCTTCCTAACATAGTACATGCGAACGGGGAAACATGAATGACCTCGCGTCTCCATCTTTGAATCAGATGCCTTTCAGCAGACGAACGCGCGCACTATGGGAGGAGGTGTGAGCCATAAAAAAAAGGAAAACATGTTTCTTGGGAACGGAAAACGATGCACAGCGGTTGGCGCGATGTTTGTTAAAGTTTTCCTCAATGTGAAAGCCGCATCGCGCTTAAGGGAATATATAAGAAAATCCAAAGATGGCCATCACAATGGTTGCCTTGCAAATACCAAAAACAAGGATCTTTAAAAATGCTACTTTTTGATTTACACTCAGCGAAAAAAACTAACTAAGTTCATCAGAATACCTTATGAATTTGTACTATAACTGAATATTATGGATGCCATACGAATACTATGTGAAAATTCATTGTGCTTCTAATGATTAATTTTATAAGATAGACTTAACCAGTTAGCGCCCAAGGTGTCTCACAATTTAAATCTTTAGATGAATTTGTTATCAAAGGTCAAGTTCCACTAAAATAAACATAATTTGACGAAAAAAAAATTGAAATCCATGGTGTAGTTCAAAAAAAAAATCTTAATTGTAGGTCCTCAATATCTGATAATTTTTTCGAGTTCTATTTCAGCACAACTTTTACGCTATCGTTATATTTTGATCCATATAGATACAATACAGCTCTAAACAAGTGAGAGAGATGATAACCACTCAAAAAGAATAGAAAAAGTACCTATAAATAGGGGCAGAAATACAACCCGATAAACGCCTAAAAGTATGCAAAGCATGGTGCTTGTAATTAGATGTAGTTTCGACTGCAATATTCAACATTTCCCAAATTTATTTTTTTTGTTCCTTTTAATTTGTATTTGGATGCCAGATGATTTTTCCAAAAATCCGTATCAGGATTTTAGAAAATCTGTATTTGTCTGTATTTTGAAACTGTGAGCCAAAAACACACCGTTAAATCCCGTCAGACCCCGTTAGAAATCTGTGGTTTCAACATGTAAACAACATGTTTGTGTCCCGAATTTTGCACGAACATTTGCAGTAAGTTTTCACTAAACGGTGTAAATAGCAGAACGTTATGGTTTTGAATAGTAAAATAAATATGTCTATCTATATATATAAAAATGAGTTTAAAGTTTCTTTGAGGCAACAAAACTCAAGAACGGATAAATCGATCAGCATGAATCTTGCACGGTTTGGTTCGTATTCATGATGGCTGTGTTTATATGTACAAAAAGTTACGAAATTCCACTAGAAAAGTAAGAAAATTGATGAGGTACTGATTTTTCATGAGCTGGGAAGGAAATCAACACGATCGAAATGAAATCAATCTAGAGTGCGGTGACGTTATGAGCTGAACAGTTGTCAAACCACCACAGCTTGGCAAAACAACGTTTGCCGGGACAGCTAGTTCTTAATAATTCTGAACTTTTACGTCGCCGGATTTCTGTGAAAATTTCTCCAGGGATTCTTCCAAGAATTTTCCCTGGGACTTTCCTGGGAGTTTCTCAAAAAATATCCTGAAACTGTTTCACGGGTTTTCGCAGAAATTCTTTTCGAAAACCCTCATGGGATTCTTTAAAGGATTAAAGAGAAAATTCCTTCAGGGATTTTTACATAAGCTATGCTTGTATTTCTTAATATATTTTTTTGAATATTTTTGGGCAAATTCCTACAATTTTTTTTTCAAGAGTTTTTCTATAGCATTTCTCCGAAAATTTACCAATGAATTTCTCCAGGGGTTTCTTCATGAATTTCTTCTCACGTATGTTAAAAAGATGCAATTCCAGGAGATATTTTTCTTTAACAAACATTCAGAGATTTTATTGGAAATTAGGAAAGTTTCAGAACTAGCATAAGCTAAAATGCACAAAAATAGAGAGATTATAAAAAAATAATCTTCAAGATCCATTCCAGAAAATTTTGCTTGAATTCCTATCTAAAGGATTACTCCATTTTTTCAGAAATTTTCTCGGGATTATTTTGGAAAGTCCTCTAGAAATTCTCGAAAGATTTTTCTGTAAAGTTCCTTCAGAAGTTTATCCAATAGTTCCTTGAAGTATTCCTCTAGGCATTGCTTTGGATTTGTTCAGACCTTTCTTCAGGGATTTTTTTTTTAATTTTTTTTCCAAAAGATTTTCTCAACAATTAGTTTTGCAGCAATTGAATCTTTTGGAACTATTAATAAGCTTTATTCAATGATTTTTTCTTGAAATGTTTCAAAGTATATTTGTAGAGGGTTCTCCAGTTCTTGTGGGTTTCTCAAAGATTCATTGAAAATCTCTTTTTTTATTTCTTTATTCGTTCTCTAAAATATTCTTCCAAGAAATCTCTTCATAAACTGCACGAGTTTTTTTTTCGATGAATTCTTCAGAAGTACCTCCAGCAGTTCTTCCAAGGATTCCTTCAGAAAATCCTTCAGGGAATCTTTAGAAACTCAATGAAGGATTTCTTAAAAAAAATCCACAAGTACCTTTGTCTGCAATGTCTGCATTTTTGAAGAGATTTCTTTAGAAATTCCTCCACGGGTTTTCCAGGAATCACTGCAGAAATTTCTCAAGGATTCTTGCATTGATAGAGTTACTCAATAAGTCTATCAAGATTTTTATTTTTAATTTTTTTCAAAAAAAATATGAAGGAGTTTCTGCTGGAATCACTGAACGAATTTCTCAAAAAATTATGGAGATCCCTGCGAAGAGTTTCCGAACAAATTCCTTTAGGATTTGTGAATAGTTTACTTGAAGAATTTCTAGTTAGTGGTAAGTAAAAAGAAAATCGGGTTAAGTACTGTGCCTTTGAATTCCACTAAGAATTTGCATCCTTTGACAGATACGTATTTCGACCTCGACTGGACTTGACTGAAGTCGAGTCAAGTACGAGATACCTAAGACGACCTTACAGTTGAGGTCGAAATACGTATCTGTCAAAGGATGCAAATTCTTAGTGGAATTGAAAGGAACAGTACTTAACCCGAATTTCTTTTTTTGCATCATAGAAGAAGTGCCTGGAGAAACATTTCGGGAAATCCTGGGAAATCCCAGAAATAAATTCTTCAGGTATTTCTTATAGAATTTTCATAGAAATTCTTTGGAAATATTCCTGAATAATTTTCTCAAAGAATCCGTGGAGATATCAATGGAGTTATCCGTCGGCAAAAAATTTTCGATAAATTTTTAAACAAATCTCCAGAAGAGTGTGTAAAGTTTTTCTTGCTGAAGTTTAAGAAGGAACCCATAGGAATCTATTCAAAAGAATTCCTGGCGAAATTAATCAAAGAATATCTTAAGAATACCCTCTAGAAATTTCTCAAGGAATCCCTGCACGAATTTCTTAAAAAAAAACCCTTTCCATTACCGGTGTTCCATACACTAGACGCCTCTCCGCCTTTTACCGAAATTAGAAAAAAAACCCTCCCATGTCGCCTTCTCTGTGCTTCAACAAGCTAAGATGGGCAAAATTGCTAGGGCGTGATATTCACACCCAAAGGACTTGAGTTCAATTCGCGTTCGCAAATCTTTTCTTTTCATCTGCAAGGTAACGTTGAGAATGTTCAAATATTTTTATAACATATGAAGTGTTCCTTTTGCTACATTCGATGCATCATATTTTTGCAGGTTGTATTCGTACTCTGTAATTTCCAAAAGCTCTATCGATTTTTTATCTTCAACACAATTTTATAGTTGCTTGAAAAGGTGTATACTGGCTATTTCTGCTCAGGTTCGATTCGATATTATTATTTAAAAAAAACTGTCATTATTTTCAATTTTCAACGAAAACATTATTTGTATGTTTTCTCTTTATTTTCATTTAACATATATGAATGAAGAGCATAAAGAAAATCAGGTCTTTTGCTTAGCAAAGTTTTCAACTTTTATTTCTTTTTTCATGTACTGAAGTTTAAATTTTCCTTACATTTTAATATTTCACTGGAAATTCTCGACTCTTGCAAATTGTCAAGCAAACAACAATACACATAAGAAGAAACAGCAAAGATATAGTTTATTCGATTTTTCCTTATTCTAACATAATCTTTTAAAACTTGCTAAAAAAACTACATTTTGGGCGAAGGTTAAAAATTTTTTTATAACAAGATTAGAATTTCAACGTGATAAAAACATAAAAAACGCCCTTAACGTATGCTTATTACATATCTAGGACTTTTTATGTTTCGTAATATATGTTTATTAAATTTAATTCTAAAGAAAAATTTCCTGTTATGAAATGATTGAAAATTGAGGTCAAATGTGAAAAATATAGATAATTTAATGGGTTTGTACTCTCTATAGTTTTTTTTACTTTATTTTCCATCTTGCATGAATGTGTGAGGAAAAAATATGTGGAGGAAAATTCTGTATCAAGATCATGAAATCTGTATTTTTTCTGTTCTCTGTATTCTGTCTGTATCAACCTCTAAAAATCTGTATAATACAGAAAAATCTGTATATCTGGCATCTCTGCGCTTTGACAGATACGTATTTCGACCTCAACTATTTATAAGGTCGTCTTCAGTGTCTCGTACTTACAGTTATTCCACTAACACGCCCAGGTTCGTCATCATTCCATGTTTTGATATAAAATTTCAACCAGATATACTCTACACGACTTCTCCGCTTATGTTTGTACTACTACTGTAAGAGAGAAAGAGAAGGAGAGAACTTCGTGCAGTACCCTATACCCGAATAAAAAATACAGTAGAAAAACCGAACGTTGTATTGTAACAGTACTATTTAGAATCATATTTTTACAATAGACAGCAATGTAAAAATAAAAGTACAAAAACAATAAGATGTAATGTAGACACCATACAGTGAATTTTAAATAGGATTTTTACAATATATTGTACAGGTTTTTAAGTGTCGTAACAATACAAAAAATATTTTTCTTCATATATATATTTTTTCATAACCATACATTTAATTGTAAATGAATTGTTCTAAATACTGATACGTGGGTTTGAATATACCGTACATTGTATGGACATGTATGGTTTCAGACAATAAAATGAACCGTAAATATATTGTGTTTAATCGTAATTTCACTACTGGCTATACATTATATCAAATGGTTTTGGGATGGTTTTCTTTTGTTATGTCGTATTGTTATACACTACATAAACCCTGAAATGTTATATTATCTTGTCATTTTCCTCTTGTTAATGGTATCTTAGGCTTAGCCAAACTAACCTGAAAATAATGTTTAATAGAACTGTCTTTGATAGTGCGGACTAGAACCTATCAAGTTCAACATTATTAAGCATTCAGTACACGCTTTGCCAATATGCGCAAATATTTGAATATTTGACGTATCAGACGTTTGCCGTTTGGCTATTATTTGTCAATGGTTAGTACACGTGAGACAATCAACTGGCAAACTCTTATTTGCACATGTTTGCCACTCGAGTACTGATCAGAGTTGCAAACATGATCAAATATTTGCTATATTGATTTGCTTGAGCTTGCTTGAGCTTGATTGACCGCCCGCAGTTGCTACTCCAGTATCGCCAGATCAGCTACACTCACACAAGGAACCAATAAGATAGCTGCTTGGGACTAACAGGCATCTTCAGTGTGTGAACGTTGGTGGTCTTGTATTTTTAGGCGACAATGGAGGGAAGTGATGATTGCAATCGCTTGCCCAATAGAAATACACTAGAACTCCAATGGCGCTGTAGTCACTTTTCTCATTTAATTATTTTAATAACTTTAATTGCAATAACTTACCTATTTTAAGTGGCCTTCTGATAGAGGACCTTTTGTTTTGGTAAACAAATTTAACTTGACACTTCTAGTACCGCTGCTGACGCTGTAAGGGCGTGGCAAACTAGATGTTAATCACATGAACAGTCACGACATTGGACTTCTGTGGCTAGTTAGTCTACTGCTTGCCCACATCAGGCCGTTGAATCCTCTGCGCCTGCACAAGGTCATGCGGATGTTGGTGTGTTGGTGGGAAATGTTCATTTTTGGCACATCGATCATGCATTGGTGCAAGGGTGCCAGGCGTAAAGCGATAGATTGTGTAAAGATTACTGTGAAGCGGCACAGTCCGCTTGGTTGCATAACTTGTGGGCGATATATGATAGATTGACACAGTGCTGTGATGAAAGTTGGAAGGAAGGGAAACGGCTTTTTTTTCAGTCAGTTTCTGGTTCTAGCGATTGCTACAAACATACGAATATACATGAGATGTATATGTAGGAGAGAGAGTGAGAGAGAAAGTAGATAGAAAGATACAAAGTAGGAGGAAAGGGACCAGCCAGGGATTGAACCCAGGACCTTCTGCATATGAATCAGAAGCGGTAGCCACTAGACCACCAAGCTGTCTAAATATTTGCTATATTGATTTACTTAAAAAGTGTTCAATTTGTGATATAAATATTCGCCATGACAAAGTGGGGTTTTGCTAACTAAGCATTATTTGTGGCAACACTTTGAGCGGCATGATGGGACTATGCCTAAAGCGCTAAGTGTTATTAGACCACTAATGTAGTTGCATGAAGTGGGTGACGAGGTACATACACTCCCGTTCAAAAGTTTGGGGTCACCCCCTCAAAAACATGTCATTTTTTTAGGCCCATATCTCCGCCAATTTGCGTCCGATTTCAAAACCCTAGTTTCATTGTTTCATTTCAAAGTTGCCAAATTTTCTAAAAAATGAATATAAACTTACGGCAGTGTCGCTGGAAGTTGGGTCGACCAAATTTTAAGATGAGAGCGGTAATATGACCCATTTTTTATAAGCTTTCAACTGCTTTTTACAGAACTTAGCTAAAAAATCTAGAAAAAAAGTTATTAAGTAAATTAATCCTTGATGTCATCGGCCAAAAGTTTGGGGTCGCTATCGTAAAACATGGAAAAGTGATTTGTTGATATCTTTGTCATCTTTCATTCAATTTCAATTCTTCTTGGCTTATTTGAAACAAAATGAATGATACTTACTGCATAGACATTGAACCACACATATTTGTTGAAATTTACATACTAAAACGTAACGTAAAGTTGCCTCATTTTTTGAAGCGTGGTAAAATTTGCTATCTTTACATAACATTTTTATATACAAAAATCGTTAAATACGTTAAGTTGAAGACATCAAACGTAAATTTAGTTAATTATCTTTGAAATGAGTCAAAAATAATTAAAATCGAACTGTAGATGACGAAGATATCACCAAATTACTTTTCCATGTTTAACGAAAGTGACCCCAAACTTTTGGCCGATACATCATATTGAGGGGTGACCCCAAACTTTTGGTCGATGACATCAAGGATTAATTTACTTAATAACTTTTTTTTCTAGATTTTTAGCTAAGTTCTGTAAAAAGCAGTTGAAAGCTAATAGAAAATGGGTCATATTACCGATCTCATCTTAAAATTTGGTTGACCCAACTTCCAGCGACACTGCCGTAAGTTTATATTCATTTTTTAGAAAATTTGGCAACTTTAAGTTAAGTTTACATACAAAATTTTTTGAAAAAGTTTCTTTTAAATCATGTTCAAAGTTTATTTGACTTATTATCTTTTGAATGAGACCTAGGGGGGCCTAAAAAAATGACATGTTTTTGAGGGGGTGACCCCAAACTTTTGAACGGGAGTGTAAGTATCATTACAGCGTGCTTAACCGTTATTGCAATATTGAGGCTCCAGTTTGACTAAAGTTTGAAATACACGGGGAAATACATAACAGCTCTTGAGAAAACTTCGATTCAAGTATAAGTTAGGTTAAAAAGTAAACCCAAAGACGAACCTATATTAGAAGTTCGTCAATCGTATTCCTCTCATCGCACTCTACATACCTAGCCCGCCATATCTCTTGGATCTGCAGTTCTTAAGACATCTGGTTTACTACTTATTTAAACATTTTATTGACTTTAAATTGATGTTTTAACTTGTACACTTTTTTCTTTCCTTTCCTTTGCATCAAAAAAGTCACAAACATCAACAAAACAAAGCACGGAAAAAATCTAAAACTGAATAAATAATTAATATGCACGGAAAAATAATGTTTCGGAAAAGTGAATGGTTCAAACGTAAGAAAAACAGTATAATTTATTGTTACATAAAAATCGAATGTAAATGTATAGTAGCTACACTGTGCTAAGCTTTTAGTGAACCATTTCATTACAATATACGTTATTGTGGCTGGTACACTGTATGGTGCAGGAATGGTTTTCACCAAACACCCTATGGTTAGTTTTTATCCGGGTACTCAGTGGCATTCACTTTTTGACAATCAAGTTGATTTTCATCTGTAAACGGCTACTTTGTAACGGTTACTTAAGTATCCGGTAGAATACAACTAGCCGGTAAATCCATAATACTTCCAAAATTGATGTTGTATAGGGCACTGCATGAAATTCTCTCCTTCTCTTTCACTCTTACAGAAATTTTGTAAACAACAAGGCCAAAAAACGTCAAAACTCCATGCAAAATCAAAACAATGCAGTGCTCGTACGCAAACCGTACTGTCTATATGAGCCTGCAGTGCAGAATTATTGAAAGCTATCTGTCCTTGCAAACTTTATTTTGCAACGCAGTAGCCCAGCTGATACAGCTACAGAGATTTCCTTGTTCAGTGACATATCGGGGTTGCATAATCCACCGGCCTCACGGGTTGATTTACTGAGTTTTTTCATCGTACATCGGCATATGTATCTTGATCCTTCCTCTACATGTGTATGAAAACCTATTTTGTAAATTTTGC
Source organism: Aedes albopictus (assembly GCF_035046485.1). Lineage (NCBI taxonomy): Eukaryota > Metazoa > Arthropoda > Insecta > Diptera > Culicidae > Aedes > Aedes albopictus. The sequence continues at coordinate 394,513,259 of NC_085137.1, forward strand.
TTTGTTATTCAATAAATAATGAAAAACCAAAATTGAGGATATGCATACAGCTTCGCCTTAACTTCATATGCAAATCTTAACTTTTAAATTTTGATGAACCCGTAGATGAATTCTCGAAAGTTTACTATTCAAATGCCTGTAGAAATTTGTACTATCATTTCATCACGAATGTTGTTGTTTTTTCAGGTAACCGGGCAACTTAATATGTTGGACATACGTAAAGCTTGAAATTTATTGGCAAAAATATGTTGGAAAATGTACCATTTGAAAAAAGAAAATTGTAAAAAAAACACGTATTTCTGGTGAGAGTTGAATCCACGACTCCTCAAATCTTCAATAGAAAGCCAATCTGATTTCAATGTTGATCCATTTTTCAATCAGTTTACGCACAAAATCGTTATTCAACTATTGAACACTCCAAACATACTTACAACGATTTTCCATTCCTAACTCCCACTATCCCACGGATGAGGCGCCGTCACCGCCATAGAGTTTCTCAACTCTCACTCTAGAGAGACTCGGTTAAAATGCGGAACGCGCCCGCCCAGTCGATGCGACTTTTCAGCGTCCCAATAAAAATATTTTTGAAAAGGTGAACGTTTCAAAACATATCAAGAATGACGACGTGCTAGGGAAGGAATGATGTTCGTACCGCGACATTCATTGCTGATGCTGGTTGGTAGTGCTGTTTGGTGGCGATTGGAACGCATTCGGTCCGAAGCAGGAGTGGAGCTGCTCGACTCGAAACCGGGTCGGGTTTATCTTTTCGGGCAGAAAAATACAGCGTCTATTTCGGGTTGAAATATTTTATCGCATTAAAATTCCGTTGGTGTCACGACGCCATTTGCACTTTTTGAAGGGGGTTGGTTCTACGGGGTACCACCCGAAAATGTGCGGAATGCAGACTGAAATGTTACGGCTGGGTTTAATGATCGAAGAAGTGAAATGTCCGGGCACGGCCAGTGAGGAAAAGTGCATGGCGCCTTTCAGTCAGATCGATTGTGACCAGCTTAGTTGGATGATCTGTTGAACAATGAATTGAAATTAAGGATGCTTACCTAAAATTCCTGGAAATATGCTTGTGCAGCGCTTTGAGTGGCAGCCAGTCTTCAGTCCTTGGCGCTCAGTTTTAAGAAGAGAATCCCGAGCAAAAGCGAATAACAAAATGATACTTTAAATGCTTTATCTAAGGGCTAAACGAACCGAATGAACTGATATTTTGCACATATTTCTTATATATTGATCCTTGAAAAACATTTCATTTGCAACACAAGAATAATTTTGATGAATTCGTTCTGAAAAATCTCGACAGTTTTTACATAAAAAACAAAGCATTTTTTTTTATTTCATTTATATTTGAATTGTATTATTATTATTAGCTTTATTTACGAGGCTTTCAGCCCTAGGCTGGTTCGCCTCGGATTTGAATTGTGTACAAAAGTGCACCAAAACATATAAAAACTCGCTAGCTTGTTACGATTAAAATCTATTGTCTCCAAAAATATGTATGGTTGATGCAAAAGCCAATATTTAAAGCAATGGACATACACAATATTGTTATTTGCATAAATGTCCCAAACTATTCGAAAAAAAATGAAATTCATTCAAGGATTCCTTTGAAAATGTCTCTAAAGATTAGCCCTAAGTATCTGTTTACAAATTGCTTCAAACAATTTCCAGAAGTAGGGTTTCTCCAGAAGTGTCACAAGGAATCTTTTTTCGAAATCTGGCATGAATTACTTCACCACATGCCCGTACACAGAAGTGGCGCTAAGGGAGGGTTTTTTCCCGATTTTGGCAAAAGGTGGAGGAGCGCCTAGAGTATGAAGCGACGGTAAGGACGGGGGAGGAGGAGAACACCCAAACACACCCCCCCCCCCACCGATTGTGCACGAGCTGGCTTCACCGTTTCATTCATGATTTTTTCTTAAATCATTTCAGAGATTGTTTAACCCTCAGAGCCCCAGGACAAACATCTTATTTTTAATCGTCTGATACTCAGGATCTGTAAAATATAAAAATAAGCGGTTTTCACTATGATCGATGGGGAGAGTTATACTTCATGTAAGAGTAGTTGTCAAACCAGAAGTCCATGTTTAAACCTGCTTTTGCACCGGAAATAAGTGTTCCCTGGTGCAATGTTTTGGCGAGTCGTCTATGAATCTGGTATTTTATATTAATTCTGAAATCTTTAACAACTTGAAATGGTAGGCCAACGCAAGAACATAATGCTGAGGCTGCTTTCTAGCATGAGTTGCATCTAAAACTTGGTCCCAGGAGTGTACTTCCGGTAGGGCTCCCTTAGACCCAATTTCGTGATCATAATCATTTTGCACCAGAAAAGATGATTTTAGAAGTTTGGTGTCTATGAAGAATTTGTTTTGTATATTTGAGCCCTTCTTTTAAAAGCATCACTCATGTGATTAATCCACCTAAAATTAAAACACAGGTCATACTTTTAGCCAACGAATTATTACTAGATCATTGCATACTTTTAGGCGTTTATCGGTTTCTGTCCCAATTTGCTAAATTGATTCCAATTTGTAAAAGCACGCTTCGATAAGAAATTAAAGACCAGATTTAGACTCCACCTTGATTGATCTACCGAGAATTAACAGCTAATTATTGAAACAGTAGCCAAAAGGCAGCTGTAGAGCATATCGCCAAACATAGCACCAGGGAACACTTATTTCCGGTGCAAAATCAGGGCTCTGAGGGTTAAGACATCCTTCCAGTGATTACTTCAAAACTTCTTCTGGATATTTATTTGAAATTTTTTGTAGGCATTTTTTTGGAGAATGTATTGGAGATTCCATTAGAAAATCTACCAAAAAATGTTCAAACAATCTTCTAAATAAAATTTTCAAAAAAAAAAACAAACTACCAAACATTTCCTCACGGATTCTTTTAAAAATACTTCTTTAGGGGTTTGTTAAGAAATTCCTCATATTTCACCAATTCCATTAAAAAATCTTCTCAAGCATCTAGCATTATTTACTTCTTGAATTCCTCCTTTTTTATCCATATCAATTTGCGCAGAAATTCCTCCAGGGATTTTTTCAAAAATTCGTACAGAAATTTCTTTAGAAATTTCTTAAGACATTTATTCAGAAATTTCTACATAGATTCCTTCAATGAAGCTTTCCTCAATGCCTTCAGAAACTTTTCCAGAGTTTTTTTTTTGAAAATGTATCAGGAAATGTATCAAGAATTCCTTCAAAAAACTGTACTGAGGTTACTTTAAAAAATCATCCAAGGATTTCTCTTGAAATTCCCACAGCAACTCCTCATTTCTCCAGAAATTCCACAAGGGATTCCTCCAGAAGTTTCAAAATTTCTGTCTGAAAATCTTTCTTTTCTTAAAAAAAATCTATTCGGGAATTTTCTGGATTCCAACAGAAACTGCCCTAGGGCTTTCTTCACAATTTTTTCGACGGATTCGATCAGAAAATCTCCCATGTCTTTTTTTTTATAAATTCGATCAATAGTTTCTTCAGAAACATCCCCAAATTTTCCTCCTGAGATTTCTTCACACACTTCTCCAAGGATTACTTTGAAATAACTTTCACAGATTTTTCGATAATTCTTTCATGGACCCTTGCTGACATCCGTCCAAGAATTCATTTAAAAAATCTTTCACGAGTTCCTGTAAAATCTCCCAGGGATTCTTAAAAATATTCTTTCAGGGACTCATCCAGGAAATTATCCAGGAAATGCTAATTAAATTGAGTGAGGAATTCTTCCACAATTCTTTTAGAAATTCCTCTAGACTTTAAAATGTCCAGAAATTTCTCCTAGAACTCCTAATGAGAGTCCTGCATGGATAGCTTCCAAAATTGTTGCATAAATTTCTTCAGTATTTTCTGGGGCAAAAATTCCTTTCAAAAAATCTAGCATAGATTGTTCCAGAAATTCATTTACGATTTTTTTTTTCATGGAGGGATCAGAAATGTTAAAAAGCATTCACCTAGAAAACCTTCCATGAAATTTCTCAAAAAATACTCCAAGGGTTTTTATTATACAATATGATACACGGATACATTAAGAAACAGAAATTCAGAACTCCTTCAAAAATTGCTTAGAAGCTTTCTAAAGGACTTTCTGCAAGGACTGCTTAAGAAATTCTGCAGATGATTGTTAAGAAAATTCACAAGGTGTCTTCACATTCCTTTAGATATCCCTTGAAGACATTTCTCTTCCAGAAATTACTCCGAGGATTTGTAAAGAAAGTCTTAGAGCGAGTAAAAGCGCTGAAGCCTAGGCATAAGGGCCTTAACACGAACTAAATACCTGTGTTTCATCCCAAGAAGCGAAGAACCAAGAAGTGACCTTAACTTTCTTAGCATCGTCACCCCCATCGATTTTCACGTATTTTTCTTTCTTGAGAGCTGAGCGGTTGGTACGAGATATCCCCACTCAATGGCTTTATTGTTAAACCAATAACGCTGCACAGTAGGCCTGGCCGCTTTAATACTTGTAATGCATTTCCGATGTACTGCAAGCATTAATAATGACAAGATAAATGATAGAATTAGTTAGATTCTTTCATTTTCCAGGATTCTTTCAATGAATTGCTGTGTTATGACATATGGAATTTACCACAAATTTTGGAATTCAAATAAGTGCAGTACACACCAAGATAGTATAAGGAATCTCCCAAAAATATCAGGAATATATTACAATTCTCAGTGAGGAAGTCATACGAAATCTTGAAAGAAGTTCATTAGAAAGCTTTGAGGAAAAGTCTGGCGAATTGGCAGTTTGCCTTTATCCGTCGAAAATGATGTCATTGCTAAGGAATCTGTAAAAACTATCGTTAGAGAATCACCCGCAGTACTCCACTCATCACGATCATCGACAAAACGAGATCTATTTATAAAAAATGAAGTCAGAGAGGGAAGTATAAGATTAAGGTAAATGTATAAAACTGTGTATGACATGAGGTATGCGTTGGCGCTATTACGGGTGCTCCACAAAACAATTTATTGGTATGCCCAGCGTGTCAAAAGGCTGAAAACCCCTGTATTATGAGTCATCATAATACAAACGCAAGTGTTACACTGATTGGATATTCAAAATTTTACCATTAAAAAATGTACATAACATCAAAAGTCTAAATAATTGAGGGTCCACTAAATCGAGGTATACCTGTATTTCCTATTAAAGATGGCTCGAATTGCTGCAGCCATTTCGGAGTTATAGTAATTTTGGTGTGCTGCCCAGACAACCAGGAGGCATACAAGGATACGCGCAGTATATTGTATAAAGTACTATTTTAAATTACTATCGCATATATGTGCGGTGGAAGGACAATTTGCATCGCTTATGATTGTTTTTTGAACCTATTGCAATGTATCTGGTAAAGTCATATAATAATACAAATCAACATTTATAAGGTTTGACTACATCGTGGGTAACGAAATTCTGATGTTCTATAACGATGAACTTATTCGCAAGATTGCGTATTGCGATGATTATACGACTTCACTTGGTGTTTATTTCACAAGGTCAGTTTAATTCGTATTGATGAAGGAATAAAATGGCATGAATATGAAAATAAACTCGTAATAATGTGCATACAAACTCGCATAAGATAGAACCTTTTCTGTTGACAAAATGCGATTTGATGTGTAGTTTAGTTTTTTTTGCAAAAGTGATTAAAGAAGTGTTTTTAATTTTTAGCTAGTGATTCAAGTTTCAAGAATGTTTTTTTTTTCTTCGAATAATATAAAATCGTATTAAATGTTACATTACGTCACAACCATGCACAACGTACATTGTATAAAATATCAATTTATGTCATATGGCGTTAATATTATCTCGCTATGCACGTATAGTGATACCACTTTTGTACGCATAAGACACCTTTGCGATGTCACCGCATAAAAATACGTATAACATTCACATAAACTGCATAATATGTGCAAATGGTTGTCTAAGCGGACCAACTCCCACAAAGGGTGAAAATGCAGCAAACCCATGCATACAACATGTCAAACAGCAGCTTTTAACCCTAGTAAGAAAATAGTCACATATCATATGTTTACGAACCTAATTCCTTCAACGACGTCGAAGAAAAACTGATCGAACTAGAGTTAAAACCATAGAGAATAGTCGCAGTGTGTCGACTCAAGAAACGAATCAAAGGTACACTTCAAAGCACCCTTTTGCTCGTTACTATCAATTAATAGCACAGTACTGCCAAAATGGACCATTGAAGCCGACTTTTCCGCTACTGACCGCATCAAAACAAAGGCGCCACCGTATATGTACGGTAACACAGTGACAGCAGTCGAGTGAGCTTGAGCTTGAGCTTGATTGACCGCCCGTGGATGCTACTCCAGTATCGCCAGACCAGCTACACTCACACAAGGACCAATGAGATAACTGCCGGGGACTAGCAGGCATCTTCAGTGTGTGAGCGTTGATGATCTTCTATTTTTAGGCGACAATGGCGCCTGCCACGTCAGGTTGCAGGTCAATGTGGGGAAGGGGTAAGGAAGTGATGATTGCAATCGTTTGTATCCACATCTGGCCGAATATACCTCTGCGCCAGCACAAATTCATGCGGATGTTGGAGTGTTGGTGGGAATTGATTGGCAGAAGGTTCACACATTGGTTTGTGAATACCAGGGGAAGGTGATAGAATTGTGTGTTTTTATTATTTTGAAGATGTGCGGCACAGTTCGCTTGATTGCATAACTTGTAGGCGTTTTCTAATAGGATTGTGACACTGTGCTGTGAAAGTTTGGAAGGAAGGGAAACGGCTTCAACCCGTTTCTGTTCTAGCGACGGCTATGAACATGTTTATATACATGAGTTATATGTGTAGAGAGCAGAGAGAAAGTATATAGAAAGATACAAAGTAGGAGGAAAGGGACGGGCCAGGGATTGAACCCAGGACCTTCTGCATATAAATCAGAAGCGGTAGCCACTAGACCACCAAGCCCGTCTTGTAACACAGTGACAGCAGTCGAGTTACGTCAAACACACAAGGCTACGGTGGCGCTATCTGTTCAGTTCATCAGTTCATAGCGGTCGTTTTAGTTATTTTAGTGATCCATTCATTTACTTTGGCTTGATTCACATCGAATTACGTAAATTTTATCCTTCTCCGATGATTTGTTACAAATGTATTCCACGGTCATTCCCGGAAATTCTGCAAAAAAAACGGAATTTGCCAGAAAATAAATGATGACGATAAGTATATCGAGTAACATTGTGAGGATTAACCGTTTGCCGCTAAGTGAGTATGGAATCATCCCAGTGGCTTTCTTGTGTCCTGTCCTCAGGTCGTCATTCTGCTCATAATTTTCTTAATTCATGTTTGCGCCAGTTTTTGCTATCTGAAATTTATGTGTTTATTTTTATTTTACAATTCAAGCTTTGGCGTTTCATTGAATGAAATTAAAAATGCAAACACTTGTTATTCCTCTTTTTTATTTTAATGCAATTTTGTTTTCGAAAATACTGACCTGGTAAATATAACTTTTATTCTGATGAAACCTTCCCATGTAAACCAAAACATAAGCAATTTATTAATTCGAATCTTTTAATAGTCATCTTCAAGGCCATGACATACGTCGTATATAAGATTGGTCATCAAGCCGACATTTCTCGTCGTTCACCAATGCCATCCACCGAATCGAAATACCTGGCCTGGCATTATTCTGCGTATTGTCTCTTACCCCACTCCTGCATAATTTGGTTGGTTGGCGTAATAACGATAATGCAGAGGATGTCCGGGTTTGATATTGGCAAGTAAATGTTTTAATTAACAATTGAAGAAGTGCTCAAAAAACACTAAGCTAAGAAACAGGCTCCGTCTCAGCAAGGACGTTACATTAGAAGGAAGAAGAATAGAAAACCACTCCCTCACCCAAAGTTTCGCGAACCATAATTTCAGTTCAAAACCCCTATTATTATCCAAACTGACAATCCATTACCCACCGCCATTCTCGTCGTAGTCGAACGGCGGGAGTTCTTCCGTATTTTTAGAAAGAAACGGCAACAAATTCGCGGTTGGCGGAATGGGTGCGCATCTTCACAATGGTAAAAATATTCAACATCTAAAAATGAAACGGTCATTTGCGGATAGAATAGCTTATGGGAAGATATAAGAGAATAATTTCGCAAACCAGTTAGTCTGCCAACCAACCATACGTTGTCCGATTGTCGTTTGTTTGTTTGACAATTCGAGAGAAAGGGGGTTGATATGGCGTGATATTTTGAACTTGCAAATGAGTTTGCTTCATGCTATCCATTCGATTCGTTACCCGGTATTTCAACTGAAATCACATCTCAGCTGGGAAAGAAGCTGCTTCTCTATGTTATACGAACAGGCATGGTTGTTAAGTAGGTGAGAACTTTCTAAACGGAAATCAGAATCTTGAATGACACCTGATTCATGTGTAGTTTTTCTAAAATGCGAGTTCAGTTTATTCCATTTTTTATGTAACACATACAAATACGGAAAAGAAATCGTCATAATGAACAGAAGGAAGCGAAAGGTAGATCTAATGGAGTAAGAGGCAAAAGTGGGTACTAGGAAGGCACCAGCGGGAGGGAAATAAGGTTTCGGGGTTATAGGAGGAGCACGTTTAATGCATTTTAAGGGGTAGCAGGAGGTTCCATGGGCTTCGGGACATATCGTCGAATTCCATTACCCCGAATGATGTATCCACAAGCCTATATGGGGTTATTAACGGCGCACCAAGTGGTTATCCACATTTTCAACAAAGATTTTCCTTCTTTGAGCATACCGTCAAACGGGATTAATGGACCACTAAAATAACTAAAACGGCCGCTATGAAATGAACAGATAGCGCCATCGTAGCCTGACGTAACTCGATTGCTGTCACTGTGTTACAGTTCATATTCGGTGAAGTTGGCTTCAATGATACATTTCAACAGCGGTGTAACTTGCAACACGATGACATACATTAAATCAGTGTCGAAAAAATTCAGCACAATGATGTTCAATTTGTGTGAAAACGAGCGCAAATAAACAAACACAGTTACCCATAGACACGAGGCCGAGAATGAACATGACAAAGAGAGACGAGACAATGAAAGCGGCGTCTTGTGGTGTCATCCACTGTAATTGAAGTTCAGTTCAGCTGAACTTCAGCTCGATGAATTCGAATATGAATTGAAATTGATTTATTATGGTTTAGGCATACAAATACCGATATGTTACCTTAATTCAATGCATTATAGTTACTTTTGGTGAGTGATGCAAAACAACTGCATTTTTTGCTTCTGCATCGTGCTTAATTAAAAATAATCAGTTGAAATTGAAAATACTGACTTTGAGTATCAGTAGGTGATTGAAGTTCAGCAGACAGCGGTCAAAAGAATTTCGAAAGCATACATTTCTGAGAATGCCGCTTGGGTTGTCAAGACGACTATCAAAACAAAAACAAATCAACGACGCTGGCGCCGCTGGGCGTCGGTGCAGACGACCGTATTTTGACAATTGTCGTCACTGCATTACACTGAAAAT